>NC_045635.1:109286243-109911243 GCF_009829155.1 Mustela erminea | reverse complement strand
AATGTCATCTATTTCTTTCTACTTTCAATGTGGCTATTAGAAATTTAAAATTAAGAGTGCCTAGGTGGCTCAGTTGGTTGGGCAGCTGCCTTCAGCTCAGGTCATAATCCCAGGGTCCTGGGATCAAGCCCCATGTCAGGCTCCCTGCTCAGTGGGGAGTCTGCTTCTCCTTCTCCCTCTTTCCCTTCCCCCCTTGTACCCCACCTCAAATAAATCAATAAACTCTTTTTAAAAGGGAAATTTAAAATCACATGTGTGACTTTATTATATTTCTTTTGGACAACATTTGATAGAGGTTTGATTAGATTCAGGCTAAATGTTTGGAGCAAGAAAACTTCACTGATCATATCGTGTATATCATACTGCATCACATTAGAAGACTATCTTAGTCCATTCACACTGCTGTAAAAAAAAATACCAGTCTCATCTACTTCTCACAGTTAGGAAACTGGAAAGTGCAAGATCAAGGTGTTGGCAGATTTGGTGTCTGGTGAGAACCTGCTCTCTGCTTCATAGACAGTTGTCTTTTCACTGTGCCCACACATGGTGGGAGAAGCAAGAGAGCTCTCTGGGGTCTCTTCTATAGGGGCACTAATCTCATTCATGAAGGCTCCGCCTTCATGACTTAATCACCTCCCAAAGTCCCCACTTCCAAACACCAACACATTGGGGGTTAGGATTTCAACCTATGGATTTGGTGGAATACAAACATTCAGTTCATAATATTCCACTCCTTATCCCCCCAAATTTATGAATTTCTTACATGCAAAATGCATTCACTCTACCCCAACAGTTCCAAAATTCTTAACTGGTTCCAGCATCAATTCCAAAGTCTAATCTAAATATCATCTAAATCAGATATGGGTAAGACTAATGGTCTGATCCATCCTGAGGCAACTTTCTCTCCAGCTGTGAATCTGTGAAATGAGGTAAGTTGTATGATTCCAAAATATAATGGTAGGACAGGCAGAGAACAGACTTTCCTATTCACAAAGAGAGAAGCAGAAAGATGGAAAAGGTAATGGGTCGCAAGTAAGTCCACAACCTAATGAGGCAAATTCCATTTTAGGCCTTAAATTTTGAGAATAATCCTCTTCAGTTTGATGCTTTGCCTTTCAGACCCACCTCAGTAGCAACATCACCCCTACCACTTAGTAAGGTGCTTCCCATGACAACAGTCCTCTGCAGAGGCCCCATCCCTGAGGCCTGAACAGAGAGGCAGCCTCATCCTTGGAAACACCTCCACCCCCCAGGCCCTTGCACTCTGAATCCTAGTGGGAATGGCACCCCTGATGATCCCTGAATCGCCTGGCAGAGGGAGAGTTCATTCTTCCCTTGTCTTGAAGAATAGTACCTGGCTTCTGTTGAGATGGCTTTTTAAGTCCATGGCTCATACCCATTTTAATCTCCTTATCAAACCATCACTTGGCTACACCCCTAGTTCTTTTTTGAATGTGCCTTCTCATTCTTTGCAATATGGATAGACTGAGAATTTTCCAAATCTTTAAGTTCTGGCTCCTTTTTGCATAACAATTCTGTCCTCAAATCACTTTTCTCTTCTCACATTTTACTATAAACAGTCAGGAGAAACAAGACTTTCACATTTTGCTTAAAAATCTCTTCAACTAGGAATGCCTGGGTGTCTCACTCTGTTGAGTGACTGACTCTTGGTTTCAGCTCTGGTCATGCTCTCAGGGTCATGAAATCAAGCCCCACATTAGGCTCCACATTGGGCATGAAGCCTGCTTAAGATTCTCTCTCTCCCTCTCCCTCTGCCACTCTGCTCTCTCTCTCTCTCTCTCTCAAATAAATAAATCTTTTTTAAAAAATAAATCTTTTCAGCTAAATATCCAATTTCATCTCTCAGAAGTTCTACCTTCCATAAAACACTAGTACATGAACACAATTCAGCCAAGTTCTTTGCCACATCATAATAAAAATCACCTTTTCTTCATTGTTCAATACCATGTTCCTCATTTCTGTCTGTGACCTCATCAGAATGGTCTTTAATATCCATATTTCTAGCCACATCCTGTTCATGATTACTTTTTTAAAAATTAAATTTATTTATTTTCAGCATAACAGTATTCATTATTGTTCTCTATGAGACTGAGTTTTCCCCACAGCTCTCTTCTTTCTTTCTGAGCTCTTATCAGAATTTCCTTTAAAATTCCTTTCACATTTCCAACATGCACCTCAAAACTCTTTCAGTCTCTACCCATTACCCAGGTCCAAAGCTGCTTCCACACGTTTAGGTATTTGTTACAGCAGCACCCCACTTCTCAGTACTAGTTTCTAAGTCCGTTTAGGCTTCTATAACAAAAATACCGCAGACTGGGTGCCTCGAACAACAGACATTTATTCCTCACAATTCTGAAGGCTAGGAAGTCTAAGATCAAGGAAGATGAAGATTCAGTGTCTGGTAAGAACCCACTTCTCAGGGTGTCTGGGTGACTCAGTCATTAACTATCTGCATTTGGCTCAGGTCATGATCCCAGGGTCCTGGGATGGAGCCACACATCAGGCTCTCTGCTCAGAGGGGAATTTGTTTCTCCCTCTCCCACTCCCCCAGCTTGTGTTCACTCTCTTGCTGTCTCTCTCTCTCTGTCAAATAAATAAATAAAATCTTAAAAAAAAAAAAAAAGAAGAAGAAGAAGCCACTTTCCAGTTCGTAGACAGCCATCTTCTTGCTGTGTCCTCACATGGCGGAAGGAGCCAGAAAGCACTCTGGGGTCTCTTTTATAAAAGTACTAGTCCCATTCACCCTCACGACTTAATCTCCTAAAGGTCCTGCTTCCCAATACTATCACATTGGAGGTTAGCATTTCAACATATGAATTTTGGAATGGGGTGTGGACACAAACAGTCCATAACAGAGGCATATAATGTCAGATTATCCCATGATTAATTATTTGTTAGGTTCAGGTGGTGACCTCCAGATATCATTAAAGCACAGTTTTCCTTTTGTAATTACTAAGTAAATTATGGAGTGATTCTTCAGCACCATGTGAATATGCTTTTTTCCTAACAACCTTTTATCTGATGGTTATAAAATACACTGATGATTGCTGCCTGACCCAGCTAGCAATTATTACATCAAGTGTAATAAAATAATGATATCTCTAATTCTATCATTCTTTGACATTCTACTATGAAAAAGAGCTTTTCTTTTCTCTGCTATTCTTTTATATAGATATAGATTACAATAGATGATGAGAGGTAACTAGATAGATGAGAGATACATAGATGATAGAGATATCACAAAGGACTCATGGATTTTTTTAAAAAATCAATGTGTTATTAAAAATTATAATCATTCTTCTTTTGATACTCAGATTGTTCCAAATTTGGCCAGAGGGTTCCCCTTCAGGCTGTCTCCCATGGTCTTTTGATATGAGCCCATTATTCTTTGTGTACTTTGCTGCTTTCTGGCACAACAGGTTGTCCCATACATCCTGTACTTTCCCTGCTCCAGATCTGGAATCAGCTATTTCCATAAAGAGCCTTTGTTTTCTTTTAGTAGAAAGCAGTATTGAGAAACCAAGGTCTGAATGCTGGATAAGCTCTTTGATACTGAAGTATCATTACTTTTAGGTCATTTTTGTTAACAGAGATGGGAAATATGGTTTTTTTGGAGTTATGAATTTATATGCATACAAATAAAATTACTGTGACAAACAACTTAAAGAAAAGCACATTTTTCGAGGTGCCTTACTGGCTCGGTTAGTGGAACATGTGGCTCTTGATCTTGGGGTGGTGCATTGTACCCTCATATTGGATGTAGAGATTACTTAAAAATTAAAAAAAAAAACTTAAAAAAAAAGAAAGAAAAAGGGGCACCTGAGTGGCTCAGTTGGTTAAGCATCAGACTCTTGATTTCAGCTTGGGTCATGATCTCAGGATCATGGGACCAAGCCCCATGTCAGGCTCCACGCTAGGCATAGAACCTACTTAGGAGTCTCAATCTCCTCTCCCTCATCCTCTGTCCTTCCCCCACTTTCTCAAATAAATAAATAAATAAGAAAGAAAAGTACCTTTTTCTTCAACATATTTTATATTTTTAATACCTATATTTTTCTTACTTAGGTTTATACTTAATTATTTCTGTTTAGCAAATGAATATATTTGCATTCTAGAAAATGTACACAGAAACATGTAAACAAAAGCAAAAGAAGAAATCACCCAAAATCCCAGAAGCAACCATTTCTGATATGCTAGACTATTTCTTCCCTGACTTTTGTCTATATATTTCCCTTGGTGCTTCTAAGGGCATATTGTCTGTAAAATTTTGTATCTTTATTTTTAATCTTGTAAGTCTTTTCAAAATTCATTGAATAAATTTTTATCAACACATTTTTAAAAGACTATTGTATTAGTTTTCTATTGCTGAATAACAAATTACCACAAAATTATTGGTTTAAGACACAAATTTATTATCTCATGTTGTCTTTGGGCCAGAATTCCAGGCATGAGTTAGCTAGGCAGTCTACTCAGGGTCTTGCCAGGATGAAATCAAGGTGTCAGCAACCAGGGCTGAGCTCTCATCTAATGCTCAGGGTCCTCTTTTTAGCTCATTCAAGTCTGTGGCAAAATTCAGTTCCTTGTGGTTATTTTCTTGTTAGCTGTCTGTCAAGAGTTGCTCTTGGCTCTTAGAGGCCAATCTCAGGTCCTAGCACATGGCCCTCTCATAAGCCAACTTACTTCTTCAAAAACAGAGTCTCTATCCAGCCTGTTACAATACAAATATGTGAGTGACTATCTCATGATGTCTATCATATAATATAACCTAGTCAAGGGAGAATTATCCATCATATTCATATGTCTTGCCCACACTTTAGGAAAGGAGGTTATGACAGGTGTGTATATCATGGGCTGGAAACTTGGAGGCTATCTTAGAATTCTGCCAACTACAACCATAGAATATTTCATCCTGTATTCGTACCATAAGTTATTTAACAAGTTTCCTATCATATACCACTTAGTTTGATTTCAAATTTTTAAAATTATAAAGAATATTACATTGACATCACTGAAAATGGCATATTTTTATCAAAAGTCTTATAATTTATATGTTTATTTATTTATCCAATTGTAATTCTCAAGATGAGAATTGACACTAACACTTCACAATGAGGCTTTTAACAGGGGTTACTCCTTTTCTATCATGTGGCCCTTGAACTTTTAGACAATGATTTTTAACAGAATGTACCAGGAACAGGCATTGTAAAATTTTTACTCAACTCTTCTATTAGGTCTCCAAAGCAGTCAGAGTATTGCATTGTTTCTGTGCTATGCGCAAATGGCAAATCCTTTGTCATTTTTCACTAAGATTTGAACACTTGACCCAATGCTGTAAATCGATTCCCAGAAATTACCATTCTGACTGAAATGTCAAGAACATTTTACCCATCCTTAAGTATACTTTAAGAAAAGAACTCTGAATGAATTCTGTAAAATACAAAAGGGTTGAGGGAGGAACAAGCATCTTATATAAGGGTTAAAGAGAAACACTAGTAAAACTAGAGGGACTGAACCAAAATTTAATTTGGATATTTGGGGCTGGTTGTTCCCAGCACTCATCCACGTGCAATATTTGAGAACTGGATTCCTAGAATCAGAGATCTGAGATGACAGCATGGTATTCGAGGCGGCTTTTCAAGCCTCATCCTGTCACATACACAAAACATGGGAAGTTAAATATAAGAGTATTGGGAGGACCTGAGGACAAAGTCCCACCTGTAAGAGTGGGGCTCTACTGATATCCAGTACACCTTGCCCTGGGTTACATGAAAAAGCCTCTTCTAACTCTAGAGTTCAGTGTTTCTACAATACTCTGATTTAGGATTCATGCCAAATAATTTGAAATGAGTTTTAAGATTAAACATAATTTAGGGGCGCCTGGGTTGCTCAGTGGGTTAAGCCACTGCCTTCGGCTCAGGTCATGATCCTGGAGTCCTGGGATCGAGCCCCACATCAGGCTCCCAGCTCTGCAAGGAGTCCGCTTCTCCCCTTTCATGCTCTCTCTCATCTCTCTCTCTCCCTCTCAAATAAACAAATAAAAATTTTTAAAAAGATTAAACATAATCCAAAAATATGACAAAAACATGAAATCAGAATGGAGGCCATTAAGGAAGTAGAGAGACTCATACTTAATCAGAAACACAGGGAGACAGATATCCAGGTAATGTTTTTTCAGAATAGTGATGAACTTTGAGACATTAGGAAGCCACCATTAATATCCTGCTAAATAAGCAGTAGTGCCCTTATCGTTTTTCTTTTGCAGAAAAGGATTTTGAACCACTGGCCTCAGAATCACACTGCCTATGCTACAGTCTTGGCTAGCACAATGGATGGCATTTCATGATGTGCCCACACCTTTCTGCCAGCCTTCATGTCTTCTAGCATCCCCTTCTCACACTAGGCTCTGGACAAACAGGACACCTGCACTTACACAAGTGTTCCATGTAACCTCAACCCTCCATGCCTTTGTTCCTATTATTCCTCTGCCTCGAATAGCCTCTCCTCCACCCCCAACCTGTCTAGTGAACACCTAGTCATCTCTCATCTATGAAGCCTTAGTTGAATCTCTCTGGTAGAACTGACCATTTCCTCATCTATGACCTTGCCATGCATTGAAACACTTACATATTTTAGAACACTTTATATATTTCCTGCTACAATACTATGAACTCCTGAAGGGGAAATAACATGTCTTTTCATCTCTGTATTCCCAGTGCCTGGCACATAATAAATGACTAAATTAATCAATTTTGAGGCTAGGTTGTAAAAGTAATTTCATAACTGTTTTTAACATCATTTAAATTATTATATAATCCCACAGTGACTACTTTGAAGGCAAGAACATTAATTTGAGGGGATTATAAATTCTGGCAAGTTGTTAAAAACCAGTCACATTAACTTTATCCTCACTTTTCATGCTGTGTCCTTAAAGACTAGGTATTAAATTAAGGGATGCTTTGCTTTTGCTTTTTCTGGCATATAAATCAAGATAGGCCAGGTTTTATTGCAATAGCAAACAATTTGAAGATCTCAGTGGGTTAAAAGAGGCTGAGTTTTTTTCTTTCCCATCGCAGGTCTGGGTGACTATATTGGGTAACTGTCCTCCATTAGTTGGCTCAGTATTGCATTTCTGCTAGCACAGTATTGCCCCATTTGGCAAGACAGAGGAAGAGAGTACTAGAGAATTGAGAACCAACAATTAAGTGTTCCACATAGAAATGAAGCATATCACTCCTGCTCATATTCCATTTACCAAAGTAAATCATATCACATCTAACTTCAAGAAAGGAGAAAAGTATAGTCCCACTCTGAGCCCAGAAGAAGTACCAGTAATATTAGTGAGCAACACTAACATTTACCACAGTGGGGCACTGGCAGACCCCATCTAGGCAAGGAACAATGTTCTCAGGCTACCTTTTAAATTATGAGCCCAGTCCATATGTACCAACTTAATTTCACTCTTCCTAATACCCCTGCTTTTTCCTTCACCATCCCTTTATGGAGCACTCCTAGGTGCCAGACTTTATGCTAGATGATTACCTAGCTATTATCTTACTAGATTCTCACAACTACCTTAAGAAACAGCTCCTAATGGGGCACCTGGTGGGGTCAGTCAGAAGAGCCTGCAACTCTTGATCGCAGGGTCGTGTGCTTGAGTAGAGATTAAATAAATAAATAAATAAATAAGAAATAGGTCCTACTATTGCCACCATTTGGCAGTTATGGAAACCAAGGCTGAGAGAGATTAAATGATTTCAACACGGTCATAAGTTATGAAGTAGTCAAACCAAGAAACAAGAACCAAATCCGTAATATTATAAAACCTATGTTGTGTCCATTGGACCAAACATATGCTCCTGTCCACAGCTGAGCTCTCCAACTCTGCTCAGCCCCCTTCCCCTCCCACAACTCCAGGAGCTCACTTCATTACTGATTTCCCACCCTCACTGATTTACTTGAACCTCAGTCTCTCTTCTTCTATCCCCTTCCTGTCAGTTGTTCAAAAATCACTTAGTATCCTCCCTTTGAAATTGGTTTTCTTCAACCAGAAATCTCTCCTTCTTCTCTCTGCCCCGTTTCTACCCAACCTCTGCATCCACGTATGCCCTGTTCTCTTCTCTTTTAATACTCTGCAACCTGTCCTCTGTCCCTACCAGCCTCCTGGTTGCAACTTCTCTGAAGCATCCCAAGTGACCAAATCCAACAATTAGGCACTTCCATGTGACTTTGTCCACTGTAGTGACTCAGAAACATTCCAGACTCTTGGCCCTTGCCTCCTAAAAACTCCTTCCCCCACTCCAACCTCCAGAGCATAGCACTCCTCTGACTATCTATCATCTCTGTCTCTATGTGTTCCTTTGCCTCCTTCTCTCTCTTCCTGTGGACATTCTCAGGTTCTATTCACACTTTCATGATTTCTCTTCTCTTCTGCTATGAACTGAAGTATGTTCGCTCAAAATTCCTATGTTGAAACCCTACCCCCAGTATGATGGTATTTGAAGATGGGGCCTTTGGAAGGTAATAGAAGTTAGATTAAGTCATGAGGGTGAAGCCCTCATGATGAGATTAGTGCCATTATAAGCTCGTTTGCATCCCCTCCCCATAGACACACACACACACACACACACACACACACACACACGCACGAAAGTAGCCTTTTCTAAGCCAGGAAGAGAGCTTTTGCCAGGGAACCAAATCTGCCAGTACCTTGATTTTGGACTTCTACCCTCCAGAACCCTCCTATTGTTTAAGCTCCCTAGTCTATGGTGTTTTGTTATGGCAGCAGAAGATGACTAAGACACCTCCACTTCCTTTTTACTTGCCTCTCCTCTCCTCTCTCTCTCTTCTGTCGCCCTCATTATCCTCCTCAGTAAACACATCTACTCCTAGAGTTTCAACTCTCACCATTATATACACAGCTAAGTGATGTAATCACAGTACAATGTTAGACAAGTTACTCTGCCTCTCCAAGACAGTTTCCTCATTTATAAAATGAGAGTAAATATGATGCTGTACTTTACACCGCTGCTGGAAGGACTAAATGATCTGCTGAATACAGAAGAGTTTATACAGTTCATGGCTTATAATAAGTGCCACAGATATGTGGAGTTTTGTTTTCTGTTTTTCTGCATAGCTGAGTAGATAGAGCCAATGTAGAGAAAGCAGTTGAAAGTATGGTAGGGAAACCATTTTGAAGAAAGGGCACAGACCTCAGATTCTGGCATGGTTAAACCTCAGTTAAATTCCAGTTCTACCACTTATGCACCTTGAAACCTGGACAACTTTCTTAGTTTTTTGAGCCTCAGTTTCCTCATCTGTAAAATCAAAGTAAGTATACTTTCATCAGGCAGGCATTTAAGCACAGCCCCTCATACTCTGGCCTCAATGTACTTTTCTAGTTTTCTGACCCACTATTTTCCTAAATATACTGTATGTTGTAGCCAAACCACATTACTTGATGCTCCCTATGAGGAAATTAATCATTACATTGCATTCTTACAAGGTAGCATGGTGTAGTTGAGTCAAACAGACCTAGATCTCAGGCCCAGCTCTGGCACTTAGTAGCTATAAAACCAAGGGCAAATTATTTACTCTCTCTGAGATACAATTTCCTTTTGTGTAGAAAGAAAATGATATAATAATGATAATAAAACTCATCTCAGTGCCTCAACCTTACTAGCAGAACACACAAAACCCTTTATGATCTGGCCCAATTTAATTCTCTAGCTTTACCTCTCACCATTCCATGCTCACATCTAAGTTTCAACCAACTGAACTGGTTTTATCTCTCCCCAAAGTCATGCCCTTCCTCACTTCTGGATATTTATACAACTACTACTTGTGCCTAGAATGTTCCCATTTCTTCCCCCTACTCCCACCCCTTTTTTCCCCTTGCCTAATTCTGACTTACATTATAGATCTTAACCTGAATGTCATTTCTTCCAGGATACCTTCTCTTCCCTGTTCCCAGACCATGTTAGGTACTGTTTTTTTGTACTCCCACATACCATTCATGCCCCCAAATTATATCTTCTGTTTACTTCCCTGTGTCCCCAACTAGTTGTGAGAACTATAAAGGCAAGAGCTATAGCTTCTCCAATGTCACCCCCAGAGTGAGGACATCTCCGGCAAACAATCTAAAATCACTGTGTACATATTACCCTACTTCAATTTCTTCAGAGTCTTAATTATCTGAAACTATCATATTTACTTATTCATTTATTTGTTCTTTGTTTTCCTTACCAGAGTGTAAACTCCACAAGGAAAGGGACTATGTCTTATTCTCACAAATTTCCAACTTCTAGAAGAAATGTAAAACATGATAGGATTGTCCTCATTTGGGTTTAGGAGACCCGAGGAATAGAGAGAATATTTTCCAAACTTAAAAAAAGTTACATGCAGAGGGGTTTGACACAATTTAGAGTATAAGAGTATAAGTACGTAGTTAATAGGAGAACTGTGAACAGCTTGGAATGCTGGACCAATGCATTTTTTTTTTTTTTACTTAACCTGGTAGACAGAGGGAGCCACAGAGAATTTTTGCACTGAGGAGTGACATATGGTATGAGGTATGTGCATATATATTGGAAACATAAGAACCAACAGGATGATTAGAAAGCACCTACCATTTTGCCCTTTGGAAAACAAAAGAGGGGTTGCCTAACCCACTGTATTAGTTAGGATTCTAAAGAGAAACAGAACCAAAAGAGAGAGAGAGAGGTGTTTGTGCACAGAGAGAGAGAAAGGGATTATAAGGAATTTGCTTCTGTTAATTATGGAGGCTTGATAAGAACAGAATCTGCAAGGCAAGCTGGTAGCCTGGAGATCCAGGGAAGAGTTGATACTGCAGCTCTAGTCCAAAGGCAATCTAGAGGCATAATTCCTTCTTGCTCAACAGAGATCAATTTTTGCTCTCTTAAGGCCTTCCACTGATCATATGAGGCTCACCAACATTATGGAGGGTCATCAACTTGATTCAAAACCCACCACCAATTAATTTTTGGTCATTTTTTTGAGGGTGGAGAAGGACAAAGGGAAAGAGAGATTTAAGCAGGCTCCACACCCAAGACAGAGCCTGACACAGGGCTTGATCTCATGACCTTGAAATCATGACCAGAGTGGAAAACAAGAATTGGACTCTTAACCAACTGAGCCACCCTGGTGCCCCCTCCACCATTGTTAATATCATCCAAAAAACACCTTCACAGAATCATCCAGAATAATGTTTGACTAAATATCTGGGTATTTTGACACAGCCAAGTAGATACAGAAGCTTAATCACACCTAAACAGAGCCAATGTGTACTGAGAACTCATTACAGGGACTAACTAATCTTGTTCAGAAAACGATGCAGCCTAGGGGTGCCTGGATGGCTAATTGTTTAAGCATCTGACTGGCTCAGATCATGGTCTCAGGGGTCCTAGGATCGGCCCCATGTCAGGTTCTTGTGTTCAGGGGGAGTCTGTTTTTTCCTCTCCCTCTTCCTCTCTCCCTCCCAATTGGTGCTCTCTCTGTCTCTCTCTCAAATAAGTAAACAAAGTTTTTAAAAATTAGAAAACCATGCAGCCTACTAGAAATCTAATATCCTCCTCACATAGTTTAACTTATATTTAAAAAGTAGAAATACCATCTATGACTTCCCTAAACAAGCCCTTTTCCTAGACGTATTAATTAACCCAGCACTAAGAGAGTCTCTACCAACTCCTGCCATTTCAGAAGCAATTTTATCTTCTGTATGTCAGAGCCTTTTTGAGTTTTTAGTATGGATTGCTTTGAATGTATGTGGTGAGACTGGAGAGAGAGGCAGGGTCAGGGAGCAGGGAGCAATATGTGCTTGTGGAAAGACAAACATGAGGTTACAACTATATTTTTAATACATAATTATTTTATGGTGATGAGTGTATTTATGTTTGCTATATTATCCTTTTTTTTACCTGTGAAGTATTTGAAATTTTCATATCTATATTACCATATATGATCTATATAATTATATTTAAATATATTTATACTATATATAAATGGCTCAGTAAATTCAGGTCATATTTCTAAAGTCACACAGAATTCAAACAAGATTTTACTGTTCAAACAAGCCCTTACTGTTTTCATTCTGTCACATAGTACCCATTAATAATGCCATCTGTATAGTCATACCAATTTTCATCATCAGTTGCTTTAGTCATGGCTAGATAAGCCCTGTTTCTTCTCCCCAAATTCAATGCAATCTTCAGAGCACACTGTTAGCCAGCTAAGTTTCAGCAGCACTACAAACACAGCCCTGGGAAAATACCATCAAGAAGATTACAAACAAAGATGCCTGTTAATGAAAATTCCAAAACATCTGTCATAAGGTCCGGTTTGAGTATTTCCCAGTGTAGATAACAACTATATGCATATAGACAATTCTTAGTAACTGCACCAGTGCCAAGATGGGGAAGAAGGTAGTTATTGGTATGAATTTGTTTGCTTTTATGTTTGGCAATAAATTACCCTTGGATCCTGTCACTGTCCTGTAAGGTTTCAGTTACAGCTGTATTACCAAGGCAATAGTATAAAAGACCTTCTGTTAGCAAGGCCCAGATAGATGCATTGGCTTGAAAACAAGATGGAGAGAACAAAGGTGTATCTGGAAAATGCCACACAGCAGAGGACCTATAACAATCCTCAAAAACTATAACTATGTCTAGAGAAATGATGTTGGCCATAACATCTACTATATGTAACCACCAACCAAAATGTATTCCTCACAAATCCTCCAAATTTCAGAATATGCACAAGCAATAATAAAATGATTTTACAGATTTAGTAGAAGGCTTGGGCAAACAATCATAACACTGACACCACGGTCATTTTGTTTAGCTCCCAAGTACAGATACAATATAATCTAAAGCAGACTAGTCATGGGTGCTAGGTACTTACTCTTTTGACAAATTTCCCTCTCTGATTTAATAATATTTAAACTTTTGGGATTACAAAAGTATCCAAATTGGGTGTATTAGTTTCCATGGGCTGCAATAACTAACTACCACAAATTGGTGGCTTGAAAGAACAGCAATTTATTGTTTCGGGTGCCTGGGTAGCTCAGTCGGTTAAGCAGCTGCCTTCAGCTCAGGCCATGGTCCCAGGATTCTGGGATTGAACCCTGCATCAGTATCCTTGCTCAGAAGGGAGTCTGCTTCTCCCTCTGCCTGCTGCTCCCCCTTCCCTACTTTCTCAGACAAATAAATAAATAAAAATCTTTAAAAATAAAAATAAATAAAAATAAATATATATATATATATAGTTTCAGGATGCCTGGGTGGCTCAGTTGGTTTAGCCACTGCCTTCGGCTCAGGTCATGATCCTAGGGTCCTGGCATCGAGTGCCACATCGGGCTCCTTGCTCAGTGGGGAGCCTGCTTCTCTCTGCCTCTGCCTGCTTGTGCTCTCTCTCTCTCTCTCTCTCTCTCTGTCTCTCTGACAAATAAATAAATTATATATATATATATATGGTTTCACAGTTCTGGAGGCCAAAGTCCAAAATCAAAATGTCAGGAGAGCCAGGCTTCCTCTGATGGAAAAGAATCTTTCCTTGCTTCTTGGCTTCTGGCATTTGCTGACAATCCTTCACATTCCTTGGCTTGTAGACACATCATTCCATTCATGTGGACATCATTGCCTGGTGTGGTTTTGCACCATCTTCCTGTGTGTGTTTGTCTCTGTATCAAATTTCTCCTTTATATACAGACATCAGACTGGATGAAGGTGCACTCTAAAGAACTGATTTTAACATGATTACCTCTGCAAAGACCCTATTTCCAAATAAGGTTGTATTCTGTAGTATTGAGGGTTAGGAGTTCAACGAATAATTTTTGAGGGACATGATTCAACACATAACTGGGAGGCCAGAAACAATTAAAAAACGGAGGACTTTGGGAATAAATAAAAGGGTAGAATTGTCTTTAACTTATGGCTTAATAAATTAAAAAGCAGTGTGATGTAGGATAGCATCTTGACTAGTGTCAGGGCCTTGGCCTAGCCTCAGACATGTCATGAATCCCCTTCCTAGCCCTGAACAAATAAGTTGACATCTTTGAAAGTCAATTCCCTTTAAAACAAGTGGTTTCGGGACACCTGGGTGTCTCGGTCAGTTAAGCATCTGCCTTCAGCTCCGGTCATGATCTCAAGAGTCCTGGGATTGAGCCCCATTATCAGGTTCCCTGCTCAGCTGGGACTCTGCTTCTTCCTCTCCCTCTGTGCTCTCTTGCTCTCTCTCAAGTAAATAAATAAAATCTTTTTTAAAAAGTACTTTGGACTTACGGTCTCTAAACAACCACGGTTTTTTCATTTAGAGAAAAGCAAACCAAAAAATCAAATTCAATATAAGACATGGTGGGTGGCATAGGAATATAGCCCTTGATTTAGCATCCTCTCCAATCTTGAATGCCATCGTCAGATTTATGCAGGGTACATAGAGGAATGAAAAGAAAAGAAAACAAAAGAAAAAAGAAAAGAAAAGAGGTGGAAGATGGACAATGATTTCCAAAGATAAAATTTATATCAACCATCACAAAGCCCTGGAGCAGTCCACACAGAGGGCCATGTGGTCTGTTGCACTAATTAGGTCAGGTACACTGGAAATATTCAATGATATGACCACATTAAAGCAAGATGGCATAATTATGAGGATTCCTTAAACCCTTGGTTTGAGAATCTCGTATTTTTCCTGCCTCCCCATTCTCTTTTCCAAAAAAAGTAACTGGCAAGGGAGCAGTTAATGGTTGTGCAACTACCTACTCAGGCTCTGTTCTAAGTCATTTGCACACATTATCTCATTTTTTTAAAACCCTATGTAGTAGGGTTTAAAATAATGATCAGCATTTATTGACTGCTCACACTGAGCTTGGCACTTCATATGTATAATTTATTGCCTCAGACAATACAAAATACCGTTAAGCACAATGATTCCCATCATATAAACAAGGTACCATGGGCTCAGAGAAGTGAGATCATTTGCCCAGGTCCACACAGATAATAAGTGGCAGAACTGGACTACCTGGCTTCCAAGCCTAGGTTCCTTATATTCTACCATGCCAATGAGGAGAGACTGCGAGAGAAGGATGACGGAGGGAGGCAGGGAGAGGGAGCATGATCCATGAATGACTATATTAGTCTTCTGTTGGGATGCCTGGGTGGCTCAGTGGGTTAAGCATCTGCCTTCAGCACAGGTCATGATCCCAGGGTCCTGGGATCCAGCCCCAAGTCGGGCTCCTTGCTCAGAGGGGAGCCTGCTTCTCCTTCTGCCTCCGCCCCTCCCCCTGCTTGTGCTCCCTCTCTCTCACACACACACAAATAAATAAATAAAATCTTGGGGCCCCTGGGTGGCTCAGTGGGTTGGGGCCTCTGGCTTCGGCTCAGGTCATGATCCCAGGGTCCTGGGATCGAGTCCCACATTGGGCTCTCTGCTCAGCAGGGAGCCTGCTTCCCCCCTCTCTCTCTGCCTGCCTCTCTGCCTACTTGTGATATCTGCTTGTCAAATACATAAATAAAATCTTTTAATAAATAAATAAAATCTTTTTTAAAATAAAAAATAAAATTAGTCTTCTGTTAATAGAAGAGGCCATGAGAAGGACAAAAGGAAGAAGGAGACATGCTATACACTGATGGAGGAAAATGAAACTATTCTACAGAAGAGATTCACAGACCATTCTTGTCAATTCCATTCTAAGCAACTGTGAATATTAGAGGGACTGTTCCAGGAAGGGGAGATCCCAAGGAGGACTAGCCATGAGAGGCAATTAATTAACAACAGATCCACCGAATGAGATTGTGTGGGGGGGGGGGGTGTCTGTGTGTGTGTATGTTTGATGAGAAAATCAAGGCAAAACAGCAGCAGATGCTGAAGTAATACTCTCCTTTTGGAAGAAGGGAAGTTGGGACAGGGCATGCAGCTATAAGACAAAAGCAAAAACATCCCAAGGAGAATGTTATTGTTAGTGCTTATTACCCCATGGAAATGACCTTCGATCAGGAGGCATAATCACCATATTGCATCCAATTACAAGCTGAAGATGAAACATGATTGCCAGTGTCATGTTTGTATCTAATCAGAAGTTGGGAGACAATTATGGTAATGATGTGGGATGCTAGGGGGAGCTCATATCAGGAGGAGAGGGCAAACCTTGCTTAAGGACTAATCTCTTCTCTGCAGAATAGTAAAGGTGAACTGGGGCTCTAAAGCCAAGCCAGCTAAAGGATACTATGGGGTCTCAGACTGCAGAAAGATTTGCACTGTGGAATGCCCAGGAGTGCCACTGGGGTAGGGAGAGGATGGAGCTCACTGACCCATGGTTTTCAAAGTTTGAGTTTTGGACCCAGGCATCTCAATCACTTGTGGTGCTGATTCCTGGGCCCCATTCCAACCCTCCTGAACTGGAGCCTCTGAGGATATAGGTCCAAAAGACTAAATTTTTACAGAATATCCAGGGGCCAATTCTTCTAATGTGTCCATTTAAAAAATGGTGGATCAAAGAGAAATGAGATGTTGCATACCTCAGCTAATACCAAATATAGGCCCTTGGGTCTCATCACTTGGCATATTTTTTTTTAAATGGATGGTTACCAATAGTGATGTTATAAATTATGGGTGACAAAACACAGAAGTTCTTTGCAGTCTTGAATTTTGAGGATTTTAGCAAGGGCATATTATTGCACCCTTCTTGTAACTTAGTTTAAAACCTTAATTATGGAACTCTAGAGTGCAAAGAAATCTGACATGTGGATTTACATTTCTTACCCTTCTATCCTCACATTTATGCTTTCCCTTTCAAAACACCTTTAATCAGGTCAAATAAAATGAATTAATCCCCAAAGTACACACACATCCATTTCACTATGTATTTGCTTTAAATGACTGTTATTAACATTAAACAACAAGGAAGGGTCTTGCGTGGTTCAATCGGTTCAAACTCTATGTTTCGGCTCAAGCCATGATCTGAGATTGAGCTGAGTCAGGCTCTGAGTTCAACACTGAGTCTGTTTCAGATTCTCTCTCTCTCTTCTCCTCCTCTCCCCCTGCCTCACTTGCGCTCTCTCTCTCTCTCTCTCCCTCTCAAACAAATGAAGAAATAAAAAATCTTTTTTAAAGAACAAAAAAACAAACAACTATAATTTACTTGGTACCTACTATGTGTCAGACACTGGGCTAACCACTCCAAATGAATTACCTCACTGAACACGTGCAACAATCCTCACAGGCAAGTACCATTAGTATCATTTCTATCGTACATAGGAGGAACTGGGTTCAGAGGAGTTATGTAAGTTAGCCAAAGTCACACAGCTGGTCATGGGGGAAGCCAGGATAATAATAAACTCTTGAGTGCCTTGCCCTGCAGCAAAGAAGGGAAGCCAAAATACACATGCTATAAAATAATAGGAAATTCACAAGCCCTGCAGGGTTGGCTTTGGAATGCAGTAGGTGATTTTTGGCAGCAGAATAGCCTCCCTAATTAAATTTATTTGGGACACTATTAAAATTAGTCTGCTGGTGCTGAACTCTTGTCAGCTGGGACCACTGAGGAATAAGGCTTGACCTCATTTTAAAAGAGCCAATGAATAATCCAAACTTAACTGTATTTAAAAGAGTAAAAGTGATATGAGATTAAGAGTAAAGCAAGGAGTCTGAGCAGTGTGCTTGGTGTTCATATCTTGAATAGAAGCACTTGCTTTCACATTGAAATCTCCTACTTCTTCAAGCCAATTTATAGCTTTCATCTTCGTGCTCCCCACAGATTTACTCTTTATAGTAATATCCATGTCATCTAATGACAAGATGCGATAACTAATGTGAGGTTGTGGCTGACCCCTAATATTCCCACACTGAAATTCTATTAGATTCTACACTGACAGCTCCTTCTGACTCCAATCTACGAGCTTCGCACTGAGCCAAAGAGTACAAGGTCCCTCAAGAGCAAAGCAATTTATTTAAATAACACAGTTAAGTAGATGGGAAAATGTGTTGCATTCAGAAAGTCAACACTCTCCCGCAGAAAGCAAAAAGCCCAGTGTAGCCACTCCCAATGTAGTGGTGTAACGGGCACACGTTTCTCTGACTCCCACTTCAGTCCTTCTGTTGGGTCATTTCCCAGTTCATTTCAGTGGAACCAGCTAAATTAGCTTCTGAAAGATGTATTTGCGAGAGGGTTGTAAGCTTTCTGTGAGGAAAACCCAGACTTTGGCTTACTGCCCTCAACACCCAGGGACTTCGACAACCCCGGGAAGGACAGATACTGAGGAACCAACATGCCTGTGTCCAGATGGGTGCAACAGAGCAAAAAGCTTGATCTTCCCACTGTTTAAAGACTTTCTTGGACTCCTTTCTGTTCAGAAAGATTCAAGGGATCCTTCCTACTATCTAATGACTAAGAGCTTCTACTCCCCCCTAGGGAAGGTGAAAACATCCTCCCCTTGCAGTGGCTGGGAATTCCTTGACTGTAAGATGTGTGAACATAGAAACGCAAAGTCTGCTCAAGCAGAACTTGAACTGCCATTGATTCCTTTCAACTGATAGAGGTTTAATTGGTTGTGTAATGAGGCTGCCTAGGTGCTGAGCTCAGCCTGTGCTCAGGAGAGAGCCATTTATACTGTCTTTGAAGCCCACCAGAAATTGTGTCAGCTCCCTACAAGAAGGGCTGAGCCAACTGCAGCTGTCAGGTTGTCTCTCACAGAAGCTGAAGAGAATCAATCAGGCCATAAATCTTTTGGAGGAAGCCTGGGTGATAGGCAGGCATTGAGAGGTGTGTTCTTAGCATTCTCCTGAGACACCAAGGCTCTATATGTAGGCCTGAACAAACTTCTGTTGCTTTTTCCTTTTCTTGTGGCTCATTCTCATCCTTAAAATATTTCCTCTCATTTCTCTTCCTTTAGTCCCACATCTGAAAAAGAAAATTATGCTCCTTTCCAAGGACAATCCTTCCACTAATTCTCATCTTAGCCCTCCCCCTCCATGATCTCTTTGTACAAGTTAACCAGTCTCTTTTTCCCCTAGACCCCTTCCTCTCTGCCTTCAAAGACGCTCAACTCCATGAGCCTTCCATTCTGACCTTCCAGGCCATCAGTTGCTAAGACTCACTCACCTTCCTTCCACTACCACATTCGTCCCTTTATGTCCTTGAAATCTGGCTTCTACTCCCACCATTCTACCAAAAATATTCTTTACGGAGGTCTCGAATGCATCATGATAACCAAATATAGTAGCCTTTGCTTCATGCTCACTCTCTTGACCTCTCTCAAACTGTTGTTTTACAGAAGAGCAGTGGTCACCAATCTAGGTCACTATTCTGTGCTCAAAAAACTTTAATAGCCCCCTAATGCCTGCTAAATAAACGGCAAACTCCTTAGTCTGGCTTTCCAGGCCATGATCTTCCTTCCCACCCTCACTCCCCACTTCTCCCTGACATACTTTTTTTTACTCTGACCTAAACCACTCCCTGTTTCCAGTACACATTGTGACTATTTTATTGTGGCAAGAAAACTTAACATGAAATCTACCCCCTTAAAAATTTTTAACTGTACAATACAGTATCATTAACTACACGTATGATGTTGTATGGCACATCTCCAGAGCTTACTCTTCTTGCTTAACTGAGACTTTCTGCTGATTGATTAGTAACTCCCCATTTCCCCCTTCCCCAGCCCCTGGCAACCACCATTCCACTCTTAGAGTCTACAGATTTGACTATTTTAGAGACCTCATATAAGTGCAATCATGCAATGCTTATCTTTTTGCAACTGGCTTACTTCGCTTAACCTAATGTCCTCAAGGTTCATCCATGTTGTCCCGTATTGCAGAAATCCCTCCTTTAAAAAGGCTGAACGATATTCCATTCATGTGTCTGTCATATTTTCTTTACTCATTCATCCATCAATGGGCATTTAGGTTGTTTCCAAATCTTGGCTTTTGTGAGTAGTGCTACAGTGAACATGGTGAAGATACATCTTCAAGATCTTGACTTCATTTATTTTAGATAAATATACAGAAGTGGGATCACTGAACCATATTACCATATGGTTCTATTTTTTTATTTCTTGAGGACCCTCAATACTGTTTTCCATAGGGACTATACCATTTTGTCTTCCCACAAACAGTGTGTAGGTCTTCTAATTTCTCCATATCCTTGCCAACACTGGTTGCCTTTTGTTTTGTTTTGTTTCTGCTTTTTTATAATAGCCATCCTGACATGTGACTGTTCTTGCCTCCACATAATTTCTTACACCATTCATTCCATTTGTGATATCCTCTATCATAGTTTAACTCCATTTTATTTTATTTTTTTATTTCTTTTCAGCGTAACAGTATTCATTTTTACACCACACCCAGTGCTCCATGCAATCCATGCCCTCCCTAATACCTACCACCTTGTTCCCCCAACCTCCCACCCCCCGCCCCTTCAAGACCCTCAAGTTGTTTTTCAGAGTCCATAGTCTCTCATGGTTCACCTCCCCTTCCAATTTCCCTCAACTCCCTTCTCCTCTCCATCTCCCCATGTCCTCCATGTTATTTGTTATGCTCCACAAATAAGTGAAACCATATGATAATTGACTCTCTCTGCTTGACTTATTTCACTCACTTCTCCCAAACCCCCTCCTTTTTTCACTCAGCATAATCTCTTCCAGTCCCGTCCATGTTGCTACAAAAGTTGGGTATTCGTCCTTTCTGATGGAGGCATAATACACCATAGTGTATATGGACCACATCTTCCTTATCCATTCATCCGTTGAAGGGCATCTTGGTTCTTTACACAGTTTGGCGACCGTGGCCATTGCTGCTATAAACATTGGGATACAGATGGCCCTTCTTTTCACTCCATCTGTATCTTTGGGGGAAATACCCCAAAGATATTTTTTGTTTTGTGTATCTGTGTATTTGTTTTGTGTATTTTGTGTTTTGTGTATTTAGTCTAACTCCATTTTAATAAATGTTTCTTGAGCACCTATTTTGTGCCAGAGCCAGATCAGATATAACTTCACTTTGTGAAGCTTTCTCTGGTCCTACAAACACTGGGTCTCCACAGATTTTTTTTCTTTTTTTATATTTTCCTTGTGGAAATTCAAACTCTGCAAAGACTTTAAAGGTTGTGTTAGCCCTCTATTAATTCATACCCTCTGTAAGGAGAGAGATCATGTCTTTATTTTCCTGCTGTCTTCAGCACAGTGCTTTCTTCATAACATACATGCAATAATTTTCTGTCAAATAAATTCAGACCATGCAATTAATGATTCCCACTCACAATTCCAATAAATTCTGAGACATTTGTCCTACTAGGTCCTCACTAACCCCAAGGTCAACAAGACAAATATACCCCCTTTGCACCCTTCAGCTGGGTAAGAATCGTAAGGCTCCAGGAACATCATATGCCAGCAGTACTAAACAGGGCATATGTGAGTGATACCTAAAAGGGCAGTCTTTTCAAAATAAAGAACCAACACCAAAGATGCAGAGATTGTCAGTTGCCATAGCCAGCAATACCATATGCCAAAAAACTGAAGCCAAAATTGTGAGTGCAACATCACATAGAAGATGAGAAAACATAAAGGTCTTCTGAAACTGTGATGTTTTGAATTTCCTATATACTCCAAACCCAGTACTAGCATCATTGTCATAAAGATACTGAGACTCCAAAAAATCCTTAGACCTGAGCCCCTTGTGTTTGGGGTGGCTGTAATTTACCTGAAAGTAAAAAGCTTCCAGAAAAGTAGATGCTTAGCAGGAGATGAAAAGCCTGAAACATCAGAAATGCCTTCATTTCACAGAAATAACACTAATTTAGTGAAAAAGGGAAGTGAGCTTTGGAGAAAAAATATATAGTTCCACCATACTCTAGGTAATAAACAGCTACTTTTCTATGGGGTTGAAAGCGAGTGAAAGGAGCAGCCAGGGTAGCTCAAGGGCTAAGGAGCATATTTGGGCTTTTATCATTTTGCAGTGAGAGCTGACCTTGTGCTTTTCATTTTGGGGATAAGAAAAATGTATCTGGGAAACATCACAGGCTTTGGGGCAGATCAATCCTAGTTCAAATGTTAGCCTTGTGCTTATTAATTGTACTTTGGACAACCTATTTAAGTCCTCTAAGTTTCAACTTTCTCAACTATAAAATGGAGGTAGTTCTACCCATTTTGCAGGTGTCTGAAAGGCTAATGATAATAACAATTGCATTCACTGGGTAGCAGGCATTCCAAAGTTAACATGCTTGTTATTAACTCACATGTGGCATCACACAAGCATCCAAGCTAAGCTCTTTTAACTTCCCTATCTTTCCTATGAGGAAAATGAGACTCGAAAGAGTGAAGTGGTTTATTCCAGGTCATACAGCTAGTGAATGACACAGCCAGGACTGAAACCTAAATCTGGATGTCCTCTTATTCACTACAATAGTCAGCCTTGATAAAGATCGTCTTCAAAAGTAGTCACACTTTCTCCCCAGGGCTAAGACTGGGGACAGTTGTCAGCTTATTCCTTACTCGTCTGATGGTTCCATACCATTGTTCTTCTTCCGTATCCCAAGAATATTGTACTATCATATACCCAGCCGCGTTGCTCTATCTGGCAAGAATTTTGGTTATTAGACCCTGAAACTTGGCCTTTTCAAGGTTATTGGATATGTCTTTTTCCAGTAACTCAGAGTAGTCGAGGCAGAGATGGTCATAGTGGCAGCGACGGTAACAATAACAGTGATAACAGCTCACTGTTATTGATGACTTGCTATACATCAGGCACTGCACCAGACACTTCATATACATGAGCTTGCTCAACCTTCACAACAGCCCAGTGGGGTGGACACTATTCTTAAATGACATAATGTATGTTAAGTGTCTGGCTTATTCTGTAGGCTCAGTAATTGCTCCTTCTTATTGTGAATATTGTTTTTCAATAAGTCTGCAAAATATAAAGCACCCATAGAAAGGAGGGAACCATCGTTTTTCCATTAAGAGCAACCATCCCCTAGGGGAACAAAAGACAACTTAAAAGAAGTTACCTACATTAGGTTTTATGGGCAAGAAATAAAAGAAATCCCACCCACTTGTTTTCACAATATAAGGTAAAACTATTCAATAAATAAAAGTGACAAAAGAGAACTTTGTTTCCATTTTATGTGTAAATAAGGGAAAGAGGCCTTGAGTTACATGGGAAGTGGAACAGAGAAGCAGCCCCTTTCAGTCTTTTGGGAGTTCTGGATCTGGGAAAATCAAAGAAGCTTACGCAAACTACAGATCCTTCCTTTCCCTGAAATTTCAAGGAGCTCATAGCCTCTCTGAAGCCCATCTTAAACACTCTCTGTCCCAAGAGGAACATGGAAAGAGAATGAAATCAAGTCAGCAAGAGGAGGAGAGAAGAGAAACAATTTTTTTTAAAACAGTCAGTATGCTCTGTTTGACCATTTATCAGCCACTATTTCAGAAGACTTTACCCCTACACCCCTTCCATCTTTGCCACCTTAATGTCACCTCCAGTTATCACTCAGCAAGCTTGGCAAACCCAGGATCATCAACCCTTCACCTTCACTAACTTCCTCTCCAACTTAATCATGCTCAGCCCAAAGGTGGTGCAGACTCCATAATTCCTCCCGTTGGTATCACCCACCCAACTCCTCCTCCCTGAAAATTAGGTCTCTCTGCAAAGCACCTCTCCTTCTCCAAGGCCATCTCAGGGCACTGAGGCCCGAGGTCTCTTTTGAATTTATGCAATACTCACATTGGACTTGACTTGGAGAAATTGTCTGTATATGTGTGGGTTTGTGTAGGTGGAGAAGGGTAAGAACTCAGAAAATTGCTTCAAGTTTTTCTAAATTAATCCCAAGGTCACATCCAAATGATAGGTCAAAGGTTTCTCTATCTTTGCACTATCCTTCTTGCTCTGGACTCTTCTCTATGGCGGTGGAAATAGAATTATTTTTCCCAGACAATTTCTATTTTCAATTCAAGGCTTTGGTGCACTAACCTATTGTACTTCTCTGAAAAAGCCTGATATTATGATGTATTTTAAGACTTCCAGGGACTCTAATCACCAAAATTCAAGTGCTCTTGCAATTCACTGATGGAGAATGAAAGCAGGTGGATATTTATCATCTGTATGTGAACAATGACAATTAGGGATCAGAAGCTCAGGGTCATGAAATACTGCATGAAAGGCCATTACATTATTTTTTTTTTATTTTTATAAGATTTTCCTTTTGTAAGTAATCTCTACACCCAACATGGGGCTTGAACTTGTGGCCCCAAGATCAGGAGTTGCATGCTCCCTCAATTGAGCCAGCCTGGTGCCCCAAGGAAAGCCATCACTTTAATATGCTGTGCCTGTGCGATATTCATGATAAAAGGTGAACCTTTTTAAAAAATGAAATTTCTATTTCAGTCAGAAGGAGCATCTGCTGGGCGAGTAATTTTCTGGAAGGAATGGAATTTTACACCTGTCACAGAGCCCCTTCCCTGTTAGGCCTTTTAAATTAGAAAAGGTTAATTATTTCATGTCTGGTTATAAAGACTTCATCAAGATTTCTTGTGAAATCTGATTAGAAGGCAAATATCTGACTGTTGGCCTGATAGAGATCACCACTGTGTCTTCTGCAGCTGGGTCAGTATGCCTAACCTGACAGAGCACACGTGGTGCTTGGTAATGAAGAGTAGTGAGTTAACATTAAAGAGTTTAGAGAGTTGGCATTAATCAGACATACATTACTATGGTTTATTCTTTGAAACTAAGGAATTTAAAAAGTGAAAAGCCTGGCATTTCCCAATGTTAGGAATGATAGAAATCAGTCTTATTTTGACTATATCAGGATATTTTTTCTTTGTTTTGCAACATAGTCATTTAACAACTGAGGTTACGAGTCTGTAAGTTTCTGAGTATTGCTTCTGTTTCCAAAACGATAGGAATTTTGGGACACTGTTGCTGATGATACAGTTCCCATTGCCTATCAACTTGCATCCAAAGTTGGTATGTTCTTCATTTTCCTGCCCCTTTGCCAGCTGCTCAGTTGGCCACCACATTCAACTTTGGCCTGCATCTATAACACACATGAACAGGCTTCCCTTCAAGGGCTTCATTAATAGCTTTCAGCATCTGCTTGCATTCCAAGCATTGAGTACTAAATCCAGAGAGGGCCTGGCATATGACTGCATTGTTCTACGTAGAAAATGAAAAACATAGGAATGCACCCTCAACTACTGAACTTTAAAATTCCATCCACTGCTGGCTTAAAGCAAAAAACTTAAAGAGCCCCGTGTGTGTGTGTGTGTGTGTGTGTGTGTGTGTGAGTGCGCGCGTGCACGCACGCATGCGCACATGCGTGTACACAAGCACATGCACACATTTGTTTGTAGAAAAAGATCTGAAAGCATCCACATCGAAAATACATCAAGATGTTAATGGTTACCCATAAGAACTGAGATTGGGGGTGAGGGTGTAAGGAAATTTCTCTCCTTATACTATGTAGGTCTTTCTATTATTTGAGTTTTTTATAATTACACAGTCCTTTTATTATTAAAAACAAAAACTAAATATATATATAAGCATAGAAAAAATTGGCGAGGGTTCACATCAAAGTGTTTAGAATTGTTACCTCTGGAGGATAGGATTAGAGAGAAGGACTTTTACCTCTTTATAGATTGTATATGCTTATAAATTTTAAATAGTTAGATTATGGTCATGTTTTCTTTTTTATATGTAACACTATGTTATTTTCAAATTAAAGTTTTAAATTACTTTAAAAAGAATAATGGGGAGCTTCTGGGTGGCTTAGTTGGTTAAGCATCCAACTCTTGATTTTGGCTTGGGTCATGATCTCAGGGTCATGGGATCAAGTCCCACAAGAAGCCTGCTTAAGATTCTCTATTTCCCCCTCTCTCTCTAAAAAAACAAAAAAGAGAAGAATTATTACATAAAAGTGTTCTAGACCTCATGAATTCTGTTAATATCTATTATTTGCAATGACTGATTTGGTATTCCCATATGCTAGTGGTATGATTTTAAGTCTAACAAATTCCACTTTGTTTTCCTATTATCATTGAAGGATTTGGGATTATAAGCAATCATATGAGTCTTGGCCTATTGGATAAAGTTGAGAAGTAAAGCATAAACTTTCTGTGCATTCTGTAGAATGTAAGTTTTTCAAGTTCAGAGATCTTGTCTGCTTTGTTCACCACTACACCCCCAATGGCTAACATATAGCACATATTCAATAAATATTTGTTGAATGACTAGATGAATAAATGTTCAAATTAAAAGAAAAAGTGAGCCAGTCAGATATCTTTATAGTGAAAGAGCAGAGGATATGCCATGTAGATGGTAAGAGAAGAGAGGAGCATTGTTTAAGGGGCAAAAAATACCCCACTGAAATGGGGAGTCAAAGCAACCTGGATCTAACTGACTGGATGAATGACCTTTTCCTGTCTCTGGAACTCAATGTCCTCATTTGTTGAGTGAGAGAATTAGAGTAAGTTTATAGTATTTGAATTGTTTATAACAATGGGCCCATATTATTTAAAAGAGAACATGTAAAATAGTTACAAAAGTAAAAATTCATAGACAGTTGTCTGAAATGATGTTCACCTAGCATTAATGATGGTTATTTATGGAGGTTTATTTTCATTTTGCCTTCCTCAACTTATTAAATATTTAATAATGATCATGTATCATTTTTCCAAAAACAAATATCATTGTACTATTTTAAAGGGATGATCAGCCTATGGGAAAAAACAAAAGAATTACTGTAATTACCTAACATGATTAAAAGGAAGGCATAAGGGTTACAATCCCTAAGGTTAAGATCAAACCTCTTCCAGGCTTGACACCTCTCTGGAGGTCATGGGGTGCCCAATGTCCAGCATGCTCCTGTTGAGACCACCATTCCACTTACCCCTATAATACCCATTACCAATTGCTACGCACTGAATAAGGCAGCAGTCCCAAGAAGAGGTTACACTAAAATTGACCATCTGCTCCCCAGCCAAGAGATCACTGGGACTCATCAAGTTTTAAACGCCTATTTACTTCAGTCATCACAAAAATCTCAAACTACCTAGAGGATCCATTATCTTTCACATTATTTTCCACATGAAAATGAATTCCTACATCCATTAATCAGTCAATCTACCACCCCTCCTTAAACTTCCCCAACCCTTCTGTTCTGCTGTCTGCAAAATCCTTGACATCCTTAATCTCTCTAAAATTTTCCTTGAATTTCATGCTCTATCAAAAACTTGGCTCCCTTCTGAAGACACTGCTTCCTGTCCAGTCTTCTTAAGTGGTGACTATTTTTATTCATACATGATGTACTACTAGGCTGAGGGGCAGGGTATGTGTCCTTGATTTTCCTTGGCACTGTATGTTCATGGGTCCTCCCTCAAACCCCTGACCCAACTTCTTTTAATCACTTTGCTATCAGACTATATCACCAGCTACACCTCCTTATTGCAGTCATCTGTTCTCCTGTTCAATCTCCCTTATTCATTCCTGGTTTTAGCTCATGGGTTTATTCTTTCTCACAACTGCTCATGTCACCATTCTTGGAGATTTCAATATCCATGTGGAGTCTACATACATACATACACTCATACATTCATACATACATACATACATACATTGTCTATGTTGTAAACAATGCATCCAGTATTCTGGCCTGTCCGTCGCTTGACCTCCAATCCAAAGATCTTATCCTCTTACCAAGCTCAGCCACCCCGTTCTAACACTCATTTCTTAGACCTTGTCATTATAAATTACTGCAACATCTTAAAAATCTCAATTTTAGTACCCTAGTCTCATCTCTTTCTAATTCCCCCAATAGATCTACTCCACTAATCCTCCTACCCCTAACCATTATTTTTTGCTCTTCATTACCTCCCTCATATACTCATTTCCACGCTTATCCAATTTAGATCCCATGGTACATTATTATAATCACTCTGTGGCGTCCATTCTCAACTCTCCAACTCTCTTTTCCACCATCACACCTACCTGGAAAAACCTGAACCAAGACTTAATTGGATTCTCCATCTTCTTTTTTTTTTTAAGATTTTATTTATTTATTTGACAGAGACATCACATGCAGGCAGAGAGGCAGCAGAGGGGGGGGGGGGAAGCAGGCTCCCCACTGAGCAGAGAGCCTGATGCAGGACTCGATCCCAGGACCCTGGGATCATGACCTGAGCCGAAAGCAGCGGCTTAACCCACTGAGCCACACAGGCGGCCTCTCCATCTTCTTTATATCTGTATTCCAGCCGCTGATTCTAGCTGGAGCAAGTTTCAATTTAAGCTTCACAACCTCAGATCAAAAGTGGCCTCTCATGCTCACTAGAAATCACTCCCAAACTTTTATCTCTAGCTCTGAATCCTTTCCTATGTTCCGGGCTCATATAGCTAACTGCTTGCAGTATTGGACATCTGCACTTGAACGTCTAATAGGCATCTCAAATTTAATTTGTCCAAGATCAAACTAACTTTTTCCTGTATATCAGCTCTTTGTCTACATTTACTATCTCAGTTCTTGCTAATTTCATCCTTCCAGCTTCTCAAGCCAAATGCCTTGGAGTCATCTCGCATTCATCTCTTTCTTTATTCCTCATCTCTGTATTCTTCAGCAAAGCTTTTTCGCTCCATCATCAACACATATTCATTACCAGATCACTTCTTGCTACCACTATGGTGCTGTCCTGGCTGAAGCTCCCCTTATCTCCTGCCAGGATGACTGCAACATCCTCCCATTTGGGGTTAAATGTGTCCCCCAAAAAGGTATGTTGGAGTCCCCATCCCCAGGACCTCAGAATGTTACCTTAGTTGGAATAGAATTATTGGGGTTATAACCCAATAGGTTAAAATGAGGTCATACTGGAGGAGGATGGGCCCTTAATCCCATATGACTGATGTCCTTAAAGAAGAAGAGAGAATCACAGAGAGAAGCTGCCCATGTGATGATAGATACACAGGGAGAAAGCTACACGAAAACATAGGCACAGAATGAAGTGTTCTAGCTACAAGCCAAGGAATTATAAGGATCAACAACCAACAGGAAGAGGCAAAGATGGATTCTATCCTGATTATCAGAGGGAGCATGGCCCTGATGATAATTTTATTTCAGACTTCTAGCTTCCAGCTCTGTGAGACAATAAATTTCTATTGTTTTAAAGCCACCCCATTTGTGGTACTTTATTGTAGTCCAAAAAACTGATGTACCTCCTAACTGGTTTTTTTTGTTTGTTTGTTTCTACCCTTGACTACCCACTGCCTCACTTGAATGCAGCAGCCAGAATAATCTTGCTAAACCTCTGAGTCAGATCACGTCTTTCATCTGTTCAAACGCTGCAACGGCTCCGCTTTTCATATAGACTAAAAGTCTTACAGAGGTCTGTGAGTCCCTATAAAATATCTTCCCTTTTTATGAATCTGGTCCCTTCTATTATTCTCCCCCGCATTCACTCTACTCCAGCCACACTGACCTACAGTTTGCTGTCCCTCAAACTTCTGCACAGTCTTCCATTAAGTCTTCTCATTTGATGTTCTCTGTTACAACAATAACAGAGAGTGCAAATTCCTGAAGGCTTGCTTACCTTTAAGCTGAGTGTGGCCCATAGGTGCTTTGTGGCTTATATAACTTTACACATAAACACATGCATACAGGCTAGAATTGTGGGGGTGGGGATCGTGGTTTTACAAACTGCCCACTTGGAAAGGGGATATGGTTTAATGACTAAATAAATAAGACTTAGGGAGTCTAGAAGACCTAAGTTAAGGGGCACCTGGGTGGCTCAGTGGGTTAAAGCCTCTGCCTTCAGCTCAGGTCAAGATCCAAGGGTTCTAGGATCAAGCCCTGCATCGAGCCCTGCATCGGGCTCTCTGCTCAGCCAGGGAGCCTGCTTCCTCCTCTCTCTCTGCCTGCTTCTCTGCCTACTTGTGATCTCTGTCAGATAAATAAATAAAATCTTTAAAAATTAAAAAATAATAAAAGACCTAAGTTAAGTCATCAGATTACTTAATGGTGAAAGAAGGAGAATGACCCATCTGATTTTTATTTAAAAAAAAATCACCCCCCTCATCTGTAAAGTGAGAAAATAAAAATTAACTGCACTATTAAATTAGATGATGCATGCAAGGTACTTGCCACATAGCAAGCATTGGTAAATATCAGCTATTGTTACTACTAATCAATGAAATTTAAAAGAAGTTTAAATATGAGTACCTAGACACCAAGAATAATTATTTCGAGGTCTACTGAAGAATAAGCTAGGTTAGAATTTGAATGGACAAATTTCCCTTTAGGACAAGTGTGGGCTTAAAAGGTTCTTAATAAAATTCATATCAAATATTTGTGGAACCCTAGGATTTCACCAAGTACAGACAGAAAATGATGCTGTTTGTTTAGGTCTCTCTCAGCACTGACACCCTCTGACCATGTCCAAATGACGTATTCATCATAGCACCCATGAACTGAGTCTTATAATGGGCTTGTTTCACGGCCAGAGTTCCCCAGAAAGTATTGCCACCCTTCAATACCTCCTCAAATAAACCCAGCTCTGCCCACACACACACCCCAATATCAGGATCGATTTGCCTTTTTTTCAGAAACTATCAAACTCACAAAAGAAAATGTTTAATCTATAAAAATTGGAATTAGTCTCATAGTTCCAAAGCAAGGATGACCTATTAGGACAAGATCACTGACAGGGTACTTGTGATGATTTCCACCCCCGGGGAAATGTGAGAAAATTGTAAGGAGAACCTACAGAACCTCAAGTGGGTTCATGCTACTACCTAGGGCAGAGAAGTAGAATTAGACTTAAATAGAAAAGCCAAGATTTTTGACAGCTGCGGTGTAAACCATAGACTACACCCTCTCATTCTAAAAAGAAAGTAGTCAGACATAAGATCAATGAAAAGGATGCCAGCATACCATGCTGGTGCTGCAAGAGATGGACGGAAGTTCCTTTTTTGTTTGATTTCAAAAAATTTGACAGTATTTTAGTTTCGGAACTTTGTGTGGTCTTTGATGATAGTGCGCCCTCTGGTGGCTCCAGCCGTGACTTGCAAGTGAATGAGCACCTTAAGTCTGATGCTCTCCGCCTTAAGCGACTTCAACTTCTCTAGAGGTGAAAAAAGGAAAATAACCTGATTTTAACTTTAAAAAATCACCCGCCCTTCAAAAGCTTATACCATTGAATTCAATTTACTTTAATCGTTCTCTTTTTTCAACATAAAGGAAGGTACCCAGTATTCACTTTAAGTGATGAGTTCACGCTTGCTTTCTTCTTTCCTCTAATAAGCATGTATCACCTTTCATTTTCAAAAATTTTTATTTTGAAATGTTATAATCAGATAGAAAACTATACCTATGCATATCCCACTCAGGTCTCTAGGATTATAATATTTGCCATATTTGTTTCAGAGTTTCTAATTATTTTCTATTTTGAAATTTACAGAAAAGTGACAAGTACAATTCAGAGCTTTTTCTTAGTTGCTGATTTGATACCCCCAAATACTTTAGTACTCAATATGAGCAAAGACATTTTCCTACATAATCACAATGTGACCATGAAAATTTTCAGATCTCACGTTCTGCCAATTATCTCAATAATATCCCATGGCAGTTCCGATAACCCATACCAGACTATCCACACAGATAGTCAGTCACCTTCCTCACCTTGCTTGGATTCCAACAATTCAAGCTAGGTCGTCCCTCCTACATGGATGCCTTTTTCACCCCATCAGGCTCTGGCAACCCATATCAGACTCCTCCTCTCCTGGTCCCATGTAGAGCACAGCCTTTCTCGCCCTGTTCAGGCTCAGAAACCTGGCACACTTCTCATAGATGCTATGGTCATCTTCCTCGGCCTCATACTCCCCTCGCCCAAGTTTTTCCTGAGTAGATATCCTGCTGTGCAGGGTCTGATACCCCATACCATGCCATTCACACGTGTGGATGCCCTCCTTACCTTGCTCTGATTCCCATGCACCAGTTCTCAGCAGCTCACGTCAGGCTGCCCACACAAAAGAAGAATCTCTTAACTTTGTTTAAGCTCTGTTATGGGTTGAATTGTGTACCCCCCAAAAAAGATACAAGTTGAAGTCCTAACCCATAACACTTCAGTACCTTGCAGATGTAATTAGTTAAGATGAAATCATACTTGAGTAGGATGGACGCCTAATGCAATATAACTGGTGTCCTTATAAGAAGATGGCCAAATGAGACAGACAGAGAAAGTGTCACATGACCCCGAAGGCAGGAATTGGAATTATGCAGTTGAAATCCAAGGAATACTAAAGGTTGCTGGCAAATCACTGGAAGCTAGGAGCAGACAAAGAAGGATTCCCCTGCAGGTTTCAGAGGGAGCACAGCCTTGCTGATACCTGGAGTTCTCAGACTTCCAGCCTCCAGAACTGAGAATAAATTTCTGTTGTTTGAAGCCATCCAGTTTGTTGTACTTTAAGGCAGCCCCAGAAAACTAACAGATTTTGGTATTGGGAAGTGGGATACTATAAGGCTGTAACAAATAGCTAACAATGTGGCTTTGGAATTGCTAATAGGTAAGGGCTGGAAGAATTTTGAGGTTCATGATGGAAGAAATCTAGATTGCCTTGAAATAAATGTTGCTTGAAATATGAATGTTAAAGGTGCCTTTGGTAGGGTCCCAGACAGAAACAGCAGACAAGTTGTTGGACACTGGACAAAAAAAGTGATCCTTATTATAAAGTGGCAGAAAACTTGGCCAAACTATTTTCTGCTATTGGGAGGAAAGTGGAACTTGTAAGTGATGAATTTAGCTAAGGAAACTTCCCAGCCAAGTATGGAAAGCACACCCTGGTTTCTCCTTGCTGCTTGTAGTAAGGTGATAAAGGAAAGAGATAAAGAATGAATTGTTAAACAAAAAGGAGACAGAACTTAAAGATTTGGAATATTCTCAGTCTAACCACATTGCCAAAAAAAAAAAAAAATGGGAAAGCATGCTCTGGAGAGAACAAAAAGATGCAGCTGGACAATCTCTGATAAAGAGATTATGAGTGTGACTCAAGGACCCAATCAACCATCTCAACAGATGCTAGGAAGAGATGCAGTTATCCAGTTAAGATCTGTCGAGAACCTTCTTTTCTGATGGCTTGGACTTCTGTGAATTGCAGGGGAGGCTGGCAATTTTTTTGAGAATTTTATTGCTCACAAACACTACCAACATGGACTAGAAGGAACAGAGAGGGACAAAATGAAGAAAGAATGACTGGAGGAGCCATTGATGCAGGTACCTGGGCAAATCAGGCCTCCTTGGTTCCAGAGGGCAGAGCCACCACTTCCTTCTAGAGGACAGAGCCACTGCCCAGGAATGAGAGGGTGGGGCCACCACCTAGATTGAATGGCGTGGTGTTACTACTCAGGACACAGGTGAGGGGGTGGCTGGGGTAGGGATAGGGGGCAATAATGAGACTGGTCATGTCCTGTGTTCCAGAGATCAGAGCTCCCTTCTGGGCATAGGGACTGGGGCCTCTTCACAGAGCTAAGAAGGCCAGGTCACCATCTTGTTTCCAGAGGGAAGAGCCACCTCCTCAACTATAGAGGGGAGGGTAGCTGCCCAAAAGTAAGTGGGTGGGAGGTCCACCCAGGGCCTAGGGGGTAGGGTTATTGTCCAGGGGTGGGGTCAGGGAGGCCACCTAGAGCTAGGGGCCAAGCCATATCTTCTTTCCACATGGTGGGCTACCACTCAGAGCTGAGGAGGTGGGCCCAGTGAACAGAGCCCCAGAGAATTATTCTAAAGCTATAAATTCTAATGGGATTGCCCTGTTATGTTGCAAACTGCTTTAAGCCAGTGACACCTTTTCCCCCTTCCAATTTCTCCCCTTTGGAATGGAAATGTTTGTTCTATACTGTCCCATCTCTGTATCTTGGATGCAGATAATGTGTTTTCCAAGTTTCACAGATCCACACCTGAAAGGAATTTTGCCCCAGGATGAACCATATCCTGAGTCTTACCCATACCTAGTTTAATGATATTTAGATGAGATCTTGGACTTGGACTTGATGCTGAAATGTGTGAAGACTTCTGAGGCTGTCGGAATGGGGAAAATTGCATGTGGGAAGGCCATGAATTTGCAGAGAGAGGGCAAAGAGCAAACTATTATTGGTTGAATTGTAGCCCCCAGAAAATGATATATTGAAGTCCTCACCACCAGTGTCTCAGAATGTGATCTTATTGGGAAACAGGGTCATTGTAGATATAATTAGCTAAGTTAAAATGATTTCATGCTAGAGTAACGTGGGTTCCTAATCCAATATGACTGGGGTCTTAATAAGAAGATGACTACATGGGGCGCCTGGGTGGCTCAGTGGTTTAAAGCCTCTGCCTTTGGCTCAGGTCATGATCTCAGGGTCCTGGGATCGAGCCTCATGTCCGGCTCTCTGCTCAGCAGGGAGCCTGCTTCTTCCTCTCTCTCTCTCTCTGCCTGACTCTCTGCCTACTTGTGATCTCTGTCAAATAAATAAATAAAATCTTTTTAAAAAGATGATAACTACATGAAGACAGAGACACACCAGGAGAATTCCATGTGACAACAAAAGTAGAGACTGTAGTTACGCAGCTGCAAGCCAACGAACACCGAAGATTGCCTGCAAACCACCAGAAGCTAGGAAAACTAAGGAAAAACTCCTCTGGAGGCTTCAGAGGGAACACTGTGCCAACACCTTGAGCTAGTGGCATCTCTGTTCCTTCCCTCATGAACCTGGGAGGACTTTTGTAACCGCCTCAGTTAATAAAATGTGGTGAAAGTGATGCTGCCTGACTTCTGGGGCTAGCTCATAAAAGACAGCATAGCTTTTGCCTGGCGCATGCTCTCTCTATGTCCATCTGTCTAGCTGTCTCTCTCTCTCTCTCTCTCTCTGCTCTCTATGTCCATCTGTCTAGCGCTCTCTCTCTCTCTCTCTCTCTCTCTCTCTCTCTCAGCCCTTGGAATCCAGATACCATGCTGTGAGGAAGCCCAGTCAATACGGAGAGACTAGGTGTGGGTGTTCTGGCTGACAGCTTCAGACAGGCTCCTAGGCAACACCTAGCATCAACTGTCACACATGTGAGCGAACAAAGCTTTAAGATGATTCCATCCTCCACCTTGAAGTCTTCAGCTGAAACCCTAGACATCACGGAATAGAGTCAAGCTATACCTTCTGATGCCCTGTCCAAAACAGAAGACAAGGAAGTAATAAATGGTTTTGTATTGTTTTAAGACACTAAGTAGAGGAGTAACTTGTTACACAGTAATAGGTAAGTGATGCAAATTGTTCATAGTTCATATTTCTCTGGAATAACAAGAAGCTACCTCTGGATATAACTGCAGATGACAAATCCTGGACTTTGGAGCTGATGTTATAATAGGGTAAAACTTTTGGGGTCTTGGGAAAGGTAAGTAGATTTTGCATATAAGAGGAACATGAACCACAAGGACCAGAGAGTGGAATATGCTATATTGTTATATTAACCACCTCCAATGAAAACACCTCTCCATATCCATGCCCGTGGTTAATCTTCTCCTAGGCTTAACCACGTGACTTGCTTTGACCGATGTGATTCAATAACAGTCTTGAAAGTACTTGTACTTTGGAGCTTGCCCTTTCTCAATGCTGGGACCTGTACGACCACTATGTGAAGACGCATGGCCTCATCTGCTAGACGACAAAAATATAAAAAACTCATGAAGGGAGAACCCAGTTATCCCAGTCATTCCCACTGAGGCCCCAGAATTAACCATGTAAAAAAGGAACATAGTCATGCAAGGCAGAAGAGACAACATGAGCAAAGGTACAGAGTTATAAACTAGCAGGCTGCATGCAGAGGACCAACTAAAACCAGGTCTGTATTACTGTGGGGTCAATTTGAGAAGTCGTACAGCAATAGTGTCTTGGGAGACCATGCTGCAAAGATATTGTATGCTTTGCTTTCATTCTTCCTGAGCATCATTAGAAGTTTTAAGCAGGGGAGAGACATGATCAGTTTGCGACTTAGAAAGATCACTTTGATGGTAAAATGAAAGATGGGCTGGAGAGGTGAAAGATGGAAGAGATATAAGGGGGTTATGATAACAGTGAAGACAAAAAATGATGAGTGACTTAACCGGAGCAGTGGTAGAAGAAATGGCAAGGAGGGAAGAGAAACAGGAAATATTTAGGAGATAAAAACAGCAAGACTCTGGGATAGATTGAATGTCAAAGCTGCAGAGAAACAGAGGCATCTAGGAGCATTCTCTGGTTTCTAGCTTGTATAGAATTGGTACCAGTCACTGAAAGAGGAAATACAGGAAGAATGATGAGGCTTCTGTTTTGTTATATTTCACTGAGGGGAGGTAGAGTTGAATCTTGACTAAGTCAATTTGAGTTGCTTGTCAGACATCTATGGAGAAATGTTTGGCTTGCAGTAGAGTATATCACCAGGCTAGAGTTTTAAATGTAGAAGTTTTAATTATATATCTGGAATTAAAATAAGAACACATGCAAGGGTGCAGTGCATTGATTAAGAATACAGCTTTCGGAGGGAGTCTGGGGAAATGGCAGAGTAGGAGGAACCTAAACTTACTTCATCCCATGGATACACATAGATTACAGCCACACCAGTATAACTAACTCGGAAAACAGACTCTCCCCAGTTAATCATAAAGAGGAGGCCATCTCAAGAAGGTAGGAGGGGCAGAGACCCAGTTGGGAATCAAACTCTTGGGGAGACTAACCACAAGTGGGAGGGACACCACAATCATGGAGAAGGGAGAGGAAGAGACAACACACCAGGCACCCCACACATGGAAGAACTACACTGGGAAGACCAGTCCCCATTAACATTTGGCTTTGCAAACCAGTAGGGCTTAACTTCACTAGTTCATACAACCAGTAGGGCTTAACTCCGGGTACCTTAAAAATCAGCAGCCTTGGCTCATGGGCAGCCAGATGGTTACAGGAAAGTAAGTCCTCACCCTTAAAGAGACAGCATAACATTCAACCTCTGAGAGATACAGCAAAGAAGAAGCAGTTTGAAAAGTATCTGGGGTATATGGGAAGGAGATTTATTTACTAATCTCAGAACATATGCTGGAAGGGCAGGAATCTTCAGGAGACTTCTTCAAGAACTAAAGAGTTGAAGGGCAACATTTCTCTCCCTGTTCCTCCCAGCCTGGACCCAGACACATCTGGGAACCAGCATGAACACTCTGCACCTAGCCTGCCAACACTGCAAACCCCCAACCGTGCATTCTCCTGAGGATCCACTCCAGCCCAAACTGCCCCACTCAGCAGGGGTCCCTCCAAAGTGGAGTCTCATTGTGCGTGCAGCCATGACAGTGACCAGTGCCACTCCAAAGTGACTCCTGCACTGGGGAGAGGGGAAGATAACCACATATACCACTTCAACTGCAGCCCAAGCAGCAGGCCAGTGGCAGACATCTGATCTGATTGCTGGCCCTACCCACCAACAAAAACCTCACAGGGCGCAGCACATAGAGAAAGCCCTGTAGTTTGGGATCACTGCAAACCTGATAGACGGGGGCAGTCATCTGGTCTGACCGCAGGCCACACTCACACACACACACACACAAAGTCACTCAGGAGTCAATGCAGGGAAAGTGCCCGACGGTTTGGTGCCACCACAGCCTCTTCAAATGAGCTGAGGGCATGCAACCGGTCTGATTCAACTATAAGCCCAAAGCAGCCTCAGACTGGCCCCTTAAGAGCAGAAGGACAAAACCCTGCCCACAACAGACAACATGGGCCATTGCAGCTAACTGGACTAAAGGCAAAGGCAGCTCAGCCACAGGAGTAGGACACATGCAACACACATAGGAGACACCCCTGAAGCACCTGGTTCAGGTGAACAGGGAACACTGCACTATATGGGGCACTAAAGGATCTCTTCACAAGGACACTGCTTTCGAGATCAGGATACATAGCTGACTATCCTAATAGAAACAAACACAGAGTGCTGGACAAAATGAGGACATAGAGAAATATGTCCAAAATAAAAGAACAGAACAAAATCAAAGCGAAAGAGCCAAAGGGAACAGAAATAAGCAATATACTTGATGGAGAATTCAAAGTAATGGCCATAAGGATACTTACTGGACTTGAGAAAAGAGTAGAGGATCTCAGTGAGACCTTCGACAAAGAGAAAATATAAAAAAGAGCCAATCAGAGATAAAGAACCCAATAGTTGAAATTAAAAGTACACCAGAGGAAATCAATAGTAGCTTAGAGGAAGCAGAAAAATGGATCAGCAAGCTGAAAGACAAAATAATAGCAAACAAGCTAAGCAGCAAAATGTAAAAAGAATAATAAAAAATGAGTATAGGTTAAGGGAACTCAGCAACATCATCAAACATTATAACATTCACATTATAAGGATCCCAGAAGGAAGACAGAAAAGAGAACAGAAAATTTATTTGAAGAAATAATAGCTGAAAATTTCTGTAATCTGGGGAAGGAAATAAACATCCAAAACCAGGAGGTAAAGGAAGCCCCCAGCAAAAGCAACCCAAAGAGGTCCGCACCAAGACACATAATAATTAAAATGGCAAAAAGTGATGATAAAGAAAGAATTTTAAAGGCAGCAAGGGGAAAAAATTACATACAAGGGAAATCCCAAAAGACTATCAACTGATTTTTTTGGCTGAAATTTTGCAGGCCAGAAGAAAGTGGCATGCTATATTCAAAGTGCTGAGAGGGAAAAAACCTGCAACCAAGAATACTCTATCAAGCAATACTATCATTCAGAATAGAATGAGACATAGTTTGCTAAATAAAAACTAAAGGAGTTCGGGTGCCTGGGTGGCTCAGTGGGTTAAGCCACTGCCTTCGGCTCAGATCATGATCTCAGGGTCCTGGGATCGAGCCTCATGTCCGACTCTCTGCTCAGCAGGGAGCCTGCTTCCTCCTCTCTCTCTCTCTCTCTCTCTCTCTCTCTCTCTCTGCCTGCCTCTCTGTCTACTTGTCATCTCTGTCAAATAAATAAATAAAATCTTAAAAAAAAAAAACTAAAGGAGTTCAACACCACTAAACCAGCCTTATAAGAAATGTTAAAGAGAATTCTTTGAGTGGAAAGAAAAGGCCATAATCAGGAGTAAGAAAATTAGGAAAGGGAAAAAAATCTCACAGGTATATAGGAACATAATAAAAGTAATAGATTAATCACTTATAAAACCAGTATGAAGGTTAAAGCACAAAAGCAGCAGAATCAATTATATCCATAAAAATCAGTCAAGAGATTCACAAAATAAAAGGATGTAAAGTAGGACATCATATACATAAAACATAGGGATAGTAAAAATGTAGTCCCTTTAGAAGGGGTTCAAACTTAAGCAACCACCAACTTATATAGATAGCTATATGCATAGGACTTTTTAAAAAAGATTTTTATTTATTTATTTGACACAGAGAGAGAGCACAAGCAGGGGGAGCAGCAGGCAGAAGGAGATGGAGAAGCAGACTCCCCTCCAAACAAGGAGTCCAACATGGGGCTCAATCCCATCACCCCGTGATCACAACCTGAGCCAAAGGCCAATGCTTAACTGACTGAGCCACCCAGGCACTCCTATGCATAGGATGTTATATGTCAACATATTGGTAAGGAATATGTCATTGGTAAGGAATTTGTCATAACGACAAAGCAAGAAACCAGTAATAGATATGCAAAAATAAAGAGGAAGGAATCGAAGCATATTGCTAAATAAAGTCATCAAACCACAAGGGAAGAGAGTCAGAAAAGAAAGGAATAGAGAAGAACTACAAAAACAATCATAAAACAAGTAACAAATCAACAATGAGTACACACCTGTTAATACTTACTTCAATTGGAAATAGACTAAATGCTATCAAAAGACATAAGTGGCTAAATAGATAAAAAGATGAGAACCATCTATATGCTGCCTATTGGAGATTCATTTCAGACCTAAAGACGCATGCAGGTTGAAAGTGAAAGAATGGGAAAGCATTTACCATCAAAATGGAAGTGAAAAGAAAGCTGGGGTAGCAATATCTATATTAGACAAAATAGACTAAAATAGACTGTAACAAGAGACAAACAATGACACTACATAACCATAAAGGGAACATTGCAACAAGACTATATAACAATTGTCAATATTGATGCAGCCAACAGGGGAGCACTCAAATACATAAAACAACTATTAACAGACATAAATGAAGTCCAGACAGAAAATCAACAAGGAAATAGTGACTTTGCATGACACACTGGGCCAGATGGATTTAACAGATATATTCAGAACATTCCATCCAAAACCAGCAGAACCCACCTTCTTTTCAGGTGCACATGGAACATTCTCCAGAATAGATCACAGGTTAAGCCCAAACAAGCCTCAACAAATTCAAAAAGACTGAAATTATATTGTGCATCTTTTCCAACCACGAGGGTATAAAACTAGAAATTAACACCAACAAAAAAAAATCTAGGAAAACACAAACACATGGAGGTTAAATGACATGCTACTAAACAATAAATAGGTCATCCAAGAAATCAAAAAGTAAAAGAATACATGGAGACAAATGAAAATGAAACTATAACAGTCCAAAATCTTTGGGATGCAGCAAAAGCTATTCTAAGAGGGACTATTATAGCAATACAATCTATCTAAAGAAGCAAGAAAAATCTCAATTTAACCTAGAAAGAGAAGGAAAAAAATCCCAAAGTCAATGGAAGGAAGAAATAATGAAAATTAGATCAGAAATAAATGATATAGAGACCTAAAAAAAGTAGAACAGATCATCGAAACCCAAAGCTGATTCTATGAAAAAATCAACAAAATTGATAAAACTTTAGTCAGATTCATCAGAGAAAGGACACAAATAAATAAAATCAGAAATGAAGGAGGAGAAATAACAACAGACACCAAGGAAATACAAAGGATTATAAGAGAATTTCATGAAATACTATATGCCAAAAATTAACCAACCTAGAAGAAATAAATTCCTAGAAACACAAAACCTTCCAAATGGAATCAGGAAAAAAAATAGAAAATTTGAACAGACTTATTACTAGCAATGAAATTGAACCAGTTCAGTAGAATTCACCTCTGAAGCCACTTGGTCCTGGACTTTTGTTTGTTGAGAGTTTTTTGATTACTGTGTCCCAAAATAAAAGAGAGAGAGAAAACACAGCTTTTGGAGTCAGTTAAATTGGATTCAAATCTCAGTTCTATCACATAATAGCCATTACCATTGTAAGCAATGTCTTCATCTATAGAGATGGAGCAAACACAGATGAGGTGTTGTAAGGATTAAAAGAGTGTTTAGCATAGCACCTGAAATTAGTAAATTCTCAGTAAATGGTAGTTATCGTTACTAAATGCCCAAGAAAACAAAGAAGTAGACCAAACATATGGAGATAAAAAATGGCCAACAAGCATATGAAAAGCTGCTCACTAATCATCAGAGAAATGCAAATCAGAACCACAATGAGCTATCACCTCACCCCAATAAGAGAGCCACTGTCTAAAAAATGAGAAAAAATAAAAGAACAGAAAATAATAGTGAAGACATGAAGAAATTAGAACACTTGTGTACTGCTGGTGAGACTGTAAAATGGTGCAACCACTATGGAAAACAATACAGAGATTCCTCAAAAAATTAGAAATAGAATTATTACATGATTCAGCAATTCCACTTCTGAGTATATAGTTAAGAAAACTTTGAAGTAGGTTCTCAAAGAGACATCTGTACACCCATGTTCATGGCAGCACTAGTCACAATAGCCAAGAGGTGGAAGCAACATAAATGTTCATTGATGGTTGAATGAATAAAGAAAATGTGGTGTATACATACAATGTAATATTATTCAGTCTTAAAAAGGAAAAAAAAATCATACCATACGGTACAACATGAATAAACCTGGAGGACATTATGCTAAGTGAAATAAGCTAATCACAAAAAGACAAACAGCATGTGATTTCACTTATACCACTTATATAAGGTATCTGAAATAGTCAAATTCATTGAAACAGAAAGGGTTACCAGGGCCTGGGGGGAAGGGAAGAAAGGAGATTTGTTTAATGGGTATAGAATTTCAGTTCAGATTGAGCGGGGTCTTCTCTGCCTACCTAAAAATGAAAGACTTCTGGAGATTTGTTGCACAATGTCAATGTACTGAGCAGTACAGTTAAAATGATTAAGATGGTGAATTTTATGTTTTGCCTGGTTTTTTTTATCATAATAAAAAGACATGGAGACAAAGTACAAACTCTTGACACACCAGCCCTGAATGTATTTACCATCTGGTGAACTCCTAGGCAGCAGGGAATGTTTTACTCACTGTTGTATCCTCAGCACCCAGCACAGTGTCTGGCATAGGGCAGGCACTCAAGAAATGTTGGCTAAGCTAATGAGAAGGTAGAAAGAAATAGGAGAAAGGGGGAGAAAGGGAGGGAGAGCAGGCCAGAGAGAGGAAGAGGCCAAGACAGGAAGAGGGAAGACAAGGGAAGAAAGCATTGAGCCCTAAAAAAGTTATTGTGTCCTATGTGGAAACTGGAGAGAGTATACCTAGGGAAAGAGAGGTCATGGTGTCTATAAAGTCCTCTGATGTGGAAAGTCAGGCCTCTGGCCCTAGGACAAACTACACAATTACTGGTGGACGTGTATTGAGCAGAATCACATAGCTTGTTGGGGGGCCAGGATGAATTTTAAGAATTACAGCCAGCTACCCACTGACAAAAGTTAGTACATTCCGGTTTAGTATATATAAGGGGTGTTGGAACGCCTGGGCGGCTCAGTCGGTGAAATGTCGACCTTTGGCACAGGTCCTGATCCCAGGGTCCTGAGATGGAGTACCCCGTGGGGCGCCTTGCTCAGCATGGAGCCTGCTTCTCCCTCTGCCTGCTAATGTCCCCTGCTTGTACTCTGCCTCTCTCTGACAAAGAATTAAAATCTTCAAAGGAAGGGTGTTGCTCTCAGAAAGAAACCTAATCTCCACCGCGCGCTCTCGCACCACACCTTTGGACCTTCCCCAAACTCTGAGGCTCTTAGAACTGCGCATGCGCCAAAGGTGGGTGGGGCGCAGCTCCAGCCGCCAGTAGTCCGCCATCCCTTTCTCCTCCCAGAGGCCTCTGCGCGTTGAGGACGTAAGACCGCCAGGACGGAGCACCGCACAGTGGGGGGCGTGGCTTAGGGGACGCGTTACCCTGGCGACCACCTTCTGGGTTGCCCAAAACTTGATCAGAGCGTAGAGCCGGAAAGGTGTGAGTTAAGAAGAGAAACGAAGACGGCTTGCAGCCCCAGCTCCCGGCACCCTGGGGGCTGACCGACGGCCATGGATCTGTACCTCAGCAACTGCTACAAGGCTGCTGAAGCCGCTGCCACTAAGGCGGCGGCCAGCAGCCTAACACGCGCCAGAGAGCACTGCGACACCGCGAGTGGCGGCGAATCGGTAGTCACCCTCCTCCTGGCTCCTGGGCGGGGTCTCGGGAAGGCGGGCGGACGGAAGGGGCGGAGACCTCAGCAGAGCGAGGTGTGGGGGAAAGGGGCGGGTGCTTGACCGCTCCGCTTCAGACTCCCAGGGCCCGCAGCCAGTAGCGAGAGCGGCCGCGGCCAAGAGATTGGCTGGTAACCGGGGGAAGCTGGGAGGCCTTCCGGGTTGTCAGCAGGGCGGGCTCTTTCAATCCTGAGTGTACAATTCTTTGGTGTCCTTGGAGGTATTAGCCCATTTTAATGTGAATAGATTGGTGTAAACTAAAAGAACAGTTCTTAAAAATAGCCAGACCTTCTCACTGTACCTGACAGGGCTCGCGCAAAAAAGACATTCCAGAGGTCGGAGCAGCTAATCTATTGGATCTCCCTCTTGGGGTCAAGCTGCCTATTATCCCAGGAAGCAACAATATATTCTATACTACAAATATAAATGAAAAGGTAAACTGAGTTTTAATAGTGCTTAAGTGATTTTCTTTACCCTTTTCAATAGCTCGCTATTAAACTTGAAACACTGCTATGATTTCGCTTTGAGTCAACTTCCACTTAACACACCCAGTTAAGTTAAATGAATTGAAGTGATTAGTGCCTGAGCTTCACTTCAATGATGGAAGACCCCATGATCTGCCTCAGCCATCCAGTTCAGCCTTATCTCCAGCCCAGAGCTTCAGTTCCCAAAGATTGAGCGGGGTCTTCTCTGCCTACCTACACTTACGTTGCTAATTCTTACATCAGTGCCTTTGTCCACCAGGCTCCCACAACTTGGTAGGCACTCTTCTCTCCTTTCTGACCTTCAGTCTGAGCCACCCTTTAAGAGCTACTATACAAAGCCTTTCCCAAGTGTTACAACACCCAACTCTCATCTTTCCATAGAATTTACATGGCGTTGGTCTGCACTATCTTACTCAGCACTGAATCAGCACTGTTAGTGATGCAGTGTGCCGCACTCATATTGTTACACATTTTAAGTCCTCTGCCTAACACCCTGTGCTCTGTCCAGAATTTAGGCCAAGCCTGAAGGAGGTTCAGAACTTTCTAGTTGAGAATGTGTTTTGATCACAATAGCAAAAGATTCTACAGAAATAATTCTAATTTCCTTACTCTTGCACTGTCTAGCACAGCATCAAGGATGAATAGGGGCTTCTTGGTATTTCTGATAATTGTTTGATATATATGACTTTTTTAGGTTTTATTGCTGGAAAACTATAATAGAGTTTCTCTTTTGAAAACATAGTGTTCTACTAAATAAATGCCAACCTCACAGAAATTGACTGAGTCACATTCCCGCAAGTTAGCTTTCCTGAAACATATTCAAAACCTATTTCACTACTAGTAATAACACTGCTTCCTACTTTGTAACTGTAGCCCAATCTGTTGGGTTTTTTTCCCTCAAACATCTTCTATTTGCTATATTTCTATTCTGTTCCTGTTTTACACTTGTTAACTACTTCTTATTTCCAGATTTTTCTATACTGAATTATACTGATTGTCTCTGTACTTTATTATATTGATTACCCCAAAATATATGCATTTGATCATGATCAGGCACTACATTCAGCTACCCTGAACACTAACTTTGTGGAATCTTTGTCTTTTAGCAGGATCTCCTCAAGAAAGTAAGATTTAATATTTTACACCTTTAGTTGTTTGTTTGTTTGTTTCTTTGTTTGTTTTTTTTAACTCATTTTACCCTAATGACCACCTTGTAAGGTGAAGCTAGGATTTATCTAATGTCACAGGTAGGTAATAGTAGAGTTCAGACCAGAACCACTGTCTTCTGACTCTCAGGCCACACTCCATTACTGGACCTTGCTGCTTCCTGAACTGCAGACTACTTTAGCAGATCACTACAGAAACAGGGAATTTAAAGGTCCCTCATGTGTTCTGAATGCAGATAGAAGCAAAATGATGGTATTTGACTGTCTTTTTTTCTGTCAAATTAAAATGGTAACAATGTTACCTACCTTTCTTTAGCTATGCATTAATCCAAACCTGACAAGTGATCCTATATGACATTCTGATACCAAACTTATTCTCAGATAATGTATTTATAAGTTAATTTGCTTATTAGTATACTATACTTAGGTAGCAACTGTTCACAAACTCCTAAAATTGTTTTTATTGAATGCTAATAGTAAATACTTTGCCAATTAACTTAGACATTGTGCTCTCAAGAAAAGAAAACATGTTAAGTGAAGAGAACAATTTACATACTTTTAAAAGTCTCCCTAGTGACCTCCCACTGGCATATAGTGATGAAATAATAGACTCTTCAGATCAGGGAAATCAATTATTGTAATTGACGATAGAAAGCTTAACCTGGCCTCAACAAACAGATTTGTCTCTTTCTGGATAGGACAGTAGCCCAGGGTTAGTCAACACGTCTGTTACCAACAAAAGTCAACATCTAAAAGAAGAAGCAATAATCAGTCCGCTGATTGCAGCAGTGTTTCAGCTGCCATCACTTTTGATCACTTCTCTTCTAGGAAAGATATGGGCTTCCTGTCTAGTCTCACTGTGAATTAAATCACTGCCCATAAGGATGTCTTTCTCTGCCTTTTTAAGGAAACATTGGTACTGAGGGAATCCAGTTTCCTGATATAGGTTCGTTAGGAAAGACAAGAGGCTGCCACCAGTCAAGCAGTCAGAAATTTTAAAAGGAAGCTTCTAAATGGAAGAAGAAAGCTAGAACCCTATCCTGCCTCTCTCGTCTTTTCCCCCTGCCCATATATAAAGCATTCCACCTGCCTTTCAGGACTCTTAAGGCCACACCTCAGTGTTCATGAATTAGACAGAGGTTGAGGCTACCACCACCAGCCTCAAGACAGCTCTGTAGAGGAGAGGGAAGAGGAAGGCAGTTAGCTTTACTAAATCAATTCATTTTCCGGATCCCCTCTCTTCAGGTTCTGCTTGCAGGTTTCATTTTCACTGACCAACCTAGTCATTTCAACAACTTGAGGTTTAAAAGTGCAATTTCATTCGTTTTACACATGTAATACTTTTGAATCCGTATGTTTGCAGCTTTATCACCCTTCTTATGACTTTAACCTGAGTGATCCTTACTGCCGACTTTTGGAAACCAGCTATAAAAGCCTGCATGATCCCCATTTAAAAGCATACCATAAGCGAAAGGATATCCTAAGGAGATTAAAGAAGGGCGGTTACATCACCAGCAATAATAAAGTAGGTTGAAGCCTCCTTCCTGTTAACCAGTAGAAACCTAGGGACTTGATAGACCCTCAGTTCTGTACTTCACTAGGAGCCTGTATCAGCTTTGGTTAAACAAAGAATATTTATTAGAAAACTCAATTAATTACTCATATTTGGATTTCTAAATAAGACTACTTGTGCCTTCTTGACCTTTTTTTCTTTGAAAACAGCAAAAAATAAGCACCAAATTATTCAAGTATGTAAAGGCATACATACAGATGTTTTTATTTAGGTATTTTCTCCCTGCTGTAGTGTAGTGACTTTCCTCTGGCTTTAAAAGTAATAAGAGGACAGTATACCTATCAGGGAATATTTCCTATACTTCTTGAGAAGACTAGAGACAAAATGGAAACCTAGCAGAAAACAGCATGATGAAATAAATTAGAGGGGTGTTAAATGGCATTATTATACTGGCGTTTTAATAACAAATACATTGAGAATTGTAAATTTCTGATTATGATATGAACCATATTATTGAAATAATACTATTTAGATAGACATTTCCTGGTGATACAACAATTTTAGATACTGCTTTCTAAATTGCTACCAAACTGTGCTATTACCCTTGGTCCTAAAATTGTTACTAAAATGAATATTCCTATGTCACTCTTCTCTGGAAAGATGATTGTTGCAACTTTTTATTTATATCTTTGGTTTTTGGTTTTGCCTTTATAGGTCATATGTACCTTGAAAGAATTGAATAAGTACAGGCAGTATCTGACCACTTTAAAATTAGACTTTGAAAGAAACTATGTAAGAGAACAAGTAAGTTAATACTTAAATTTGTTTTATTTGGGGTCTGTAAGATAGTTTTTATGTAGGGTTTGGAAGAAAGGTTTGGTTCTCTGCAGGATATTTACTTATAATTACCTGACCTAGAATTATGAAGATAACAAATCAAATAAGATCCCTAGCGATTTAGACCTTCGCCTTTAATTTACAGAGAGAATTTTCACTTACCTGGAATGGAGCCACACTAGACTTAAATGCAGGTTAAAAGAATTAACCATTTGTAAAGTACAGAAGGTTTCCCAAGCCCTACACTTAAGAGGGCCTATCAAAGGACAGGTTTATTTCTAACCAGTATAAAGACTTTGATTCTTTTTCTCTCTCAGAAAATGATTGAAAAACAAGTAAATAAATTGTATGAAACCAGAAGAGCCTATGAAAATAGTGGAAACGAACAGTTCCAAGAATGGCTGTTACAGGAAGATACACAAGCATCTCCAGACCAAGAGCTGATAATAAGGCACAGGTATGACTGGAGTCAATACATACTTCATGGACATGTTATAGACCCCAGAAAGCTATAAGAGTACTAGAAGGAATTGAAATCAGGACCCAAAAAAGGATGAGACACTATTGAGGCCCCTATAATTTCAATGTGGAGAGAAAGGAAAGGAGATTAAGAGGTAACGGGATTGGGAAGGCCCTGGAAGCAAGGCTTGGGGGGAGAGTTTCTACTGGAGAAACTGGACTTACTAGAAGCCCAAGAGGTAAGCCAAACTGAATTTGAAGAAATCCAAAGTCCAGATCCATGAGCTTAGGAAACCCACATCCATAGTAGCAGAGAGAGAGAAGGTGTGTTAAGTGCGTTTCAAAATTAAGTTGAAGGAAGTCGCTGCAGGGTCAGAAAGGGAGAGTTCCTATAACTTTATCTGATGCTAATAGAAACAGGTGTTGTTCCCCAATCAATTATGTATGTTCGTTTAGCTACCACCCACACACATTCAGTATTACTATTTAGAGGCCAAGCCCTTGCCGCAAGAGGCAGAGATGAGCTGTAGTTCGTTCTCTTTCTCCTTTATCAGGGACAAGGGCCAGTTCCCCTTCCCCTGCCTCTTGAAGTCCATGGGTTCGTGTCACATGATATGCCACAATACATGCTGATCCACCAAGGTCCCAGACGGGGAGTCCGCAGACCTCTCTGTACATGGAAGGTCATTCAGGAACTTGGGAATTACAGAGAAACCAGTACCCACTTATTTTTAAAGGAAATTCAAATCGACTTGTGCTTTGAACTCAGTTTTAGTTGGTTTCAGCTGTCTTTGCAAATTCATGTTCCCAAAACTACAGGGCTGTACGTAATCTCTATGTAAAATGCTTATAATCACTCTGTTCCACATTTTGCCATTGTCCCAACCACGATAACCGACCTGTATAACAGGGTCTGGTAAATTCAGCACAGTATGGTGAGCCGGTGGATCAGTTAGCTTCAAGGTCCCTGAAAAACTCTACATTTTCTATATTCAGGAACTAAAAAGCAAACCAGAAGGTAGTTTGAGAATATCAAAACTGATAATACCATAATAGGGGAAATACTCAATTTACCTTCACTTATATTTGCACTTTGCTTTAGATACTTAGATATGATTAGTAGGGAATTAGGCAAGGCGGAGCGCGCGGCAGGAAAGCAGAGCGTACTCAGGATGAAGGAAGAACAACACCGACATCAGGACCACGTTAGAAGAAAGCTCCGTCTCCGTAGACAAATTGAAGAGGTGAGGAAAACCAAATTTTAAACATTGAAGGGGAAACTACATATGGTTGCTGCTTTGATAAACATTTTTAGCACTGCCACCAAATTAAGCCACTATTAAAATAATTAATATTTTAACGAATAATTTAAAGAATAAATAGTAATATCATTACTATAATAGACAAGCTTTTACTTAACATAGTGAGATTGATACCACAAATTGTATTGCATTTATAGTAACACCTCATCTACTCTTAAAGTTTTAGAAATTCACCCTAGTGAAAAATAATCATGGCTGTATTCCCTCAAAATGCAGACAAGCCTATTTATTTATCTTCTCTACCAAAATATATTTAAAGGCAACAGATTACGTATGATATGCCCCTTAGGCAATAAGAGAAAACCCTCTTGTCAACATCTTCTTAGATCCATCTTTGAAGCCAGGCTTATACTTGACGTAAGTTTCCAATAGCAAAATAATTTCCTTCCTTTTGCCATTCTATTGCATCCACCAACATATTCCCAATTAAAAAGCAGTAAGAGAAGCCCATTCTAAAGCCAACATAAGATTTTCCCAGTTTTTGTAAGGCCCTTGACTTGATCTAGTTTGCTTATTGACAAAATACAAAAAAAAAAAAAAAAAAGATAATGAAACAGAACCCCAGCTAACTACCATAACATTGTGCTCCTTAGGAATGGAAGACAAAAGAAATGTTACTTCTGACAAAGATTGGAGACGAAGTAAAAAGGGAAGCAAAAGTTGAGGAACAACGGCAAAAAGTCAGGGAGGAAGCTCACCGGAAGGTAAAGTGAGCTTTTACTGATAACTTGGGCTATCTGAGGGAAAGCTTTTGCCAATTTTGATATTTTAAAGTGTGAATTATCAAAAGTGGCCTAAACTCACGAGGACAGCTATTGATGGAGAAACCCAGTTTGGTCTGAACCTGGACTTCAAGGACTGCTCTGAAATGGGACCAGTCTCCAGAAAGGGCACAATGACTTAAATTGGGTCTAGTTGTTACAATTTATTCTTCTTCATGCCGGACAGCAAAATGAAACTTATCCCTTACTATCTTCCTAGTTTTGTACTCATTGTGACTTCAGAAATCTCAAATTAGGAATGAGGGTGCCCTTCAAGTAGCCATCATATTTGAAATATCTGTTTTGCATTTCCAGTGGCAAACTGCTATTAACTTTTTAAATGTTAAATATATATTTTTAATATTTTAGAAACAAGCACTTCTAGAGAAAAAAATTGCTTATCATTTACAAAAAATGCAGAGAGATGACATGAAGAGAGACAGACCAGAAGAAAATGTATTTGAAAACAAAGGACAGGATCAAAGGGAAGGTGAGAGACAATAAATGATAAGGTATCTAAGTAGAGGATGCATATCTATATACTAAACATTGGTGGCTTTGTAAAAACAAAACAAAACCAAAAATCTCAGTGTGTTTATGCAGTGAGGTCAGAAGACCCTTGGAAAGGGAAATCCTAGTTCACACTACCTGTGCCAAGCACTATGCCAGCCACGTCCTAGCTACAGCTCAAGTTGTAGAGAAGGTACACACACAATGTTACACACGTTATAATAAATTCAACACTCTGTAAAGTGGCTCAGTAGGCAACACCGCCTGTACCACAGATTTGAAAAGGAGCCGGGGGTACCTGGGTGGCTCAGTGCAGTGAACAGGTGAAGCATCTGACTCTTGATTTCAGCTCAGGTCTCCGTCAGTCTCAGAGTCACGAGACTGAGCCCTGTGTCGGATCGTGCTGGGCATGGAGTGCGCTTAGCATTCTCATTCTCTTCCTCTCCCTCTGTGCCCCATTCCCCACTCGCCCTCATGCGTGGTCTCTCTCTAAAAAATTAATTAATGAAAAGGGAGCCAGTAAGAGGGGACAATTAAAAAAAAAAGATGACAGGGGCGTTTGGGTGGCTCAGTGGGTTAAAGCCTCTGCCTTCTGCTCGGGTCATGATCCCGGGGTCCTGGGATCGAGCCCCACATCGGGCTTTCTGTTCAGCGGGGAGCCTGCTTTCCCCTCTCTCTCTGCCTGCCTTTCTGCCTGATTATGATCTCTGTCAAATAAATAAATGAATCTTAAAAAAAAAAGATGACAGAGATGGAGAAAAATGTATATAAAGGGAGAGACAAACAGAGAGTAAGAGAAAAACATTACCAAAAAATAGACTGAAACAGAGGGAGACAAAGGAAAATATTTTTAAAAAGAAAAAATTTTAACAGGACTAATAAGAAAAAAATTATACAAAACAGAAAGAGAGCACGCTAGCAAAAGAAAGGGGGGGGGGAAAGGTTTTTTTAAAGGAGACAAAAAAGAAGAGTCATTTAAAATATACCAAGTATGAAACAGAGATAGATACAAAAAATAAGATCAAAAACATTAAAAAGGAGAAGGCAGTAAGAAAATAAGGTACATAAAGAAAGAATGAAATGAAGAAAAGAAGAGGGAAAGAATGAGTAAGAGAGAAAAAGAAAAAACTGAACAGAAGAAACCAGTAATAAAACTCTCTCTCTCTCTCTCTCTGGATGAGTGGGGTGGGAGGAAAACAAAGACACAGAGATTAGAGACAGACCAGACCAAGGGGAAAGAAAAACAAACCATCAAAGAAAAAAGAGTGAAAGGAAAGGGAGAAGAAACAGACAGACAGGGAAGAAGTAAATGAACAAAGAGAGTGAAAGGAAGATGGAGAACAAAGTTTAAAAAGGCTGTCAGTAGGACAAAGCCAAAGGCGGAGATTGCGAGAGTGAGAAACAAAGGATTTGAAAGAGAGATCTAAAAAGAAGGGACCGTATTGCATGGAGCACTGGGTGTGGTCCATAAACAATGAACCTTGGGACGCTGAAAAAGTAAACTAAAATTAATTAATTAAATTTTTAAAAGAAGTCAGTTTAGGGGTACCTGGCAGGCTCCGCTGGGAGAGCACGCGATTTTTTCTTGGGGTCAAGAGTTCAAGCCCCATGTTAGGCATAGAGCTTACTTTAAAAACTTTTTAAAAAGAAGTCAGTTTAAAAATACATTAAAATTAAATGGATGGATGGATCAATCAGTCAATTCATACATATTTACATGCATACATTCATATACAGACACATATATAGAACTGATTTTTAAAAAGAAAAGCCAACAATAAAGACAGGACAAAAAAACCAGAAAAATAAATTAAAGTAGTGACTATAATGAGATTTTTTAAAATGTGGGGAGTGGGAAGGGGATTAGATTAAGGGAAGGAAGGGGCAGGAAGTAAAGAAGTTTATAAAAGGGATGAGTCTGGGAAAAAAGAATTACAAAGAATATGACATGATAGAAACAGGATGCTGAAAAGAAGCTAGTAAGAAAATTACATAATCATGGACAGGAGGGGGGAGATTGAGATCTGAAAAGAAGAAATCAGTTAATAAATACAGTAAAATAAAACAGATACAGATATACATACACAGAAAAGACTGGACTTTATTTTTTTTTTAAGATTTTATTTATTTATTTGTCAGAGAGAGAGCAAGTGAGAGAGCGAGCACAGGCAGACAGAGTGGAAGGCAGAGTCAGAGGAAGAAGCAGGCTCCCTGCGGAGCAAGGAGCCCGATGTGGGACTCGATCCCAGGACGCTGGGATCATGACCTGGGCTGAAGGCAGCTGCTTAACGAACTGAGCCATCCAGGCGTCCCAGAAAAGACTGGACTTTAAAAGTACTGTCCAGGGACACCTGGGTGGCTCAGTTCGTTAAGCAGCTGCCTTCAGCCCAGGTCATGATCCCAGCGTCCTGGGATCGAGTCCCACATCGGGCTCCTTGCTTGGCAGGGAGCCTGCTTCTCCCTCTGCCTCTACCTGCCACTCTGTCTGCCTGTGCTCGCTCTCGCTCCTCTCTCTCTCTGATAAATAAATTAAAAATCTTAAAAAAAATAAAAAATAAATAAAAGTACTGTCCACTAAGAAGGAAAGGAGCATAAAAAAGATAAATAGGAAGACGTTCAAGGAAGCGGGTATGACAGCTGAAGAAGGGAGGAGAAGATGGACGGACAGAATGGAGGGAGGGAAGGAGAAAGAAAGCAAAGAAATCTGAAAGGGATGACGCTAGGCAACTGGCAAAATAAAATAACAGGATGTGAGAGTAGACACAGGAGTTTAAAAGCAGGAGCTGCTGTGAAAATTAAGTACAGCTGAGGAAGCAGGGAGAGAGAAAGATATAAAAAGAAATTACTTAGGGCCCCTGGGTGGCTCAGTGGGTTAAGCATCTGCCTCCGGCTCAGGTCATGATCCCAGGGTCCTGGGATCGAGCCCCGCATCGGGCTCTCTGCACTAGTGGGAAGCCTGATTGCCTCTCTCTCTGCCTGTCTCTCTGCCTGACTCTCTCTTGTGATCTCTGTGTGTCAAATAAATAAACAAAATCTTTTTTAAAAAAAAATACTTGAAAATAAGAGTAAAATAAAGACAAGTAAATTGATGAGACAGCTCAACAGGAATGGGTGGATGGACAGACAACAGACAGACAGAATTTCAAATAGGGGAAACCAGGAGTAAGGCCAAAAAGCACACAAAATTAGAGAGAGAAGGAAAGTAGTTACAACGAGCTACAAAAAAAGTAAAAGGAAGGGAGGGAGCGAGAAGCAGCAAAGGAAGACAAGTTTATACAGAATGAGTCAGTGGGGAAATGTTACTTACAGGGGAGGGGTGTGAGAGTGTCAGGCAAGTGCAGTAAGAAAATCAAGTACAACTGTGATATGCAAGAGGCTTAGAAACTAGAAGTCAGTAGGGGCGCCTGCGTGGCTCAGTCCTTAAGCATCTGCCTTCTGCTCAGGTCCTGATCCCAGGATACTGGGATGGAGCCCCTCATCGGGCTCCATGCCCAGCGGGAAGCCGGCTTCTCCCTCTCCCTCTCCCACGCTCCGCCCCCCCCTGCCACCCCCATGTTCCCCCTCTCACTGTCTCTCTCTGTCAAATAAATAAATAAAATCTTAAAAAAATAACTAGAAGGCAAGTAAGGAAAGACAGTAAAATAAAGACAGAAAGATGATTGAGAGCTGTATAGATAGCCAGCTAGGCAGGTGTACAGGTAGAAAAAAACCTGATTTTTTAAAAGATTTTATTTATTTATTTGAGAGAGAGCACAGGCTCATGAGCCCGGGGAGGGGCAGGGGAGACGAAGAAGCAGACTCGCCACTCCGCAGGAAGCTTGCTGTGGGGCTCAATCCGAAGGCAGGTGCTTAACCAACTGAGCCACCCAGGTGCCCCCCAAAAAACTGACTTTTAAATAGGGGAAAGCAGCAGTGAAGACAGGTCAAAAGATGCATGAAGAATGAGCGGGGAAAGGGGGGACAGTTTACAAAGAGGAGGAGTAAAAAGAGTGGAAGAAGGCGGGCAGGAAGAAAGGGAGGAGGAGAAAGCGCAGGAAGGAGCAGCGGCGGCGAAGGTCAGCGGCCAGCGGAAGGGCCAAGGTCAGAAGGAGGGAAATAGGGAGCAAAGGAAGGATAAAGGATCCAGCGGGAGGGGGAAGGGAAGGGAGGAAAGAAGGAAGGCTGGCATGCCGCCAGGGAAAGAAAGGAAAGAAAAAGAGACAACGAAAGGGACTAAGAAAAATGAAGTATCCAGAAGAAAGGGATGGAAGGGCGAGGAAGGGAGGAATCGGGGGTAGAAAGATCTTAGGGAAGTCGGATAAAAAATAAGAATAATAAGGGTGAGGGGGTCTGGGTGGCTCAGTGGGCATGATCCTGGGGTCCTGGGGTCCTGGGGTCCTGGGATCAAGTCCTGTATTGGGCTCCCTCCTTAGCAGGGGGCCTGCCTGTCCCTCTTCCTCTGCCTGCCGCTCCCCCTGCCACTTTCTCTGTCAAATACATAAAATCAAATCTTAAAAACAATAAGGGTGAAGGGATGGATGGGAAGCACAGAGGGAGGTAGACAGGGTTTTCTGAGGAGGGTCTCGTACCAAAGACAGTATCAAGAGGTAACAGGAGAGCGAGCGAGGGGGAAATGTCAGAGGGGAAGCATTATAAAGGAGTCTATGAAGGAGGGAGGAGAGAAGCAGGAAAGAGAAGAAAGGGAGGGAGGGAGGAGGCGAGGAGAGAAGTAGGGATGAGCTGGGACGGAAGCAGGGACGAGGGGAGGCAGAAGTTCGGGTTCCGCGGAAGCCACAAGGCGATACAGAGGCGGAGAGTGAAAGGAGCAGGAAGGAGCCTCGGACCGGCGCTGGCGGTCGAGAGGTAGAAGGGAGGCGAGGGAAAGAGGGAAAGAAGAAGGCAAGAAAGAGAAGACTTCTAAACTGGGGTGCGCCTAGGAAAGTAGCCAAATAAAAACAGGTATGACAGTGGGACGCAGAGGAGTTGAAAAGGAGGAGCTCGTGAGACCGTGAAGTCAGAGGAGAGAGCGATGTAACAAAGTCCCGCAACCTGAAATCCCGACGGACCAGTGACAGCTGGACGGTGGGGCTGGGCTCGGGGTGGCCGGAGAGATGAGGGAAGGTGGAGGCCACTACAGGACAGTATGTGGCAGAGGCAGAATGAGAGAAAGAGCGGAGACAAGGAAAGGAAAACGATGTGGACGTGGAGCCAGAGAGAGGAAAGAGAGAATGGGACGAGGAGGGAGCGAGAAATGGGGGCTGGAGGCATGGAGGGGTGAGGGGTGGGGAGAGACAGAGGAATGTAGGAAAGAGGATGAAAGGAAGGAAGAGCAGGAGTACGGGAAGGCCAGTGTGTGAGCAATGAATCCACAGAGGAAATTGTTGACTAGAGACAGGGAGACCGTGGGGGAGAGAGAGCGAGGGGCTGGTAAGTACAGCAAGGCCAAGTGGGTATGGTGGTGGCGGAGGGCTGGATTTACCACGTAGAAGTCAAGCGTGTGTCTACTCTACTGCAATAAGAAAACGAAAGTCAATAAAAGATACAATGTAATAAAGCTGCATAGATACCTAGGTAGGTAAATGTGGGTAGATGACAGGCAGACATGGGTAGAAATAGAGATGCCTAGAGAGATAGGCCTATGATTTGAAGAAGGGGAAACCAGTTAAGAGTACCTACAAGAGAGAGTTAGAAAGGGAAGGAAATGGAAAACTTTTTTAAAGTGGGCCAGCGAACAGTGACAGCAGAAGAGTGCATGGGTCGGATAAATGGGAAAGGATAGAGCAGGGTTGGGATGGGGCAGGAGGGAGGAGAGAGGAAAAGGGGTAGAGAGAAAAGTGTTAAAAGGAGTAGAGAAAATAAAGGGCTTTTTAAAATATTTTATTTATTTACTTTTCACTTATTTGAGAGAGAGAGAGAGAGCATGAGGGGGCAGGATGGGGGTAAAGGGGCAGAAGGTGGGGGAGAAGCAGGCTGCCCGCCCAGCGCTGATCCAGACTCAGGGCTCCATCCCAGGACCCTGAGCTCATGACCTGAGCCAAAATCAGCTGCTTAACCGACGGAGCCACCCAGGTGCCCCTATATAAAGGGCTTTTTTAAAAAAAAAGAGAGAGGGAAAACGTGTGCAAGAGAAAGTTTTTAAAGGACCAGCCGGTAAGAACAGACAATATGAAAGGAAGAAAAGAATGAAAGTTTAGGAAAGGGGAGTCAGTAAGAAAAGGTCATAATACAGGTCAGTGAAATGATAAGGCTGTAACCTCTGCCTCTGGGATAAAAAAAAAAAAATCATTTCATAAACAGTGAATCTTGGAACGCTGCATCAAAAGCTCATGATGTATTTTATGGTGACTAACATGTTATAAATTTAAAAAAATAACTTGAGTGGCTATATTGCTTCGTCTTTAACTGTTAACTGCTACTTTAGGTAGGAAAAAAGTTTCAGGTAAGCATCTTAAAGAGTGGCCACCTCAAATGGTTTTTAAAAAGGAAAATGTAAAAACGAAATCATATCCACAGTATCATGGAGGTGACCGAATGGAGAGAGCTCTTTCACGTACGAAATAGACTTCTACCACCCTAATAATGCTGTCATCTTCCACCAAAGGGATGCACCCAAAGGGAGACCCAAAGGGATGCACACCTTTTTTTAGGATTTTATTTATTTATTTGCAAGAGAGAGAGAGAGAGAGAGCGCACTCGCGCACAAGCGCATGCCTGCAGGCAAGCTGGGGGAAGGCCAGAGGGAGAGGAAGAAGCAGGAGCCCCACTCGCCAGGGCTCCACCCCAGCACTGCGGGATCACGCCTTGAGCTGAAGGCAGAACCCCTAACTGACTGAACCACCCAGGTGCCCCATGGGTGCACATCTTAAAACTCTAGCAGAAATCCAATCACCACACACAGTTTGGAATCCGTTTGTCTATCTCAATGATGAGAAACAGGAACTTAGGTCACCTCCTTCCCAGCTGAGGTCCACACCACAGGCCTTGTTGCCTCTGACTGAGCTCAGAGGCAGAGCCAAGGACAAGGGCGAGCACTCTCCTGGGGCCCCCAGCATGGTTACTGCACTGCTGTGCCCGCCCCCTCCCAGGCCCCCAACACAGAGAAAAGGCCATGTTCTCATTGGGCGGGCTGGAGGGATGGGTTTTTCCCTTCTCCCAGAAGACAACTCTGTTTCCCTGAGTATAGCTTTAATTCCACAAGATAATACTGTAAAAGCAATTGGCCTGCCTCCCCATCGCATCTCTCCTCGGGTTTCTCAACCTTGCCACTACTGACATCTTGGGCTGGATGGTGCTGTTGTGGGGGCCGTCCTTTGCCTTGTGGAATGTTCGGCAACGTCCCTGGCCTGTGCCCACGAGAGGCCAGGAGTAACCCTCCCTCACCACATCTGTAACAATCACCATGCCTCCAGACCTTTCCTAATGCTCCCCTAGGGGACACAAGTGCCTCCCACTGAGAACCGACCCACTACTCACCCTCTCCAATTCCTCCCTACAGCTCCATCCGTAGATTAGCATATGGCTCTCCTCCTATCCAGCCGGAAAGAATAAAGAGAATCTATCTTGGATAACTTTGTCATTTCCACAACTTTTTACAAAATTTTTTAAAAGATTTTATTTATTTGACAGAGGGAGAGATCACAAGTAGGCAGAGAGGCAGGCGGGGCGGTGGGGTGGGGGGAGCGGGCTCCCCACTGAGCAGAGGACCCTGAGATCATGACCAGAGCTGAAGACAGAGGCTCAATCCACTGCGCCACCCAGGCGCCTCTCATTTCCATGATTTTAAAAATATTTTCTTGTGTTTCTTTAAGCTTCTTCAAAGATGAAGAAAACGAGTGATAATGCCAGTGACCGGCAATCCCACCAGGAACAAAAACGTAATTGAAATGATTACAGTTAGAAGTGCTAAAATAGTAATTTGTGGGAAGATGGGACTTGGCACTGACCTCCTCTACTTACAGTGCAGAGAAGTCCTCCCTCTGCCCTCTGTTGTGAATGGTGGATTTGGGGGGAAAAAATCCCATAGTCAGCCTCTCTTGCCGACTGGAGCTGACTCCCTAATTACACGCTCAGTTCATGTCATTGCCTCCGCATGCCCAGGAGCAGTGCGGCCCACATTTTGCTGCTGACAAGTCCACAGCTCAGTTCAGAGCCCTGCTTCTCCAGGGTCCCTGCTCCTGATCTCCTGTCTGTCCTTTTCCATTACCAACAAGACCCCGAGGGTTTTGTTTTTTTTTTTTTAAACCTGTTCCTTGCTGGCTGCTACTGCCACTGCCGCCTCTCTTTGCTGGGCCTCCGCCTCCCAGGGAAGCTTTCACCTGCGTCTCTTGTGTTGCATTCCCTTGGAGGGTCATCCTTGTAGAAAGCTGGCTGGGAGTGCCATGGAGGTTCCTGAAGCCAGTGGCCCTGGGGACCTAGTGAGGACCAAGACCCCAACCAGGGCTCCTTCTCAAAACCCTGCCCTTCCTCAGACTTTGGACTTGCCTGGCCTGAAGTGACTTCTGTCACTTCGCTGGCAGCAGAAATACTTCATTCTGCCACATGTTCTTCTGCGGCAGTGGAGCCTGCTGTTCATTGTCGCCCATTCTCCTTCTCCTGTTCCTTCTTGAACAGCCTGACAGAGTACCAGGTGTTGTCGTTCTAAAATGTCAACCTATTTCTTGAGTAGGCTTCTTTAGTACATGTAGGGCTAGTGCTGTTTGCCGGATCTAAGTACCTGCCTTCCTTTTGTTTTCTTGCTTGGTCCCCAATTTTTCTAACATACTTCTTTGGACTTTGCCTTCGTGGGATCCCCATAGTGGCCCAGACTTTCAGGGAGCCTCCCCCATCTTTCTGCTTCTTTCCCAAAGACGATGTCCAGATGTCCCAGATAAGAGGTGTGGCTTGTGTTCTTACTCCTCTATGTGTCAGGAGAATGGGTATCACCTAAAGATCTCATCAGAGATGCAGATTCTCAGGCCCCACCCCAGATCTACGGAATCAGAATCTGCATTTTCACAAGATCCCCAGGGCTTTATATGCACATTAAAGTTCAGGGAACAGTGGCTTCCGCGACCTCATGAGGTGGAATAAAGTCATGGTGCTTGGATGAAACGTCTTCTGCCGCCTCTGGTCTCCAGAGACATGTCCTTACCTGCACTGAGATAGTGCTTGGCCTGTTAGCATTCACAGTTGAATTCAGCCATCAGTGCAAGGACTCATGGTCTGGTCTCACTGAGCTTAGAGCCCTCTGGGCTTTCCCATCCCTCTGGGCTTCTTCCATCCCCCAGAATGGAAGACCATTCTGGCTGGTTGCTCTGTAACCACTCAGGGCAGAGCCCTCTTACCTCCACCCCAGTCGACTCCCCTTGGCAAGCTCCCCAGCTAGACTCTCCAGCACTTTCTAGGCCATGTCCTTCATATAGGAACCAAGAGTGGCTTAAGAAAGCAAAACCTCAAGAGGAAGAGGAAATAGTAAAAAGGTACAAACTTTAGCTATAAAGATGAATAAAGTCTGAAGGGCTGATGGAAAACATGGTGACTATAGTTGACAGCACTGTATATAACTGGAATTTGCTTAAGAGAAGAACTTAAAATGTTAAGTAAATGGATGGGGTCCCTTCACAATGTATATGTATATCATAGTGTACACCTTAACTATCTTACAATTTTATATGTCAATTAGATACATCACTAACAGTGAACTTAAAAAGAAAGAGAGGGAGAAAGAAGTAAGGGAGTGAAGGAAGGGAAAGAGAAAGGATCGACCTCAGAGAAAGCCTTGCTCTACTTGACCATACTGTATTGCGGCGTTCCTGGGCCATGTCCCAGGTGAGGAGGAGGAGGCAGCAAGTGCGAGGTAGCCTAAGAGATTTCATTCTGGAGTCGTAAATGGGGAGCAGAGCAATAGTTCTTTTCTCTGTGTGCTAACTTCACTTGTCTGAAGCAACAAAGGCCCAAAGTAAGAAAATGTGAGGCCTCATCTGAGTTCTTTATTTTTCAGCCTCTCCCACCACCCTTCACTTTCTCACCATCTCTGAGCTATTAAAGAAGTGAACCCCCCCCACCGCAACCTTTCCTTAAGCCATACCTTCTTTCTGAGTCCAGATGACTCTTGGTAGGCTAGGGTATCTCCAATACACTAAGAGAGAGTTTTCTGAGCTAAGTATTCCAGTCTGTTGCTACGCAAAAAGAAGGTTAAATTTTGGGGAGTACTCAAGACAGCTGCATGGTTTGCAAAGCACACCTTCTTGGCTATGTCATCCTATTCTGAATGACAGGTCCTAAATATTACTTGGGTGTTTATTTTGGCATTCCTCCTGTTAAAAATTCTAACCTCCCCTCCCCTAGTCCCACCCCCAAGCAGGTGGATGACTGTGGAAGACTAGGGCAGAGTTCTTGCACTTGGGGAGTCAAAAATGAGAAAATAACATAAAATTCTGAAACAAGAGCCCGGTTGCATAATGGCTGTTTCGCAACTGACAAGCCCCTAAAGTAAGCACAATGAAAGATGGGTCTCCAGACCTACCACTAGAAGGTATGCTTACTGTAAAAAAAAAATGTAAAGTATAGAAAAACATGTAATATATAGAATGCAACAACCTAATAAACACGGGGAAAAGGCCACAAACATTTTACAGAAGACATGCAGATTACAAGTAAGCCCATGAAAATGCTGCTTAGTATTATTAGTCATTAGGGAAATACAAAGTAAACCACAATGAGATACCACTACATACCCATTAAAATAGCTAGAACTTAAATAACTGAATTTAACTAAGTATATGCAAGGACTTGAAGCAGCTAGAACTCAGGCACTGCAGGTTGTGGTGTAAAATGGTTGAACGACTGTGGAAAAGAGTTTCCTAACTTGTTAAACTACCATGTGATCCAGCCATGCTCCTCCAAGGTATGTACCCAAAAGAAATTAAAATATATGTCCACATAAAGACTCACAGCAGCATAATTCATAATAGCCAAAGAAAACTGGAAACAACCTGTATGCCCTTCAGTGGGCCAAAGGATAAAATGTAGTACATTCCCATACCATGAAATACTATGAAGAAGAAAAAGGAACAGACCATTGTTGCAGGCATCAATATTGATGAATCTCAAAATAAATATACTAAGTGAAGGAAGCCAGACCAAAAAAAAAAAGAGAGAGAGAGAGAGAAAACATCCTGTTTGATTCCACTTACAGCAAACTCTAGAAAATGCAAACAATTGATAATGACCGCAGATCGGTGGTTGTCGGGGAGACAGGGAGAACTAGAGAGGGATGAAGGTAAGGGAACGAGGACACTTTGGGGGGTGGAAATGTTTGTCTTGATTGTGGTGATGGCTTCATGGGTTTGTACATATGTCAAAATGGAACAAATGGTATGTTTTAAATGTTGTGGTTTCTTGTACTTCAATTGCATTTTGATAAAATTGTTTTAAAATTATATGACTTCTCTTTCATTTACTTTTAGAACCAAGCCATTCTCATAGTTTTATAAAGATTCCTACCCAAAAATCATCAGCCTTCATATCTTCTCCGCAAGATATACAGAAGAACAAAACAGAACTAAAGGTAGATGCTTTGTCTTGATTATTAATTTATCTGGTTATCTTATTTCCATGGGATATCCCCTTCACTGGCATGGTACTGACTGGTCAGAGATAAAGGGGTCCTACACAGGTCTGGCTCCTCTCCCTAGCAGAGAAGGTTCTGAGTCAGCTTCATGCTAAATGTACCATGCAGTTTAGCAGAAACTGACTTCAATATTTGACGATACTGATGCTAGCTAATGTTTACTGAAAACTTATGGGCCAGGGCCCGTGCAAAGCTAGAAGAGGGGAAAGAGGCAAAACAGTTGACATAGATAGGACACAGACATGGAAGAGACGTCATCACTACTCATGAGAACTCACTGTCCAGAGATTTAGACACGTATAAACAAAAGTCCTTCCAATAAAATAAGAGGAAAGTTTTGATTTGTTCAAAATGCAGGGGGGAGCACAGAGGATATAGAGACTAGTCCTGCCTAGCGGAGTCTAAAAAGGCTTTATTAAAGAAGGGCTTCATCAAATTAGGTCTTGAGGTGTGAGTAGGAAGTTTCCACATGAACAGAATGCGAGGCTGTGGTGAGGCACTATTAGACAGGTTTAAAAGTGTTAAGCAAGAGCAACAGTTCAAGCCAGCAGAGCCAGGGCAGGGCCAGAGAGGAGACTGAAAAGATAGGTTGCAGCCAAGGCTTTGTATATTTTGCTGGAGAATGGGTTTAGCCTCTCCGTAGTAGAGCGCCATTGAGGCTTTTTGAATAGAGATGTGAAATAAGAATGAGATGGGTTTTTAAAAGATAATCTAGGGACTCCTGGCTGGCTCAGTTGGAAGAGCGTGTGACTCTTGATCTCAGGGGTCGTGAGTTCAAACCTCACGTTGGGTGTAGAGATTACTTAAATAAAGACACTTTATTTTAAAAAAAAGATTTCATTTATTTGAGAGAGAGTAAGTGAGAGAGAGAGAGAGAGAACGAACAGGGCGAGGAGGAGCAGAGAGTGAGGGAGGAGCAGACTCCCTACTGAGCAGGGTTAGGGTTAGGGCTGGATCCCGGGACTCCAGGATCATGTCCTGAGCCGAAGGCAGATGTTTAACTGACTGAGCCCCAGATAAAGACACTTTAAAAAAAGAGAGAAGGGGAGAAATGTCTTTTTTTTTAAATTAAAAATAGATAATATAGTTGAAATGTGTGATATAGATACAGTGTTCGAGAGAGAGAGAGAGAGAGAGAGAAGATTAGAGGGAATGTAGTTTTGAGTCTACTGGGATGGTCCAGATAAAAAGGATACGGCACTGGCAATGAGGGTGAACCAGAGGTCACAGATTTAAGATATGTCAGAGTCAGACTATGTCAGAATTTGGTGACTCAATAGACATGTAAATTGAGAGAAAGGGAGAGGATGATGATGATGAAGATTTAATTTTTGCATATAGGTTCTCTTGAAGTGGGACGTCTTTTCTCTGTGCTCCCCGATAGTGCTCAGGCTGGCCTCTGTGTCAGAACACTTATTTTCTTTTCCTGTCTGTCTTACTGGATAATAAACTTCTTGAGGTCAGGAATTGTGTATCTTATTTTAATCCCAAGCAGGGTGCTCAGTAAGCGTTAGACTGGTTGGGATTGGTCCTATCTGAAATAAATGGAGTAACTCTAAGCTTTCTAGAAGAGATTACTGGATGGATTGTTAGGTCTTTAACCAAAAATGTGGAAGACAGAGGAGGAGCCAGTTTGGAAAGATGGGAGTACATGGGTACATGATAAGCTCCATTTTGAACTAGTTTAGGTATCTGTGAGAAATATTCAGTAAAGAGGTTGATCCTATGTATTAGCATTACGACCAGAGCTTAGGAGAGAGGTAAGGGGTGGGAAGCAAAGGGAGATATTGTGTCAGTCTGATTGCTCTAGAGCCAGCAAGTCTCTTTTAGAAGCTCAATTACTAATGAATGCTTTTTTCTTGAATGGTAGAGCATACAGAAAGATAAAGAAATGACTAAAACATCACATACTTTAAATGATAAAGGTAAGGAAATGAACAATATTTATAATTGCTCTGTTATCTTTTAGTTAAATAATTATATAGTTTTGTCATGTAGTTTTCCAAGTTATGCTTTTCCCCTGATTAAAAAATCTGTGATTATTTTGATTAAAGAAGGTACAAAAATTATTCACGGTTGTAAATGTCAGTATCCCACATTTTTGAGTGACTGCTGGGTGACTAGGCCCTTTGGAATTTGCAAACCAGGGAGAAGTTAGAGTCTCTGCTGTGGCTGCCTATACCAATAGGCAGAATAAATTTCTGAAGTGCTGTGATTTGTGCAGAGAATTTTCCCCGGGAAAGTCTCTATCCTCTAATGCCACCCTTTCTCCCCAGATGTAAAAATACATCCACTTTCTCATGTCCCCAGCTAGACGAGAGGTTAGCTAAGTCTCTGTCTCAGCAAAAAATCCCCATGCATATTCTATACACACACCAAGAGCACTGGGACATCTCTGCCTCGTGGCTAATTAGCACCTCAAATCCAGTATGCACAAAACCAAATTCATCATCTTCCAGTCACCCCCAAAGCTATTCTCTGTTCCGACTCTTACTCAGGCACAAAGCCAGAGTCACCTTTGACTCTTTCTTATCACCCGTATTCTACATCCAAAAGCTGTCACATTTTGTCCAATCTAGCTCCTTTAACGATCTCATAATCTTCCCCTCCTTTCCCTTCACACCACCCGTGCCCTTAGCTACCGCAATGACTTGCCTCCGGTCTCTCTCTCCTTCTGTCAGTCTGTGCTACAGTTTGTTGTGAATGTAATCGTCTTGAAATACAGCTTCGAACATATAATTCCTCTATTCACAAGTCCTTGATGGTTCCCCCTTACTTACCAAATAAAATGCAAAGCAGTTCATTCTGGGGCAGGAGGAGTGGTGGGAGATTCAGCTGGCAGAGTAATTTAGGGCCAGAAGTTAGGGAATTCGGGCTTGTCCTTCACGGTGGTGGTAAGACACTGGAAGGCATCTTCTCTTTGGAGATACTACCTTTACGTGCATAAATGAATACATCCCTGCTACAGTAATCCCAGACATTATGGCAGCAAGAATGAAATCATTTTTTCATATTTAAAGGTACCTTTTCTTTCCCCTCAGGAATGAAAAGTAGCTCCCTTCAAACTCCGGGTGTTTCTGCTAAAACAGAAAATGTCCCCAAACATTCTCTACAGGCTATTTTGAAACAAGAGGCAAGTAATATTTCTTTTGTCCCAGATACAGACAGAACAAATGCAGTGTGAAATTATGATCAAGATTGGTATAACACAGTTTCATTCATTGAGAGACAATTCAAAACAGCCTTATTCCTTGAGATTAACCACGTTATAGTAAGATGGTATAAAAATTGAAATGCAAACCCACAGTGATAACACGGTGCTACTTCAGACTTCCAAAGCTCATAGCTATCAGCTATGTTAGTGTTGTCATAATGTAAGCAGAGAGAATATCAGTAACAAGTTATAAGCCAGCAAAAGTAGTAAGACCGAGACTTTAAATGTGTTAAACAGATCCAAAATTTGAATGTTATATTTGCTTCCATTTAAATAGAGATTCACCAGAAGCAACTTGAATGCTCCCACTTAGCCCTTAGGTTAGAGGCTTCCTAAATGCTGAGATTCAAGAGTTTCAAAGTACAGACCCGTGCCCTGCAGAGAAAGCAACAAATAGGGCTTTGAGGCTCATTTTCTTTTAGTGCTGACGGGTTGTGCAGAGACTGCCATGCTGCCTCGCCCTGTCCCCTCTGATCGGTGATCACTCATCTGATGGTGGAAAGTTGGCAGCATTCAGGGTGCGGCCTCTAGTCACAACTTGGATTGCCTTTGTGGACTGCCAGATTGTCATTTTAAGAATCAAATCCGCACATCCCTGCCTCTGTTAGCACTGTATTAACTGGCTCAGCTCTTCTAAAAACTTAACATGGTTTGAAAGAGATGTTATCAAGCAGGAAATTCACTGAAGTCTTCCCAAAAGTCTACCTTCACAACTAAAGTAGAAAGTGGCATCATTTCCAGCGTCTTACATGAAATGCACAGAAAGCAACAGACTCAATTCTATGTAGCTGCTCAAATGTAGCATGTTAGCCACAAGGTGCTTCTCTGTATAGCCAAATATTTGTCAAACACCTGCCACGTGTAGGGCACTGTATCATTGTGTCCACATCCATAATGGCTATGCTTCGTTTCCAAAGAAAAGAAACTTCACTACTTTGAGTTAGTTGTACATCAGGAATTACTTTTTTTACTAGCCTCTATATAGAGGCAGGCACAAAGTCTTCGCTGCATCACACGGATGGCAAACCTCGTCCTACATAGTTTGCCTCCAAAAAAGTCAATAAACAAACTTAGACTGTTTTTAAAGGAGGTCTTAAAATACACATGAACAATATGACTACATCAAGTGGCCACAGAAACCTAATTTATTTTGAGAAATAGCATGACCACTTCTACTATGACAGAATAGGATACGATTTCCCGATTTACTTCACTCATTCAATCAATGCCAGAGAATGTACTTCTGGTGGCTTGTGTTTAGCTTTCAGACCTGGGAAATAATTGAAGTCTACTCTGTTGGATTTATCTTTCTATACAATTATCTCAGTATATAACGCTCTTGGCCAAATCAAGAGTCACATCCTATGCCGGTGGAAAACCTGCTCTCTGCTTTCCAGCTTTCTTTTTCTTTAAATTTAATTTAATTGAATTATTTTTCAGTGATCCATAATTCATTGTTTATTTTTTAGTTTTTATATATTTATTCTTCTGTACTTTTAGTCGATGTATTCCTACTATGGATTCTTTTTTTTTTTCCTAAAATCATGTCCCCTATAGTTAACTTTGTTTAAAAAGCACACATTATCTTTTTAGCTGTTCAATTACCTTCCATGCTGCTAAGTGCATTCCTCAGTTAATTTTAGAATAGAAATTAATTCTATAAACCTGTGAATTCTGTAATACATGTGGTATAAAGCAAATATAACATTTACTTTTATCACAAATGAACTTTTAAAATCATTTTCTTATATTTCTGTATTTTGAATTTGAGAAATAGCCGACATTCAATTTCTTTTAAAACTCCTTTGAGGATTTTCACTGTTTTTTTTTCTTATGGCATATATAGGTGACATATGCTGATGTTAATGAGAAAAAGGCCAAGAAACCAAGCTTTAACTCTAAGTCAGGTAAACAATAGCAAGAGTTATTAAGTAAATCCTGCAATCTACTCATCCATTCATTCTATGAACGTTTATTGAGCTTCTACTACATGACAGCCATTGTGCTAATTACTGCATACTTACAAGGTAGAAACCATATAAAACAGAAAAGCTCTGCTCCTAATGCTGTCTTTTACAGCTAAGTGGGGAATACTTGTGCCAGTATTCCCAACCTGTTATGGTAAGTGTAATAATGGAGGTATGTACATAGTTCAGGGGAAGCATAGGGAAGCCAGGGAAACTTGTCCAGAAGAAGCCACAATTGGGCTGAGACATGAAGAATATGAAAGAATTCTCTCAGCACCCAAATGGTAGGAGAACATTCTAGGAAAAGGGAATATATTTACCAAGATATAGACACTTGAGCATAGTACGTTTTTGGAAATACAGATTCTCTCAGAATTTCTTTATCTAAAAGTTCAAGCTAGAGAATTGCAGGAAATGAAGTTAGACTTCTAGAAAAGGGTTAGATCATAAATTTCTGGTAGGCTATGCCAAAAAATCTACCTTTTATCCTGTTACTGAAGGGCAATTATTGGAGAATATTGGCAGGGTTGTAATATAATCAGAATTTGTCTTTTCTAAAAAGGGAAAAAAGAGGGGCGCCTGGGTGGCTCAGTGGGTTAAAGCCTCTGCTTTCGGCTCTGGTCATGATCCCAGGGTCCTGGGATCGAGCCCCACATCAGGCTCTCTGCTCAGTGGGGAGCTGGCTTCCCCCTCTCTCTCTGCCTGCCTCTCTGCCTACTTGTGATCTCTGTCTGTCAAATAAATAAATAAAATCTTTTTAAAAAGGGGGAAAAAGAATTAGAGATGAGGGGACTAGAGGCAATGAGACAATAAAAATAATAGCATTTATTGAACACTTACTATATGCCAGTTACTATACTAAACTCTTATATCCTCTCATTTAACCCTCTGAACAACCTAAGGAGGACAGAAGTATTTTTATCTACCATTTTACACATATAAGTAAACTAAGTTTCAGAGTGGTGAATTACCCTGCCCAAGGTTTCACAGTGTACATGACAAAACCAAGGTTTTAACCCAGGTCTGTCTGTCTGAACAAGTTCTAGCCACAGTGCCATGCTGCTGCTTACCACAATTAAAGACACTATTACAATAGTTAGGCTAGAAATGAGGCTTGAACAAACTCAGTGACAGTGAGGGTACAGATTTGCCTCACACTAAGGTCATCGAATGGATGAGATTTGGTTACTGACTGAATATGGGATATGTAGGCGTTGAAGACAACTCCCAGATTTCTAGACTGGGCAACGAAATGGGTAGCGAACAGTGGTACCATTCAATAGAAAGGCAGTACAGAAAGATGAACAAGTTTGGAGGAGAAAAAATTAGTTCAGCTTTTTGAAGTAGATTATACTTTGTCCTCTTAATTCCCTCTTCAATCCAAGAGTTATCCATAAGTATGTTTCTTAATTATCAAGAAATTAATATTTTGGGTCACAGCTTTTTAAATTACATTCAGAGAATATAGCCTGTAAATCTTGAATACACTGAAGTTGTTAAGGTTTTCTTTGTGACCAAATATGTGACTGCAATTTGATAGTGTTCCGTGGTCATACCAAAATAATGTGTATTCTCTATATGAAGGATGGAAAGCTCTAAATGGATATTAAATTACATTTATTGATTTTACGTCTTTACTGATTTTTCCATCTACTAGACCTTTTTTTTATTGTCTGCAAATGTGTCCAGCTATTAAAGAGGTACATTGAAGTTCTACACTCTAATTGTATACTTATCAAATTCCTATTGCATTTGTAACAGGTTTCCCACAGGCTCTTCAGGAACATTGAATCTACCATATTCCTAGAAACCATAGAAGAGATACTTATTTTTTCTAACGGTCACATTAGTTATCTATTGCTAAGTAACAAATCACCCCAAAGTTTGGCGGCTTAAAAAAATTACCTTATAGTTTCTATGGTTAGGAATCCAGGAACAATTTAGCTGGGCGGCTCTGATTCAGGGTCTCTCATGAGGTTATGGTCAGATTGTCATCCAGGGCTATTGCAGTCATTTAAAGGCTTAACTGGGACTGGACGCTTCACTTCCAAGGTGGCTCACTCACATGGCTGTCAGCAGGAGGGCTCAGTTCCCCACCTTGTGGACCTCTATATAAGGCTTCTTGAGTATCTTCATAATACGGCCTCTGGCTTGCCCCAGACTGAGTGATCCAAGGAAGAGGAGCTGAGACCATAATATATTTTATAACCTAGTTTCAGAAGTTATATACCATCACTTCCGCCCTGGACTGTCCATTAGAAGCAAGTCACTGAGTCCAACCCACACTCAAGGGGAATAGAGTTAACCTCCACTTCCTGGAGAGAGTATTACCAAAGAATTTGTAAACATACTTTGAAACCACCACAGCAATATTATCTTCACACTTAATTTTTCAGGTTGATACACTATTAATTCCAGTTCCGTCCTTTCCAAAACTGTACACAGGTACAAATATACTCATACACAAAGAAACTCAGGAAGGCACATAGAATTTTAAGTAAATGTTTTCAAACAGATCATTGGAATTTACTGGTTACTCCCAATACACTTTACATTTCTTAGGAGAAAGATAAACAGCAATTTTCCTTGACTTTGACCTGACTCTGAGTGGCAATACTACTTTCTATTATTCAGAGCATTCTGTTTGTCTAAGACTGTTTAGTGATGTACATGTATAATTGATATACACCATTCTAGTATTCCTATGGAGATATTCTACATGAAGACTTGCTTTACTGTAATTATCTAGAAATATTTTCTAATATCTGCTTATAGAACTTTGCTAGATGGCATGCAAGTCATGTTAGACGGTATTTGAATAGGAAGAGAATAATGACTGTTAGACTAGTAAACATTGACCCAACACCTGTGTTAAAGAATTGGTTCAATAAATAAGTGTTATTAAGTGCTTACTATATGTCGGACACTGTAAACTATAGCACAGTAAGTCCTATAATAGAAGGAAGTATAGGGTGCTTCAGGAGCATTGACAGAGGATGCCTGTCTGTGCAGGACAATTTCAAGTAGGGCTCTCTGAAAGAGGTAACACAAGCTGAGTGATTCCTAAAAGGTGAGGAATTTAAAAGAGCGATGTTAGAGTTACAAACTAAATAGTAAGGGCACAGGCAAAGGGAATTGCATTGTTGTTAAGGATCTCTGGAGCCCAGAATATATGTAGAATGGTGGCCAGAGACTGAGGCTGGTGAGGTAGGCATAGGCAGTGGCCGCAGATTGTAAACCATACTTTATGCCTCCCTGGCAGTCCCTGGAGGGTTTAAACACAGCAGTGACAACAGGGAATAAAGACCTATTAATAGATGTTAATTACCATTTTACAAGTAGCTTGGAAAGGCTACCGACAGGTAGTAATTTTCTTTTTTTCTCTGAAAATTCATCTGTAGCTCAAGGAAACTTCTCTTCTCATGATTCGTCAATTAAGTAAGTATCTAAGAAAGCTTAATAAATGAATGCGTTATTTTAAATTAACCTTTTAATAATTACACAGGAGTGCTGCCTAAGGGCAGATGCTCCCACGGAATCCTCAGTTCTTATGCTCCTGCTTGCATTCATGTTTTGCAACCTCTCGGGACTCCGCTAACATCGTAAAGGAGGCGAGGTTATTTATGTCTCCTCACCTTCCCTCTAGTCGCGCTTTTGTTCTGTCCTCCCCTCATCTCTAGGGCCTTCACTCCCCTTTCAGGTAGCACTACCTCTTCTTTCCAGGGAACTTTCTGGGATCTAGATCTATTCTTTTCCCCTCTCCACATTCAAACATACGTTACTTGTGCCTTTTGAGGTTATTGGTTCTCTAATGATGATGAATTAGTTTACCATGTAGTATTAATGACTTAATCTGTTACCCCATCTGAGGATATTTGTACTGTAATCTAAAGTAATGAATCTCTAATGATACAAAAATCAAGGACAGTGCAGAAGTTTTTTGTTTTTTGTTTCTTTTTTTGGCCTAGGTGCCTTTCAGCCCTCAAACCTTGGTGGCCACTTATTCTGCTAAAGTGCAACTCTTGGGGCGCCTGGGTGGCTCAATTGTTAAGCATTTGCCTTCAACTCAGGTCATGATTCCAGGCAGGAGGCCCGAATCCCCATCCGGCTCCTGCTCAGCGGGAAGCCTGCTTCTCCCTCACCCACTCCCCCTGCTTGTGTTCTCTCTCTCGCTGTCTCTCTCTCTGTGTCAAATAAATAAAGTCTTAAAAAAATAAAGTGCAGGGCGCCTGGGTGGCTCAGTGTGTTAAGCCGCTGCCTTCGGCTCAGGTCATGATCTCAGGGTCCTAGGATCGAGTCCCGCATCGGGCTCTCTGCTGAGCAGAGAGCCCGCTTCCCTTCCTCTCTCTCTGCCTGCCTCTCTGCCTACTTGTGATCTCTCTCTGTCAAATAAATAAATAAAATAAATAAAAATAAAAAAAATAAAGTGCAGTTCCCCACAAACTTGAATATGCCATGCATATCACATAACCCCTGATGGAACACACTTATCAAACACCATCATCTTCTAAATCCTCAAACCAAATGAGGTCCAGGATAGATTTTATGAATTCCAAATTCTGATGAAAATGGTTGGGTAAGGTGAAGTAGTGTGTGGTGGTAAATAGTTTTGACATTCAGAGCAAGCTTCCTAGAAGAAGGATTTTATGTTTAGGAGTAATGAAGTCAGTTTGCCTCACTGAGTGCTCATAAGATGCAAAGAGGCTGCAGGAAGGAAACTGACTAGCCCAATATTAGGACAGTTTAAAGAAATAAAGGTGAGGAGTGATAATTATGTAGTTCTAGAAAATGTTAATTCTTCCTTCCCTCTTCCTCCTGCCTTCCCACTACCCTAAACTACACAGCTACAGAATCACTTGACTCTTTTCAAAAGCAAATGCTCTGGATACCCTTTTGCTAAAAATCTCAGCTCAGCTAAAATGAAGAACTCTGCACATAATCTGGGAGCTTCTTCCTCTTTCCTCTCAAACACACAGGGTTAAAGTACTTTTAGCTATACCTAGGACCATTCCAGGCCAGAGCACAATAAAACATGGCTAACAAGACCATCTGGTCTGGCTCTGTCCATTGCACCCACGTCACATCCCCTTACCTTATAGAGAGGAACACAGGTTCAAGGGCTTGGACTCGGTCCTTTCTCCGACGCAGCTCAGTGCCTCCCAAGCCTCCATGCTGGAGGCATCACATGTGTTCCACTACTTACCTCTCTCCCTTCTCTGCTCTCAACTTCTCTGATTTTCCTAAGGCTTACACAAAGGCCATACACAGTAAACTTAACAAAATATAATTAGAAACCAAAGAAATCAGGACGAAAGGAAGCAAATATGATAAGATAGCAGTGGGGTAAACAGAATAATTAAGCTTTGCATTTAGAGACCGAATATGTTCTTCTGGTTGGGATGGAAGACGAGGGGGGAAGACCGTTCTCAGAGGTGTTTCATCCGCCGAATGGCGTGGTCTAATGGCTTTGAGGAGGGATGTGATATCATCAAGTCACTGTCTCTGCTGAGCACCTGTAACAGGAGCACATAGGACAAATGAAAGATAGTTAAATAGGTGCCCGTTACAGAAGTTCGGGCATGAATGATTTGTGGCTTTGCACGATGGCCTTCCTTTTGGAATAGAGAGAAATATGCATCTGAAACACGTTAAGTGGGAATTTGTGTGCCGGACTTTATTGAGAACCTACTGTGTTCAAAGTATAGTTCTGGGTATTAGATACCAAGATGAATCAAGCACTACCTGACCTCGGTTGTGCTATATACAGCAACAGGACAAAAGACAGGGAAACTTGAGGAATGCCAGAGAGTGAAGTGGGTACAGGGCATTGGATGAAATGTCAGGAAACGGGAAGGCGACCCGTGGTATCACCCAGGTTTGGCTTTCAGATTAAACCACTGATGTTAGGGTCCAGAGGTGCTGCTTTAAATTCCCATTTAGCCACTGGAATGGCTAAATGGGAATTTAGTAAATGGATTTGGCAATAGGATGGACTATGTGTGTGGATGAGCAGGAGGTATCAGGCACCACCTCAAAGCTATGCGCCTGAGATACAAGCAGAAGGCCACCGGTTAGATTAAAAATTAGATATGCACAAGGATTAGGCAGACTGAAATTTAGGCTTGTCACATTAATCCTCAAAGGGCGGCTGGCCGATCATATGAAGATGTCTTTAAGTTATCTTCTGGACTAAAGTGAGCTTGTATGGAGGAGAAGGTCAGAAGCAGAAAGGAATATTTATAGGGGCGCCTGGGTGGCTCCATGGGTTGAAGCCTCTGCCTTCAGCTCGATCAAGCTCCCCCCCCCCAGGCAATCAGGCTCTCTGCTCAGCAGGGAGCCTGCTTCCTCGCCTCTCTCTCTCTCTCTCTCTGTCTGCCTCTCTGCCTACTTGTGATCTCTCTGTCAAATAAATAAATAAAATCTTTAAAAAGAAAGAAAGGTATATTTATAGTTTTGTGACATGGCAAATTAAACTGTAAAAAAGTGTGCTTTCTCTTTGGGGCTTCTGGATTAATGGTCATTAATATCACTGCCCTCTTTATTTAAGAAGTAGGAAGTTAGCAGTACAAATGACCTAAACCTTAGACACTTTCCTACTAGCGTCAGCCTGTGGAGGAAAACTGCCTAAGACTAGGGAGAAGTAGATGGAATATCATGTCACTCCTGGAACGGTGATGGAACTTTCCAATATAACAGCAAGTTCATTTGCATGTTTCTGTCTGATTGACTTGATTGACTCCAACAAAAATCTGATAATTCATTGTGAGTTGTAGATTGTATGTGACATCACAACTATTTTCTAGTGGACTTATATGAGGCCGTCTCATTTATCTGGTTAGTTTTGTTCTCAGATCTTTGCTATTTCCTGTTATCTAAGTGTATGCCTTTGGGGCAGAAAGCCTGTGAGGACAGGTAGCAACAAATACACAGGACTCACTGGGTTCCACTTGCTGCCGGCGATAGAGCAGAAAAAAGAATCTGGATGCATTAGGTTGCAGAGGACCTACAAGAAGAAATTGCACTAGAGTTGATCAAGCAGAGCAAGCAGAAAGGACTAGCCCACCCCCTCTCTCCCTGAGAAACTGAGTCTTAGAAAAATAAAGGAAGCCAAAGGATAGGGACTGTGTCACTGACATCAGCACTCATGTTCCAGGTTCCATATTGCAAAGAGGACTTGTCTGAGGATGAGCTATTGCTCCCTAACCCTAGCTGAGACCTGGAAGTTTTTCTTTTCCTACTAGGAATTACGTTGTAATTTCAGAGATGGGTTATATTTTTCAAAATTGAATTGTGGGCCTTGGGGGGAAAAGTAATTTTGATAGCATAAGGGCCGGCCAAGTAAAAATGAAGATAGAGTGTGCTTTTTCCGTTAAGAAGGTCGGGAAGAAGAGAAGCAAATGATCCACATAGGCAGGAAAATACGAAAACAAATCAGAATTAGAGTCTTAGGCCTTATTTTTTGTAACTTTTTTTAGAATTCTATAATTTACATGACTGTGTTATTCTCTGGCTACAATTTAGTAAAATATATTTGTGGTTCCAAGTAGTAGGTGATAATAAATAGTTTTGATTAAAACATAGAATAGATCGCAATGACATGAATAGAGCTAGAGATTATAATGCCAAGTGAAATAAATCAATCAGAGGAAGACAAATACCATATGATTTCACTCACATGTGGAAATTAAGAAACAAAAGAAATGAGCAAAGGGAAACAAGAAAGGCAAACTAAGAAACAGACTCTTAACTATAGAGAACAAACTGATGGTTATCAGAGGGGAGGTTGGGGGATGGGGGAAATAGGCGATGGGGAGTTAGGAGGGCACTTGTGATGAGCACTGGGTGATTAAAATAAAAACTTTTTAAAAAGAGAAAAAGGGATGCCAGGGTGGCTCAGTCATTTAAGCATCTGCATTTGGCTCAGGTCCTGATTCCAGGGTCCTGGGATTGAGCCCCATCCCGTCCCTGCTCGGCGGGGAGCCTGCTTCTCCCTCTGCCCTTCACTCCCCCTGCTTGTGCTCCTGTCCTCTCGCTCCCTGACAAATAAATAAATGACATCTTTTTTTAAAAAAATAAAATAAAAAAGAGGAAAAAACATAGAATAGAATGTTATGATACCTAGAAAAGGGCTGCCTCTGATTTGCTATTGCATATGATCAGAAACACATTATTTTAATCCATTGTTACCAAGAATCATCCATGGATCTTTTCCTATTGTTGGGTGAGGGGATGAGACTAGGAGTTTTGAGGAGGTGGGCAGAGAACACCTTATCAGGAAGCTCTGATCAAGCAGAGCAAGCAGAAAGGACTAGCCCACCCCCTCTCTCCCCAACCCCATGCTCTTCCCAACTCACTCTGAAACAAACACTAAGTGGTTCATGAATAGTAATACCAGACAGATGTTAGTTTATGCAGCAGCTGTTTACTATTCTACCATTTATTCAGCTATCATTCTACTCCTGTGAGTAATGGAGCATGTCCTGTACCCACAGGCCAGTATCTAAGTAGGAGGCTAAATGGGATTAGACAAAAAATAAAGCTTAATTCTTTTTTGTGAATTGCTAGGGAGAAAAGAAATCTCCCAAGCACAAAGGAAATAATCTGATTCGATGCTTAGGAATTGGGGGTGGGGGGAGTTACATAAATTATTGATCAGAAGTAATAAAATCAATCTCTCTTCACCTTTCAGACAACACCACTATCAAAATTGCTGTCAAAAAAAAGTATGTATGATGAAATTCACTGATAAAGCAACTTGTTAAGGATATTTTGTCATATGAAGTTAGAGAAAAGTCTGTGAATCAAATAACAAGCAAAATCATCTGTTGACATCAGGCAGTTTCCCTCTTTGCCTTCTCTTTTTGACTTTCACTCTCAGTTAATCTTGAATTTTGCAGGGGTCCAAAGTTACTGTTATTGGCTTTTTGGGCAGGGGGCTCAGGAGGATAGATTGGGGGAGCATTAGGAGGTTTAGTTATCATAAGAAAAGCATCAGATACCACAAACCTGCTCCATAATGGGAAGCCATAAAAGGAAATGCCTTTGCAGACCATTGAGATCTGGCTTAGGGCTGAGCACCCTGTCCCTTGGGCATGAGCGCCAGGATGTGAGACAGCCTGGATCTGTCTCCTAATTTTCCCTGGAGTAAGAAAAATCTTGGGACAGTACTCTATCAAAAGAAGGGACCCAGTCACTTGAGAACTCCAACTTGGACTAGGCAAAGATGAGGGTGAATTTGATGAGCCTCAACTCTTGAGGGAGACAGAGGAATCATGAACACAAGAGGGGTGCAGGGGAATAGTACACACACACACACACTCTTTCACATATATACCTGCTCAACTCAGAGAACATGCAGCAAACACAAAGAACTAGACATACTGGCACCAAAAGAATATTTCTTGGTTTAATAGTATAGTGGAAATAAACTGAGAATCAGATTCTATTTATCGTATTTCATTTCATTAAAAACTTTAGGAATGCCCTTGTTTTATATATCAAGGTTGAAAATGCCTCTTCTCAGCTACCTTAAGAGTAATAATGTAGGTCATCTGTACATTTTCTCTGGTTTTAAGAAAATAATATATATTGAAATTCTTAGCTCGTATGTATTAGAACAGATCTGGACCAATTTAGACTAAGAAGGTAAGTAACTTACCTATTAATGGTTAGCTGTTATTCTTAGAAGTGTTTGCTCAGGACATGTTTATGTAAAAGAAATGTTTTTTGACCATATGTTGTTATTCCGAACTATGTTTTTCACACTCAGTAGCCATTCTCTAGTCAGGGCAAAAGGTGACAAAGAATGCATTAAGCGAACTAGATAGTGGTGATGTTTACATAACGTTGTGAGCATACTTAATGCCACTGAACTGTATGCTTTAAAATGGTGAAATGGTACATTTTATGTGCTGTGTATTTAATCACAATAAAAATGCATTAAAAGATTTGGGAATTGGTGTGGAAAAAAAATAGCTTTATCTGAAGTGGTTCTCAAACCTTCTCTAATGGATCAGGAGAGATATGCTACGTTAGACCAAGTGTTAACTTTTCACTGAATACTGGCCTAAACCTGAACAATCTGGAAGCCAACTTTGGAGGTAACTGGGAGGCAACAACCACATTCTAGGGTGTCTGGTGCCCAAATGCCAGGATATAGAACAGTGCGTAGCCAGAATGCCAGGCATCTAGCTTTTGCTGCCACTGAATTGTATCCACAGCTTTGAGAAATAAGAGTTTCTGCAGAAGGCATGCATTCTTGGTCTGACTGTCTTGAGGGCAACAATAACTTAAAAACAAATACCATTTTATTATAGGCAGGAGGATTTTTATGTTCCCAAAATACATCTGCAATGAGAGGTACATAAACACATACAGAGATCTGCAGGTGCAGTTTGCTTTTGCCTCTGGTCCAGTCTAAGCTGTGACAGTGAGGGCAGTTAACCATAGAGAAAAAGGCCATTCAGGTCTGGTCCCTGGGTTTCTACTTCAGTTCACAGGGGAGGAGACCCCCAAATTCCCTCTCCTGCCCAAACTTCTGGCCCTTTGAGTCCAGCCCAGTTCTAGCTCAGCGTTTTTGACCAAGATTAATGTGAACTATCCTCTGCCTCCCTCTCCAAGACAGTTTGTGCTGATAATCTTTTGTTGGACCCAAAGCCTATTTATTTCCACTAAATCATTAGTGCTAATTGTTGACTATTCATTAAACCTTAACAAGTAGCTGTAGTCATCTGCCTGCATAAAAACACAGTGAACTGACAGAGGAAGGCAGCAACCAGTGGGCCACAGAGCCCACAGCCTGACCCTTCTGCTGTGGTATCTTTTCACACTTACCTCCTAGCTGGACAGATGTCTACACAAAAGGAGGCTATTTCTGCAAAGGCATATAAATGTTTTGACTGCAAGTCTGTTTCATGAAATAGTTTGTCAAAGGTAATTCTGGTTCGTATTTTTAAGAAACAAGTGCAGTCCTTAATTCCCAGAAAAATAATGATGATGGTGATCACTTTTACTATATAGTAAATAATATTAGTTAAGTCATTTTTTATTTCAGATATACAAAATATTTTTTCTTTTTATCATTAAGACCATCACTTTTCACTTATGTTAACCATTAAACAAATTACTTTAAACTGTAAAAAAAGAAAAGAAAAGAAATAATGCTTGGATCATCAACACAGTCTTACTTTTTGCCAGAGCAATTGTTTTCTATGAGCCTAGACACCCACTTGGCTATTTTTTTTAATGAGGAAGACATTTGTGCTCAGCAATAAATGCTCAAAATCAATGTTCCAGGGGATTTTGAATCAAAGGGAATCATATTCAAAGAACAAATCACAGCTACAGAGTATAAACCAATTTGAAATTAATCTCTTACTCTAAGATCCTTTCCTATGTTCGCTCTATACACCATGCCTAGATTCCAGCTATGCATTGTTTGACACAAGGAATTAAAGGTTAGCCCCTGTCCCTACAATAGAGTAAATCCACATGTGATTTCCTTTGTGTCCTGCTTACCTCCTTTCCAGGTAACTTCAGAAGAACTGAACAGTATAGTTCATAATATAATGACTTGGGTTGTGGCTGCAGTGACCAGTATATTATATCCAGCCATCACAAAATATGAAGAAAGGTTGCAAAATATTATATACCCAATACCTGATGACTCTACCCTCTCTTCAAATAGTGTGAGTTGCTGTAGCACATGCAGTGAAATGCTTCTATATGAAACATGTATTCAGGCAGAGACATTTCAGGCAGAGGCCTGTGCGGACACAGCTGACAGGTCAATAGGACAACCAGCAACACCCATAAAACCATCTGCCCACAAAGAAAAAAGAGCAATGGGGAAAAAACATCGCAGAAAAGGAAAACATAAAGACTCTGAACCTAAATATAATAAAACCACTGAATCCCCTAAACCTAAAACCAGTAAATCCGATACTCACCTTTCTGCACCAACTGAAAGAGGTACAAAGAAATCTGAAGATGCTATCACTGGAACAGATGCCTTAAAAGAGCCGCCATCTTCTGATGAAAGAGCAAAAGTTGTAAACGAGATGCAGGAGTTAAAGAATGTTTTTGATAACTTTAAATATCACCTCAAAGAGGAATCCGAGGTGATTTTAGAAAATATTTTTCATGAAATGATGTCTGAATTAACCAAGACCATCCCCAGTCTTACTTCTGTTACGGCCGAAACTTTGGTTGATCAAACTGACGTTGACAAAGGAGGCTTGCTCTCCAAAGTCAATATCTCCTCAGCAGCTGCTGAAATTATGGAAATTGTGCTTGAGAAGCTACAGTCTGCAGTTGAGAAAAAATGTACCGAGGTATTTTCACAAGAAAATTTGTCAGTTCACTTTAAATCAGACTTAACAGCCAGTGGGGAACATTTCATTTCTCCAGAAGAAAAAACTTCAAAAGCTTCACCACCTTATACTATGGAGAACATGAGTGGTATTGCAGAGGATATGGTTCATGTGATTTTAGAAAAGCTGACATCTCTTGCATCTTCTAAGCAAAATGAACTTGCTCATCTTGAGATCACTACCAAACCTGCTGACCAGCAACACCAAAAAGATCCAACATATGCATTCCTTCAAAGAGCCAGCAAAAGTAAATCCAGTGCTGAACCTGATGCCGCCAATTTGATTAGCAAAGAAGACATACAAAACTTGGTGTCAAATATTTTTTCCCAATCCTCTCTGGTTGGTTATATAGAAGAAGCAATCAACACTATACTAAGTTATATACAAATTGGACTTAGTAATGAGAGAATCATTGCATCCGAGGAAACAATGATCATCCATCATCTACTTGATGATCTCTTGGCTCAGTTACATCAGAAACCAGCAAAAACAGATGTCCAAAAGAGAAGACACCCCAGACTGAGTAGTCCTTCTGGCACTGAAGAAGGGCACAGACTCAGCAGTACCAGAGTAGCTTATCATCCTAGACATGGATGCCTCTTTCCACCCATTAATGTTCCTGGCATGGTTCTTTATTCTGAAGATGAAAATAAAGAAATAGACAAGATTGTGGAAAATGTACTGATTTCGTCAATCAAAGATGAAAAAGCAAAATTACAAGAACAGGTTCCTGATCGCTGGTTCACAAGGGAAAATGCTGATTTGAAGTACAAAAGAAATATGAACTTACATACAAAGCCTACTTATCAAGATGAGGTAGCATTTCACAATTGGGGATTAAAGACCGACCTCTCAGGTTTTAATAATAAGGACCTTTTTAAGGACAAGCCATGTTTGAATAGAGACCTTTTGCTTTTCTGTGAAGATGAAAAGCATCAAATACAAAAAGCTTCAGAGGATATAATTACTAGTATTTTATCACAGGTGCTCCAAGACCTATCTTCTGGGCCCTCTGATCACTCAGGTTATAAAAATAAGGAAGCTTCACTTCTTACATCAGGAAGCCCACAAGATCTGTCCAATCAAGAATGGATGAACCAGATGTTCTGTACATCAGAAATCCAAATAGTAGCTCAAGAAATTGTAGATGCTGTATTAAAAATACTTCACGTAGCTTATAGTCACATTATCAGACATTCTTCATCAGTACCTCAAATATCTCTAGATAATGCTGACATACTAAATAAAGAGCCATTAAAAATATGGCTTGAGAGTAAAAGGAATACAAAAGATCCCTGGTTAGAACCTGAAGAAACTGAATCAACACCTGAACCTATAGTTCACATTAATGATAAGATCACTTACACAGTTTTTAAGAAGCTGAACTCATTTATTTGTCCAAAATTGCAAAACTGCTTTAAACTAGAAAGCCATGCTGGTCATTCCAAACCTGAACCTGACCAGAAATCTTCATTTCAATCTCACCTTAGTACTTACACAACTAAAGTTGTAAAAATTGTTTTGGATGCTATCCAGAAAGAGCTCAAATACAATAAGAAAAATCTAAAGCTTGGGAAGTGTGGCCCTCCCAAAGACTTTATAGATACAGGAGATTTTGCTGCCAGTGAAAAGGAATTAGACTCTATTGTCACAAAGCTAAATAATGACATTATGACAAGTTCATTAGCAACTTGCATTTGTGAATTGTTAAGTGGAAATACAGGTAAAAGCAATATTCTGCTCCCTTCAGATACGCTAAGGTCTAAAATCTCGTATGAAACTGCTAAGATTGAGCAAAAACAACGTGTGCCTTCTCAGTGCCCTCATATGCAAGAGGAAGTTCACAGGTGCACCAGACTGCAAGTGTTAGATAGAATTGGGGATACCTTATGTGACATGTTACACAAGCTCATAGGATACTGTCCATGTTGTCCACGATCTGATGAACCAAACAGAGAGTGGATCAAGGAGAATTTGAGACTAACCACTGAATTACAGTCTAATATTCAGCTCATTTCTTATACAATTCTAGAAGGTATCATTGGAAAATTCTGTAGTGCTGAGATGGATCACATTTTCACAAATTCAGAATTTAAAGCTATCTCAGATTATATTGATACTGACAGCCTATCATTTGCTTTGCTTATTGAGGAAATGGGCAGATGCTCTGACATAATCGCCAGCATGTTGTCCAGTATGATCCAGCCAAGTTGCCAAGAGGTGACTAACAACAACGGAAAGACAACCACTCCCAAAACAGGGACCACAAAAGAAGAGCATCCAAATAAACTGGAAATCATGGCTTCTGATATCTTTGAAATGGTTTTTGCTAAATTGAAAGGGTTTGCCAAAAGAAATTTAGATGCTCTGGGCACTATAATTAATGGAAATAAAAAGAGCAACAAGAGGTACTGGGAAAGTGAAAGTTTCAACATTTGTGCAAACACACGTGAAAAACAACTGGAGTCTGCTTTATACATGCATGCAAAGAAAGTATCAAGTACTATTTTGAAGGCTATTCAAACGGAATTAAATGTGAGCTTACTAGATTTGGAAACAGGCATAACCAAGCCACTACAGGAGAAAGAAATGCTTAAGAATCTAGTCGATTTAATTTTAGATGCAGAGCCTCTTCAATTATTTAATGAAACTGAACAAAAAAAGCAAGGGATTGAAAATTATAGATACAGGCCAACCTATGGAAATTTTCTTCCAGGAGGGGCTGACCCAGAGTCCTACCTAGACGATCCTGCAGATACAGAGAAAAAAAGTGCTGGAGAGGAAAGACCAACAGAAGAAACTAAATCAGAATCTCTTCAGCAATGGGAGCTAGAAAGAACATTTAAAAAATTTGAAGTAGAACTCAAAGAACCAGAAAAGTCCCCAGTTGTACCCATTATAAGAAATATTTTGAATGAAATTTTTCAGAATGACTTAATTGATCAATTAAATGTGCTTACTCTCTCCCAGTCCCCTTTATGTGACATTCCTCATCCTGGTGATAAGCCAGTTGCTCAAAAATCAGTTCAATCTATGGATAAAATAATGGCTCCTTTAGTGTCTGAGGCAGATGTAACTGCTGTTGCAGATAATGTTGTTAGAACCATACTTCAAAAACTTTATTCTGCTGTCATGGCAGATAGAAATGCAAGTGAAAATAGATCTAACATTATCACCTGTCCAGCAATTATCTCTTTTCCTGAATATGACAATGAAGAAAAGTCCTCTCTCCAGTCTACCATACTGGACAGAAATCCATGTATATTTCAGTCCACATTTAGTAGTGGTAAAATGACCAAAATGAATGTAGTTGAAGATATTATACAGTCAGTATTAACAAATTTAGAAACATTTGCTACTTCCAAAGTAAAAGCTCTCTTTCGTTCTCACATCAATTTCACAATTCCAATGGCTTTGCCTCTACAGGAGGATGAGACTGCTTCCAGCCAACCATGGCTATCAACCAAAGATTCATATTCTGGTGATCAATTTTCTTATTGTTCAATGGATCATGACAAGTCAGGAAAGACCACATCAATATGTCAATTGACTGCCTGTAAATTAAATTCATATGCAACAGAAGTGGCTAGACAAATTTTACAAGGAATCAAACATAAGTTAGATAAAGAAATAAAAAGTCCATTTTTAATCCATAATATTGTGGTTTCTGGCAATTTCCCAAGCCAGATTGTTAACACAGTGTTAAGTATTGTGTCTACTAAAGGCGAATATGAAAAAAACCTATTTGACAGAGATATTGAGCCAGGTCAGCCAGAAGATATTGTTGGAAAGCTGTTCAATAAAAGTGATTATCAAAAAAAACTTCAATTTCAAATACTAGATACCATCGAGGGTATCTTAAGTGACATCTGTGAGAAAACACTGGATGAGAATAATCTCCTACTTACTGCATCCACTCTTAATAAATTTAACGTAAGCGGGAAACATTTAGAAGCAAACTCTGAAACAAACCCCAAGTATGCAAATAAAGCTATTCCAATGCTTTTAGTTCCTAAGTCGTGTGTCACAATGATTTCCAGTGATATGGTGGATATTGTTCTTCAAAATCTCACTTCTGCTATCATGCTTGGTGTAAATGCAAAGGACTCTATTTCTCTGAAATTGCCCCTGGCATTTTCTGATTCATTTCCCAAAGCAGAGCATCAACGATCTCCTGTTACAGACTCAATGAATGAGGGGGAAAAGGGGAGCTTTCTATTTGCAAGAAAGGGAAGAGATGTACAGCTGAAATCAGTTTATTCTGATGATTATCAGACAACTGTACTTAAAAAACAAGATGCCAAGCAATCTGCTGACCCATGTGAGGAAAGTGTTCACTTTATTACTAAAGCCATTTCTAATAGATTAAAATCTTTTGCCACGGAAAGAATAGATATGCTACTTACTCTTGATACTCAGACTACAGAAAAAACACATGTTGGCCCAGAATTAACAAATTGTAAACAAAACAGCGTATTTCTTGAAGCACACCAAATGCCATCGGATGTGAATGTCCTAGAAATCTCAACAGCTAGAACCGTTCTCAGTCAAGAGGTCACAGATGACACATTTGCTAATTACAGGAAAAAACATGGACCTGCAGTTCATATATCACAAGCTTGTCTTAGGGAATATGCTGACATAATCGCCAGTACCATTTTGATGCTCATAAAAAATGACATAGATTTAGAAATCCAAAAGATGTATTCATATCCAAACAATACTTCATTCCAAGAAAATATAATTGCGAGTGAAACTGTCAACAGCATCTTAAGGAATTTACATGATAAAATATCTTTGAAGGCAACTAAGTTTTACTCACAGCAGAATCCTAGCCTGTTTACACAACTAGTTGTACAAAATGAAATATTGACAGGTCAAAGAAAGATGGATGACAACACTGAATTGTCTCTTTTTTCAAAACACCCATATCAAAACCAAATTATATCAGAAGCAGAAAACCTGAGAAGGGTTTTGGAAGAAATATTTAGAAATGGAGACTCTAGACAGGAAAAAACTGCTTTGTTAAGTGCAGTTAAGGAAATTTTAAAGAAGGTGTATCAGAGGGTAATGGAAGACATAGACCATTGGCTTCCGTTTACTGAACCCCCCCACTTTACATCTGATTCTAAAATGAAAACAGCAGCAGCACGGAAAAAAACCTTACAGTCACATATAAGCAGTGTTGCAAATGACATAGTTGAAAGTGTTTCCAGAAAAATGTTCTCAATAGTAATGACATCCTTATATGAAAAGAAGGAGACCAGGCAAGAGTTGGAAGCATCTGGCCATGATGAATTACTGTTGAATCCACCAAGCTTTCAGGAATCAAAACAAGCAGAAAGAAGAAGTGTTCCCCCTGAACATGTGATACTACGAGTTTGTCCTTACACAGGCGTGAGAAGTGCCACTTCTTTGGAAAACACCTTATTGCAATTTTCTCCATGGCGAGTGGGTGAAGAATTGGTCCAAAAGGTTCTCAAAAAGATCACAAATTTTGTTTTGCTGAATCTAGAAGAGAATTTGTCCCCTAAAGATCAGTCTGATGGAATGCAGTCTCCGAGGCCATGCAGTTCTAATGCTAGTCTCAGAGACAACCCTAATATAAGTTTTAAAACGAACTTCAAAGCAAAATCGGAAGTTATCTCTTTGCCTAAATGTGGAACAAAACCACAGCTAGGACCTAGTGGTGCTAAAGCCAAAAGTCAGTCCAAGTTAAGTCCTAGAGAGAAGACTTTCAGAGGCAGTCAGTCCAGTACTGCCATTGGTCTGCCGTACCGGCTGTCAGCTGGGGATGCCCAAAACTCCTTCGTGAGAACAAAACTCCCCACTGCAGAATTTAAAATGCATGCCAAGGATATAATAAGCAATATCCTGGAAAAAATTGTGAGTGAATTTCAAAAGTTGAGGCAAAATAGACTAATGGTAAATGTAGACACTTTAACTTCTGATCAAATCATGACAGCAAGTAAGATGGTTAATGCAGTTTTGCAGGGATTATATGCTATGAAAAATGACAATTCAGCTGACCAGATAAAAGCTTCACACTCACATGATCTCAAACTTTCACATAGGAATTTTAGGACAATCTCTCTTGCAAATCCAGAAGTCCATTTCTCTTTGGAGAATGTTTCTTCCCAGCTAGAGAAGATCTTCCCTAAAGAAGGCATTTTTACACAAATGTTTGATGAATGGCAAACAGAAGCAAATGACGTGGGAAATGAAAAATACAAGCTATTGATGGTAGCTGAGTCTGTTCTGAATGAAATTTTAGTGAAAACAAAGGAATTAGAACAATCTGTTTCACTTCTAAATTTGTCACCTCTTGAGGGTTATGAAAGCAGGCGCCATAACTTTAAAAGAGCTGCTTCTGGCGCTGAGAATTCCCAAGCACAAATTAGTATATTTGGTCAGGAAATTGTTAAAAAGCTATTGGAAAAATTAGACATGTACTTCATGACTCAGATGTTCATAACAGATGGTAAAGAAATGCTAGAAAGCAAGAAAGAAACTACAGCTAGAAGTCAAGGTGGCTCCTTAAGAACAAACAACCTCAACAATGTACCAATTTATAACACGAAGCTGAAAGACAAAATATATGAGGGCTCTAGCCACCAAATTGCTCAAGAGCTCATGGAAGGGGTTCTGAACACCTTAGAATCATTTGCAGACCTACAATTTAAACATATCTCTCCATATGCTTTTTCTGAAATTGTGAAAATACCTATTGAAAACTTTTTTGCTGTCCAACAGAAGCCATTCATGAAAACAATATTGCCCGAGTTGAAACCACGGAATAAGTTTGCTAACGGATCTAAATCATGTAGTATGATTTCCCAGGAGAACATGCACTATAATACCCTTCGACAGCTTCACTCGTTCCATTTAGAACTCCTTACTTACACTGCTAATACTGTCAATGACATGCTTGGTATAATAAAGAACAAGGTCGACAAAGGAAAATGTGAAATGGAGCCATCTTCAATAAGCATATTTGAAAAAAACACTGTGGCAAGTCAGATCATCAGCACACTGATGGACGAGTGTACTCATTTCTGTGAGTTGATGATCAAAAGCCATCCAAAGGAAAATCTGCTCAAAGTAGCCAAAAATGCCTACACAGCCAACTGGCCCGGATCTGCCACTGGGATGGGAATGTTCACTTCAGAGTCAGAGGGAATTAGCTGCAGGGATGATCTTCCACAAATCCCTGGCTTATCTTTTTATTCAGAGAAAGATAGAAAAGTAAAGGAGAAGGCTTCTTCTAATCTACCTTCAAATGTCAGAAACTCTGCAGAGGATACACTTAAAACCACAGAGCCATTGGAAGGGCTCGAATCAGAACTGAAACCATTATATTCTAGAAGTGAAGCCCGAGGCCTTAGCCATTTTGAACAAGTCGTGAAAGGAAACAGCTCTCTCCCATTACCAAAACCATTTCAGAAATCCAGTGACACTGTACAAGCAGCACCAGAGCACCCCATGTCCTTCACAGAAATGGAAGGTGAAAATCCCAAAGTTCTTCACTATGAGTGCCCCAAGCCAGTTAAGCCAAACCATATACAGACAACCATTTCTCCACTCAAAATAGGTATAGCTGCAGAAAATATTGTCAATACCATGCTGTTAAGTTATGACCTTCCAAGTCAAACCCCATATTCTAATGAAAGTATAGAAACAATGAAGCCATCTTTTGTATCAAAGGAAGGGCCTTTGTCTATGATGTCTGAAGAACAAAAGGATGAGAAAAGTTTGCTTAAAATATGGGAAAAAAGAATCAACTCTAAAATCAAAGAAGAAAACCAAAGCCTTGTAGCAAGTGGAGAAGATTTCACTTTATTGGAAAAGTGGAAAGATAGGTACCCAAAGTTAGAGGAACCAGAACCTCCTGAGGAAGCTGAAGTCATTGCTTTTGCAGATCAGGAACTGGGACCAAAAGAAATCCATCTAGTAGCAAGATACGTTACTACAGCTGTGGTCACACATTTCAAGAACTTTGAAACCAGAGGTGAGTGAGGCATGACTTATAAAAAGTTGGCATCATTTTAGAGAAAAAAGGCAATGAGTTTTGTCACCTCACATCCAAGAAGCTGCATTCATTGCTTCTCTGAAAATGGCCTTGGATTTGGGGTGGCTATTTAACTATATTTTTAACTGGTCAGTGTGCTAAAAGAAAAAAAATGTTGAGCACATTTACCTAATTGTTATTTGGAGGAGTATGGTTCAGTTTTTGCTAGCAACAGATGAAATTAAATGGGTATAATTTAAAGTGAGATATTTTGGTTGGGCGTGTGGTTTGCCTATGATATGATGAAATCAGTTGTCTTGCTTGGGACATATAGCTGCTCAACAGGCAATTCTCAAATACAAGTTCAAAGAGGGTTTTCTTTTTCATGTACTTTTCTAAAAAAAAAAATGACTTCTTAAATTACAGTCAAACTTCATACATAGTTGACTGTAATGATCCAACTTCTTTTTGAGATATACAGTTAAACTTTGCAGTCATTGATGATAGAGTTTATAAGAACAATGGCATTAAATATCTTGTTGTGTTCATGTTCCAGTGCTGTGACTTAAGTTCTTTTTAAGTACAACACTCCGAATCCATGTTTACAAATAGGATATCTGTACTCCCTTTCTATGAATATGATACATGCATATATTGGGTTGAACCATATGAAATAGCCATTTTGTGTGTCAAAAAATGTCAAACATCAGCAATTTCATCCAGTTCAATTTACTCTATACTATATAGTCCCATACTGGATAATTAGATAAACAGCTGAAAATATTTTCAAGAATTATATGAGGTCTCTAGTCATCACTGGAATCACGCTAGGGCTTTGCAGTTAAAGCTGAAGATCATTTCTCTGCCCTAGAATTTCCAGCTTTTAAAGCTGGAAACATAGCTATACAAGGAAGAAACCAGCACTTAGAGATCTGAATTCTGTTAGACTATTTTCTTAACTTCATGGCTGAAGTAAGGTTCCACAGGTGGGAAATAGAGATATGAAGAGAACTCAGTTCTGAAATTTCTTGACTAGGTTTTTCTATTTATTGAATTAGGTAAAATTCATGTATAAAATATTGCTAGTATTTTGAATGCTCAACATTTTCTCTTAATGCATGTTAAAAATAGTAATGTTTTCTGTTTTAAGGTCCTCTTGGTGAAAAAGTATTTACTGTTTCCACACCATTAAGGAAAAAATATGAATCAAAGCAGCCTCTAAGAAACATTAACTATGATACTTCACTTTATCAATTTTGTGAACATCTCACTGAATTAGTTATTTCCTATATAATGTCTAGCATTTCTGATTGTACTGAAGATAGTGGAACAAAACAGAAGTCACTGGAAAACCAAGATGCAGCTTTTAGCAAGGTTATTTTAATTCATTCACAAGTATTTGCAAGTCGGTCAGTTTCCATCAGAGGACTTGCTTTAAGCATTTCTGAAATCATTATTCGAATCCTTTTTAATAGTGACATTTTAAAGGCAGACATTACACAAGAAGTGGTTTCTGTGAAAACAAAATATATATACTGCCCAAGAGTAGCTGTGGCTGACTTCGACAATCTCTTTCAGGATCTCTTAATTGGAGTGATCCATGTTCTGTCCAAGGAAATAGGAATAAAGTATCAGCCTGACAGGAGAGGAAGAAGGAAACCACTCTCCAGGCTTAAAACCCATAATTTGCCCATTCGCAACAAAACCAAAACTATGAAAAGACAGACAGGCTATAGAGGTTGGAAATCATCTCCTACTCACCGAATTAATCAACTAGTACAGAAAAATAAACTAAATTCTCTGGCATGCAAATTAAGCACTCTGTTTGGTAGCCTAAAAACTCATGAATCCGAAGAAGTAGTCAATAAAATTTCCAATATTTTCAATTTGGTTTTGCAAGAGGAATGCCCAAATTGGGATATGGATTCTGGTGAAATATCACGAAAAAGATTCCTACCTTCAGATAACCAGCAAAATCATAGAATACCTAGAAATAACCCAGGGCTCTCCCCAAAATCAGTTTTTCTTCTGAACATTGTATGTGAGAAATTTATTAAAATACTTTTGGAAGAATGTACAGCCAACAACCTCCTTACAGATGGTCCTCTTTCTGGTGAAATACCAACAGAAGGTCAACTGCTCGACATACTTCAAAACATAGAGAATTATTGCAGGGGAACAATGGACCATGGCTCAGCATTTGAAGAATATAATGTGTCAGCCCTTTTGGAAAATCTAGCAGAAATAGATCAAGAATCTATGCTTAGTATTACTTCCCATACCTTGGTAAAATCCTTGATGGAAAAACTGTCCTGTAGTATATACCAACCTCCCAGAAGTCCACTTTTTGCAAACAAGCATTTAAGGTATAGAAGAAGACAAAGACTCCCTGGTTTCCCAAAAGGAGAAAGGCCAAAATTAAAAGAATCAAGACAGGATAAATGCTCTGTAAGATTCACAAATTATGACAGCAGGCCTTTGAGAGAACCACTGAATAACCTCACCGTGATTCATTCCAAAATGCAAGCCCCATTTGGTAAGCAATGTTCAGGAAAATTCTCTCCTCTACCTCCTCTTCAAAGACCAGGTAAAAAGGAAGTGAATGCAACAGCTATTCTTAACATGCAATATCCAGGAGGCATGAACACAGGAGTTTACTCTGCCACATTTCTGGAGGAAATAATTGCAGACATTTTCCTTAATCTCTCCACCTCCTTGCAGAGCAAAAATGTAAACATCCCTGAAGCTCAGCTCAATGAGGTAAATACATTAGATGTCAACTCCGTGGTGAATGAGTTTAACAATGCTCGAGTCACCGTTTTACGGGATGTTGAAGAAAGGATATGTTTTCCACCAATCAATAAAGAAACCGTTAGAAAGATTGCTGACTCAGTTAATAGTGCTGTTTCATGGGAATATGCATTACAAGTTACTGGTGGCAGTCATCTGACAGATGCTGCCACCTCAATGGCAGAACAGATAACTAAGGGCATATTGAGACAGAGTGTAGACTACCAACTCCCGCTGTGCTTCGTAGGAAAGCTCATGCCCAATTCATATTACCCTCTTAAAGCTGAAAATATATTGCAGAAACTTCAAAACAACCTGAGAGAACTTAATGACCAAGGCCAACATTCAGCGGGCTATACTACCATGTTATCACACTCATTTTTAAAAGATGTCATCAGGAAGCTATTATCTCAGCTCATTTCTCCACCCTACAAAGATTTGTGCTTGGGAAAGAAATATTTATTGACTTCAGATTTTAATGAGCTGTCTACCTGTATAATAAACAAGGTTTTGTCTTCCATTTCAAAGCATAAGATTTGGCTCACTAAATATGATTGTCAACATCTATATACAGAAAAAAGCCTTCAAAATATGGTGGAGTCTGTTTATAATAATGTTTTACAGATGTCTGACTCCCTTGTGTCGGTCCAGAAAAATATAGTAAGCCAAAGCCCAATAATGATTGACCGAATAGCCAGTCTCATTATTCAAGAGATTATTGAAAATCACCTTCAACCCTTTCTGTGTGGAGAGGGCTTACCTTGTTCAGTGACTCCACTGGATGAAATATCAAATATGGTTAAAGAGGTTCTCAGTGAGGTCACAGAGTCACATAGACCCCAGAAGCCATCATCACTAGGTATGGGCTTTTATCCTAATGCATTTGTAGAAGATATTGTTGCCCAGCTATTATCAAAGGTCTTTAACCCAAAATATAACACTGAATGTGAACTGGATAAAATGACCCAAAAAATAGTTAACTCAATAAATACCCATTTTAACAATGCTAAAATCTGCATTCTTCGTGATGACCAAAAGCAGTGTTTCCCCACTGTAGATCTAGACACTGTGGATGAACTTGTCAATTCAGTTTATGAGAATGTTCTGCAACAGCATGGACTAACCACTGAGGCTGATAATCAAGAATTCAAAGATAGTGACATTTTTGCAGAAAATGTTACCAATTTAATTGTAGCAGCTATTTCTGATTATCTTTTTCACCCCCTATTTTCTGGGGACTTGTCAGCTTCTTCCTATGCTACTTTAACAGCAGAGAACATTATTCAGAACATCTTTAGTGGCAGCAGTGACTCTATCAAGCCAAGCCAGCATTTATCTCCATATAACACCTTGCTTCCATACACACTTTTAGAAAACATAATTAGAGAGCTGTTATCTAGAATCTTTCCTTCTACATATAACGTGTTTTCATACACCAAAACTCCAAAAGGTAGATCAGGAATTAATTGTGATGAAATCTCTTCAAAGCTAATTAGTGATATCAGGATGAAAATTTCCCAACATGAAATTCGATTTTCAAAAGATGAAGAAGAAACCGAATCTATTTATTCAGAGACCGAATCTATTTATTCAGAGGATGATGCTCAGCATCTCGTTGATTCTGTGTTTAGAAATATGTTGCAAAACTCTGGGTCTCAAGAAACAGTTGAGCACGATATAAGTAGTAACAATGTTCTTATTGATAGAATAGCCAGTTTTATCATTAAAAATATCTGTCAACAGCATCTCCATCCATTTGTGTATGGAAAGTCATTACTTCCTCCATCATATACATACTTTGATGATGTGAGAAGGCAGCATTTTTTTGCTGGTGTTTACTCCTCAGCCTTTTTGGAAGATGTGATTTCTGGGGTTTTAAGCAAAATATTCCACAGGTTATTAGGTATTGTCCAAACAAACTCATTAAGAGATTCAGGAAAAGAACTGTTGGAAACAGCTGAAAAACTCATATATTTGATAACAGAAGAATTCTCAAAAGCTCAAGTTATCATCCTAGAAAATGCTAAGGAACAATTGTGTTTGCCCCAAGTGCATACAGAAGTAGTGACTGAAATTATTGACATGGCATATAGCAAAGTTTTGCAAGAATATGAACTGGAACCTGATACAGACTTTCTCAATGATACAAAAACATTGGCTGAAAGGGTAACTAAAATTATCCTGGCTGAAGTTTTTGATTTCCAAATTCATCCAGATTTCATAGCAAAGCTGCCTTTTAAATCATATTCAAGACTCAATGCTGACACTTTGATAAAGAGAGTTCATTATGCTATTAGGAAATCAAGACTCCAAAGACAGGCTTATACACCATATACCACCATATTATCACATACAAATTTGGAAAAAATTGTCACTCAGGTTTTAGATCAGATAAATCCATTGAACTGCAGTGCAGAAGACCCAGACTTTTTGCAGTCAGACTTCCGCAACACTGTTGTGAGGCTGATTGATGAGATCATGTCAATAATTTCTAAACATGCAATATGCATTATTAAACATGGAAATGAAAAACAAAATGCAATTTCAGAGAAAGATATCCAGGCTATGGTTGATGCCATTTATGCTGATATTTGTCATTCAAATCTATACCAGTCTCTTAAAAAAGATAAAAAGGACATAAGTAATATACCTGTTACAAAAATAGCAAGTTATATAATAAAAGAAATATTTAACCATCATCTTGAGTCATTTTTATCTGCAGATAAAACTCTTCCTTCAGGTACAGTGGGTCAAACTTATCAACAGAGAGCAACAGATCCTCAACAAAGAGAATTGTTTTTTATTGTAAATTCAGCTATCTTTTCAGAGGACGTAATTTCCAAGCTTTTATGCAGAATCCTTTATGTATTTTCACATAATTTCTTGGCTGCTGAAAACCCATGTAAAGCAAAAACTAATGTAACTAACATTGTTACAACATTAGTAAAATCAATTGTGCTAGAATTCACCACATCAGAAATTTTAGTTGCAGATCACTTGGACGAAAATCTGCATTTTTCAGAGGCATATAAAGAAATAGTCAAAAAAACTGTCAACCTAATTTATGAAAAAATATTAGATGATTATAAATCTCTGATTCATATTTATAGAGCTATACAAAGTGATGCTGTTGGTTTGGGGCAAAAAATATGTTATTTGCTATTAGGAGAAATTTACAATTATCAAGTGGAGTCATTAGTTTTGGGAGAATTATCAACTTCTTCCTATTCCTCCCTCCAAGATGAAAAGATCATCAGAAATGTGCTTGACAGCATCAACGATGACAGCCATGTTTTTCCGTCCTGCATCACTGTACTGCCGCGTTCCCTTTTAGAAGATCTGACTTACAAGCTTCTAGCACATATATTCCCTTCATGTGAGACTGAAACTGAACTCAGTGAGAAAGAGGTGCCACTAGATTATGAGTTTGTGAATGCAGCTTCAAAACTGACTGATGAAATTATAACAGAAATTTCTGAACATGAAATTAGACTTGCCACAGCAGAGGAGCATGTGGAAAGTATGCAATTAGGGGCAAGTGAGAACTTTGTTAACTCCATATGTAACAATATTATGAAAAATTTTAAATTAGAAAATGAAGCACAGAGTGATACATACAAAAACGGAGGCTTATTCCTCAGGAAAATAGCTGGTTTCATCATGAAAGAAATTGTGGACCACCATCTGCAGCCGTTTTTATATGAGGAAGAATCCCTTCCCTGTAACTTACCCAAAAATGACCATATCATTGAACCCTTGAATCCTGATAAAGAAAAAATACTCACAGGCTTCCCACAGGCTTCTGTGTATTCTGCTACATTTTTGGAAGATGTCATAATTGACCTTGTTAGCAAATTTTATACTCTCCCAAGTATTGCGGAAAACCCTAAGGACAAAGAAATAACAGAAAAAGACCCCATGGGCATGGCTGTAAAATTTGCAAATGGCCTGATAGGCGAATTTAGGAAAAGTAAAATTAAAGTCCTCGCAAATTCTGGAAAAATGTTTTCTTTTCCACCAATAGATAAAGAGACAGTCAATAAAATATCTGACTCTGTGTACGATGAGGTCATAGAAATGTATGGATCTTACAATGTTCAGAAAGATGATAGCAGTAACATTGTTATAGAGATGATAGCTGCTTTAGCCAAAAAGGCAATCTCTGCTTTCAAGATTCAACCACTTTTTTCAGGAGACTGGTCTTCCACCTTCTTTTCATTTCTAAATGTGGATAACATCATCCAAAAAGTTCAACACCTACCATATAATACCTTTACAAAAATAAATAGAAGCTTGAGGGAGAACCCAGTTTCTTCCCTAGAACAATTACCTACAATTACTCCTCTAACCTCAGGCCTGAAAGACATAATGAACACTTTAGAAATAGGTAGAGGAGCACATTATGGAAAAGAGAATTTCAAAAAGGAGAAGACATCTATGAAGACAGGTAGCATCCAGGAGCCAATATGTACCACTATAACTAGCATTATGAAGGGTGAATTGACTACCCTAGCATCAGGGTTAGTTGGAGGTGTGGCAGATAAAAAGAAAGGGGATGAAAAGAAAAAGGAAAGGTCAATTGGAAAAGAGAATGAGAAGGCATCAAAAGCTACTCTCCCAACAACTAATATGGAAAGTGAAGATACTCAGGGGCCAGATTTGAGTATGACACCTAGAAAGAAGGAAAGCAAGAAGAAACACACTCTGGGTATAAAAGAGGAGAAAGGGCAACGTGATGAGGTATACCAACATCTTTCATCAGCTACTGATGATACAAAAACCAAGAAGGTTGCGCTGGAACCAGCTTTAAAAATGGAGAAAAAGAAGAGTGACAAGAAAAGAGGGAGTTCATTAGAAAAGGATGATAGACCTTCTGAATTACCATCTCTGAAATCCAAAGTGAGAGATAGAAAGATCCAAGAGAAGAGGAGAGATTCTCCAGCTTATGGAGTTACAGATGACAAACAGACCTTGTGTCTTAAACAGGTCCAAATTTTCACTGAAAGCATTTACAGAAATGTTTTAGAAATGTCTCCTTTCCAAGAACCAGAAGATGATTCAAAATCCCCAATTCCTCTAGGTGATAAAGCGGTATATTTAACTCAAGCAGATGGCAAGGGTTTAGCCCAGCCTACCTCAACAAATCCAGGTAAACACAATGCTCCTGCAAAAGAGGAAGAGAATAAAAAAAGTGAAGATAAAGAGATCAAAAGTAAACCTAGTAAACCAGACCATCCACCAGAAAATAATCATGGGATTTTTCCTGCTAACTTTTTAGGAGATGTTCTCTCTGAAATAGTTAACAAATTGGTTTTTAATTCCTTACTGGGCACAGATGATACATGTCAGAATGTAACCAAAAATGTAAATCAAACTGCACTCGATGACACAGCTATGAAACTGATTGATTCCCTGTTAAAGGAGTTTTCAGATGCTCAAATTAAAGTAATGAACCCAGGTCAGGGAAGTCAGTTCCTCCCATCTGCAGATATAGTTTCATCAGTTCCCAACATACCTCTCAGGCAAAAAGAACCATCTGTGAATAAAGCACCTCGTGAGAAAAAAATGGCAGCTGCAACTAAGGTAGATTCTTCTGATGAGGCACCTTCTATGGCTAACATACCATCAAGTGATAAAATGTTAGTCAACAAGATTGTTCACTCCTCTCTGTGCAATATTTTGCAGGAATATAGATCTCAAGACTCCATTTATAAGGACATAAATAGTAATGGTGGAAATTTAGCAAGAAAGCTAGCTAATACTGTCATAGAAGAAATTTTTCAGCATCAGCTAAACTTGCTACTTTATGAAGAGGTTCCAGAGGCAGCATGTTTGCCTCTAGAATCTAAGGAGGTTATGAAAAAGGTCCACAAGGTAGTCCAAACAGCCTGCAAAGAATGTCAAACATCATCACCATATACCATAATGCTACCTTATGAATTTTTAGAAAGTATAATTTCTTCTCTTCTATCAAAAATTTTCTCAACAGTAGCCAGTGCAAAAGCAGAAATATCTGAAGATCATTTGTACACAGAACTGTATTTCCTTCAAATGAAGTTAATAAGTACAATTATGACAGAGATCTCCAAAGATAATGATATGATTGTAAAGTATGTAGAATCCTTACATCCTAATGATGATGAAATTATTCAATTAGTGGTTCAGACTATTTATAATAATCTCTTACCACAATTTGGATCTCAAAAGAGCATACAAAATTGTGTCAGCAGTGGTTGCAAAATCCTTTCAGAAACCATAGTTAATTTAGTTGTACAGGAAGTGGCTGGCAACCAGTTGCAGAACTATTTTTCTGGAGAGCTAACACCACATCAGTGTACAGAAGTTGACAGTGTTGTTGAAAATATCCTTAAAGATGTTATCCAAACCACTGAAGTTCCCCGGTCTCAGCCATCACAGGTTTATAAACTGCCTTTTCACATAATAGAAGAAATTGCTGTAAATTTTTTGTCAAAGCTTTTATCTATGTTTCCAAAAGTGGGCAAGAAACAAAACAATTCTCTACATGCTGAAATGCAAACAATAATCTCAAAAATCTTAAGTTCGTTCCAAGACTATCTCTCTAAAAGTCAAATTATAGTAGTGCCACAGGCCGAAGAATCACCCACTGTATCTTTAGCAGACAGTACAACTATTGAAAAAGTAGTTACTTCTGTTTATAACAGTGTTTTAAGGCATTCTGGCTCCCATATTTCAGTGTATAAGGATTTAATGAGTAAAAGCAATGTCCTTTCTGATATAATAGGATTTTTAATGGTGAAGGAAATTTCCAATTCAGAACTTCATCCTCGAGTAGAAGAAGAAGCATCAAGATCAGAGTTAGTTCTGGAAGCTGTCAAAATTATGGAAAAAGTGGTTAAGATCATTGATGACCTTAAGTCAAAGAAAAAGCCTTCAACAAAAAAAGAGACTGTGTTAGATGCTAGGTTTTTAGAAGAAATGCTGGCCTTGTTCTTGGCTAAACTAGTAAAGCTGCCAAGTGCCTCAAGCAGAGATGCAAAAAATTTATCAAAGTCTGAGGTAAATAAAATTGCATCTCAATTGACAAAATCTGTGACAGCTGAAATTGCCAGAAATAACATTAGTGTTGTAGCTGCTAATCCTGAAGAAAACTTTTTAAGTCCAGAAAGTATAGAAATTATTTCTCAGATAGTCGAGTCTGTTTTTAATCAGGTACTACAACAATCTGGAACTCATGAAGAACTTTATTATGACATGAAAGGTACAAACAGTGTCTTCCCTAAAGAGGTAGCTTCTTTACTCATCAGTAAGGTTTCCAATTGTCCATTAGAAGTGATTAGCTCAAAAGATTCAGAGGCTGGTCTCTTTGGTGATTTGGATCTTGGTCGAATTGTCGAAAAGGTGCATGACCATGCAGTTAAAAGAGGGCCTGAGCTAGAGCAAAAAGAATTAGGTCAAGATTTAAGTGAAGAGGAACTTCCAGTTAAAATAATTCCTCACCGTGGGAAACAACCAATCAGTATCGATCCAGACATTGTGGCAGAACACCTAGGAGTCATTTCTATAAAAACACAACCTCTTGAGAAACTGCAGTTGGAGTGTTTAACTAGAACCGGACGCAGCATTGAGGCACTGAGAAGAGTGTCGGCGAGCGGGAGGAGTCACTCAATGGGCACACCTGAGGCAGGAAAGCAAAAGCGAGAAAAGCGCATTTCGTTGGATGAAGTGGGACGACTGAATGTAAAACCATTAGAGGTAAGTGCTAAACGCAGTGGTGGAAAGAGATGAGTAGTGACTGAGACCTGGTTGTCCTGCGATTTCCTTCTTCAGGCAGGTCTGTGGGAATGCATTTATAAAATATTGTCAATGTTCTCTTGCCCAGCCCAGTAGAATTGGGACACTCTGATTCAGCCACTTCTCTGCCTTCCTGGGACTCACCCGTCAGCAGTGTGGCTCGGTGTTAAGGTGGAAAGCTATTTTCCATTAGCCAGTCAGACCAAACCTCCATTTCTTGAAGAATGGGAATACAGGGAAATACCCTTACCAGCAAACAGGACTCATTGGAACTGTAGTCCTCATTTGGCAACCCAGAAGAAATGCAATTTTTATAATCTCTACAGTTCTTTTTAAATGCATATACATTATCATAGTATTACATGGGTCCAAAAGGGCCAATTAGAACAACAGGTCAACCTGTTAAAGATTGAAATCCTCAGACTTAAGTCTCCACAGTAGTATTGTTTTACTTAGCAACGTTCATCAACAAACATCAGACTGCAGGCTCTTTACAGTTCATTTGTTTCTTCTTCTTTCACTTCCATTACATAATACTTTCACAGAACCCTCTACTCTGACACACTCAGGAGGAACCCAGTTTCTTTCCTATGCTACCCTTGTTCTCTACCCAGCCGTCTTCATATTTCTATTTTTATGAACTAGTTTTTCTGCAGTCCTATATTTAGGTTTTAAGAATACTTTAAAGGGGCTTGAATTGCCAAAACACTGTTCTTGGTACAATATAACTATTGAAAAAGTAGTTCTGTGTACAGATCTTAGGGCGCTAGGGCCTAGGGATGGTCCTTCCGGGAGATGGAGTTGTTACATTGATCCAGCCCCACATTCTCATGTAATACCAAAGTCCCTCCATATAAATGAGCCTCTTGCAAGGATGATGGCGTGCAGTCACACTCAGGATATAGTCTGTGATTTACAAAGTGAGCAGAGTTCTACAGAAGCAGCCGGCTTGGAGCGTAAGCCCAGGACTATATTTTCCTTAGCATTATTTTCCAGCCCAATGAACTAAGTCTCAGAGCTGGTGAATACATTACAGGTTTTTGTTGTTGTTGTTGTTGTTGTTGTTGTTGTTGTTGTTTTAGTCTCAGATACTCAGATTGTCAGAGACATTGATGGAGTCCCCTTGGTCCTTAGTTTCTTGAACCAGATGAAGATCCTTTCCAGTTCTAAAATGTTCTTTTCTCTCTCAGTTCTCAAAATTACATTATCATTTACTTGGTAGCTTTCATTTATATATAAGTAATTCCTTGGGCACAAGATCTATGTCTCAAAACTATAGACAATTACCTCTAAGTCATTACCTCTTAATCATCTGTCAGTTTTGGCTACCTGCTTTCTTCTTTCACATCCTTTATCAGTACGTTAACTATCTCTTTATAGCCCACAGAAAGTTGGAAGAGAATAGCTAATCCAAAGCAACCACTGCTGCTACTCACAAGGGAAGCAAAAGCTGTCTCAGGGAAAGCAAATGGACCTAGCTAGCCCAGTTCAGACAGAATCTTGGCAGCGAGGTGGACAGTGGTGCCGTCCATCCCCAGTGGAGGCATGGAGGTTTCAGAAAGAACAGGAGACCAGTTTAAGGAACCCAGGCAACTCCGAGGCTAGTCTTCGGTCAGGAATCCATAAGCAATGCTTCATTTGCTATTCTGAATTACCAAAACTTCCCAACACACCAGACACATGCCTATCAAAGACTCCTACAGTGACACAACCTGGAGCCATCAGGGCGACTTCGAGCTTTTGAACCACTATTTCCCTCCACCAGCACAGATCATCAAGACTGATTATGTTTCAGTTTTTTACAGGATTTCTTCTTTCATTTTGTTTTGCACAAGAGCTACCACTGTAGGGCAGCATTTATCTGAAACTCTGATTTGCAGTTTTACAGAGATCTAAGATTGATAACCCAAATTAATGTAAAGGTTCTGCAGCATCATCAAAGGCTACAGAAATGGAAAAGTCATTTATGACCATCTTTTCCTTGATCTGTCTTTCCCATTGCAAAATGGAAAGTGACATTTGACCAGGGAGGTGAAGAGGAATGAAGAGTTCCTCTTTGAAGCCGCCTTTGGAAAATATGTTCAAGGGTTAGAATGTGTGGAGGGTGATCATGCAAAGTCTTTCACAATCATGTTTTAAAATCCAGGTCAGCCAATACCTTGTCTTTTGTTCATGAAAATATCTACATTTAGGTTGCTCTTATGATTGGTTCTCTCACTAAGTTTAGAAAAAGATGTCCTATCTAAGTCTGTCACAGAACTTTCCAGGTAAATGATGAAAATAGAACGTAATTACGGTATTTGTGCGTTTTGCATTTCTTGACAAGTAAAAAATAAAACTTGAACCAAAAGAACAAAACTTACTAGGGTTCCCTTCTTTGGACTGGATGACATTATTCTTTAATGCAAAAAAAGGATTACTGAAATGAGCAAATATTGCTTATGATTTTTATTTATTTTTTCCTTTAAATATATCACTACTCAAATATATATATAATATTATATTATACTATATTATATATATATATATATATTTTATGAATATAGTATCATTTAGTGTACACCTTAGTTTTATTTACCATAAATTCAGAAAAGTTCATGATGCTTGTAGATAATATCAGCTGTTGATTGGAATATCAATTCCACCATATTTACTACCATTTCACATATTATATTATATCATAGTAAATATAATATATAAAGTATATATTTATATATAATAATATATATAGATCATATATAGATTATATATTATATATAATATGTATATAATATATATATTTGAGTAGTGATATATTTAAAGGGAAAAAAATATATATATATATATCACCACTCTACCAGTAAGTGGCATTTGAGGATAATTTTACTAAATTGAAAAGCAAGTGAAAATTGCTTTATTACTATAGAACCATAGGAAAAATCACTGAGGCAGTAGTTTTTAATAATTTTCTCTTCAATTCCAGACTGCTAGTAGGAATTCATTTCAGAACTTAATAAAGCCTGACATCACCAAAGTGGAGCTTTTAAAAGATGTCCACAGCAAAAAAGATCTTATCATTCGTTTGGTAACTCATGATATTAATCAAGAAGTTTCAGAAAATAAAGTGGAAAAGGGCTTAACTTCTGATGAAGATGAAGTTGTTTTACAAGACGTTGTGAGAGAACTTCCAGAAGAACCATTGGACGATCAAGTAAAAGAAGACATAAAGCCCATTATGAACACAATGGCTTTTTCCAAGCCACCGAAGAGCAAGAGAAATCTGAAAAAATTTTTGTCACTAGGAAAATGTTGTCAGTGCAAATCCACTGTAACTACACTGGATACTGAAGCATCACCAAATCAATGGACAGAAGCTGAGGAGACACAACGAACTGTTTCTAATGTTGATGTGACTACCTCCAAATCTTTGACTGGCATAGATTCTTCCTTTTGGAAGAGAAAGACACAACTAAGTGTAAGTGACAAACGGGACTCTCAATGACCGGGTTTCTATAGAGAAGGTATAGAGTTTCACAAACTTAGCTGAAGTAATTTTCGTTTGGTAGGAAGAAGAGTGCATAAACTGAATCTGTGCAGTCTCTCCCACTTTGCTGATATTTACAATAAAAGGGAAATGATTAACGGATGAAGTCAGAAGCCTAAATTGAAGAAAAATAGATCACAGAAAGGGTCCTAGGTTAGTTAGAAGGACAAGAAAAACAGAAAAAGGAAACCACTTAGGAGAAATGCAATCTAATTATTTAAAATCATAGATTTAAATTTTTTGGTACTCTAGCCTAAAAATATTCACTGGAAGTTTTGTTTGCAGAAACTCCATGCCAGTGGGCAGGACCAGAAGATGGGCTGGAGGAGAGTAAAAAAGATTCATGCAAATTCAGCCTATCTGGGTTTGAATTCTGGCTTTGCCACTTAGTAGCTATGTGACATTTGGGCAAGTTCCTTAACCAAATTTTTTCTCAAAAATCATTTACCCAACTTGTTAAAACATAGCAAGTTATTCAAAGTATGCTGAATATTCCTCAGTCCATAAGTCCAACTATCACTCTGACACACAGCTCCTTTCCCGGTTCTGTATCATTCTAGTGATTGATTTGGCCTTATCATCCTCTTGGGTTAGCCTCACCAAAAACAGTGCACTGTACATGCATTTGGAAGTTACACATGATTTAGGATTTCCTGGCGAGACAATCCCCTGAATTATCTGTTTGCAGTGATTTCCAGGTTAACCCAGAAACTGCAGTGAGCCAGAGAAAAGACAACACAGAGATACAACTCTGGCCAATTCAGAGGCTCGCCAGGACAATAGCCTCAACACAAACTCAGATCTGTTTATTAGGATCTATTTATTAGGAAGCCATGTGAGATTTTAGGAGCAAACACAGTGTACCTGATCAGAAGTGCTGGCTATATGGAAAACTAAGGAAACATTATGGCATATTTTACTTGTTATTACAAAATCTCCTTTTTATAATTATCTGACTTGTACTTTTCCAGAGAGAAGGAAGGAAATCTAGTACTGAACCAGCATATTACTTCTTACATAGAATTATGAGTTCATCCTCATACAATGAAGAGGATCTGCCCTCATTTTCTAGGTACGGTCAATTAAAGCAATATGAGTTGGCTAAGAAAATAGAAATCCAAAATGACAATTATGTTGGTGTGAAACATGGGCCCCTTGAGTAACCATGTGAGAAAGCCAGTGTCTCGCACCTCAAACTCCCCTCACTCCTTCCCCTCGCCCTCCTCTGTGCTTGCTTCTTGGGGCTCCCCTTTCCGTGTTCTCTCCCACACCTATTTATGTGGTCTCTACTTCCTTCTTTCTAGTACAGTCGTCTAGTTAGTATAGTTCAAGTCTTTAATGTGTTAGATTCTGGAACCTAAGAGACAGGCCCTGGGTCAACAGTAGTTCCTGCACTAATGGCCCACCTAAAGGGCTTCCTACTTACTGTCCTTATGTACCTACACACTCAACAGTGTGGCTCTGTCACAGGGATCCCCAAAATGGAGGGCTTATGTAAGTTGGAGCATTCGGGGAAGAATTCTAAAAAGCAGTGGAGTTTGAGTTGGGCCTTGAAGGGTAGATGAGCTTTAGACAAGACCCTCCAAATTGGGGAAGACTGTAAGAGAAAGGATGGACTCTGCAGTATTTATAGGAGACAAACAGGGGGGAAAAATACATGTACACTTGAAGTCTGATTAATACTTTTTCTAAAATAGCCTTTTTCTAAAAAGTGCCTAAAATTGTTCCAGTGTTTAGAAGAATATTCACTAACTGGGAAGGGTATAGCACTTTGTATCAGGAGAAAACTAGGGTATAGGAGAAAAATCTACCTGATTAGAACTATATTCTTTTCCACTTGGCACAATGAAATTAAGGTTTCTTTTTGGCCTGATGCCATTTTAGGACACCTACCCCTGGCCCGCCATTAATCCTTTCTCCCTTCATGATTGCTATAACATACATAAGTAGTAAAGCAGGTGACTCTCAATTATTTGTGCTACTGGAAAAGAAGAGGGCATATATAAAAACTAAATAAAAGTCACTGTAGCAGTCATTTTCACTTGATTTGATAACTCGAAGACATACCATTCTAGATTTACTTCTATATGAATAATGATTTTGACAGATTATTCTTTTACTTAGCCAGCATCCTTCATATATTAAATACATAGAAAATGAAATGTCTTTTATCTTTTTTTAGTGATGAGGATGATCGTCCTTCAGACCCAAGTGCCAAAGTAACAGAAGGTTGGATTGATTTTTTTTTCTTAGATACTATTTAAAGGAGACCTTGTTGTTTGCATTGACAAATTTTCCTATTAGGGAACATGAAGTTAACACTAAGTTTTCTAATAGGTTGACCTACTTTGGGGGAATAGTTAACATGAGCAAACGGGTTTACTTTTTTTTATGATTTTTTTAAATTTATTTTTTATTTTCAGCATAACAGTATTCATTATTTTTGCACCACACCCAGTGCTCCATGCAATCCATGCCCTCTAAAATACCCACCACCTGGTACCCCGACCTCCCACCCCCCCACCACTTCAAACCCCTCAGATTGTTTTTCAGAGTCCATAGTCTCTCATGATTCACCTCCCCTTCCAATTTACCCCAACTCCCTTCACCTCTTTAACACCCCTTGTCCTCCATGATATTTGTCAATGTGGTTTTGATTTGATCCTTTCTGATGGAGGCATAATACTCCATAGTGTATATGGACCACATCTTCCTTATCCATTCATCCGTTGAAGGGCATCTTGGTTCTTTCCATAGTTTGGCGACTTCATTGCACTACATTATGCTTAGTTCCTATATCCTTCAGTAATATTGCACCTGTCCAGTTGGCTCAATCACATTCAACAAAGACTCTCTGAGCACTTTCTTTGTGCTAGGTATGTTCGGAGTTCTGGAGATAAAGCCATGAGTAAGAGAGAAAAAGTCCTTACCCTCATTCTAACTTGGGAGCCAGGGGGCAACATAAACACAATAAATCTAGATAAAAATAAGTCCTCCCTCCCACCTCCCACAGGGTAAAGGCCATGGCTTGCAAAGCTGCACATGGTCTGGACAGTGTTTCTCCCTCCCCACGGCCTCTCTGGCCACCTCTCCTGTTTACTCCTCCTCACTCCTCTTCGCGCCCAATCACTCCCCTGCAGCCACACACGCCCTCAGACACGCCAGGCATTCTCCTTTCTCAGAGCCTTTGCAGTTGTTGCTGCCAAAGAACATTCTTCTGCCAGGTATCTGCAGAGCTCACTCCTCACCTTCAGATCTTTGCTGAAATATCAGTCATCTTCTAAGTACGGCCACCTCTGAGCACCTTCTTTGAAATTGCAACCCCAGCACTCACTGCCTCCCCAGCACTCCCTATCCTCTTGCCCTGCTTGAATTTGTTCCCCAGCATTTATCCTATCTGAGAGATTGTACGTTTTCATTTGTTTGTTGGCTGTCTCCTTCCCCTAGCATTTAGCTCCATGTGGGGAGGCGTTTTTGTCCACTATATCCCCGGAAATCACCCTTGGCCTCATTTCTCACTTTATGATGAACAAAGAAGCACACAGAGTTTGAATGGTGGTGCAGGGATCCATAAGCTGGTCAAAGCCTGCCTTTCCTGATGTTCTGGCTTGTGCTCTTTCCACCACATCATGCACCATCTTTCCCAGTTTGGGAGTGAAGAGCCAAGACCTGTACCCAGAATTCTAGGGATCTCACCTCTTTTCAGCTTTTTCTGTTTGCCTAATTTCTGCAATTCTTTACTAAAGCTATTGAGGTAATTTTTGTGCCAAAATTTGTATATGACTCTGAAATAACTATTTTCCAATATTGTATTTTACCCACAGAAAGTTTTGAATATCTGGATCTGGAGAATGCAAGCAGTATTAAGGTAAATATTTTTCACCGGCCCCTTATTGTGAGCTAGTGAAGCCCCAACAGAAATAAGGGACTCCCTGAAAACAAGGGACTGCTTGTGTGTCTTGCTGAGGGGGCCTCAGGAAGCATTCCCTTGTCCACACCTTCCCACACACAAAGCTTTCCCAGCTGGGGCCAGTCCCTGGTGCCTGAAAATCCTTTCATCGAAATCCTCACATTTGGGTTAAATTATTGTCTTTATGCAGATACACAAAGTAAGCCACAGCCCCCTTAGCACCTTAGAGCAATGCCACTCAGTTTGGTTCCTGTAGCATCTAGAGAAAAGCTGTGCACTCCCAGGTAGGCCCAGGCAAGGGACCTGGGGTGGGCAGGGAGAAAACAGATGCTTCAAAGAGGAAGGGGCCCTGCTTGAGGGAAAGGAGTGCTGATTCCAGCTACTTCCCCATGTTCCTGAGCAATGACCCTTCATAGGCAGCTTTCCAAAATTCTGGCCGACTCCTCAGTGTGATCCCAAGAAATTCCCCTTCCCTAGGGTGCTCTTAGGAAGTTTTCAATAATGGCTGAAGCCATAGATCCGCCTGGAACCTCTGCTCTGTTTTGTATCAGTTTTGCTTTCCTCTAGGTTTACTCTAACTGTTCCCCAGTGTGCGTGTACATACACCCTCTCATACATCCATCATCAGTTTTCCAGAGACTTCTCACTTAGCAATACTAACGTCTATTTGACCCTCAAGCATCACTTAGAGGCCTGTCCGGAGGCCTGCTGACAGGCTTTTCCATTGCTAAGCTGATTCCCTGGCTCATCGTAATTCTTCTTGCTGATTGTCCTTCTCACTTGCTGACTGTTTTCCCAGTGTAAAATTAGAGAGGCCTGATCCATTAAGATATTCAGCATTCTTTATCGAGTAGCACAGAAATCCCTGCTTGCATTCAGCTCCAGGTAAACATTAGTCAGTGTACACATGAGGACATTCACTCTCCAGTGCCAGACATAGAAAAAGAAGCCATCATGTTTCCCTTAATGCCAAAGCTTTTACCGTAGTCTACAGGCCCTATATGAGCTGCCCATCCTCTCTCTTCCCAACCCCCTTTACCCATATGTCACTCTGTTACCCTTCTGTCCACTCACTGTCATCCCTCCAGCCTCACTGGCCTCCTTACTGCTCTCCTAAAATGTGAAGCATGCTCTCACCTCAGGGCCTTTGCACTAGCTCATCCTTTGCCAGGGACACACAATTCCCAGATGGCTGTGTGTCTTCCTCCCCCTCTCCTTCCAGTCTTTGCTCAAAAGTCACCATGTCTGTGAGGCCTTCCCTGAGCACCCTATGTAAGATGGAAACACACACACTATCCTCCCTTACCCTGCTTTATTTTTCTTCCTAGTACTAACATCACTCTTCAGTCAATCATTCATTCATTGAATAATTTTTTATCAAGTGCCTACTATGTGCCAGGCACTGGAGATTCAGCAGTAAAGAAAGCAGACAAATATTCCTGCTCTCATTCTCTGGCAGACTTTATATTCACTTGAATATAAGCTTCGTGATGGCAAGGGCTTTGTTTTGTTCGTTACTGTATGCCCAGCACCTAACACAGGACTGAAATAATAGTAGATGTCCAACAAACCTTTTTTTTTTTTTTTTAAAGAAAAGCCTTAACCATCAGAGCCAAATCTAGTGTCTGTGTTGGGAGCTCCCTAGCCCTCTCCCCATTAGTCAGATATATTCCATATCTGGGAACTACTACACAGAGCAGAGGTTCTGGATCCTGGCTGCACGTTCAAATCATCTGGCAAACTTTAAAAACTGGATCCCCAGGCCTCAGCCCCAGAGATTCTGATTGGTCTGGGTTGCAGCCTGGGCCTTGGGAGTTCTAAAGGGTGCCCAGGTGATTTTAATGGCTGGCCACGTTGCAAACTCTTGACTTAACCTACTCGTGTCAGGCCATTCAGAAGCATCTGTCCCCCGACTCCCCACCCCCGCCTTCCTTTCTATCAAGCGCGCTCAGCCTGGCTGCACATTAGAGTCCTCTGGGCAACTTAGATAAACGCTCGCCCCCCCCCAGGGGTTCCTGTTCAATTGTCGTGGGGCCAAAGCGTGCCTATTTTTAATATTTATCCAGCTGGTTCTCTTGTGCTGCTAGTGTTCAGAGCCAGTTCTTTAGATTGTCCCCTTCCCAGCTGATCCCTTTAAATATCCTGTTTCACAATGACTTAATCCATAAACTGCCTCGAATCTTCTTAGAAGAATTAGAGTCAAACGTCTACAGTAATACTCTGCCCTCCCCACCATCAATACAAAACACAGTTTCTCTCATCGTGCATGCATTTATGCCTCGGTGCATGGATTTGCCACTTCCTTTATAACTGCCACCACCACGCAGTGGCTACCCTGCTGCCTGACCACCTCTCCCAGCCTGTTTTGTGCCCTTCTGGGGTCAGGCCACTTCTGCATCCCAGGTGATAAAGGGCCATAGAGCAGAGCCAGCATCCGAGCCCTTTCCCTGCCTTACCACACACCACCTCCACGCTCCTGCCGCACACTCGTCACTGACTTGCTCCACACCTCACAACTGTCAAGTTTAAAGGGAGATTGGGGCAATGAAATGGACATCCCTTTTCCCGCTTCTCCCCTAAAGACCCACCAATCATTATCTTCTCTCAGAGAAGGATCTAGAACATGCCATTTATTCCAAGCCCCAGGAGGGAGGGGGAATGCATGGCTGGCACTTTCTGCAACCTGGGACACTTGGGCCCTTGAAATGATCCTACAGGGGCAGTGCGTGACCAAGTCTGGGGCCAATCCTAGGTGTCATAAGTGGCAAAAACCATGAGAAGTTATGCCTAGAAACAGCCCAAATCCCAGAGAATAACTCTTTGAGACTGCAGAGTACCAACACTGGGGTGTACGAGGGCCACATGGTTGTGCTTTGTCCCTTGAGGGTTTCTAGGCATTTCTAGTGTTTGCTGTCCAACAAAGGACAGAGGTTTAAGCTAGTATTTCACCTCTGTCTTGGCAGTTTATCACCCTCTATCAACGTGAAAGTGCTCTGGCCAGCCTGTATTCTTCAAATGATGGCATTTCAGGTACAATGTATTTATCATTTTCTAGTAAACCTCTCAATGATGTCGTTCTAAATATATTCACTCCCCCTGCAGTCAGTGGCTCCTGCCTTGCACCCTCCCCCGCCACCAATGTGGGGTTGAAACAATATTACTTACTGTGTAGACAGATTGTGGTTTGTGAGTTGTTACACAGTTCCCAGTTGAACCTCCCAGCAAAGGGGTGCCAGTTCCTGGCAGTAACATTTATCAGGTCTCAGCCACACACCAGGCATTCTGCTAAGTGCTTTTCTCACATACACCTGGTGAAGCACCATGTCCCAGGGCAGTGTCCCAAGGTGTCGTCGGTGACAGCTCATTTGCCTTGGGATCACCCAGGATGCTTATAGCACATGCCTCGGTCCTGTAACTAAAAGTCGTTGGCTTGCTTTTTCAGACGGTGTATCTCTTTACCTCTGCAGATTTTTACTTTTTCCTGATTTCTAGGTGGTTCTTATTTTGTCAGCTACTGGCACGATCCAGTACTGCATTCTTAATTTGAAAAGCTAAACTATCCCCCCCTTATTTGGGAGGAAATTTGTTGTCTCCAACCTTACTTTTAATCATCCATTGTTAAGATTCCCAAGGTTCTACTGCTGGAGAAGATTAAAAGCTAGGTAACTGGAAAAGCTAGAGGAGAACTTTGTCATTTACTAGAAACAAGAAAGTATGTGCTTGATTGCCCTGTGTCTTTTCATGACCTCCTGTCATCATGCATCAGCAACACAGATAAATGCTCGTTTCTGTCCTTATAGATACAGTACTTATTCTGTTAATATCAACTATGATATGATTTGCACAAGTGGTGCAGAAAAAAATGGGTCCAAATGGAGACTCTTATTGGCTCCACAAGTCCTTTATAGCTCACACAACAAACAGATCATTTGGGGTCAGTCAACTGAAAATTTACCCAAAGCGAGTCAGAGATGATAACATTTTAATGCACTGCTGCTTTTACCTGGACATTCTGAAATGGATGCCCACACTGTTGAGAACTGGAAGTTACCTGTTCATGGGGAATCAGTGCCTCGGGCTGTTTTGGATAGCTATCGATGGCATGAGGGAGAAGGTGCCGCTGAGCTGGCTCGAGAAGCATCAGGGAGCGGGGAGTACAGAACAGCACATCAGAGCCTGCACTCTAGTGCCACCCTGGCCACCTTCTGTCCTCACCTAAAGTCACTAAGGTCCTCTGAGATGAGGCATCCGACCTCACTGAATGTCTCTGGTTTCCTTCCCAGGCATGTCAGAAGGAGAAAATAGTGTGTGTTATCATGATGAGTGCTGAGTAATGTACAGAATTGTTGAATCACTATACTGTATCCCCGAAACTCATATGCCACTGTGTGTTAACTACACTGGAATGAAAATTAAAAACCTAAAAAGAGGGGGGCATCTGGATGGTTAAACATGTGCCTTCAGCTCAGGTCATGATTCCGGGGTCCCCTATCAAGCCCCGCATCGCATTCCCCACTCAACGGGGAGTCTGCTTCTCCCTCTGATCCTGCCCCTCAGTCATGCTTTCACTCTCTTTCTCTCTCAAATAAAATCTAAAAAAAAAAAAACTTTTGAAAAAAGACGGTGAAAGCACTTTAAAACTCAAACGTTATTCCATAAGTGCTTCTTTCTGAATCCTAAATCATCAACCCCAGCCTCACAGTCTTAATTGGAAAGCCCAATAGATGACCACAGTCCTCTTTTTGGTTTGTTCGCAGATGCTGGTAAGCCCAGCACTTCCAAACACGGGTCTGAAATGATGAAGAAGGTATCAACAGCTCTGTCCAAAGTGTTTTCAAGATCTAATGCCAGTGCTTCCAAATCTTCCTCACCCCCACCGCCCCCTCACCAGGACAGAAGCTGAGTCTGCAGCACCTAACATCAATAAGGGTGCTGACCTTCTTCAAAAAAATAAATGGTTTTTGAAACATGACATGGTGTCCTACACACCGATTCTTATACTTTTAAATTCTTATAAATAAGAGCAAAGAACGTACACAACGGCAGCTGGAGAAAAGAAGGATTTGATAAATGTTTCTGATAGGCATTTGGCACAAAAAGAGGGACTCTGCCTCCCATTGAGATTCAGCTGGTAACAGGATTCAGTCTCTGCTTTTGAGGGCACTGAAGCGTTGCTGGGAAGAGACTAACTTAAAAGCAAAACGGTAACACCAGTAAGAGTGTGTCATCACATATGTTGTGTGCTCTAGGAGTTCAGAGAAGGGACTTGCGGTTGTGAGCTAGAGTGGTCGGTGTGAGTTTCCTGGAGGAGCTGGAATTGAGGCAATTCTCAAAGGGCAGGTAGGATCAGGTAGGTCTGGAAAGCACCAGGAAGGCTTTCACTTCTGGTCCCAGAGCTGCATACGATGCCACCATGCCTGAATTCAGTGTTGTCCAATGGAATCTTCTATGATGATGGAAATGGCAAACACACACACACACACACACACACACACGCTCCCTCTGGCCACATTTTCATTCCAGAACAGTACCCACTACCCCCAAATGGCTCTTGGCTAGTCACTAATATGAGTGAGGAACTGAATTTTTCATTTTATCTCCATTTAAATAGCCATGTGGAGCTAGTGGCTCCTTCACTGAATAGTGTCAGTCTAGTTAGTGCATAGCCTCATGGGCACTTTCCCACTCAGATTAGGTTGAAGAATTCCCTGAAAGTTCATTTCTAAAGTCTATCCCCAAGGACCTAGGGCAGTGCAAGGATCCGACTCCTCACAGGGGCTTTGAAGCCTCCAGTCATCCTCCTGGTCCCTTCAAAACATATGAGCCATTGATGTGACCAGAGGGAGCTCATGCTTTCCAGTCATATCTGTGCTTCCGCATTTGCCAAAACTCCACTGATGGTGACGCTGGGATGGCTCAGTCAGTTAAGTGTCTGCCTTCAGCTCAGGTCATGATCCCAGGGTCCTGGGATTGAGCCCCGCATTGGGCTCCCTGCTTCTCCCTCTACCTGCTGTTCCCCCTGCTTCTGCTCTGACACAGAGTCTTTAAAAAAAAACAAAACAAAACAAAACCCCCCACTGATAAAGAATAGGACCCTTCTAGAACACCAAAATCAAGGAATCACAAAGAGCAAATCAGAACCTGTACCTTCCAACTGGCCTCAAATACAGTGCTTGGCTAGAAACTACTTCCATGAGACAGAAACCCCACGCGGGTACTGAAACCACCACTCTGGCCTCCCTCTATCCACTCAGTCAACAGGAAGAGGATCACTCAACCAGGCATTCTCATACCCCAGCTTTATCCAAAAAGTTAGGTGAGAGGAAGTTCCCAGCCTTATCCAAAACTTCCTGGGGAAATATGTCCAGGCAAGTAAATTTCCTTTATGTTGTACCTACAGTCCTTTTGCAAATAAAATGGCGGGCAGTTCTGCACAAATGTCACCTGTCCCTAAACTGGCTGCCTTCATCCTGCCCCTACATACTGAAATTCATCACATGCAGCACCCTAAGTTTTAAAGTCATTTTTTAATGGTTCACAATAATGACAAATACTGACCTTACATATGGATTTAATTTGTCTTTACTTGTAAAGTAACATAAATCCAGTTTGGAAGTCAAAAGTACAAATGGTTGAGTGAAAAGTAAGCCTCTTCACCTCTGTTCTTCTAGCTGCTACCTGGTTCTCCTCTCCAGGAGCAATCTCTTTTACCAATGGATCCCTCCTAAAGGCAGAAAACAGAGAAAGGAAGAAATGGAGTGAGGTGAGAAAGGAAGGAAAGATAGAGAATGAAAGCATGAGATTTGACAGATACTATTTCCTTGAGCCACTGATTTGGTCTGTTTCTATGGTTGCTTCAAATAAAGTCGGCGCTCGTTTTAAACAATGTTTTTTTTTTTTTTTTTTTTGTCAGATGAACTAAATGTCAAAAGGTAAGAACCACAATGGAAGGAAAGATGCCTACCATAGTGATTCAAAGCCTGCTGGCCAAAATACACTAAGCATGTTTGAGCTAGTAGCTACACTTCTTGCAAATGGAACCATCCAAATGTAAAGAAATAGATGAAAGCACTAAAAGTAAAAATGCATAGCTTCACTTGCAATGAAAGCAAATGCAGATTAGAATAACCTGAAGTTATCACAATATACCTTCCAGAGAAGAAAAAATAATAAAAATAATTAAAAAATGATAGAATCCAGTGTTGTCCAGAATGTAGTGGGAAACTTGTATTTAAGCTCTGCAGTGCTGATGATTCCACAAATTTGATCTTTCTGGAAAGCAATCTAACAATAAGGCAAGCTATGGTTCTGTCTGCACTTTTGGATCTGGTAACTCCCCACTGGGGAATGTGGTCCGAGGGAATAATACAAAAAGAAAAATTTTAAAAGGACTCTGTATAAAAATGTTCATAATAGTATTATGATGCAAAATTAAAACAATCCAAGCAGGAGGAACTGGACAGTGTATTAACAATTTCAGCCACTGAAAACGATAAGGATAGTGGCAACCTAAACAAATAGAAATACACATTTGAAATAAGCAAAACCAGCTGCAAAATAAGATGTGCGCTCTGACAACAGCCAGAGTATACTTTACGATTTGGTACTCATCTGGCATACTAATAAAAAAATCCAAAAAAGAGATTTACTTTAATAATTGTGAAGGTTTTTGCTGTTATCTACTTGCTAATAAATGCCTTTCTCCTGAAGAAACATCATAATCATCACTGACATCACTTTTTAAGCTACTTGAGCCAAATGGAATGATATCGAATACCTCAGGTTCTTACAAAGCATGACGAAAAGGAAGACATCAGTTCAGACTTCTTTAAATGGCTTCTTTAAAGAAGCTAAGTCATCTCCAATCATCCCCAAAGTATTCTTCTAAACCAACCCTAAGCTGGCAAAAAGTAGTCACATCTTTGACTGAACTTCATTGTAGAAAGTACACTAGCCTTAAATTAAGTGTGTAATCACAACAGCCATACATCTGCATGATACACATATGCTTTACTCAAAACTTTTTTTTCACATGCACTTTAGAGTAACAACTTATGTCGTATGGTTTTGCCCCTTTATAGGATATGGCACAACACTTCAGTATTTTTAATGATCTATCTAGGGACCAATGTATCTTTGATAACATACTTGGTCATACTTAATTTGTAGAATAGCAAATGCTTATCGTAAATGTAATTGTTGATTATTTCCTACTGAAAACTATGACCTGCTCTTATCTATTTTATGACGCAGTTTCCAGTAACACTTGCAGGAATCGGGAGCCACTTATTTAGTAAAGGAAGAACGCTAGGTTAAACCCTTCTAGTGCAAATAATCACACCCAAAATTATGTCTTCTAAGTTTACATTTTCAGATAAAATAAAAGACATCAGGAAACATTTAACTTTATTCTTTGGTCCTAACAGCACAGAGCAGAGCACTTTACACTTCACTAGAAGCCCACTTAGACAAAGAGCAGGTTATTCCTTTCAAAGAGCTTCAAAACATGTTTACAGAAGGGATGTCCTGTACCAGATAAGGATTATCTCCAATTTAGGACCCAATGAGTCCATAAACTGCTGAGATAGATACTTATTAGGTACATGCCCCAATAGGTTAGAGGAAGCAAAAAGGGACGGACAGACAGACTAGGGTGGTAATTAGGCCACCATGAAAGAAATTCTGCTGTGGCAAGAACCAAAAAACATCCTTAGTCAGCACTTCATTCAATGTGGCTGTTTAGCCTTGAGATCACTGGAAATTTGTCCACCAACGAATTCCAACTGTCTTTTGTGAAGTGAATCCATGAAAGGAACAGTTAAACATTCACAGTTCCCAATGATCCACTGAAACCATTTGCTAACTGGGTCTTTCAGGCTTGGCCTGGTACAGCGTGTATGTGCGCCTCTCAGATTTCTGACTGCCGGGAGCACGAGTGATGAACAGCCACAGCTGCTGAGCTCTGAAATCCAATGGTGCTGCTGCAATCCCTTAGCCCTGCATTTCCACCCAGGCCAGACTTCCCACAGGCTGCTCTCAGTCAGTGACTGCATGTGGCAGGGATGTTAAGACAGCCCATTCCTGTGAGACACAGGACTCCCTTCACAGGCGACTTGGAGTCAGGGATGCTCCCAGAGAACTCCTCCGGCCTCACAAAGGACAGCAAGGATTAGGCCTGTCCACATCACAGGTGTGGAAAGTAGACGTGAGACTTAATGGGTTAGAAGAAGACAGTTTATTACAGCACAGCAAACAGCATCAGGAGTACTGGCATAGTGTTGCCAGTTTCCCTGTCCCAAGTCCCACAGGACAATGTAGTGGGCTCGGGTGGATGCCACCCACGAGGTGGGTTGCATGACGGCTGAGGAGCCCGGACTCAAGGGCCTGGGGCTTTTTGAGAAATGAGGAGCCCCTCCCCTGGGCAGCACGCAGTTGAACAGTAGTCAGTCACACTGTGGTCATCTTGCCCTATAGAAATGGCTCAGTATTAGGAGATCCATAAGCCTTGCTTTAAAAACGCACTAAGAATGTGCAAGAATGCTCGCGACCCACAGCAGACTGCCTCTTCCAACAGACGCATTTGCTTTGCCAGATGTTCTTAGAACTGCACCACACATTCCAAGATCTTTCCTACGCAGCCCTCTGTCCTTCCTGCTCCCCTCCACAGGATTTAGACCTGCATCTAGGCTGTTTGGCAGCTCTCCTTGACTCCTCTGGCCCCCAACCATTTTCCCTCACAAGCATTTTCCCTAGAAAACCTCTTCTGTGCCTAATCCCATTTTGGCACCTGCTCGTCGGAGAACCCAATCTAGCATGAGTGCTACCAGTGGTGGTCCAAGAAAACAGGCTGTGGTAAGACGGGGTCGGGGACAGCACCAGGCATTGCCTGGTGGACAAGACGGACACTGTCCTGATGGCGGTGTTGGGCACAGGTAGTCTCAGGCATGGGACGGCCGTCCAACTACTAAAGATTTCTCTGGAGATGACCTGGGAACCCTGGGCGAATGGCCTGGCAGGTGTGGTGATTCAGATTCTCGAAACACAGAAGAATAAGGCCTAGAGAGACGGTGGGGATGGCTGGACACTGTGGAGTTGTACTGGACACACTGTAGCCGAGGGAATGGAAATGAAAGATAGTTAATAAGTGCCTAAAGACCAAGTTTGAGAGCCAGAGGGCTTCTGCGGACGTCACAAAGCCCCTTTCTCTTGCAGTGGAGGAGCAGACCAAGAGAGAACATAATGGAGAGGCCCAACTCAAGGGAGATTGGATCCTCAATATTTAATATGTGGCGCGTCTGCTTTGTGCAAGTCAGGGCCACAGGATTCCATGTGGTTGGAAAATCCTGGGATCCTGAGACATGGAGTGGGAACATCTGGCCAGACACTCCTCAGGGTGTTGGCTCTGCGACCCCCACCCAGGCTTCAGTTTGCAGAGGGGACCACTCTTCTTTCCTAACAGCTAGCATCTCCTCTGGGCTGGAAGATGCCGCAGAGCCTGCTCCGATGAGGCAACTCGCACCCCCCTCCAAGAAGCTGTCCCTGGCCCCTCTCCTGGTTACAAAGCTCATAACTAGGAGTAAATCCCAGCATAACCTGGCCGCATTAGTCGTTAGCCAAACTAAGAGAAGAAAGTATACACCAAAGAGCTGCAAGAATTAGCTGACAGGTACTGACAGGAGCCAAGGAAGCACTGGGGTTGGACTTCAAGGGCGCTATATCAAAAGGGGGCTGAAAAGCAAAAATTCATAGACTTGGGAACACATTCTCAGAATACAGATTTAATCCCCCGGCAAAGATCCTCAGGGGGTACAAAGTTTCTACTAAGGTGGTTGGTTCTTAGAGGACTGGAGAAAGTGATGGCTACTACTGAGCAAAGTCTTAACCCCTGTGCTGGCCTGACCAACAGCAGAAGGAATGGAAAGGCAGAGGGAAGCAGACACGGTGCAGTGGATAGATTGCATGAGGTCAAAAACCCCATGAGAGGGTAGTATTGCATGGTGGTAGGCGGCGGTGGGGGGCATGGCGGGAGGCAGAGGACACCTCCTTTACCAAGGCCATCAGGAAGGCAGTGGGAAAAGGGGCACAGGTAGCACTATTCAAAGGTGACCCCCTCTGTAGGCCAGGGATGGCAGTAAGAGACCATCAGGGTCCGGAGAAAGACAGACCAGGTGGAGCTGCTACCCACCAGAAGCCAGGAGGCCCCAAATACTAAAACAAACCACAAGGCCTGAGAGGCAGCCAAGGAAGATTTACCTAGGGAATTGCAGCGATGGCAGATGGATGATGTGTCCCTATGAATAATACAGATGGGACAACCAGCAAGGGTATCAAAATCTACAAGCTGAGAAAGGAAACAGGGCAGGAACAGGGGTTTAAGGGAGGTTTTCCCCAATAAAAAGTCCTAATTCCTTGCTCAGTTTCAGACTTCAGCTGTTTTCTGACGTGGAAGAGGTAGCTGGGTCCCTAGAAGGAAGGACAATGAATTCTGCCCCACTCCACCAAGTACTAGAGCCATTTACTTCCATGTATATACATGGGGAAGAATAGCCAGACATTCGAGGAATATGGACTCGAGATTGAAGCTGACATTATACCTACAGACCTGAAGCGTGATCATAGCCCTGTTAGGCTGCGGAATTCAGGGCTGAGTAATGACTGCAGTCCTGCCCTGAAACAAGATTCACAGGGGGCCTGCAGAACTACCTAGTGGTCATATCCTACTCCTCAAGGGTGTAAGAAGAATTGAGGTGGCACTTGAGAGTAATGCCCACGTGGATCCTGGGCCTGCAGGGCAAGAGCTGTCACAGTGGGCAAAGTCAAACCTCTGAAACAGATCCCCTCCACCAGGGACAAGAATAAATTGAGATGGTTGCTTTTCTGGGTCAACTTGGCTCAGGCTATAGTATCCAAGTAGTCAATCAAACATCAATCTAGGTGTGCTATGAAAGTATTTCATAGATGTGATTACCATCTACCACTGGTTGATTTTAAGTAAAGGAGATTATCCTTGATAATCAGGGTGGGCCTTACCTAGTCAGTCAAAGAACTTAATAGCAAAACTGTGATTTTCCTGATGAAATTCTGCCTGTGGACTGCAGTTTCAGCTCCTGCCAAAGCATTCAGCCTGTCAGTCTGCCCTATAAAATTTCAGACTTGCCTAACCAGTTCCCATAACTGTGTAATTCAATTCCTTGCCATACACACACACACACACACACACACACACACACACACACACACAGGCACACCTCAGAGCTATGGGGGGTTCAGTTTCAGACCACAATAAAGCAAGTCACTTGTATCTCTTCATTTCCCAGTGTATATAAAACTTGTTTACACTATACTGTAGTCTATTAACTATGCAACAGCATTATGTGTTAAACAAAAACAATGAGCATACCTTAATTTAAAAATACTTTATTGCTAAAAAATACTAACCACCATCTAAGCCTTCGGTGAATCATAACCACTAATCAGAGATCACCCTAACAAATGTAATAATAATGAAAATTTTGAAATATTGCGATTACTGAAATCTGACAGAAACGAAGTGAGAAAATGCTACTGGAAAAATGACACTGAGACTAATTCAACACAGCGTTGTCACAAACCCTTAAATTTGTTTAAAAAAAAAGAAAGAAAAAGAAAAAAATAACAAAAACCAGTTATCTATGAAGCAAAATTAAGCAAAGAGCAATAAAACGAGGTATGCCTATATGCTTTCTCATTAGGAATTGGCTTAGTGCAGGATACATATACCTACTGGTTGTTTTCCTGGTATAACACTAACTAATACATAATCAAAACACTATTACATCTCAGGAGAGACAGTAGATCAGTGCGACCATTAAGAACCTAAATGATGCAGAAAAAGGTAGCCCCTGTACCTTTGCACCTATAGCCAAATGGGGGTTCCTCCATGACTAGCTGAGGCAGAAAACAGCTTGAGCTTAGTTTCCAGGTGGGTCAGCTCAGTATGTGGGCACAAAACGAAGAGGAATGGTATCTGCATTACAGCCATATTCGGGGGTGGAGAAGGAAATTCTCCAATGGACAGAACCTCTAGAAGTGCAACTGACTTGGTATAAAAGAACTGGCCTAAAGTGAGAATATTCATTGGATATATACAGACTCCTGGGCAGTGGCCAATGGCCTGGCCATCTCATTGGGAGACTGGAAGGACCAGGGCTGAAGATCAGAGACAAGGAGGGCTGGTGTAAAGACAGCGGACTGACATGCGGGAGGAGGCAGAGTGTGAACATTTCTGTATCCCATGCTAACAGCCACCAAGGCATCCACTATGGAAGAAGCACTAAACTGCCCAGCAGACAAAATGACTGAGCCAGGTCCTTTGTCAGTGGTTACCACAAAACCAGCACAATGGACACATAAACACAGTGCCACACGGCTGATGAAGGCCCAACACCAAGGACTCCTGCTTCCCCAGGCGGATCTAGTGGGACGCCTCCTGACAGGGGCTTTGGCTCAAGGACTCACCGTATCATTGGTCTTGCTGACACATTCTCAGAACCCCACAGCGGTCTGAGACTCTTCCTCCCCAACCTTCCTTCCTGCCTTCCCACTTCTCCAAAGGTTAGTCCTCTATCGGAGTCTGACTGCTTTCCCAGACTCTCCCAACCCCCTTTCCCATCTTCTTTCATGGGCATTTTCTCCTAAAAAATAATCTCTCACACATCTAACCTTGGATTCAAACTAAGATATGAGGTCAACTAATTTAATGTGCTCACTAAAGCTCTGTTCCTTTGTTCTGAAGGGTCAGAAGTTCCATTTTAGTGATTCAGCAGTGGTGCCAAGGTCCTGTGAACGAATTCCTACCTAACTCCTAAGGGACTGATTGATAAAATAAAAGGACAAGACTCTCCAGATGAGAAAAAAACTGCCAAGGAGACCAGAGAGATGTGCAATAAGCTGACAAAACATTCCTATCTCAGCAAGGACGGCTACTTGAAAAGGAAACTTGGCCCATAGGTGGGCTGGTATGTCACAAACGTGGAAAGGGAGCTGGCGAGCCAAAAGGCATAAACAAACCCAAATGACCATCCACTGAGGAATGGATAAACAAAATGCGGTCTATCCATACAGTGGGATATTATTCAGACATAAAAAGGAACAAAGTATCGGGACATCTGGGTGGCTCAGTTGATTAGGCGTCTGTCTTCAGCTCAGGTCATGATCCCAGGATCCTGGGATCGATTCTTGCTCAGCGTGAAGCCTGCTTCTCCCTCTCCCTCTGCCTACCACTCCCCCTACTTGTGCTCTCTCTCACAAATAAAATTTTTTTAATCTTTAAAAAAATAAAAAGGAACAAAGTACTGACCCATACTACAACATGGATGAACCTCAAAAACACACAAGTGACCCCAGACACAAAAGCCCGTAAGTTGTATGATTCCACTTAAATAAAAATGTCCAAAATAGGTAGTTCCACAGAAACAGAAAGCAGATTGGTAGTTGACAGGGGTGAGGAGGAGAGAATGGAGAGTAACTGCTTCATGGGCACAGGGTTTCATTCTGGGGGGGTGGAAAGGTTTTAGAACGATACAGGGGTGGCGGTTTGGTGCACCATGAATGTACTAAGTGCCACTGAATTGTTCCCTTTAAAATGGTTAATTTGATGTTATGTGAATTTCACCTTGACAAAATTAATTAAATAAATAAATAAATAGCAAGGAGGTGCGTGGATGTTAAAAAAAAGAGACATTTAAAAAATTTTTTTAAAGGAGGGTGGGGTGCAGAGGGAGTGGCCTGGTGTTAAGAATCACTACTGCATTCATATCAAGTTGTCCAGACCTAGTCAAACCCCCCTTCTCTATGCTATGGCTGTACCTGCCCATGGAAAGGTCACCCACACCTCTAGCACAAAGACTAGAATTCTAGAACTGCTTGGTATTTCCCCCTTTCCTAGCAATTTCATCATGAACGGGGCTCGTAAATTCAAGGGACACATTTATGAAACCCAATCTAGGATACCTCGTCTGGTAAGTACTGAGCAAATTCCCAGGAACAAGAAATTTACTCAAAACTCCAGGCTCTGTGGCTGTTAAAACTACAGCTCTCGGTGACTCTAGTACTCAAGGGATTGGAAGAATTCAGCCTCGGAGAGTTTACGTCCAGTAACAGTAAAAGCCTAACTGAATATGACCGCACTTAAAACCGCACGTTCATTTCCAGTTCTGCCGGGCAGCGGGACAGGCCGCGGCTTCAGTGGTGCCTGCGGTCACTGGGGTTAGAGGACTCCCGGTCCCGGGAGTGCCGGGCCCTCTTATGCCTGCTCGACCTCTCTCGGCTCCTACTTCTACTTCTCTGACTCCGCCCCTCAGAACGCCCACTGGGCCACGTGGAATATGTGTCTGAGCTTCGAACTCTGTCTCTATCTCTGTTCTTTTCCTCTCGCTCTTCCTTCCTGATTGAGGACTTATGTTCATGCTTCACCTTCTCTTTCTTCAGCTCCCTCTCTCGGTCCTCTGCGCCACCGCGGCAGGTCGCCCTGACCTCGGGAGAGCTGGGCTGGTGCTTTCGCAGCTCCCTGAGCTCTGACTTCTGGCCCTTCTCGGAGTTCTTGCTGCTGTGCTTTTTAGAGTCAGGGTCATGCTCTTCCTTTACCAGCTTGTTTCTGGGTGGTGAAGAGGAGGGTGGCTGCTCTGCCTGTACCTCCCGGTCAGTCTTCTCTTTGTCTTTCTTTCTTCTCTTTTTTTCCTTTTTGTCTGGAGGAAAAAGGGGCACAACGAATAAGAGGAAGATGCAGGAGAGTGAGGGTGTGCAAAAGGAAAGCCTGTTGGCACCCATGTGAAGCAGTCATACTCTGCACTTCCAGAAAGTGTCTCTGAGAAGCCAACTTGGATGGCTGTCCCCCTTGATATGTCAAGTTGCTGTATAAGGCAATTCTCACCCTTAATTACCGTCTTAAAGATGCTGCCTCCAAATACAGTCACATTCGCAGGTACTGAGCGATTAGCACTTCAGCATACGAATTTGAGGAGACAGAACTCAGCCCGTAATATTAGTGTTTCCCCTTTCCCAATTAAAGTAAGATTTCCCACCCCTTTTCCCTTCATACTTAAGAACTGATTATCAACTCTCAGTGAACGCTGGGAAGAACAAACACTAAGACTACCCAGAATCTTCTCTTGGGTCTTAACGCTTTACCTTTTTTATGTTTTTTTGTGGGTTTGTCATCTTCAGAACCCTCAGCTGAACTCACTGAGGGGGTGCGAGCGCCACAGCCCTTCTCCTGGAGTTCTTTGGTCACATCATCTGTTTCTTCTGAGTCCTTAGGAGCTCGATAGTTAGACACATGATCCACTCGGATAGTTCGTCCTTTGATCTAAGACAGACAGGCAATGCTTCAGCAGAGATGGCCCTCCCAGTGAGCTCTTTGAACCCAGTTGCAGAACGCCATGCCTTTGAACCACACCCTTTACCTTCCTGCTAATTCTGTTGCTGGGGAAATCTCTAAAGCAGACCTGCCCAACTGGTGTGTCACAGCACACAGACCTAGGTAATAATTTCCTCAGCCCTTGGGGCAGCCAGCTGGGGCCTGGGGCAGCTGGAGTCCCTGAGGCTCCTGTACCAGGCAGTCTTGTACCTCACAGTCTACCCCAGTGTGCCACACGATAACCTTCATGTTCTACATGTGCCGTTAAGTGAAAAAAGGCTGGGCAGTACTGCCCCAAGGGGAAACTGAGAATTTACGTGCATAAACAATGAATTACCCGCAGTCTGTAACATTAATTCACAGTAAAACATGATGTGGCCTGGCAGCTAGAACGAATTCCTGAAATCAAGTGCAGTGAGGCAGCTGTTTTCTTGATACAGCAATTAGGATGAGGCCAAGGCAGACCAACAGCTGGGAAGGGAAAGAGATCTTTCTTCTTAAGCCCTCACACCTCGCTCTACTCCCACCATACTGGAACAACGGCTCACACTGATATTTTTGCTGTGAATCAGAACTCTCTGGGTGAACAAAACATTACCCCCTCCCTCACTTAAAAAACATTCAGGCAGAGCCCCTGGGTGGCTCAGTCAGCTGAGTGTCTGCCATAGGCTCAGGTCATGATCCCCGAGCCCCACAGCAGGCTCCCTGCTCAGTAGGGGGTCTGCTTCTCCCTCTCCTTCTGCCCCTCCCCCAGCTCCTTCTGTCTCTCTCTCTAATAAATAAATAAAATCTTTAAAAACTTCAGGCAGATACAGACCTATTCTATAGGCAAAATCATCCAAAATGTTACAAGTCCGGCTTTTATTGTTCCCACACAAGAGCAGATTTTTATTCTTACCTTTAAGCCTGAGCAGTCAGTCATTTTTTCTATTCCCCTTTTGAAAACATTTTTGAAAACCTCCCTTTTATGGTGACTCCATTTGACTGCTGGCTCTCTTAAAAATTAAGCCTAGTACCTTGTTCCACCCTATCCTAGAGTCTCCAGCTGTTCCACACTGGTGCAATCAGTGACAAACTCTCCGGGTCAAAGGTCAACCCCCAACCTATGACAACTGCAGTGCTTTTCCTAAATAAGCACAGGGACCAGGTAGAGCACCGACAGGCCTGGCCTGCCCATCACCTTCTCTCAGGCCAGGGGTGGAGAGGGAACAGAGGAGAAACAACTTCAGAACGAGTTACTTTTGTAGAATCTGTCATCACACTTTTAACTAGAGAATTTCCAGGGCCCAGTAATGTGAAGTCAGTGGAGATATAGGACAGACCCACAAAGCTCTTAGAGCATGAAGCCATGAGAACCCCAAATCCCAATAGAGCATAGCACGGAAGAGCAGCATTTGCTGGTCTTTTTGTTGCCCAGTACATCAGAGAGGAGAGTGGGTATGAGAATGGAAAGGTGTGAAGCCAGAGGCTTGGCTGGGAGTGGGGGGCATGATAGCTACGCTCCTGGGAAGATGAGTATGAGGGAAAGGAACAAGTGTTAGCAGGGTTGTATGCTGGGGAAATTGTTTCCTGGGATCATTTCCTGGTCAGTACGTCCCCACGCCTCGGCAGCGCTCTCAACACACCCAGGTGACCAGTACTGTCCTTGTCCCTGTGGCGATCAGCTGGGAAATTAAACCAAACCCTTACATACAGGAAAAGTCCAGCCAAATCCTGTTTAGTCAACACACTCACCTTGATCCCATTAAAATTGTCAACAGCCAGAATTGTGCTCCTCTGGTCTTCATAGCAAAGGAAACAGAATCCTTTGGATTTCCCAGTCTTCTTGTCCCGCACCAGATTAATGTTAACAATCTCCCCATATCTATTTATTTTATAAAAGAGTAAGACACTATTGATTTAAAATGCAAAAACTTCCAGATTGAATGACAAGACAAAATTCAGATAATATAATCTGTACAGGAGACACATCTAGAACAAGATAACATAAAAAGGTTAAAAATTAAAATTAGACAGAGCAGGAACACCCAATTACAAAAATTATGGGTGGTAGTATTAAGATCAAAGATGAATTCAAGGCCAAAAAAATATTTAAATGGGACTAAGAGAGCTCTTTTACACTGAAAAGGGTCCTAATATATTACAAAGATATGTCATGAAACCTTACGCATAAGTTCACAAGTCAAAAATTTAATTAAAGAACCTGTTAAAAATAAAAGGAGAAACTAATAACAAAAGTAATGAGATATTTTAACATGCCACTTAAATTTATAACATATAAAGTTGACAAAAATAAGGTCAAAGGAATTAATATCAATATATAATTATATATCATAAATATAAATAAACATAACAATGTAACAATTATGTTGTTAATAAATATTAATGTCAAACTACTGGATACATATATTTGAATCTTACAAAAACAGGACAATTTCTTCTCAAGAATCCACGAAACATGTATTAAAATTGGTTACAGAATAAACCTCAATAATGTCCAAAAACAGAACAGAACATGTTCTCCAATCACAATGTAATACAGTTGGAAATCATATTTTAAATTAAAAAATATGCTACTAGCTAACTTGAAACCTAGCTAACAAACGGATGAAAGCGAAATAAAGAAAAAAAAAATCAATGGCAGACTACTTAAAAAACAACAAAAATGAGAAGAATATATACCGAACTTACAGGATGCAGCTAAAATCACAATCAGAAAAATCTGTAACCTTTAGGAATTTTACTGTTAAAAAGGCAGAATGAATATAAAAGAAAACAAATCGAAGGAAAGCCAATGGGAGTTAATAAAGATAAAAGCACAAGTAATGGAAAAAAGGAAAAAGTTCTACCTTACTCCTTATACAGAGTTAAATTCCAGGTAAGTGAAAGATTCATAAGCTAAAAAGTAAAATAGTCATAAAGAAGTCATAGAAATAAAATAAGAATTGATGGATACTTAATAACATGTTCACATACATACAGCCCGGCCAGCTATGTAGCACCTTACCTAACAGAAAATACAGGTTTCCCCCACTACCTGAATGTTCACTTTATGCCTTTACTTTTACAAAAGACCTACATTAGTACCGGTTTTCACTAACCAAAAGAAAGCTGAAGAGGATTTTCACTTTTATGATATGGTAACTGCTTCCTTACTTTATGCCACTGTAGCTTAGAAAGCTTTCACGGAACACTCTACCTTCAGATAGCGGGGGAGACCCGTATTGGGGCTGATTCAACTAAGGACAGGAGCTATTTAACACTGTTTAATATTGTAGGTACAGGCCAGTGCAATTAGGAGAAAACAAATGTAAAAAATGAAAAAGTAATCTTTTTCGTTCTATTTGAAGATTTATTTATGTATATATTTATATATGTATAAAAAACCTCAAGAGACTCAATGACAAAAACAAGCAGTATAATAATTCCATAAGGTAACAGGATATAAAGTTAAAAAAAAATAAATCACTCTCTTACAAACAATAATCAGAAGATATAAACAAAGAGAAACCCCATTTGTATTAGCAACAAAAAAAGATAAAATACTTAGAAATAAACTTAACAACAAGCAATGTACAAAGTCTATATAGAGAAAATTTTTTTTAAAACTGAAAGACACACATAGTTTGAAACAAATATAAAGACATCCTTTGTTTTTAGGTAGGATGACTCAACATCATAAAGACAGCAACATCTTCCCCCAAGTTAATATTGAAATTTAATGTAGTACAAGTTGTGTATCACTTTCCTGGAGCTGGATCCATTGATTCTAAAGTTCTCATGGAAAAATGAACATGTAAGAGTAGATGGAAAATCTTTAAAAAAAGAACACTGAGGAGTAACTCTCCAAGATATTAAAATGCTATGAATAACTAGTGTGCTACTGGCACATGAAGAGACAGACAGACCAATAGAACAGAAAGCCATAAAAGAGATTCAAGTATATATAGAAAAATTAGTAATATGATAAGGGTGACATCCCAATTTGCTGGGAGAAAATATGAATGTTTTTATAAATGTTGGGACAACTGGAGAGCTACTAAAAAAAAAACATGAAATTGGATCTGTGTCTCATACTATACATCAGAATAACTCTAAATGGATCAGATACTTCAATTCATAAAATGAAATTCATAAAAATGAAAAGTACTAGAAGGGAACACAGATGGGCGGGTGGGGAGATATACTATCTAATTATGACTCAAAATCCAGAAGCAATAAAAAATAACCCTGATAAATCTGACCATATAAAACACTAGAGTGTGAGACTATACAGGGTCAGCACAAAGGAGTTTTGGGGATGATGGAATTGTTATTCATCCTAACTATGGGGGTGACTACACAAACCTATACATGTATTAAAGCTCACAGGACTGTACACTCCCTAAAAAAATCAATTTTACCATATAATTTAAACACATGAATGAATAAAATTTTTTCTTTAATTTTGCACAGCAAGAAAAAAATCACAACGAAGTCAAAGACAAATACAAAATTCGAGAAAATCTTTACAACTCTTATCGCAGATAAAGGACCACAAAGCAGTTTTTTTTCCTTTCGCTATAAAGAAGATCATCAAGACAACTGGTGAAGCTGAATAAAGTCTGTGGATTAGATAATAATATTGTATCAGTGTTAACTTCCTGAATTTGGTCCCCATACTGAGGTTAAACAAGAGAATGCCCTTGTTGTGGGGGGAAATACATATTGAAGAATTTAGGGATAAATGGGCATCATGTCTGCAACTAACTCTCAAATGGTTCAGAACAAAATAACAGATACACATGGGGAGAAATAACAACAAGGCAAATGTAGTAAAATGTCAATATCTGGGGAATCTAAGCGAAGGGGAAACAGGTATTCTTTATGTTACTTTATAACTTTCCTATTTTAAACCTGAAATTATTTCAAAATAAAAAGTAAAAGAAAAGATAATATAGGAACTCATTGAAAAGGACTCCTACAGACCAAATCATGCCAATCTGAACATCAAGAAATAATAATGATGATAATGTAGTATAATACGTCAAACTAAGTAAAGTAAGTCCACAGTAACACAATACATGACAAGTGGTATAACAGAGTTAAAACCATTAAGAGCTTTTGTAAAATCACTAAGAAAATGAGGAACACACCAACAGAAGAAAACAAGCAAGAATATGAAAAGACAACTTAAAATAAACGAGAAATAATGGCATGTAAATCTATAAAAGATGTTTTACCTCACTGATGATTAGAGGGAAAGTAAACTCATAATGAGAAACCATATGACAAATGTATTTTTTTAAATAGCCGCTGCCAATTAGGATTCAGAAAAATGGACATTCTAGTGAGAATAGAAACTGGTACAACCTTCTCAGAGAGCCATTTGGCTATACTTCTAAAACATCTTAAAAATGCTAATACGGGGCGCCTGGGCGGCTCAGTGGGTTAAAGCCGCTGCCTTCGGCTCAGGTCATGATCCCAGGGTCCTGGTATTAGGCCCCGCATCAGGCTCTCTGCTAGGCGGGGAACCTGCTTCTCCCCTCTCTCTCTGCCTGCCTCTCTGCCTATTTGTGATCTGTCAAATAAATAAAATCTTTAAAAAAATAAAATAAAAAATAAAAATGTTAACGCTAGTAAATTAATACTGATCTAGTAATTTCACTATGGAAACTATCAGTAATGCATACAAAGGATGTATGTACTACAATGTATACTGCAATACAATTTATAACAGCAAATAATGCCCAACATTTAAAAAAAGATGATAAAGAAATATACCAAAATGTTAACAGTTTTTCTAATTATTAAAATGTTAACAGTACATTCTAATTTCTTCTTCACGCTTTTCCTTTTTCCAAATGTTCTATAATGATTATACATTACCTTGATAATCGGAAAATTTTTTTTTGAAAACTACTGTTACCAATGGCAAAGGCAATCTTCATGGAGAGCAATGTGTACAGCCAAAATAGACAAACACACCAGCTGATCATCACTCAATGCAAGTAAGACAAAAACACCCCCTAGATGGAAGGGTGGACCAGGCAGAGGTATCATAAGGGGTGGAAGTTACAGGTTGCACCTGCTGTGAACTACCAGCTCCCCAAAAGTAGGAGGAAACAGCCTCTGTCCCTTTCCGGGTGCTTTGCCAGTATGGGCTGCTGAGGTCCTCTCCCATGGCCTTCTCATGTGTGCTGCCCAATTTCTGTCCCATGGCCCTCTCCCCCACATGCTGCCCAACCAGTAAGGGTCCTTTTCCTATTGGACAGCCCAACCATCCCCTGCCACGGCAATGTCTCTCCCATGGTGTGCTGGCTGTTTGCTTCCCCAAACCCTTCTACCCCAGTCCTCTGCCTGTACATGCTGTCCAACTTTTCTACAACAGTCCTCTGCCCTCAGGGCCCCTCTGGCCTTATGGGCTATCTAACCATTCTGTGTAGCTCTGGGTTGTGCCTAGCCCCTCTCCAACCAGCTGCCACTACTAGTGCAAGCTGCCAAGATGCTCTACCACCCAGTGCTGCTGCTTTCATCTCACAGCAGAACGAAGAAAATAAGGTTCACCTCGTCATTCTTGTTCCTCATCAGCCTGTAATTCTCAGCTTCCAGGTAAAGAGATAATGGCTCTGCTCATTAACCTTACACTCATCTATAAACTAAGAAAACAAACTACTGACTAAAGCTTTTTGCTTTTTCTCCCATTTCTCTGTGCTTTGCCCTAATCCTACACCACCACACAGATGTAGGCCAGAGGGCCCTGTGATCCTGGATTACCCTTAGTTTGCAGGAGCTCGAGGAGCCCAAGGAGCCCTGTGAGTTCCAGTCTGTTCCAGTGTAGGCCCAGGCTGAACTAGCTTCACTGAAAAAGCAGTAAAAATAGACCAGATTCCCCAAGACAGCCTCCTAAATCATCCAACTTCTTGGATTTCCCATATTGGAAGAGTTCTACAACCATGTCCTGGGGCTGATCTAGACTAGAGGAGAAGCTCCAGCTCTCCCTATGCAGGGAGGTCAGTTAGCTTAAAATAAAATAAATGGATTTTGTGTGATGCCACAAAATGCATTATGGAAGCATACTCTGATGACCTAGAAGGCAGGAAATGAAAAAGGACTTACTGCGAGAACACACAGATGATGTCCCCTTCAGTCAGTTCATAAGGAAGCCCTCCTAGAAGAAAAAAACCACATTTAACATTTACCAAGTGTCTACAAGCATACCATGCACTAGGCCCAGCACTGGCGGGTGCAAAGAAGAGTAAGCCAGAGAGTCTGCTCTCAAAGAATTCAGTCTGATGATACGACAGAAGCATATATAAAGTGCAGTACTAGTGCAGCAAAAGGAGTGATTAACTGTGGAAAAGTCGGTGTCACGACTAACCAAATACTCCTCACACCCAAAATCTTAGGGACAAAGCAGATAGTTTCTGGCATAAAACTCTGCTTCCACAAACATATCTCGAACACACCTGCTCTTTACCCAGAAATTCACAGCTAAGATCCAAAAATCAGTTTAATTATGAAAATATTAACCCCACCTCACATAGACTAAGGATTTTAAAATTCTTAATTGTCTTTATAGACAACTTTCAGCATTTCACAGGACATAAATTCCACTGCAACTCTCTCCTTCCTCAACTATAAAATGGGGACTTTAGTATTTACTTCACAGAACTGTTGTAAGAATTAAATAAAACAATGGATATAAGTGCTTAGCACAGTATGTGGTGCAATAACTTCTTTGAACAAACCGTCATATTACTGGAAGTGACACAAAGTGAATATAGATATAACAATACGGCCATGGACAGAAGGCAGGAGCTACTTAGATGAGAAAAATGAATTCTGAGGGAAGGGGAAAGGGCAGGGAACGAGCAATCATACAGGATCGTGCCTAAGACCATGAGTTCTAGAATCCCATAGTTCTGGCTGTCCCACTTACTAGCCATGTGGTCTTAAGGAAGTCCATTAACTTCCCTGCACCCCAGTTTCCCTAGATGTGTAATAGGGTGACGCGGTATAACAATGGTGTCTGAAACCAAGAAACCAAGTGTCAAGACTGTTACCACAGTGAATGGCAAAGGGTTACTATCATGGAAACTGATGTGACAGGGGAAGCAAACTAGAAATGGGAGAGAAAAGAGATACGGAAAACGGATTTACGGGGCAGCCAGCAGAAGGAAATAAAAGTGCGTGATGAATGCTGGGAGGAATGAAAGGCGGGAATGCCGAAAGGTTAGGAAGCAGGCCAGGAGAGGAGCAGCGCGGGAAAAAGATGTGGACCTCACCCAGGAAGATCCAGGCGCTGTCCTTGTACTCGGAGTGCCAGGACACCTTATCTGCCACCCCAAGCTGGACCTCACGCTCATTCAGCTCGTTGATCAGCTTCACTTTAGTTAAAGGACTGCGGGGGGAGCGGGCAGAAAAACGGACATTAAGAGCGGCCTGGCCAGAGAGGTAAGGGAGAGCAAAACTAAGGGACTAATTTTCCAGTCTCTGCACCTCTCCTGCCCCTCGGCCCGGCAGACGCTCTACCACCCAAGTCCTGGTGGGCCACCTCCCGCGGCCCGTCCCTACTTCTTCAGAGGTAAACTGAGGCCTTACTTCATCTTCTCAAGTTCGCGCTCAGCACCGAGACACCGACTTCCGGGAGAGTCTGCACCGCGCCTGCGCGGCACCAGCGTCACGCTCCCATTGGACTCCGCGGAGCTTGCGTCGCGCCGGAAGAGCTTGGCTGCGCCGGGGCGTGGCGGCTGCGCCGGGGCGTGGCTCCTACGCACTAGCGCGGGAAAGCATTTTCTTTCCTCCGCGGGTATTGCTCTCCCGGGGAGTTTTTGTCTAGTCCCTCGGTTCGTCCCTCTGTGAAGCGGAGGCACGGGTGTCAGTCAGGTTTATTACAGGACCCTCAGCGGCTGGACTACGCCTGGCATTGATTGGCTGAATAAAGACTGAAAAAGGGTGCCCGTTATGGCGACTTTAGCCCCAGCCTTTGCTTTCGATGCAAATCCTTACTCGGGCTTCAGTCCCAGCCAACTGCTCACGCACACACACATCCATCAAAGCATTCCTGTTCAGGAATAAGAAGATATGTGAGAGGGTAAATCTTTTTCTTTCTCAAATTCAAATGCATAAGCCACTGACCATTGTGCCTCCATAGGCTGCGTTGAATACCCAGATTTGTGTTAAGCGCTGTTACCCTCACCTACCCTTTTCCATTGTCTCGCTCCTACTTAAGCAGGAGGCAGAAATAGTGAAAAAGCTAATAATTGAGCAGATGCTAGATTGTGTGCTAAGCAATTCACATGTACTGGCCCTCCATCCTCACAACCACCCTCATAGTATCTATACATACAATCACCCTCCTCATTTTACAGAGGAAGAAACTGAGATTCAAAGGAGGTACTCTGACTCTATCTATCAGGTCTGGTTGATTTAATCAGTCCTTACTGAGCATCTGTATGTGTCCTGTATGGCATGTCTGCAGACAGGAATGTAAGGTTAGGTTCTCTGCCCAAGGGAACTAAATAATATCATTGAGGAGACAAGATATATTTGCTTGGCAGACTTCACTCCTAAAATAACCAGGAAATCTCCTATAGAGAAGAGATGGTGGCATATAATGTGTGATTTAAGCCATACTGAAGTTATGAATCCATAGTATATGTGTCATCATCAATAACTGGTATCAGACCATGCATGGTCTAAAAGTGAAGTTCCAGAGCTGTGTAGTTCTCTGTGTAAGCCTAGCTCAGAGCCCCAGGAATTAGGCACTTCATAAAGTACTTTGATGATAATGATGGTGATGAGTACTACTGTACCCTCAATGACTCAACATCTACCCATGTCCTGCCGAAAACCAGGAGACTCCCCACTAGTGACAGTTTCTCTTCAGTCATTCTGTTTTTGCCCCTCTCCCAGTCCAACCCAGCTATTCATTAACTTTGTGGAATTAACTTGGCAATGAAAACTAAGCAGTGACAGATTGCATACAGGTTTTATCTGCTTCTGGGAATCTTAGGTTGCTTAGCTGTAGGATTGAAGTAGACACTGCAAAGTGGTAAACTAGTAAGCATTATCTGGCTGGATTCTTCAGGCAACTGTAAAATAAGAGAAATAGGCCTACACCTGGGTCTTGGTCATCAGGAAGTTTCAACAGGAAGCTGAAGCAAAAGAGGAGATTAAGACCAACCAAAGGGAAGGACAGTTTAGTTGGCTGGTGGAGGACATGGGAAGACTGCTATCTAGCTAGTGGGTTCAGCAGAGATATTATTAACCTGGGAGAACTGAAAACCATCCCAGGTTACCTGGGACATCTCCATCAATGTGCTTCCAATTGGTAGGAATTGGTAGGTAAGATGATGCCTAGAGATTTCCACCAGTCTAAGTGGAAAGGGGATGAGGATCCAGGGAACTCTTTGAACTTTAGTATCTGAGAGGAGGACCAGGTTTGCTATTAGTGATCTCCACCAGTAACATGGATCTAGCAGGCACTGTATGGAGAGCTCAGGTCTAGATTATCTGGCCAATGCTAAGGAAGCCAAAGGCAATCCTCACATTCAAGGTAAGGCTAAGCAATATGTCCAGCCAATTTCATCTCTTCACTTCCCACCACAGCACATCCCAAAACAACTTTCCCTCCTCACTTCCCTATTTCAAGTAATGCTATCACGGTTTTCCTGGTTGTCCAGGTACAAAACAGGGGTTTGATATTTCAGTCTTCCCTATTCCTTACCCAAAGATATCTATCCAATACCAAGTCCTAATAATTGTGCTACTGGAATGTCTATAAAATTCATCTCATCCAGTAACAATTCTGTTTCTTTTCTTTTTAAATTTAATTAAATTAATTTATTTATTTGAGAGAGAGAGAGTGAGAGACAGAACATGAATGGCGGGGGAGGGGTAGAAGGAGAAGCAGGCTCCGCACTGACCTGGGAGCCCGATGTGAGCCTCGAACCCAGGCCCCAGGATCATGCTATAAGCTGAAGGCAGATGCTTAACTGACTGAGCCACCTAGGCGCCCCTACAGTTCTGTTTCATTACCACATGCCTTCTAGGTCTTTCGGTACTTGTAGAACTGTCTTGTCCCCTATTTTCCAGTCTTTCCTCCCACTGCTCCCCAACACAAAGCCTCAACTTCAGCCAGGCTTCACTGCTATCCATTTCCTCAGGGGCTCCTTTCATTATCCAACCTAGACACCCTGATGGGAAATCCCCACCACCCTAGGCTGCTCTTCTCTCTCTGAAACCTGCCCAAGCTCCAAACTCCCATCCAGGCATCTCTCAAGCAGGAAATACCCTGACCTCATCAGTCCACAGAGGTGGTTCCCACTTCTGAACTCTGCAGCACATCACAACTCTTTCATGTTATCTCCCCAGAAAGAGTACAAGATCCTGAAAAATAAAGGTTCTTCCTTTTTCAGCCCTCAGCACCTCAAACACTTTTCTGCACGCATAGCAAGCAACCAATACAACTATTGGTTAATGAAATTGAAAACACAGAAAGCTATGGTTACCTTTAGGGAAGCAGATGAGGAAAGGAAAAGAGAGGCTTTTACTTTCCCTTTTTTTCTCTCTATACTATTAGAATTTTCTTCCCTTTATCCAGATATCACTTACATTTTGTATTCTTATTCTTTTAAAGATTTTATTTATTTTATTTGACAGAGAGAGCACAAGTAGGGGGAGCGACAGGCAGAGGGAGAGGGAGAAGCAGGCTCCCTACTGAGCAGAGAGCCCAACACAGGGCTTGATCCCAGGACACTGGGATCATGACCTGTGCTAATTGCAGATGCTTAACCAACTGAGCCACCTAGGTGTCCGATCACTTAGATTATTTATTGCCATGTTATCTTGGCAGAGAATCATGACCTTTTTTTTTTTCTCACTTTTGTCTCTTATTCATTCAACAAATATTTATTGAGCAACTATTACATGCTAGACACTGTTCTAGGTGCTAGGGTTATAATAATAAACAAGGCAAGGAGAGTTCCTTTCCTCATGGAGTTTACATTCTTGGGGAAGAAGGAAAATAAACATATAAATACACATCCAACATTGAAAAGTGCTATGAAGGGTTAGGGACAGAGAGTGACAAAGTTTTGCTATTTTAAAAAGGTGATGGGTCAAAGAAGTCCTCTCTTATAAGGTGACATGGAGATAGAGACCTGGATGAAAATGGGGAGCAAGCCATAGGGGTGTTTGGAAGAGGAATGTTCAGGCAGAGTGGACAGTAAGTATAAAGGTCCTGAGACAGGAGTGTGTTTGGGAAACAATAAAGAGGCCCAAGTGGCTAGAGAGGAGCAAGCAAGCAAGAGAATGACAGATTTTTGTTTATTTAACAAAATCTGATTCTGTACCCACCATGTACCAGATACTGTTCTAGGTACTTTCCATATATTACCACATTTACTTCTCACAACAATCCTATGTGGTAGATACTATTATTCCATGTTGCAGATGAGGAAATTGGGGCACAGAGAGGTCAAGTCATTTGCCCGATGTCACACAGCTGGTTAATGGTAGACCCAGGATTTGAGTCCATGTGGTATGGCTCTAATGTCTGCATCCTTAGCCACTGTGCATAGGATAGGTGGGGGTAAGAGGAAGAGATCAGGCAGGGACACGTTGAGTAGCAACTTTAGATTTGACTCAATGTGAGGTGAGAGGCCAACAAAGGATTCTGATCTGGCTTACATTTTAGCAGAATGACCTTGGCTGCAAACTGTGGGGTTGAGGAGAGTAGGTAGAGTCAGGGAGACTAGGAAGCTTTGCAATAATTCGGGCAAGAGATGATGGTGGTTTGCCTCAGGAAGCAGCTAGGGAGAGGGTGGCCCATGCTGGTATTTTTTTAAGCTAAATATATATATATTTTAAAACATAAAGAACACACATGACGCCAACAGAAAGGCATATCCTATGTTTATGAGAGCTCAGGTGCTGGGCTGGATACTGAGGATACTAAAGTAAACAAGACTACAAGACCTAATCCTTGCCTTTGAACAGCTCACAAAGTTGCCAGATAGTTGCATATGTGAATAAACAGAATACAAAGGGATGAGGGTCAAAATGAAGGTGTGAGTGAAATGTCATTGGAACCAGTAGAAGAATCAATTAATTCTGACTGCTGGGGGGTCAGTGGGAGTGGAAAGCAGAGTGTCAACGAAAGCTGAAGCAAGGCAGGGGACAGTTGAAAGGCAGAGAGGAAGACTGGTGTGGGAGAAAACAGATGAATTTGGTTGGCAAATTGTTGAGTCTAAAGTACCCAAGGAGCCAACAATGGAGACCAAGGGGGAGGAGGACGGATGAAGATGAAGCAGCTGGGGAAAGTAGGATTCAAGAAGAGAGCAAAAGGTGACCAGTGCTGTCAAGCACTGCAGAGAAGTTCTCACGGTGGAAGCACCTTTAAGTTTTCAATGTTGGGGCACCTGGGTGGCTCAGCTGGTTAAGCCACTGCCTTTGGCTCAGGTCATGGTCCCAGAGTCCTGGGATCAAGTCCCACATGGGGCTTCTTCTGCTCTGCGGGGAGCCTGCTTCTCCTTCTCCCTCAGCCTTTCCCCCTGCTTGTGCTCTGTCAAATAAATAAATAGAATCTTTTAAAAAATAATTAATTAATTAATTTAAAAAAGAGAAAAAAATAAGTTTTCAATGTTTATGCCTACTTACTTCATCTGGTCCAAAACAATGTCTGATCCTTAATTATAGGTTGCCTGGAGGAACAGAGAATAAGAAATGATGGGTTCTGTTAACACCATCTTACTATCTCTTCTGGGGATATTAACCTGAATCCATACATGGGCTTCATGGAGTGTATAAGGACCCTGCATTTGTTTGTATGATGTGTTTGTTACACGAACATGTATATTTTTAAGGAGAAGGTCCATAGCTTCCAACAGATTCCAAAATGGTTCCATGGTTCAGAAAACAACAACTAAGGACCACTGCGTTCGAGCATTTAAGCATTATCTGTGAACACTGTCATCCACACATAATTCAGAACAGTTTGTGAAGCTTAGCAAGAACAGTTGCAGAACTGGCATGAGCTATGTGAGTCAGATATTGATCAACTGGAAGCACATCACAGCCTTGCTGGCTCCCCCGCCACCCCGCCAAGGCTCAGCACAGCTGCTTGCTCCCAGCATCTGACTCTTAGGTATAATCTAAGATGAGTTAGACAGAGAATCCCAGACTCTTGAGGAAGTAAGGCCAAGTCACTTCCGGGGTAAATATGCCTTCTAGAAGATATATAGCAGATGTCCTTTTATCACTTGCTTGTTGTTGTTCTACTTTTCTCCAGTGCCCAGGCCAAAGCAGTAGCTTTCCAAACCTCAAGCAACATGAAATCCAGAAGTGGCTAAGGGTTATGATGAGCTGACTTTAAAAACAGAATCCAGTTTCATGGAAGAAGGAAAAGAATAAAGAAGAAATTGCTGGGGCAGTAGATGGCTCTGATTCCCATAGGAGCCCACCTATAATGACAAATCACATTTGCTCTAAATTCATGATGTTAAGTCCCCATTGGCCTACAGGCCTAAGGACCATGCGAGCAGAACTGAACTGAAGGGAGTTATTAGGCCAGGTGGGATGAGGAGTAGAGGTGGGCTTAAGGAACTATAGCTGAATACAAAAGTAATTCTGAGGGATGATAGGAGCCTACCTAGAGCAGGAGTTCCTAAAACATCATCGCAGTGGCACTGAAGCAGGTTGATCTCCAAGCCAATGACTAGTGAGTGTCCTACCCTACAGTCTCCAAAATATTCCTTGCATTATCAGCTTTTACTCCCCTCTCAGTGATTCTCACTGTTTTGAGGTAGACTTCTTCTAGGGTGTTCTGTTGTTGAGCTACATCATAGGATGACATATTGAGACCAAGGGGAAGAAGCCAGTTAGCAGAAGTGCCACAAAACACTGATCCAGAGGGTAGGAAACAGTCCACAGATTAGGGAAAGGGGTAGGTGGCCATGCGGCCAAGAAGCCAGACAACTGAGACGCATGTTTGTAGAGACCAGAGCAGATGGGTGATCAGAGGGACAAACTGAGAAGCAGGCAAAGCTCTCAGAGATGAGACATGGGACAGGGCTGTGTCCTGGCTCAAGGCCCAGTGACACTGGAGGTAGGCTGGCTGCATTCCTCCTGTGCAAAGTGGATGCTGGCATCTGTCACGAGGCTGGGCATAAGTTTGCAAACCATAGGGTGATGCCATAAAGCTTTCACTCTGCCTCTGGTCAGTAACTTACATTTGTGTGACAACATTACAATTCTAGAGAGACCAGCTGGCGTGGTAAGATAAATACAAACTCTGAGACTTGGCAGGCCTGGGTTCAAATCCCAGTTCCATCACATACTAGCCATGGAACTTCAGGGGTTTAATTAGCTTTAATTAACTTCTATGCGCATTGGTAATAATATCACCTCACGGGCATATTGTGAGGATTAAAGGAGTTCATGCACAGAAAGTGTGTGTGTTAAAGGTATTACTAACATTAATAATAATCTCCTTAGATTCCAAATACCCCCGGCCATTGTTACAATCCCTCCACCCCTTCTGCAACCCCCAAATCTTACCCTCAGATCTTCCTTGGAAAGAAGCTGGAAATGGCCATCTGAGAGCCAGAGGGCTGCAATATAAAACCACGCTAGAATGGCCCCTGGAGTGCAGTCTTTCTTGAAGAACACCCTGAATAACCTTCAATAAAGACTTCCAATGAAAAACGCAATTAATGTTAATTGAATATATACTTTCTCCCCTCACCCCACCCCCACTGCATAAGCCATGGGAATGAACCAAAACTATTCAGACCTCATTACCCAACTCCTTATCTGCGGGGGAGGGAAGGCTTTCTATGCTCTAGTCCCAACAATATAAATAAATGAAAGCAGCAAGAAACTTCTGAGCCCTGGGTGGCGAATGAAAACATCTCTGTACTTGCCGTGCTCCTCTAGCCTGCATGAAGGCATGGCTAAGATGCAACAAGATCAGAGCAACCCAGAAGTGCCTAGAAGGATAATTCATTCATTCATTCATTCATTCATTTGACACACAGAGATCACAAGTAGGCAGAGAGGCAGGCAGAGAGGGAGGAGGAAGCAGGCTTCCTGCTGAGCAGAGAGCCTGATGCAGGGCTCGATCCCAGGACCCTGAGATCATGACCTGAGCTGAAGGCAGAGGCTTTAATGCACTGAGCCACCCAAGTGCCCTGAGATGCTCTTTCCTGATAAGTAAAAACCTTCATCATATCACAACCAAATCTCTTTCAGGCATCAGGCACTGCCAAACAGCAATATAGCCAGGACTCAGTTTTCGAACTGTCTCCTCATATTAACCCTTTAGTTCAATGTATGAGTTTTCTATAAAACAAATATATAGCAGTATATAACAAATCACCACAAACCTATTGCTTAAAACATCATGAATGTGAGGATTGGGGGAGGGCAGGGAGGGGAAAAAATGAAACAAGATGGGATCGGGAAGGAGACAAACTATAAGAGACTCTATCTGACAAAACAAACTGAGGGTTGCTGGGGGGAAGGAGGCTAGAGAGAGGGTGGCCGGGCTATGGACATTGGGGAGGGTATGTGATATGGTGAGTGCTGTGAAGTGTGTAAGCCTGATGATTCACAGACCTGTACTCCTGGGGCAAATAATACATTATATGTTAATAAAAATAATTAATAAAGTATAAAAAATGAATTTATTATCTTACAGTTCTCAAGGTCAGAAGTCCAAAATCAGTTTCACATCAAAGCATCACAGTGGAGGCACCTAGACGGCTCAGTCAGTTAAGCATCTGCCTTCAGCTCAGGTCATGATCCCCAGGGTCCTGGGATGGAGTCCCGCATCAGTCTCCCTGCTCAGTGGGGAATCTGTTCCTTCCTCTCCCTCTGCCCCTACCCACCTCATGCTTGCTCTCTCTCTCAAATAAATAAATAAAATCTTTAAAGAAGAAAGATAATAAAGTGCTAAATGAAAGAGGCACTAGCAAGAACAGAGGCAGGAGTGGGAAGATAAATGGAGAGGTATCTGTGAGTCCAGAGTCCTAGATTTCATTGGGCTTAGGTTAAAAATTAATCCTCATTTTCCACAATCACTGGACTTTGCTGACCAAAAAAGAGGGAAGGGTCTTCTGCTTAAGTTCAGCTCAAGCCCCAGTGGAGAAACCCAAAGCATAGACTTGTCAGCTTGAAGGCCAGAGGTCATAAGATGGGCAAAGGCACAGAGGCACAAACTTGCAAGAAAAGGGGACAACATGTAGTCTCTATGGTTGATAATAACCAAGACAAATTCTTGGTGGCTGCTCCACACAGGCTTCTGACCTGTTTTCAACACCTGCTTCTTAGGAACTGTGCAGCCTTGGGCAAATAAGTCACCCTCTGCATGACTTGGTTTTCCCATTTGTAAAATCAAGGTATTACTAGTACCTATCTTACAGAAGTTTTGTGAGGATAAAAGGAGAATACATTGTATATTTAAGACAGACTCAGCATTTAAAGGCCCCATAAGGGGTGCCTGGATGGCACAGTCAGTTGAGCATCCGATTCACTCTTGATTTCAGCTCCAGACATGATCTCAGGGTCGTGGCATCGAGCCGTGCAGCCGGCTCTGTGCTGAGAGCAGAGCCCGTTTGTCTCTCTCCCTTTGCTTTCCCCCCTGCTCCCTCTTGTAGATAAATAAATAAAATATTAAAAAAATAAAGGCCCCATAAATGTTAGCTGGTATCACTGCTATAAGGAGGCTCAGAAGTCCGAGAAATCTAAGGCTGTTTCCTCAAAGTGTCTCCCATTCTAAGAAGAGACTAAAGCCTCAAATACTGATTTTCCCACCCTGTTTTACCATACCATTTCTCCCAATCTGCACACACACACACACACACACACACACACACACCCCTCATTCTACAGCTATAGCACAGGCAAGTAACAATATGAGCAAAAGCAAATACATAACTACATATATCCGTAGATAAAAGGTATGTGTGTGCCACATACATTTTTGTGTGGTCTGCAAAGGGCCTTGGCAAAGTGGTTCCTGAGCTGGAATGGGGAGGAGGTTGAGGAGGTTTTTTTCCTTTTGAAATTATATAAATAGGTACTCACTGTGAAAATATATAACAAGTCAGAAGTATTCAAAGTAAATGTGACAGTCACTCTCTGAACATCACCCCCAACCCCTGTCCCCTCCTCAGTTATTCCCTCTCTGTTAACGTGCATTGATTGTGATTTCTATGCATTTTTTCACACACACAAAACTGGGGTGTGGGGTTTTATTTTCATAAGTAGGTCCAGATTCTACATACTGATGTGTGACTTGATTTTCAATCAACAATATGCTTTGGAGGTCTGCGTTAGGACACATAAGTCTATCCCATTCTTTTCATACCACTGCATAATGTCTAATAGCAATGGAGGTCCAGTCTGGTCATTCATGAAGAGATATTAAATGTCACTGCTGCCTTTGTCCTTGGGCTAGATGCAGCTAAACCATAGAGGCAAATGGCTGGTCTATGCACAACAAGGAATCAGGTGTGACTTGTTTGGGATATCTTCCTAGAGCTCCTCTCCCAGAGGCCCAGCTCCGAAGGCGGCCTCTCCTGAAGCCTGGTTCCTCCTCCACTGCCACTCCAGGTGAAGGTTCTGGTTCTCGGTCCCATGCCCTCAGGGTGGATGAAGCACCCCGCTGCACCCTTGGTGAAAGCCCACTATAACCCACTATGACCATTTAACTCAGTGGCTATGGGATAGTTTGACCAGAGAATAAGCCCTCTCATCCTTCCCCCTCCTCCCTTTGTCAACCCCAGCTTGTTTACCTTGTCAGTGCTCCACTCTGTAGACTCTGAGAACCCTCAGCCTCAGGACCACGAGGACTGACCACCGAGCCTCCAGGAAGGAACCATGTTCTCTGTGGTGTTGATCCCCTGGCATGGGCACAGCCATAGGACAGATAGCTGAGTCCATGTGGTAGTGTGAGAAAAGGGACAGAAAAGCTCAAGGCGGACACAAAGGTGGGGAAAGCTAAGAAAGAAGGGAGGGGGCTAAGGGGGGTAAGGATTCCCAGGGGCCCCTTCAAAAACAGGTGGCATAGGGACTGAAAGCCAGCTCAATGGGAATAACAACATTTTGCAGATGTTTTGCACCACCACGAGAATTCCCTCTATTGCCCTCCAGACAGGTGAGCATTCAGGCTCTGCTTGCATACTTCCAATGGCAGGGAGTTCACTATTCTCCAAAGCTGCTGAGATTAGTTTAAATCAGCTTGTGGGTGCCTGAGAGGACAAGACAGAAAACAAGAGAGTGTTGACAGCTAAAACAAATAAATGTCTAGGACGTGAGCAAAGGAAGAACATCTTTCAGGGATGGGTAGAGAAGACATGAACAGCAGAGAAGACTGGTGTGGTAGGCAGAAAAATGCTCCCCCAAATCGGTACATGTCCTAATCCCCAGAACATGTGAATGTTTTTTACCTTACCTAGCAAAAGTCACTTTGCAATGTGACTGAGTTAAGGATCTTGACACGTGGAGGATATCATGGATTATCTAGGTAGACTCGATACAATTACAAGGTTCCTTAAAAGAGGGAGGCAGGAGGATCAGAGGACATGTGACTATGGAAACAGAGGTTGGAGTGATGTGCCATAGGCCAAGGCATGCAGGCAGCCTCTAAAAGCAGAAAAAGGCAAGGCAAGGAAACTATTTTCCCCTGGAACCTCCCAAAGGAATCCAGCCCTGCCAGCACCTTGATTTGAGCCCTGTAAGCCCTGTTTCAGACTTCTGACCTCAAGAATGGTAAGACAGTATATTTATGTGGTTTAAGCCACTAAGTTTGGAACAGTGAAGCAGAATAGTTAACTCATGTAACCAGGCACTTGAAAGTAGGAGGGAGGAAAGGACAACTTGAATGTGTACACAGATCACCTGGGGATCTTGCTCCAAGGCAGACTCTGCTTCTGTAGGTCTTGGGCAGGGCCTAGGATTCTGCATTTCTCCAAGCTCACAGGTCATACCAGTGCTCCTGATCTGAAACACACTTTGATTAGCAAGAGACTAGAAGACACTCCATAAAGATACGTGTGTAACATTTTACAGTTCACGAAGCTTTTTAATATCCATTATACTTCAGGGGTACCAGGCTGGCTCAGTCCGTGGACCGTGGGACTCTTGGTCTCAGGGTTGTGAGTTCAACCCCATGTTGAGTATCAAGATTAGTTACAACTTATCCATCTTACCTCCTATTTTCATCCCTGCAATGCTATGACATCGGAATTATTGTCCCCATGTTACCACATAAGGAAGCCAGTGCTAAGTCAGAGAGGTGAAGTCATTTGTCCAAGCAAAGTCAGAGATAGTGCTGGGCTGGCCCCCAGATTTCCTGACTGCAGCCACCTGTGCTTCTACCATTGAACAGCAGTTCTCATCACTGGCTGAATATTAGAATCACATGAGGAGATTTCTAAACTCCAGATGCATAGGTCACACCCCAAACTAATGATATCAGAAGCTCTTGGTATATGACCCAAACATCCATATTTTCAGAATCCCCAAGTAATTCCACAGCACAGCTAAGATTAAGAACCATTTCACTAGAGCAGTCATTCTCAAATGGGGTCCCCGAATCAGCATCAACATCACCTGGAAGCTTGTTAGAAATGCAGATTCTTAAACTGGGAGCAAGACGGCAGAGGAGTAGGAGACCTAAATTTCATCTGGTCCCAGGAATTCAGCTTGATAGTTATCAAAGCATCCTGAACACTTACAAACTCAACAGGAGATCAAAGAAAATAGCAATTCTAGGAACAGAAAAGCGACCACTTTCTGGAAAGTAGGACATGCGGAGAAGTGAACCCAAGGCAATATACGGGAAGATAGACAGTGGGGAGAGGGAGCCTCCATCAGCGGGCTTCTGGCAAGTGAGAGAGCAGCAGAGCACAAAATCAGAACTTTTAGAAGTTTGGTCCACAGAGGGACATCACTCCAGTGGCTAAGTGGGCGGCGGAACCCCCACTAGGATAGTGTGGTCTCAGGACCCTCAGTGACACAGGAAGACCAGGGGTGCCTGAGTGTGGTAGAGCTCCCAAGTGTCAGAGCAGGAAGGCTGCCTGCAAAGACAGAGTTGAGGAGTGCGCTCTCAGCTCAGGGTTGCCATAAACTGAGATCCATGGTACAGTTGGGCCACAATTCTTCAAAGTAGTGGATCCTACGAGCCTCCCCTTCCTCTACTGGGAGGAGTGACGTGGGAGTATGCTGCAGGAATCTGCTGGGTTTGGAGACTCCAAATAGGTCCATGTGCCAGAGATAGAAATGTTCAGTCACAGGCTGGGTGAACACAGAGTACGGCCAGAGACCATAGAGATGGGAGTGATTGACTGCTTTTTTCTGAGGGTACACTAAGGGGTGCGACCCCCATTTCTCAGCTCCTCTAGGGCCAGATATTGGGAGGCTGCCATTTTCATTCTTATCCTCCAAAGCTGTACAGAAAGCTTTCAGGGAACAAAAGCTACTAAGAGAAAACCCAAGCAGATTTCTTAGCCTGGACCCTGGCAAGGGCAGTGCAATTCCTCTTCAGGCAAAGACATTTCAGAATTACTACAACAGGCCCCCTCCCCCAGAAGATCAGCAAGAACATCAAGCCAAGACCAAGTTTACCGATCAATGAGAACTGCAAAATTCCAGTGCTAGGGGAATAAAACACATAGAATTCATGGCTTATTCCCGATGATTCTTTGGTCTTTCAAAGTTAATTTTTAAAATTTTCCTTCTTTTTTTTCTTTTTTGATTTTTTTCTTCTTTCCTTTTCAACCAACACCTTATCTTCTCAATACCTTTTTAAAAATCTTTTTTAATTTTCATTTTTACAGTCATAGTCTATCCCTTCATTGTATTTAACCCTATTTTTTGTACATATGTAAGTATTCCTTTCTTTAAAATTTTGGGATACAGTTTCTTCTAACAGACCAAAATATACCTTAAATCTAATGATCTAGTGTATGGCTTATTTCTTTTGTTTGTTTGTTTTAATTTTTTTCTTTCTTTTCAGCCAACTTCTTATCAACTCCTTTTTTTTTAAAGATTTTGTTTATTTATTTGACAGACAGAGATCACAAGCAGGCAGAGAGACAGGCAGAGAGAGAGAGGAGGAAGCAGGCGCAGGGAGCCCGATGCGGGGCTCGATCCCAGGACCCTGAGATCATGACCTGAGTCAAAGGCAGAGGCTTTAACCTGCTGAGCCACCCAGGTGCCCCATCAGTTCCTTTTTTAAAATCTTTTTAAGTTTCTATCTTTATAGTCATATTCTATCCCATTTACCTTTATTTGTGTGTGTGTGTGTGTGTGTGTGTGTGTGTGTGTGTGTGTGTATTTCTTTCTTTAAAATTTTGGGAGGCAGTTTCTTCTAACAGACCAAAATAACACCCAAAATCTAGTGTGTGGCTCTGTTCTATTCACCAGCCTGATCATATTCTTTTTTTTTTTCCTTTCTTTTCTCCCTGGTTTAAGGTCTCTTCTGATTTGTTTAGTGTCTATTTTTCTGGGGTCATTGTTACACTTTTAGCATTTTGTCCTCTCATTCATCTATTCTTCTCTGGACAAAATGACAAAATGAAAAAAAAAAAACTCACCTCAAAAAAAAGAACAAAAGGCAGTACTGACCGCCAGGGACCTAATCAATATGGACATTAGTAAGATGTTGGAACTAGAGTTCAGAATGCTGATTATAAAGATACTAGCTGGGCTTGAAAAACGCATAGAGGATACTCAAGAATCCCTTTATGGAAAAATAAAAGAACTTAAATCTAACCAAGTCAAAATCAAAAAGGCTATTAATGAGGTGCAATAAAAAATGGAGGCTCTAATTGCTAGGACAAATAAGGTAGAAGAGAGAATTAGTGATACAGAAGACCAAATGATGGCGAATAAAGAAGCTGAGAAAAAGAGAGATAAACAACTATTGGATTGTGAAGGGAGAATTCAAGAGATAAGTGATACCATAAAATGAAACAAAATTAGAATAATTGGGATCCCAGAAGAAGAAGAAGAAAGAGAGAGAGAGGCAGAAGGTATATTGGAACAAATTATAGCAGAGAACTTGCCTAATTTGGGGAAGGAAACAGGCATCAAGATCCTGGAGGCACAGGGAACCACCCTCAAAATAAAAAGAGGTCAACACCCATCATCTAATAGTAAAACTTAGAAGTCTCAGAGACAAAGAGAAAATCCTGAAAGCAGCTCGGGACAAGAGGTTTGTAACCTACAACAGTACAAACTTTAGATTGGCAGCAGACCTATTCATAAAGACCTGGTAGGCCAGAAAGGACTGGCATGATATATTCAGAGTACTAAATGAGAAAAATATGCAGCCAAGAATACTATATTATCTAGGCTATCACTGAAAATAGAAGGAGAGATAAAATAAAAAACTTCCGGGACAAACAAAAACTAAAAGAATTCATAAACAGCAAACCAGCCCTACAGGAAATATTGAAAGGGGTCCTCCAAGCAAAGAGAGAGCCTACAAGGACATAGACCAGAAAGGAACAAGACAATATATAGTAACAGTCACCTTACAGACAATACAAAGGCACTAAATTCATATCTTTCAATAGTTATCCTGAATGTAAATGGGCTAAATGCCCCAATCAAAAGACACAGGGTATCAAACTGGATAAAAAAAAACAAGACCCACCAATATGCTGTCTGTCAGACACTCATTTTAGATCCAAAGACACCTCTAGATTTAAAATGAGGGGATGGAAAACAATTTACCATGCTAACGGACATCAAAAGAAAGCTGGAGTGGCAATCCTTATACCAGACAAGTTAGATTTTAAGCCAAAGACTATAATAAGAAATGAGGAAGGACACTATATCATACTTAAAGGGTCTATCCAACAAGAAGATCTAACAATTTTAAATATCTATGCCCCTAACATGGAAACAGCCAATTATATAAACCAGTTAATAACAAAATCAAAGAAACACATCAACAATAATACAATAATAGTAGAGGACATTAACTCCCCCCTCACTGAAATGGACGGATCATCCAAGCAAAAGATCAACAAGGAAATAAAAGCCTTAAATGACACAGTGGACGAGATGGACATCACAGATATATTCAGAACATTCCATCCCAAAGTAACAGAATACACATTCTTCTCTAGTGCACATGGAACATTCTCCAGAATAGATCACATCCTGGGTCACAAATCAGGTTTCAAATCAGGTAACAAAAGATTGGGATCATTCCCTGCATATTTTTGGATCACAGTGTTTTGAAACTAGAACTCAATCACAAGAGGAAAATTGGAAAGAACTCAAATTTAGGAGGCTAAAGAGAATCCTACTAAAGAATGAATGGGTCAACCAGGAAATTAAGGAAGAATTAAAATTCATGCAAACAAATTAAAACACAACTGTATCCCTAGACATATTGCCAAAGGCAATGGAAGCAAGGACAAAAATGAACTATTGGGACTTCATCAAGATCAAAAGTTGCACAGCAAGGAAACAGTCAACAAAACCAAAAGACAACCAAGAGAATGGGAGAAGATATTTGCAAATGATGTATTAGATAAAAGACTAGTATACAAAGTCTATAAAGAACTTACCAAACTCAACACCCAAAGAACAAACAATCCCATCAAGAAATGAGCAGAAGACATGAACAGACATTTCTGCAAAGAAGACATCCAAATTTCCAACAGACACATGAAAAAATGCTCAATATTACTCAGCATCAGAAAATTACAAATCAAAACCACAATGAGATACCACCTCACTTGAGTCAGAATGGCTAAAACTAACCAGTCATAAAATGACAGATATTGGTGAGGATGTGGAGATAGGGGAACTCTCCTACACTGTTGGGGGTAATGCAAGCTGGTGCAGCCACTCTGGAAAACAGTAGGGAGGTTCCTCAAAAAGTTGAAAATAGAGCAGTCTTACGACCTAGAAATTGTACCACTGGGTATTTACCCCAACAATACAAATGTAGTGGCCCAAAGGGAGAGGGGCATCCCGATGTTTATAGCAGCAATGTCCATAAGAGCCAAACAATGGAAAGAGTCTAGATATCCATCAACAGATGAATGGATAAAGAATATCTGGTATATAAATACACAATAGAATATTATGCAGCCATCAAAAAATTGAAATCTTGCCATTTGCAACAACATGGATGGAATTAGAGGGTATTACGCTGAGTGAAATAAGTCAATCAGAGAAAGACAATTATTATATGATCTCACTGATATGAGGAATCTGAGAAACAAGACAGAGGATCATAGGGGAAGGAAGGGAAAAATGAAACAAGATGATACCAGAGAGGGAAACAAACCCTAAGAGAATCTTAATTTCAAGAAACGAACTGAGGGTTGCTGGAGGGGTCGGGGGGTGGGAGGGTGCTATGGTGAGCACTGTGAATTGTGTAAGACTGATGAATCACAGACCTGTGCCCCTGAAACAAATAATACATTACATGTTAATTTTAAAAAGAAATCCAGATTCTCAGGCCCACCTGAGCCATAAATAATCCAAAACTCTACATGAGGCCCAAGAATGTGGGCACAAACGTGCACATCCCCCTTCATGGGATTCTGACACACTCTCCAGTTTGAGCATGGGCTTCAAAAGGACCATCTTGAGTCCATTCATGGACTCAAGTGCTAAAGAAACAAGAGCACAACCTTCAATCCAAGCATAATATCAGGCCAGGTACCAAGCAACTAAAGTCAGCTTCCAAACGGGGTGGGGGGGGCGGTGGCAGGCTACCAAAGAATAACTGTTCTCAGACTTGCAGCTGGGATACTGAGCCCCCATGCCATGGCCCTTCTGCTCCTTTGTAGATGAGACATCTGTCAGAGGCCCTCTCAGACTGTCAAAACATCCTGGAATATAATATTTGCCTCCAACTCTGTACCTTGCTCTCCACTCCCTCACTTAAAACACTAACCTTTCCCATTTGTGCTCTCACCTGAACAGAGTAAATACACTTCAAACCACTCTTCTCCCCACCCCTCTCTTCTTGGTATCCAAGAGTGGCAGGCAAAAGGTTAGTTCTAATGTACCCGAACAAATGGATATACAACCTAAAATAGGAGTGACCGACACAGCACCCGGCCTAAGCACATCTCACTTGCTTCAGCAACACTGCCACCCTGCAGCCTAACGCTATCCACAATGGAAAATGGAAAATTCCACAACCAAACATGAGAACAGACACTTTCCAGAATGCAGCCCACCTCTTCTTCTCATGTCTCAGACACTGGGTCTACAGGATCAAGAAGGGCAAGGCTGGCAGCCACTACTTGTGATCAGAGACATGTCTTCAATGAGTATACACAACATACAGCAGCTTTTTTTAAATAAGATTTTATTTATTTATTTGTCAGTGAGAGTAAGAGCACACAAGCAGGGGCAGTGGCAGGCGGAGGGAGAAGCAAAGAGCAGGGAGCCCATCCCGGGACTCTGGGATCATGACCCAAGCCAAAGCCAGATGTTTAATTGAATGAGCCACCCAGGCATCCCCGGAGAGCAGCTTTAGACAGGGAGTGGGATCTATTCTAAACTGAATAACGTATGGTAACTAACATAATAAAAAAAATAATAAACTGAATAACAAACTATTAGCAATTCTCTCCTTTTGTTTTCCTGCCCTCCTGAATCAGCTGAGTTCTGAGGGATGAGAAAGAGGGGAACAGCACACGCTATTTGAGAGAATTAGAATCCGGGGTGTTAGGAAACAAAAGATTAAAACAAACAGACAAACAAACAAACAGCTTAAATGTGTGGTAACTCCCCTGAAAGCATGCTGGGCCCTGAAATTGCCTGCTTGCCCTCACTTCCCTCTTCAGCTGATTATGGCCATCCTGCTTGATTGAAAGCAGTAATAGTAGTGGCTGAGAATTCGTTATTAAGTAAATGCTTCATTAAGCCGAGATTAGCTGTTAAGCTGGTCCTTGAGGCTTAGGAAATGAAGAAGTGGAAGTTTAATATCAAACTATGGAGAAAGAACAAGTGTGATTAGAGTCAAGCATATCTTCTGCCAGACAGGAGACCTGATGAGTGACCCAGTCCCTCCAAAAAAGTCCTTGAAGCATCAACGAAGGGAGAGAGCCTGGGGAGACAGTATGCACCAGGTACTTGGGAGTTGTCTAGTAACTCGGGTGTCGGAGGGGGAGGGACTAGCTCAGGGTCCAGGGGGAGGTCCGCACTGGGATTGTTGCCTTCAGACAGTGGGAGAGGCAAGAGGCTGAGGACTGAAAGAGAGAGATTCGCAGGGACTGGCAGGATCTCACAGATGGCAAGCTGCCAGCGCGGACGGCCAGCGGCAGCCAGGGCTTAGCTGTGGCTCTGAACAACGCTCTTCCTGCCCCAGCCTGTGAGAACTGGAGCTGGAGAGACAGCATGCCCCGGTAAGTGGAAATCCTGCCACTTCAAGACATGGAGTCATCTTTGCCATTTGGAGTGATCCTTGCTGTGCTCGCCTCCCTCATTATTGCTGTCAATGTGCTAGTGGCCGCAGCTGTACTGTTGCTGATCCACAAGAATGATGGTGTCGGTCTCTGCTTCACCTTGAATCTGGCGGTGGCTGACACCTTGCTTGGTGTGGCCATCTCTGGCCTAGTCACAGACCAGCTCTCCAGCCCAGCTCAGCCCACACAGAAGACCCTGTGCAGCCTTCGGATGGCATTTGTTACTTCTTCCGCCGCTGCCTCTGTCCTCACGGTCATGCTGATTGCCTTAGATCGGTACCTTGCCATCAAGCAGCCCCTCCGCTACTTCCAGATCATGAATGGGTTCGTGGCTGGGGCCTGCCTTGCCGGGCTGTGGTTGGTGTCTTACTTCATTGGCTTCCTCCCACTGGGAGTCCCCACATTCCGGCAGACTACCTACCACGGTACCTGCAGCTTCTTCGCTGTGTTTCACCCACGCTTTGTGCTGACCCTCTCCTGCGTTGGCTTCTTCCCAGCCCTGCTCCTCTTTGTCTTCTTCTACTGTGACATGCTCAAGATTGCCTCCATGCACAGCCAGCAGATCCGAAAGATGGAACACGCAGGAGCCATGACCGGGGCATACCGGCCTCCACGGAATCCCAGCGACTTCAAAGCTGTCCGCACTGTGGCTGTTCTCATTGGGAGCTTCACTCTGTCCTGGACCCCCTTCCTTATCACTGGCATTGTGCAGGTGGCCTGCCAGAAGTGCTACCTCTACCTGGTGCTAGAACGGTACCTGTGGCTGCTCGGTGTGGGCAACTCCCTACTCAACCCACTCATCTATGCCTATTGGCAGAAGGAGGTGCGACAGCAGCTCTACCAGATGGCCCTGGGAGTGAAGAAGGGGCTGGCCTCGTGTCTCCTTTTTCTCTCAGCCAGATATGGTGGTCCGAAGGGGCCCAGGGAAAATTCCTATCCTATTGCCATTATCTCCCACTCAGATCTCGATGGCTAAGATGGTAAGGGCAGGGAATTTCCTAAGTGCCTGCTCCCTCGCCTCTCTGCACCCCAGCTAGGAAATCAGATGGAGCTAGGGGAATGAGAGTACTTGCTTCAGGCCGCTGACACCCCTCACCCCAGACTGAGAGGAACTGAGGTAGGGTGCTGACTCTTTTCTGTAATCCATTTCCTCATCTGCAAATCTCTATTCCTCCCTATCTTTCTTTTGCAATGACTCTGTTTCTCCTGTACGGGTATACTTACTTAAAGAAATGTACTACTGAAATGATGTTAAAAAATCAAATCCTAGTTTTGAATGCACTAGAGCAGCACTATCCTATAGAAATATCATGCAAGTCATATATAATTTTAAATGTTCAAGTAACTATATGTTAAAAAGGTAAAGAAAAAAAACTAGGCAAAATTTATGTTAATGTTTCATTTAACCCAATGTATCTAAAATATTTCAATATGTAATTGATATAAAATTACTACACTGTGTTTTTCATGCTAAATCTCTGAATCTGATGTGTATTTTACCTTTACAGAACATCTCCAAGCAAACTAGTCTGATTTCTAAAGCTCAGTAGTAACAGGGCTAGTAGCTACCGTAGCGGATAGCACAGTTCTGGAGAAACAAGGTGGTTACTATAGTGACTGATTATAATGAAGTGAGAAGTCCTGTCCTCCCTGATGTGAATCAGACTTTTTAGGTGGTAAGTTTGCCTAAAATGTAGGAACCTGAATTAGAATCTACAGGCACTCTTCTTTTACAATTCATGGTGCTCAAAACATTGTTTCTTCGGAAATAGCCAATCTTGTGGTTATTTCTGCTACTACCCCTCCCAATGCACCACTTTTGTAACTGTGGTACCCCTTCCCCTCAGTTGGCTTCTTCCTTGCTGATAACAATACTGAACCACCAATTCTGAGATACTCAAAGGGAAGAAAGAGGCAAAAGGGGTCAGGACGAAGAAAGGCACTGCTAAGCTCTCCACAGCTCGGACTCAATTTTTCCCTCTGAGCTTGACCTTCTTAAAACCTCATTTTCCTAAGAAACTCAGTGGCATAGGAGGATGCCTCCAACATATCCCAGGAGACCAGCTGAGGAAGCAGTGTCTCCTCCTGCTTTCTGTGGGTATAGAAAATGACTGTTGGCAGCCAGAAATTATGTCCAGGCTCCCTCTGGGCAACCCCAGCAGCAGCAATTCAAGAGCAGAGTAGGGAAGAAACCTGGGAAATATCGTCAGTCTCCCTGAGCTTCCCTGTAACCCCTTCTTAATCTCCTGGTCTCCACGTAGATTCCTAGAAAGTTTGCCTCTTAAGGCCCTCAACTAGATTATCTCCTAGAAAGCTGCTGAGTGGACAACCAAAGGCAAGAAGAAACCAAGAGAGAATGGATTAAATCTGTCTGGGATTTGGTGCCAAAATAACCTTGGAAGGTTAACCCCTTGATATGTCTAAACTGATGGCCTGAGGAGGCATTTGAATTCAGTGTGTACAGGTCAATGTCAAGAGGCCCAAGAAATTCATTTTTCATTTAAATCTGAAACTATAATGTTCGGAACGAGCACAAAATCTGGCCATCCTCCTCTCCGCAGGATGGCACCACACCATGATGTCTTGCACTTGGGTTTTAATTCCCCTTCAGTCTTGGATTAACTCCCACCTGGCTTCCCTCAGTTGTTTGGAGGTTAATGATCCTTCCTTTCCACTTCCATATTCCGGAAAATTCCCTTCTATTTTCACCCTCTGTCTTCAGCACAAATGGCCGGTTGCTCACTGACCTATTCTAATACACACCAACTCTCCTTTGGTAGATTTTTTTTTGCAGTTGCTCTGTTTACCACTCCAGCCCAGAGGAGGATCATATGTGCCTTCACCACAGCAGGCTTTATGCTCCTACAACTGAAGAACTTTTTGGCTTTCAAGTGGCTGATGGACTCCAATGCACTCTGAAGTGCTGAGCACCCAGCAAATGTCATTTATGCCAGCAATAAGGCACTCTCTTGGGTTGGGTTAGGAGTTACCGGGAACTATGTAAAACACAAATAGCAACTGGGTTTGGGGACAAGATGGGAAGCTGGCTTCCTCCTTACTGGTGGTTCAAAGCTTAATTTCCTAGCCTTGCTGCAAAAGACTGATCTTGTCAAGGTAACACAAGCAAAGTGGAATGGAAATTAGTTACAGGAGAAAGGCAGGAGCTGAGGGGAAGCTAGATGACTGCTGTGTTGTTAGGTTCAGTGTAAGAAACCGTGCTGTCCCTGGGAGGCAATATGCTGAGTAGAAAACTCACAGGCTTTAAAGTCCAATAGACCAGTGTTGAAATTATGATTCAGTTGTTTAAACTGTCAAAGTTACAGTTTCCTCATTTGCAAAACCGGGGTAATAATGCCTACCTTATATGATTTTAGAAAGGATTAGCTTGGATAATGTATGGGAAAATGCCTAAACTACAGCAGATAGTTAGTACTTAGAGAATGTTCTCTTCCTCATCCTTAAAAATCCTGAAGAATAAAAAACATCCTGGAGAATAAAATATTCAGCTGACCAATTTAGGGAGTCTGTCCTATCTATAGATATTATGGTCTCCAGGACAAGGACACTTGGGCTCCAAACTGAATTCCTTAACCCCTGAATGTTTTTGATAATGACTGATGAAAGAGGACTCAGGTTGAAAAGACAAATAGCAAATTTAATACCTGAGCAGGATCAAGAAACAGCAGATACAAACAAGGCACTATTATCACACACTGGGGTTTAAGAGTAACTCTTATTATGGACACAGTATTTAATAAGCCACCAAGAGCAGAGATACAGAATGCTATGCAATGCTCTTTGACACAGGCTCCAGCAGAGAGAAAGGAATGTGTTGGGGAGGAAACATTTAGATTTCATTCATGCATTTGATATTGTCTCCTGGTGGACTTGGAAAGAAACCAGATCCTGTTTAGCAATTTGATCAAAATAGCCAAAAGATATTACAACCTTGAAGGACAGAATATAGGTCAATCAGTCTCATTTATAATTACCATAAAGAGCTTGTGAATTGGTTATAAAAACTGTGATATGACTAAGTTTTCTACTACTTCCCTGGATAGCTGACATTATGCACAGCACACCTGTTTCAGAGTACTATTCTCAAGAACATAAGAACACACAACCCTCTGTTCAGGGGCATTTTGAGTGGTCTCACAAGAGTTATAGGCTGGTTGCCCTGATCTACCAAATGCTCCCACTTGTCTAAAAAGCCCATCTCTGAGAGTTGGCCTTAGGATATCTTCTCCCCATATGGAAAAGCATTTACTGATTCAAATGGAAAATGAACTCATGACTTTGATTTCATTCACACTTGCTCAGTCAGTGGCCAAACTGAATAGAGACCAATGAAAATAGCAGGCAGGAGATATATTTCAAGGGCACACACAGAATTAGAGGAAACATGGTATTGATAGCTAGGCAACAAGAGCAACAATGGACCCAAGGCCAGACCACAATTCCATCCGCCACGTGCTTAATTTGTGACTCCTTCAGTACCTCCTTTGCCATCCTTCAAACTGGTCCGAAATCTTCTCCTTTTAATTAACAAATCTTCATTTGTTATTTCTACAGTCACATAAACTTGTTAATGTTACCTGCAAGTGTCAATGTTATTCATTCATTCACCTGTCCATCAGTCTACCTACTCCGCAAACATTTTTTAAGAGCTAGGTGCTAAAATTGCCCCAGCTTTGCTGGGATTTCTTTCAGAGATATGTAATATATGTATATATATGAGGTTCATTATTCCTTTTGATTATAAAAATAATTTTCGTTCATTTCAGAAATTTTTAGAAAATACAGAAAATCATAAAGGTACCAATAACTGTACCATCTAGAGATGATCACCATTATTCTCTATGTGTTTTCTTCACTTAATGTTATATTGTGCAAATTTTCCTATGTAATTAACTTTTCTTCAACATCATGACTTGTGGAGCCCCTGGGTGGCGCAGTTAGTTAAGCACCCAACTCGTGGTTTCAGCTCAGATCAAGATCTGAGAGTCTTGAGATTGAGCCCCGTGTTCCTCTTTGAGCTCAGAGAGGAGTTTCTCTCCCTTTGCCCCTCCTGATGTTCACTCTCTCTAAAATAAATAAACGAAATTTTTAAAAACCATGACTAGTAATGGTTGCATGTTATTTCAACATATGGGTATATAATATTCTAACCACTCCCCTATAGTTGCATATTTATTTCCAATATCTCACTGTTATAATACCACTATAAATACCTTTGTGTATAAATCTTTGACACATCTGTTTAATTCCTTAGGATAAATCCTACAAAGAAGTATTACTAGGTCAAGGAGCACTAAACATGTATAAGAATTAAAAAAAAAAAAAAAAAAAAAAGAATTTTGATTCGTATTTTTGCTGGCACTTCTTAAAGTGTAAAGTTTGCCTAGGATATTTGCTAAGAGAAGTCAAGAGCGAGCCATGAATGAAAAGACCACACTGATATGAAGATCTCAAAGAAATAAACGTACATGGCTTCCTGAAGGCATAAACTATACCAGGGAGTTAACCAGTTGCTGTTGTTGCTGCTTCTTTTTAACAAACAGAAGCTTATTGATCTGTCCTACTGCTAGAGTTAATCTGCACATTTAGAAATCTGGACTAGCGGGACACAGCAGTTGAAGAATAACTCTTAAACTGCATCATCAATATGACACTGTGTAGTATCCAGGTATCAATTTCAGTGTGCTTTCACTCTTCAAATTTTCTGAGTTAGTTGCTTTGTGCAACACCATAAAACGCTAAGTAGGCATGAGAATATGAAAACATAATCACATGGAGCCAGGAGAACCATCGTGATGCACTTGAAGCCTTAAAGCCATAATTTTGCTGAGTTGCTGAAAGGGAAGATGTGCTCCACCTAATGGATCAACCCTGCAGTGTAAAGTGCATGAGCTTAACATGCTACTACCCAGCCATATGTTCACTGGATTTACAAGCTGTTGAGACCATAATCAGCTGCTGGGCTCAAAGAGCCCTCTCAGGAGGAGTCCTAGAAACAACCAATGCAGCTGTTAAGGGTCTCAGAGTCTGTTTTTTTTTTTTTTAAGATTTTATTTATTTATTTGACAGAGAAAGATCACAAGTAGGCAGAGAGGCAGGCAGAAGAGAGAGAGAGAGGGAAGCAGGCTCCCCGCTGAGCAGAGAGCCCAATGTGGGACTCGATCCCAGGACCCTGAGATCATGACCTGAGCCGAAGGCAGCGGCTTAACCCACGGAGCCACCCAGGTGCCCCTCAGAGTCTGTTTTAATGCGCAAAGCAATTCCTGGTTCTTTAAAATGCCTCCTACACAATAGGGCAGGCAGGATCCATTTACTCCAGCACACTGGAGAGGACCAAAGTCATGTAAGACCAAGAGCCTGAGGAGGGTCTCTTTATTTGCTTAGGTTAATTTTTATTTGGTGCATGTTGCCCAAAAATCCGATTGAATCATATTTCCTATTTACTATAATAAATCCATTATTCAGTTCCATTTCTGTCTGGGTTGTGTTGACATTAAGGCACTAAAAAGCTGATAAACATGCTGAGATAACAGTCGTTGGCCCAATAAAATGCCACACTGTCTTATAAAACTGTTCACCGTGCTTTTACCACTCATAATATTTTTGCACGTTTGCCCACTGAGCCATTCAACAAATACTAAAGCACTTTCTATAGAAAAGCAAACTGGTGTCATGTCATCTCGGAAGTGGTTTAAAAAGTAAGACAACTGGGGGGCACCTGGGTGGCTCAGACAATTGAGCACCCAACTCTTCATTTTGGTAGTCACAAGATCAAGCCTTGCATCGGGCTCTGCACTGGGTGTGGAGCCTGTTTGAGAGTCTTTCTCTCCTTCTCCCTCTGCCTCCCACCCCCTTTACTCGCATGCTTGCTCGTTCTCTCTCTCTCTCTCTCAAAAATTTTAAAGAAGTAAGAAAACTAAACCAAGAAATTATATCCAAATGGCTATGAGGTTATTTCAAGTGTGGATTATTTCATAATCCAAAATTCCAACTACCACTTTAAGATTACCAGGTCCCTTAGTATTTTTTTAAGGTTTTATTTTTATTTATTTGACACAGAGAGAGCACAAGCAGGGCGCGTGTCAGAGGGACAGGGAGAAGCAGGCTCCCTGCTGAGCAGGGAACCTAATGCAGGTCTTGGTCCCAGGAACCTGGGATCATGACGTGAGCCAAAGGCAGATGTTTAAGTGACTGAGCCACCCAAGGGCCCCTCTCTTAGTCATCTTAAGCAATGATGCATTAAATTGTTTTTCTTATTTGCTAAATAAATAGGAAAGACAAGGATGCAAAAAGAGTGTCTACAGTGACTTTGGCTCAGCCCAAAATACAACTGAATTCTGACACTGAGGAAGTTATTAGAGGAAAAAAAAATCCTCTAGTGAAATCTCAGGAATTAATACAGAGTAGCTACTATGAGAAGATATTTGTTTTTTAAAAAAGCAATTTTATGACTTTAACTTACATGCAATATCCTGAAGAGGCTGGGCTAGCAAAAAATATTACCCCTTAAGTGATATACTTTAGTAAATAGAAAATAAGTATTTATAATCAGGTTTTCAGTAAGTTTAATAATTCCTCCCATAAATCTGTTTATAAGCCTAACACCACACTTGTTTGCATTAGAGAAGAGAGGGTGAGAAGTCTAGCCCCACGTGCAAATTGTTCCATTCCAAACTAGTGAAATCTGTATCAATAATTACAAGTTCTCCAATAAACAGTACAACATACAACAAAAACATGTTCCTGTGTGTATGGTGAACTGTGCTTAGACTGGAGACAGAAGGGGTGGGTTCACAAGGAAGGAGGTTGTAGAGAAGAAAGGCCAACAGAGATAAGAGAGGGAAGTAGAATGTAGAGAATAAGAGGAAAATTACATAATTGCAGTTACAGGTCTCCAGGAAAATAATTTAAAGCCAGTGTTACAATGAAGTGTCAAAGAGTGACCCACCACAACAACCTATTGACCTTCATTCTCCCAGGGTGCTATAAAGATAGGGGAATTAATGAAATCAATATTCTTTACTGTTCACCTTCCATAAACTTTAAGTGACCCTGGACTAGGCTGAATCGGTACCCCTCTAGCATAGTGACTACAAGCATGGGCTCATGAGCCAGACTGCCCAGGTTAGGATCCTGGGTCTGTCATTTCCTAGGAACAAAGTATTCTACCTTTCTGTACCTCCGTTTCTCATCTAAAAAGAAGAATAGTATGTATCTACCTCCTGGAGTGTCTGAAAGAATGTCAACAGTTTTATAAACATGATACACTTAGAACAGTATCTGACATAATAAAAGCCATATAAGTATTAGCTATTATCATCTGAGTTGTCTCATGCGTTAGCCTCTCAAAAGAAAGGGAAAAAATTTGAAAGTTTTTCATCTTACAGCTTACAGATTTTGCCCATCATTTTCTCTCTTCAAACCTGGGGTTTCCTGGTCAGAAATGTCAGTGGTTTGATCTTCAGGTTGCTGGTAACACAATGGATTTGCTCATTCTAAAGGAAAATACCCACGTGATCCTCTGGAGTTAATATAAATCAAACTTTATTTTGTTACCAAACAGCTTCATGGAAATTCCTCACTGGCCATCCTAATCAAGCTAAACCACATGCTAGGTTTTTAAAAATTTTATTGAGATGTAATTTACATACCATAAAGATCACCTGTTCAAAGCATACAATTCAATGTTTCCTAGTATATTTAGAGTTGTGCAACCATCAACCATAATCTAATATTAGACCATTGCATCCCAAAATGAAACCTCGTACCCATTAGTCATCCTCCCCAATTCTCCCAGCCCTAGGAAATCACTAATTTACTTTCTATCTTTGTAAATTTGCCTATTCTGGACATTCTATTTAAAACTGGGATCGTCCCCAATATGAGGAAGTAGAGATGCAACGTGGGGAGTTTGGGGGGTAGGAAAACAATAAATGAAACAAGATGGGATCAGGAGGGAGACAAACCATAAGATACTCTTAATCTCACAAAACAAACTGAGGGTTGCGGGGAGTGGGGGGGAGCAGGGTAGGGAGAGGGTGGTGGGGTTATGGACATTGGGGAGGGTATGTGCTATGGTGAATACTGTGAAGTGTGTAAACCTGGCGATTCACAGACCTGTACCCCTGGGGCTAATAATACATTATATGTTTATTAAAAAATTTTTTTAAATTATTTAAAAAAACCAAACTGGGATTGTACAGGAGTAGCTCAGTTGGTTAAGCGTCTGCCTTTGGCTCAGGTTGTGATCCCGGGGTCTGAGGACTGAGCTCTGCATTGGGTTCCCTGCTCAGTGGGGAGTCTGCTTCTCCCTCTCCCTCTGCTCCTCCCCACCCCCCCCCATGGGCTCTGTCTCTCTAATAAATAAAATCTTTAAAAATAAATAAAACTGGGATCATACAACAGGTGGAGTTTTGTGTCTGACTTCCTGCATTTAACACGTTTTCAAGGTTCTGTCATGTTGTAGCAATGTGTCAGCCCTTCATACACCTCTTTACTGCTGAATATGCCATTGTATGGATATACCACATTTTGTTTACCCATTCATCAGTTGATAGATGTTTGGGTTGTTTCCATCTTTTCATTATTATGAATAATGCTGCAATGAACATGTACATGTATCTGAGTCCCTGTTTTCAATTCTTTTGGGTACAGAATTACTGGGTCTAATGGTAACCTATGTCTAACTTGAGGATGTGCCCAACTGTCTTCCAAAAGGGCTATGCCATTTTATAACCTCTCCTGCAATGTACGAGGTTCCAATTTCTTCACATCCTCGCCAACTCCTGTTATTGTCTGGCATTCTTTTTGATATGTTGGGCTTTTTATCTAGGAAAATCATTATTTCTCCTTCAAATCAGTGGTGCCTGCTCATCTTTGTGCTACACTCTTTCATTCTAGCATTTTTGAAAAAATAATTTGTTTTTTATTGATTTTAAAGACTATTTATTTATTTATCTGTTTATTTTGAGAGAGAGAGAGACCATGAGCAGGAAGGGAAAAGCAGAGAAAGGAGGAGAAGCAGACTCTCTGCTGAGCAGGGAGCCCGACGTAGGACTCCATCCCAGGGATTATGACCTGAGCCAAAGGTAGACAGTTAACCCAGGTGTGATTTTTTTTTAGAAGATTTTATTAATTTATTTGACAGACAGAAATCACAAGTAGGCAGAGAGGCAGGGAGAAAGGGGTGGGGGAGGCAGGCTCCCCGCCGAGCAGAAAACCTGACACGGGGCTCGATCCCAGGACCCTGAGATCATGACCAGAGCTGAAGGCAGAGGTTTTAACCTACTGAGCCACCCAGGCACCCCAAGACTTTGTTTTTTTAGAACAGTTTCAGGGGGGCACCTGGATGGCTCAGTAGGTTAAAGCCTCTGTCTTCGGCTCAGGTCATGATCTCAGGGTCCTGGGATCGAGCCCCGCATCGGGCTCTCTGCTCAGCGGGGAGCCTGCTTCCCCCTCTGTCTCTGCCTGCCTCTCTGTCTACTTGTGATCTCGCTCTCTGTCAAATAAATCAATAAAATCTTAAAAAAAAAGAAGAGTTTCAGGTTTACACATAAATTGAACTGACAGTATAAAGAGTTTGTCTTATTTTGTTTTTTGAAAAAGGGTTTTCATCCAGTCCTTAGTCCCTTTAAAGATTGTTTCCTTGTACTCACTAACTCTGAAATATTTCCTTTATCAGTCTACCTTCAAAAGACACTGGTGGGTCTATTTCATACCTGTTACATCCCTAAAAAGTTATTTTTCAATCAAAAATGGCAATTCAAATATACAATGGGGAGCTGTTACTTAAAGGAAGCCTATGGTGAATATTTTTGTGAAACACTGAATTCTTCATACATGTAAAATAATCCCCTTCAAATGTTCTTAGTAACAGTTAGACCCTTAATAACTCTCTGAGGCACCCTTACTGTAGTAGCCTGTTTCATTATAGTTTCACTACAGTCTTCAGTCAAAATACTCTATTCATCATATTGTTAACTGAACGGATACTGCATTAATCCATGACTAAGAATAGGATAGGATAATACACCTAAAATAAAAATAACAAATCAAGTTCTTTAATTTGAATCACCTACCTGAGATTACGGCTACTATAAAGGCATCAATCTTTAAAGCTTTGGTAATTTGGATAAAGAGATCATCAGCTGCAAACTCTTTTTCTTCAAATTTTACAATGAAAATAATTGGCCCTTCCTGCCCCTTTACTTGTTCTCTACCATGAAAATATTGTTTATTTTTAATATACTTCAGACTGGTTGTTAGTCATCACCAGTGTCCTCTGTGATGTCCTCCCCAAACTGTTTTATGCTAGACCGGCCCAGGCTCAGTTCTTGGACCTCTTCTCTTGCTACTGACACTCTCTTGGTGATTTCATTATCATGAAAGTGCCATCTCTATGCTGATGATTTCCAAATGTACTTCCCTGGCCCATACCGCTCCCCTGAACTCCACAATTCTATGTCTCACTGCCTACTCCACATCTGTATTAAAATCTAGTAGGCAGGGGCGCCTGGGTGGCTCAGTGGGTTAAAGCCTCTGCCTTCGGCTCAGGTCATGATCCCAGGGTCCTGGGATCGAGCCCCACATTGGGCTCTCTGCTCAGCAGGGAGCCTTCTTTCGCCCCCCCCCCCCCCACCTGCCTCTCTGCCTACTTGTAATCTCTGTCAAATACATAAATAAAATCTTTTTTTAAAAATCTGGTAGGCACTTCAAACTTAACATGTACAAGACAAAATTAGTACTTTTCTGACCAAAGCAAAAACAACCTGTTTCTTTCAGAGCCTTCTCCGTCTTCATGGCAATACTACCCTTCTAGGGGCGCCTGGGTGGCTCGGTCAGTTGGGTGTCGGCCCTCGGCTCAGGTCATGATCCCAGGGCCCTAAGCTGGAGTCCTGCACTGGACTTCTTGCTCAGTAGGGAGCTTGCTTCTCCCTCCCCCTGCTTATGCTGTCAAATAAATAAATAAAATATTTTCTGCCCTTCTAGAGACCCAGGCCTTGGAGTAATCCTTACCACTGCTCACTTTCTCTCTTACAACCCGTGTCCCATGCCCTAGTGGGTCATTATTTGCTCTTCTCCAAAATATATGAATTTCAACCACTTCTCACAGCCTCCACTGTTGCTACCCTCACCAAGCCACCATTACTTCTTGCATGAGTCATCAGACTCTCTGTAGACTATCACCTGAGAGCCTGTGCATTTGCCTTAACCCTAGATTGGCTCCTTTTCTCACCCCCTCTATAGACTTAAATTTGGCTTTCTCTGTATGTGACCTTGCCCAATATTCCTCCTCCTTTGCGTCATTTTTCTATAAATGATTTATTACCATCCAATAAACTATATATTTTACTCATTAATCTTTCTGTTATGTCTCCCTTCTGTACACAATAAGCTCTATGAAACAGGGATATATGTTTAATGAATGAGCAGATAATCACTTAAAAAGATTAGGTATATTAGGGCACCTGGGTGGCTCAGTGGATTAAGTATCCAACCCTTGATCTCAGCTAAGGTCTTGATCTCAGGGTCATGAGTTCCAGCCCTGCATTGGGCTCCCCACTGGGTAGTGGAGCTTACTTTACTATATAAAATAACAATAACAATAATAAATAAAAGATTAGGTGCATCTCCCTCCCCAAACACCTCTATTTACCCTTAATAACCTACTCTTTGGGGCGCCTGGGTGGCTCAGTGGGTTAAAGCCTCTGCCTTCGGCTCAGGTCATGATCTCAGGGTCCTGGGATCAAGTGCCGCATCGGGTTCTCTGCTCAGCAGTAAGCCTGCTTCCTCCTCTCTCTCTGCCTGCCTCTCTGCCTACTTGTGATCTCTGTCAAACAAATAAAATCTTAAAAAAATAACCTACTCTTTATCATCCCATCTTTATCTAGTAATTCAAAACTTCATTTCATTCCATTTAAATCCCACAGTATTTGTTTAATTTTTGCCATGTTTTGGGCATTTTATCAGATCTTTTCATACAGATAAATTCATTTTTTCATTTAACAAATATTTACTAAATACATATAACAGTGCTAGGCATGGAGAACACAGCAGTAAACAAAACCAGCAGCATCCCTATTTATTTTTTTTATTTGTTTTTTTTTCAGTGTTCCAGGATTGTTTATGCACCACACCCAGTGCTCCATGCAATACATACCTTCCTTAATACCCACCACCAGGCTTGCCCATCCCCCCATTCCCCTCCCTTCCAAAACCCTCAGTTTGTTTCTCAGAGTCCACAGTCTCTCATGCTGCATCTCCCCCTCTGATTTCCACCAATTCACTTTTCCTTTCCTTCCAGAGAAGGAAAGTATCCCTATTTTAATGGAGCTTATAGACTAATGGGAGATGCTGATATTAAATAATAACTCAAATAATAGTATGTAGTTGTAAATATGTGATATAAGAAATTATAAAGAAGAAAGTTATTTAGATTGGTAGAGAGAAAATCAATGTAAGGTTTTCCCACAGGAATAACATTTAAGCTGAGGTAAATAGAAAACCAATTTCCAATATACCTTTCAGTCTATACCCTTGTGAAAAAATGGCTTCCTTTTTGCTCATCTTTTCGGGAATGAGTAGAGTATCTGACTAGTATGGTAGTCTTAAAAAGTATATATACACAATGGAATATTATTCAGCCATAAAAAAGAATGAAATTTTGCCATTTGCAACAACATGGATGGAGCTAGAAAGTATAATGCCAAGCGAAATCAGTCAGTCAAAGACAAACACCATATGATTCCACTGATACGTGAAATTTAAGAAATTAAACAAATGAACAAAAGAAAAAACAAAGAGACAAACCAAGGAACTGACTCTTAACTACAGAGAACAAACTGATGGTTACCAGAGGGGAGGTGGCAGAATGGGTGGATTAGGTGATGGGGAGTAAGAGTACACTTATCATATGAGTAATGAGCAATGTATAGAATTGCTGAGTTATTGTATTGTACACCCAAAACTAATATAACACTATATGTCAACTCTCTTGAAATTAAAGTTAAAAACTTTTTGAAGTGACAATTGACAGAGGAAAAAATAACAACAATGAGATACCACTACACACCTATAAAAAATGGTCAAAATCAAAAACACTGACACCACCAAAAGCTGGCAAGGATGTGGAGAAAGAGGAACTCTCGTTCATTGTTGGTGGGAATGCAAAATAGTACAGCTACTATTGGAAGACAGTTTGGCAGTTTCTTACAAAACTAAACTTACTCTTATAATACCATCCAGCAATTGTACTCCTTGGTTTTTACCCAAATGACTGAAACTTGAATCCACACAAAAACTTGCACATGAATATTTATTTATAACAGCTTTGTTCATAATTGCCAAAACTTGGAAGCAACCAAGACATGTTTTAGTAGGTAAATGGATAAATACACTGTGGTACCTCCAAAAGAAAAGAAAAAGAAAATGAACTATCAAGCCATGAAAAGACAAGAACTTAAGTGCATATTACTGAGTGAAAAAGCCAATCTGAAAAGGCTACATACCAACTGTATGACACTCTGGAAAAGGCAAAAACATAGAGATAATAAAAGGATCCGTGGACCACAGGGGTTAGGGGAGAGGGAAGGATGAATAGGCAGAGCACAGAGGACTTTTTGGGCAGTGAAATGATTCTGTATGATACTATAATGGTGGAAATATGTCATATGCTTGTCAAAACCCACAGAATGCACAACCCCAAGAGTGAATCTTAATGTACATGATGGTTTTGGGGTGATAATTACATGCACTGTAGATTCACTAACTGTAATAAATGAATCACTCTGGTGATGAATTTCAATGGGGGGAAGCTGTGCATTGTGTAGGGGTAAGGGTACACAGGAAATCTCTGTACCTTCCACACAATTTTGCTGTGAACCTGAGACTTCTCTTAAAAATAAAGTCTATTAAAATTATTTTTTTTTAATTTTTTATTTTTTATAAACATATATTTTTATCCCCAGGGGTACAGGTCTGTGAATCACCAGGTTTACACACTTCACAGCACTCACCAAAGCACATACCCTCCCCAATGTCCATAATCCCACCCCCTTCTCCCAAACCCCCTCCCCCCAGCAACCCTCAGTTTGTTTTGTGAGATTAAGAGTCACTTATGGTTTGTCTCCCTCCCAATCCCATCTTGTTTCATTGATTCTTCTCCTACCCACTTAAGCCCCCATGTTGCATCACCACTTCCTCATATCAGGGAGATCATATGATAGTTGTCTTTCTCTGCTTGACTTATTTCGCTAAGCATGATACGCTCTAGTTCCATCCATGTTGTCGCAAATGGCAAGATTTCATTTCTTTTGATGGCTGCATAGTATTCCATTGTGTATATATTTTTAAAAAGGTAGTTTTAGACTGAGTTAAGAGTTTAGACTTTAGTTAAGAAAGCACTATGGAGTGGTAGAATGAAACAGAAGAAATCTGAGAACTATGCTAGTCTCAATCTGCCACAATCCAGTTATGTGACTTAGGACAAATTGTCTTCATTTTTGTGGACCATATTTTATCTATCTGTACATAAAAAGGAGTAGTTTCAGTGGGTCTTAAACTTTTTTTGGGCTGCTCCCCTCTAGGCTACCCTCCACAATAGGGTTATATTCCTAAAAATTAAAGGATGGTTATATTATTCCCCTATTTTAAACTTTTGCCTATCCTTCATCTCCAGGATAAAAAAGTCAAACTCTTTACTAGTGCATATAAAGATCCCTCATAATTTGACCCTTTTGGTCACACTATTCGTGTTTCATTTCATGCCAGCCCACAGTTCTGTACAAGTTCCCAAAGTGTAGTCCAAAGACTACCTGTATCAAGTACTTTTGATGAAGGCAAATGCCTTTGCGCCAAATAAGGTTACGATCTCAGGCAATGAAATGTAAAAATCTACATTTTCACAAGATCTCCAGAAGATTCTGCCTCATGCAGCATTTGAAAACCACTGCCCTACATTTTAGCTACACTGAACTTTCCCCTATTTCCCCACCTGAAATGTCCTTCCCTGCCTTATCCACATGGAAACATCTGCTATTTACCTCAAATGTCATCTCTGCTATGAAGCCTTAGGCCAATCCCCTAGGTAACTGGCTGCTCCCTTCTCTGTTTCTAGCACTTTGTTCATCTTTCACATAGTACTTAGTACCTCCTATAATTATCTACTTACATATCTCTTTCTCCTATAATGCGAGCTTGGAAACAGAGACTATCTCTTAACTTACTTTTATATTCCCAGCAACTAGGACACACAATAAATGTTTGTTGAACGAATCAATGAATGGATAAAGATGAAGAGCTAAACTAGTCATTCCACAAATACTTTTTAATTTTTTAATTTAAATTTAATTAATTAACATACAGTGCATTACCAGTTTCAGAGGTCGAGTTCAGCGATCCAGCAGTCTTATATAATACCCAGCGCTCACAACATCACACGTCCTCCCCAATGTCCACTACCCAGCTACCCCATCCAGCAGCCCTCCTCTACAGCAGCCCTGTTTGTTTCCTATGATTTTTAAATTTTTTTAAATTTTTTATTTAAATTCAGTTAGCCAACATATAGTACATTAGACTCAGATGGAGTGTTCAGTAATTTGTCAGTTGCATGTAACACCCAGTGCTCATCCTATCACATACCCTCTTTAATTCCCATCACCCAATTACCCCATTCCCTACCACCTCCCCTCCAACAACCCTCAGTTTGTTTCCTAGAGTTAAGAGTCTCTCATGGCTTGTCTCCCTCTCGATGACTTCCCATTCAGTTTTTCCCCCTCTTACCCTACGGTCCTCTGCATTTCTTATATTCTACCTATGAGTATGTTTCCTAAGATTAAGAGTTTCTTATGGTTTCTCTCCCTCTATGATTTCACCTTTATTTTTCCCTCCCTTTCTCTATGATCCTCTGTTGTGTTTCTTAAATTCCACATATGAGTGAGATCATATGATAATTGTCTTTGACTGACTTATTTCATTTAGCATAATAACCAATACCATCTAGCTCCATCCACAAATATTTGAATGCATACAATGTGCTAGGCACTGTTCTAGTACAAGAAAGTAGCCAAAAGTTTTTGCCTATAAGAAAAATAAAACCTTGCATGCAAGGTTCTATTTTAAGCCTCTTTTTACACTTATCTGTAGGAACTTCTAAATGAGCCACTTTATTCATGCTTAGAAAAGAACCATTTACCAAATGTTTATAAGTAAGTAGCATTACAACAAGTGACAGTGGGAAAACACGATGGACTTTGTCTATGCCCATAAATGCACTTAAAGAGTCCAGACTCAATTTCATAGTAACCTTTAACAGTTTCTGGAGAATGTAACTTAAATAGCTGGCAAAGGAAAAAGAAGTAAATGAAAACAAAGCCAAAGTGATTCTGCCAATAAATACTTTAATGAGAACCGAGGTCTGAAACATACATAGCAGTAACTGCCCTGGCCTATGCCTTCTGCTATAGCCCAAGTCTGGGGCTAACCAACTACATTTAACCAACATTTGAAAAGAAGGCCATGTTGAATGTCATCCATCAGTATCCATCTTCACAGAAGATACCAATCTGGGGCCAGAGTCTCAATGTTAACACTTCCTCTCAGGGAAAAGTTAACATGGTAACACAAACACATGAACAATTCTGAACCATCCTATGGTTCTTCCACCAGGAGGTTCCTAGGAGACCAGTGGTTCAGTAAACACAACTTTGTCAAAATACATTAGAACACGGAAAAAGGGAAAAGAGTAGAAAGGCTGGCAGGGCTTGGCTCACATTTAATTCAGTCCTTAGATCTGAAGCCTCTTGAGCTGCTCGTATGTAATAAAAAACTGAAGAGTAAGTCATGGAAGATCACTGGGTTGATAATGAAAACCTAAGTTCTAAAATTGTATATTACATTCTCTTACATTGAGGTATTTAGTCTGTGCTCTTTTGAGTTGCACTTGCTTAAGTCTTTTTAAAAACAATACCTGGCAAATCAAGAAGGTGCTGAGTTTCTACCATGTCCCAATTATGATTTAGCATGTAGCAATAAAAACAGATTAAAACTAACATACTTATCATCTTCAGGGGCAAACAGGCCACACACACAAACACACACACACACACACCACCACCACCAACCCGAAGAACATTACCACCACCACCACCACCACCACCACCCCGAAGAACATTAATGGCAACCTATAATTCAATGCTAAGAGTAACTTACAGACTTTAGGTGATTAGATCAATCCCAAGGAGGGAGAAGAGATACTATCTCCCTCAACCTACAGTCTCCACAACAGCAAGGAACTACTTTTCAACCCTGCAATACTCACCACTATACACACAAACTACACACAATATCCAATTCATCTCTGCACAAAAGAGGCACTCAAACACAACTACAGAAAGGAGATCCACACATGAGTAAAAGAGCCCTACTGGTTTGGATTCCTTCACTCTAAGAGTGTTTTCTGTCTTATTATTTCCCCAGTTATTTTGGTCCCATAGTTAGGAGTAGGAAATATGGACCACCTCAGCATGTACTTTCCTTGGGAAAATCCCAACAGGACTTCCAAAAACTTAACCCCCTTCCAGATTTGGTTGTATGCGTTTTGTTTTAAAGAGGAAATTTTGGTACATCTTTTCTGCTGCCTTTAGTTTGTACTGGACTCCAGCTGAAAGCCATTTCTCTACTTAGTTCCACCCTCAATGGTCATAATTAGAAAGCCTGAGTTTCTCACTTGACTAAAGGTGTCAATAATCAAATTTACCTGGGAACTTGAAGCATCTGCTGTCATTCTCATATTCTAAAAGGATACAATGATGTTCCAGGGTCCAAGTCGAAGCCAGTTTGGCCAAAATCCTTTATAGAGTGCAAAAAATCCCTCATGTTTCCACATCTGAGGGATATAATAAAAAGTAGAGTGAATTCCCCTATTTACATCTGACAATTACTTTTATTTTAGTATTCCCTTCCCATGTCCCTCTCCAACAACTTATAGCTCCATGAATGCTGTTTTTCTAAAGACATACATTTTGAATTCATATATACTCTAAATCTACTTACTCATTCAACAAAGATTTAAGCACCTTCCAAATACAAGGTCCTCTTTCTTGATGTTTACTATTTACTCTTCTCTGGTTTGCTATCATTACTATTTGAGCAATATTATTACTATTACTATTATTATTACTATTACTATTATAGTAAACCAGAGAAGTACCTGTGGTAGCCAGCCTCCAAGATGACCCCAGTGGAAGCCACCACCAGTTATTCACACCCCTGTGTTCCCCCTCCCACAAAATCCCAGGAGAGGTCTGTGTCACCAAGAGAATACAGCAGTAGTCTGTCACCTCCGTGTTGTGTTGTAAAAAAGATGTTGCATATCAAAAAGCCTTCTGCTTCTTTTTCTCTCTTAAATTGTTCACAGTAGAGAAAGCCATGAGGAGAGGCCCAAATGGTAAAAAAATACAGCTTCCTGCTAATAGCCACATGGGATCTCTGAAGCAGATACCCCAGCTTCAGATGGCTGCAGCCCTAGCTTGACATCTGACTACCATCTCATGAGAGAATCTAAGCTGAAACCACTGAGCTAGGTTGCTTCTGAATTCCTGACCCACAGAACTGTGAGATAATAAATATTTATTATTTTAAGGCACCAACTTTTGGAGTGATATGTTATACAGGAAGAGAGAACTTATACAGCCCCTGACCTCATGGAGTGCACAGTCCAGCAGAGCTGACAAACAAATGCACAGATTGATGTATATTATATTCAGAAATGATAACTGCTAGTAGGAAAACGGAAGTAGGGTAAGGGAATAGGGAGGTGGGCAAGTCACTATCCTTCGGTTTCATCAGAAACATGGACCACCTCATGTAAATGCTTTCAGGATTACAGGAGGAACAATGCGAGTTGCTTTGACTTTAGGTTTCCTGTTTTATACAGTGGGAAGCCCTACACATACCCACTGAGCGGTTGTTAAAATTAAATGACAAATTATGCACACCAAAGGTCATAAACTGGTGGTTTATGCTGAATTCATCCAACAGAAACAGTTCCTATTTAGTGGACAATTCTGAAATATCTATTAAGTAACTCCCATATGTTAGGCACTACGTCACTGAACATGTCATTCTGCCCTTCTACTGGTGAAGTAAAATCCACCACTATACTAAGAAATGGATATATTTGGATAAGACAATAATATGAGAATCCAAACTTATAAATATCCCCTATCTCATCCTATAGATTAAGAATACTCAAGATAATCATCTTTATTAACCACTTTCTTGAGCCAACAGTAAGAGGATAAGGGCACTTTTGATAGAAACAGAGTGGTAATATGCCTCCCCCCAATGGATTACCAGCAAATGCTGAAGGTCTTAGACCAAAATTAACGTTGGAAATTGCCAAATTCATTCAAAATAAAGCCCAGATGAAGATAAACTAGAATTAGACTACTAAAATGGCAAGGGACCTTAGAGATACAATCCAATATAATAAATATAATTAATTTATATATTGAATTATAAATAGTGTCACTTTCCTGCCTGATGCTTTCTCTTCAATGGCTTCCCTGTGGATTTCATTCTAATTGTACATTTTCTTTGATGACCTGTAGCATCCTACATGATTCAGCCTCTGCCAGTCTCTCCAGTTTCATTTCTTGCTACTCTCTCTTTCATTTACCACACTCAGCCACACCAGCCTTCTTTTTAACCCTTTACCACACTCAGACACACAGGCCTTCTTTTTAACCCTTGAATATATCCAGTTCATTCCCAACTCAGCCTTTGTACCTGTTCCCTCTTTATGAAATGTTTCTCTCTCTGATTTTCATGTGGCCACCTTCTTCTCATCATTCAGACCTCTGCTCAAATGTCACCTCCTCCCAGCCTTTTCCTGGCTAGCCTAGCTGAAGAAGTTCCCCACCGTCATTACCAAGTCACTGTGTCATGCTCTGTTAATGTCTTCATAGCATTTACTTCTTCCCAAAATTATATTATTATTTGTGTGTTTATTATCTATCTCCCTCAACTAGAATATGGTCCCCAGGACAAGAGCAACTACGTTTGTCTTGTTCACTATTATATCCCTACCACCTAACACTGTCTACCACAAGAAAATTTCTAATAAATACCTATATGAGTATTTGTTGAGTAAATGAACATACAAACACAGTGAGGATCTCTAACACTCCCATGAGCCATACGAATCTTTAAAATGCTCCAAAACAGTGACCAACTCCTTTAGAACATTAGGACTGGAGGGTCCACTTTTGGGCTTCAGGCAGTTGTATGAAAACAAACAAGAAATTCTGTAGATGACAGAGACAACAGACTACTTAGTAAAGTTTTGCATCCATTCAATAAATAATTTGCTGGGGATAAAGTGATTAAGATGCACACAGCTCTGCCTTCATGGAACTTATTGTCTAGGGGACAGACAGACATTAAAAGCAATTACAATAAAATGTAACAAGTGTAAATAAATGTGATATAATCATACAATGGAGGATTATCCAGGCATAAAAATGAAAAACACAATGATAAACACTACCACGTGAATGAACCTTGAAACATAATAAGTGAAAGGAGCCAGTCAAAAAGGTCACATATCCTATGATTCCAGTTATATGAGACATCCAAAATAGGCAAACCTACAGAGATAGAAAGTAGATTAGTGGTATCTTAGGACTGGAAGGGAGGGAAAAGGGGGGTGATAACTAAAGGGTACAAGGTTTCTTTTTGAATTCATGGAAATGTTCTAAAATCAACTGTGGTAATGATGGTCACACATATCTGTGAATATACCAAAAGCCACTTTGCATAGGTAAATTTTATGATATGTAAATCTCAAAAAAAGATGTCTTAAAAATATAATAAATGTTGACAGAGCAAGTACAAGAAACTATGTACACAAAACTTAGTTCAACAGTCAGGGAAAGCCTTTATGAAAAAGTAATCTGATCTGAAGAATGAATAGGAGCTAGCCAAGTGAAAAGGATATTCAGGCTAGGGTGGAGGCATCTAACAAAGTATGTGGCATGGATGAAAACTTGGGAATGAAAGATAGTCTACCAGTAGAAATTGTACAAGCCATCTGGAATGTAAACAAAGGTAGCAGCAATAAAGCTGTAGAAGGAAAAATGGGCCAAATCATATAGAGCCTTGAATCAACCAGAGGCCATTCAAGGGTTTTAAGATAGAGATGACAGGGTAAGATTTGCTTCTGTTTGTTTCTATGTCAGTGATGAATGCATAACTCCATTCACTAGTGCTCTGGGACTCTTACTGATGAAAAAATAAAGCATGATGTGATTACATATAATGACAATATCGAACAATCATTAAAAAGAATTTTAACAGCAAGTAAGTGAATGAGTGAGTAAATATAAGCAAAGGCCAATGCCAATATGAAAATATGTTTCTGCCAGTACAACACAACATGGTGGTTATAGTATAAACTTTGGAATCAAACAGACTCTGGTTTAAGTCCCAGATCTACCACTTATTAGGTATGTGATCTTGGGCAAATATTTAGCCACTCTTCTTATTCATAAAAATGGAAAACATATCTACTCCATAGGGTTGCTGTGAGTTAGAGGATATAGCACAGTGTGTGGCACGTAATAAGCATTCACTAAATGCTACCTACTACTCTATTATTGTGCCTTATATCTATTCTTAACCAACCTTCCTGAAAGAGTATTTTACACTTGTCTACTTACCCTTCATTCCTCTGTGTTTATGTGTCTCTATGAGAAGTGTCACGAAGGCTGAAACTTTTTGTTCACCCAAACTGAACAGCACTTGGCACATATGACTTAAACATTTTTGTATTCAATGAATAATAAACACACTCTTCAATGCAATCTAGCTTTTGCAAACATCAACCCAACAACCTCCTCTAGAACATATTAAATCCAACAGATATTGTGTAGTCCTTATACTGGATCTCTCTGTTCCAGATGGCATTAAATAAGTACTCATCTCTTCTTGAAACTCATTACTCCCTTAACTTCCATGACTTCTAAGTTTCCTCATTATCTTTTGATGGTTATCTTTCTGTGTCTTTCCTAGGTTCCCTACCTGCCAAGCCCTTAGCAATTGGTATTCCCCAGAGCTATTTCCTTGACCCTAACTTTCTCCCTATGCCACCAATTGTCAAGTGGAAGGATAAGCGTGGCAGAAATAGTAAAGAGAGGCTTTTACCAAACTCTACTCCCCAGAGTCTAAGAATCACTTCCTCTGTGAATCACTATTAAAATCACTATTAATAGGAGTTCATAATACTCTCAAGTGTGCTAGAAAGGCAAAAAAGTTGGGAGCTCTTCTACCTTTTCTCCTTGGTCTTCCCCTACACAGGTAGGTAATATCAGTACACTACTGATTCCCCAGGCTCTTATCTATATCCCCAAAATCTCCCCTGAGTTAAGACCAAGATCTCCAAATAGATCCACTGGGTATTCCTCATGCCTTCAAACTAAGTGTCCAAAACTGTACTGTCTCCCAAAAAACCTGCTCCTCTTCCTGCGATGCCTCTGTCAACAAGTATCACCACATGCTCAAAACAAAACAAAAAACTGTGAAGTTATCTCTGACACCTCCTTATTCCCACACTCCCCTACACCCAGTCAATGGAATCCTGTTGACTTTATCAACTAAATTATTCTCAATTCTATCCCACTTTCTGTATCCCCACTATAATGTTCAAATTCAGGCTTCACTGGCTCTAATTTAGATTACTATAAAAACCCTTTAATCGGCTTCCTGTCTCTAAGTCAGTGTTTCTCAAAGTGTAGTACCCAGATTAGCAGCATCAGTATTTCCTGCAAACTGGTTCAAAATGCAAATTCTCAGATCCTACTCCAGACCTACTGAATCAGAATCTGGTGATGGGGCCTCTGGTGAAGGGTCCCAGCCAGCCATCTGCATTTCAAAAATCCCTCCAGGTAATTAGGTTGTATGTTAATGTCTTAAGAACCACTGCTCCAGGACGCCTGGGTGGCTCAGTTGGTTAAGCAGCTGCCTTCGGCTCAGGTCATGATCCCAGCGTCCTGAGATCGAGTCCCGCATCGGGCTCCTTGCTCAGCAGGGAGCCTGCTTCTCCCTCTGCCTCTGCCTGCCATTCTATCTGCCTGTGCTCGCTCTCTCCCCCCCTCTCTCTCTGATAAATAAATAAAATCTTTAAAAAAAAAATACAACATCCTTAAAAAAAAAAAAAAAAAAAGAACCACTGCTCCAGGCATATCCCCTTACATTAATGACTTTTCACCTTAGGTGAACACTACAATCACCTGAGGAGTTTTTAAAAATACTTTCAACCTAGGTCCTACCTCCAGAAGTTCTGAGTTCATTGGTCTAAAAGGTAGACACAGAGCTATGAAATTTCCACCAGGTGATTCCAGTTGTGCATGGACGACTAAGAACCACGGTCTCAGATCCAGTCTCTACAAAGCCAAAGTGATCTAAAATACAAATCTGACTTGATTAAAATCTTTCAATAGCTCATCAAGTAAAAAGAAAAAAGCCAAAGCACCTCAGCATAGCATTCAATATACTTTATAACCTAATTAACCCTTAGCCATTAACATGAGAAAAGCACTATAGTATAGATGTTAAAAATGCTGGTTTGAAGCCCTATGGGCTGAGTGGAAATCCCACTACTGTGAAACCTTGGGCAGGTTAGGGCTCCAGGATCTACTGCATCAGGTAACGATGAGGATTAAGTAAGTGAATATATGTAAGTCTCACTAGGACAGTTTCTGATATACAGTAAAGCATTGAATGGACATGAGTTACTATTATTCAAGATGCCACCACCTACAGGGAGCCTATCCTAAACTTCCAAATTAGACTAAAATTCCCTCCCATCGGTCCTTGAGTTTATCACTTACCAAGCTGTGTTAGTTATCTGTTTGTACACCTGCAGTACACCTGTATCTACTAAAATGGTGCCTGGTAGACAATAAATGGTTGTTAAACTGAACTGACAGCAGCAGAGAAACCATACGGAAATGTCATATTTTAGCCGCAAATTTGCTTTTTGTAGGATGATCACCAGGGATTACATAATACATTTATGATACTTGGCTTCCTAAAAACATAACAGCAGAAACTTTTCAAAGGCAAAGTGTAAACAACAGCACAATACTAAACTGAAATTGAGTACCAGATTTTCTATTACAAGGTTTCCATCTTGTCTGAAGCAGGCAAATGTAGGATAAGTTAAGTCCCTTCTATCAGTAATTCTACATGGTGCGATCAGTAAAATTATCATGTAGTCTCAAGCATTCAAACTGGAATAATAATATGAAGGATCAATATGTATCAGCAGATTGCCAAGGAGATAGCTTTTCTCCCTGGAAATTACTCTGAGAGGCTATTAAAAATATACATAATGGCTGGGGAAGGTATGTGCTATGGTTGAGTGCTGTGAAATGTGTAAGCCCTGATGATTCACACACCTGTACCCCTGGGGCAAATAATACATTGTATGCTAATAAAAATAATATTAAAAATTTTAAAAATTTAATATACATGATGATTCTCTCATCTTCAAAAGTATACATAGCAACTAAGAATAAGGACTGAATGTCTGAGACATCAAAGAAAATTAAAAATGCAAACCAAGTCTACAGTGTGCATACCTTTAAAATTCCATCCAAAGTACCCTTGTAGAGGTCCACATGTCCCACAATTGCTCTCTGGTTCATCATGCGAGTTCGAACCACATCAACGGGATTGGAAGCCAGAGCCCCAGCCAACCCACATGTAAAGCTGGAACTAAAGGGGAGAACTTTAAGATAGACTGCCTCACTTCCAACCATGACTAAACAGAAATTAAGCCAAACATAAATGCATAAATGTACAATGAGTCAGATTCATCAGATAAAACCTAGCACTTGCCCTTTCATTATAATCTAAAAAGAAATATTTTCTAAAGAAACATCACTCAAGCTGTGAATTGTGTAAGAATGATAAATCACAGACCTGTAACCCTGAAACAAATAATATATATTATATATTTTTTTTAAAAAAAAGGAAACATCACTCAAAAGTTACCCCCATAGGATGCCTGGCTGGCTCAGTCAAGTAGATTATGCAACTCTTGATCTCCAGGCAGTAAGTTTGAGCCCCATATTTACATAAAATCTTAAAAGAAAATCTTCAAAAAAAAAAAAGTTAGGGGCACCTGGGTGGCTCAACTAGTTGAGCTTCTGACCCTTGGTTTTGTCTCAGGTCATGATCTCATAGGCTCCATGCACCGCAGGGAGTCTGCTTGGTGATTCTCTCTACCTGCCCCTCCTCTCACTCACTCACTCACTCATTCACTCTCTTTCTCTGGAATGAATAGATAAATCTTTTTTTTTTTTTTTAAAGTTATCCTAGGGGGCGCCTGGGTGGCTCAGTGGGTTAAAGCCTCTGCCTTCAGCTCAGGTCATGATCCCAGGGTCCTGGGATTGAGCCCTACATCAGGCTCTCTGCTCTGCAGGGAACCTGCTTCCCCTTCCCTCTCTGCCTGCCTCTCTGCCTGTGATCTCTGTCTGTCAAACAAATAAATAAAATCTTTAAAAAAAAAGTTATCCTCTTCACTTTTTAATCCAAAACTCAGCCTTTTTTGGGGGGGGGCAACTTTTAAGTCCAGCAAGATCCCTAAGCAGAAAGTACCACACATCATACCATAGCATCATACACCAAATGCATTTGAGCAGTAAAGTGTCACAAAAGTTGTAAGATGAAGAGAATGTAGGATGAGATTAGCAACAGTTTAAAGCCCCAAACTGTGGTTTTGTTTCACTGGCTCTATACATTTTCACTTTTTTCTGATTCTCATTGAGAAAAGTTTGCTTTCTGATCCAAAATTAACCAAAGCAAACAACAGATAAGTTTAGATATAGAGACTATATATGAACAAACGCAAATCCTATAGACATCTGATATAGTTGTAATAGACACTGCTACCAAGTACCAAAGAACCCACAGCATCTGGGATCGCTATACAAGTAATGGAAGACTTTCAAGTTCTGGTGATAAGAAAGACAGAGGTATTTAGACCATCTGCACCCATTATTGATTCTATATAAGGACTTCAGTGAAAGATTCTTTTAGTGCTCAAAATAATGGAAATACGGAATAAGTACAATACATCACACTTACACAAAGTGAGTTAAAATCGTGTCTCCCATCACCCCTGACAAGATTAAGTGCTTCTTTGTAATATCATAGACTGGTAGCTCTACGCCCACAACGATGGCAGCCCGCTGAGCAGTTGGGACGACACCCTGTAAAACATAAGTGATATTACACACTAAAGAAATATACTAGAAGTGACATAAGTCTAAAAGTGAACAAAATAGGTTGGAAGTTGCAAAGTGACATAAAAATCCAAATCTCAAGTACAGAGATCATCATTTCAAATCAATGGCTAATAGTGTAACACTTAAAAATCCCAATTCACTGGGGTACCGGGGTGGCTCAGTGGGTTAAAGTCTCTGCCTTCGGCTCCAGTCATGATCCCAAGGTCCTGGGATCGAGCCCCACATCGGGCTCTCCGCTCAGCAGGGAGCCTGCGTCCTCCTCTCTCTCTCTCTGCCTGCCTCTCAGCCCACTTGTGATCTCTGTCAAATAAATAACAATCTTTTAAAAAAAAAAACCCAATTCACTTATTGTTCTAAAAATAAAATCACTGGGGCGCCTGGGTGGCTCAGTCGTTAAGCATCTGCCTTCAGCTCAGGTCATGGTCCCAGGGTGCTGGGATGGAGCCCTGTATTGGGCTCTCTGCTGAGCAGGAGGCCTGCTGCTCCCTCTCCCACTCCCCCTGCTTGTGTTTCCTCTCTGGCTATATCTCTCTCTGTCAAACAAATAAAATCTTTAAAATAATGAAATAAAATAAAATCATTGATATGACACCGCAAGCACAAATAACAAAAGAAATGAAAATAAACTGGACTTCATCACAATTAAACACTTTTGTGATTCAAAGGATATCACTAAGAAAGTAAAAAGACAGCCCGCACAATAGGAGAAAATATTTGCAAGTCATATATCTGATAAGGAACTAGCAGACAGAATGTATAAAGAACTCTTACAACACAACAATAAAAAGACGAACAACCCAATTTTTAAAAGGGCAAAATATCTAAATAGACATGGCCCCAAAGAAGATACACAAATGGACAATAAGCATAAGAAAAGATGTTCAACATCATCAGTCATTAGAAAAGGCAAATCAAAATCACAATGACATACTACTACACACCAGTAGGATGGCTATAATAATAATAATTGAAAAAGGTACTGGTGAGGATGTGGAGAAACTGAAACCCTTATACACTGCTGGTGGAAATGTAACATGAGGGCAGCCACTGGAAAACACTTTGAGAATTCCTCAAGGAGTTAAATACAGAATTAATATATGACTCAGCAGTTTCACACCAATTATTATTCAGCCATAAAAAAGAAACGAAGTACTGATAAATGCTAAAACACTGTTGAAACTTGAAAACAGTATGCTAAATGAAAGAAGTCAATCACAAATGCCATATATTTTATGATTCTATGTATATGAAATGTCAGAAATGGCGAATCTAGAGAAACAGAAAGTAGGTTAGTGGTTGTCCAGGGCTGAGAGGGTTGGGGGACATGGCAGTGATTATTGATGAATATGGGTTTTCTTTTAGTGATGAAAATGTTCTAAACTTACACATTGGTGATGGTTGGACAAGTCTGTGAATCAGCTAAAAACCATTAAATTACACACTTCAAGGGGTACCTTGCTAGCTTAGTTGAATGTCCAGCTGGATTGCAGCTCAGGTCATGATCTCAGGGCCATGAAATCAAGCCCTGTGTCTGGCTTCCTGCTCAGTGAAGAGTCTGTTTAGGATTCTCTCTCCTTCTCCCTCTGCACCCCCCCCTGCTCACATGCTCACACACTCTTGCTTGCTCTCTTGCATGTACATGCACCTTGCTCTCCAAAATAAATAAATAAATCTTTAAAAATTAAATACTTCAAGATAGTGAATTTTATGGTATGCAAATTTTCTCAATAAAGATGTTATTAAAAAAAAATAAGACCAGGGGCGCCTGGGTGGCTCAGTGGGTTAAGCCGCTGCCTTCGGCTCAGGTCATGATCTCAGGGTCCTGGGATCGAGTCCCACATCGGGCTCTCTGCTCAGCAGGGAGCCTGCTTCCCTCTCTTTCTCTCTGCCTGCCCCTCCATCTACTTGTGATTTCTCTCTGTCAAATAAATAAATAAAATCTTAAAAAAATAATAATAAAACCATGAACCAAAAGTCAGGGGCAAGAGGAGAGCTTCTAAGTTTAATTTACAGAATTTTATGATGTGCAGAAAAGACACACCAGGATGAGAGCAAAGGTATAATGCAGCCAGGGAGAAGGGAAGGCAAAGGGGTACTTCCTTACAAGTCTTTCACTCACTAGCAGAATACCCCTATCACAAGTCATATTACAACACAGGGCTCCTAGAACACTAAAAGTCAACACTTTTGAAGAATATTAATGACACAAGAAAATGCTGATAACATTAAAGAAGGCAAGACATATAGTATTATTCTCACTTTGAGGGAAAGGATATATGCAAAACACCAAATTTTTATAAAGGATTTGAAGGAAATACACAAAATTATTTTTCTTTATCTGGAATTAGGGTAACAGATAAGTTAATATTTGTTTTTAGGCCTTTCTTATAGTATTCACAATGAATGCTTTATTTTTATAACTGTTTAAATGTTATTTAAAATAGAAAATAATGGGGCGCCTGGGTGGCTCAGTGGGTTAAGCCGCTGCCTTCGGCTCAGGTCATGATCTCAGGGTCCTGGGATCGAGTCCCGCATCGGGCTCTCTGCTCAGCAGGGAGCCTGCTTCCTTCTCTCTCTCTCTGCCTGCCTCTCAGTGTACTTGTAATTTCTCTCTGTCAAATAAATAAATAAAATCTTTAAAAAAAAATAAAAAATAAAATAAAAAAAAATAAAATAGAAAATAACACACCACAGAGACAACTTCTTTCTTGGATACCTGTTATATTAAAGTGCTCAATCATCTATAAATTGCCAAACTCAATTTATAAAATGGAAGTGATAGAGTGATATAGCTATGCTATTACCAGGAGACGTCTGACTCTGCTGATCAGGCTGGCTGGCCCAACAGTGTCTCTCTCTCTGACCCTTCCACCTGTTCAACTGTGTCAGAAGATGATCTTCACAGAAGACAACCTTGCTGAATAGTTAAGGCCCCAAACAGGAGCCCATGGGCCAAATTCAGGCCACAGACATGTTGTGTGTGGCCTACATAGTACTTCGAGAAGACTGAATTAGCTGTCAACGTATAAAAAAAGGATACGTCACATAGGAATGAAGATTTCCAGCTTCTCTTAAAAGCCCAGAAAATTTGGCCACACAGGATTCCCATCATGCATGACAGCTATGAACAGGGTAGGGGATCTCCAGCTCACCAGAGTTACCATCACTCTCTACAGTCTCTCCAACTCTGATATAAGTGCCAGTTACACCTCATTACTGCATTTGGGCTGTTATTTCTTTTTTTTATGTTATGTTAGTCATCATACAGTACATCATTAGTTTTTGATTCACTGTGCCCAGTGCCCCATGCAACATGTGCCCTCCTTAATACCCATCACTGGGCTCACCCATCCCACCAGGCCCCTCTCCTCTGAAACCTTGTTTGTTTTCTGTAGTTCATAGTCTCTCATAGTTTGTCTTCCCCTCTGATTCCCTCCCTTCATTTTTCACTTCCTTCTTCTAATGTCCTCCATGCTCTTATCTTCCACATATAAGTGAAACCATATGATAACTATCTTTCTCTGCTTAACTTATTTCACTCAGCATAATCTCCTCCAGTTCCATCCATGTCAATGTAAATGGTGGGTATTCATCCTTCCTGATGACTGAATAATATTCCATTGTATATATGGACCACATCTTCTTTATCCATTCGTCTGTTGAAGAGCATCTTGGCTCCTTCCACATCTTGGCTATTGTGGACATTGCTGCTATCAACATTGGGATACATGTGACCCTTCTTTTTTTTTCAAAGATTTTATTTATTTGGTAGACAGAGATCACAAGAGAGAGGAGGAAGCAGGCTCCCTGCTGAGCAGAGAGCCCAATGTGGGGCTTGTTCCCAGGACCCTGAGATCATGACCTGACCCACTGAGCCACACAGGCACCCCAACATGTGGCCCTTCTTTTCACTATATCTGTATCTTTGGGGTAAATACCCAGTAGTGCAATTGCAAATACATGTTGTATTTATTGCTGTGGTGGCTCTATTTTTGTGCTATTATTTCTTACAATGGAGTTAGAAAATAAAATTTTTCCAGTACCTACCCATGTGAAAATCAAAACAGAAAAATAAAACACTAATAAAGAAGACCATGTGTTTGGCAAACCTATTTCCTTGTTGAAATGAAAAAAATATTCCTGTATTTTAATATGCAAATACTATGTGTCTGTGTCAAAAGAACACATAATACAGTGTACTTCACTTCTTATCTTATGTACCTGGATGAGGTAAGCAGCCTAGATCATAAAAGTAGCTATGCTCCATTCCTCAAAATATTAAACACAGAATTACCATATGATCCAGCAATCCCACTTCTGGGCATATATAAAAAGAACTGAAATCAGAGTCTCGAAGAGATATCTGCATACCCACATTCAGAGTAGCATAATTCACAAGAGCCATGATACAGAAACAATCAACTTGCCCATTAACAGATGAATGGATAAATAAAATGTGGCATATACATACAATGGAAGATTATTCAGCCTTAAAAAAGGAAGGATATTCTGATACATGTGACAACAAGAATGAAGCTGGAGGACATTACACTAAGTAAAATAAGTTAGTAACAAAAAACACAAATACTGTATGATTCCACTTACATGAGGTACCCAGAAAAGCCAAATTCGTAAAGATAGATAGAAGGATGGTCGCTAGGGGTAGGGGGAAAGGGGGAGTAGTTGTTTAATGGGTATGGAGTTCACATTTTACAAGATGAAAAGAGTTCCAGAGACTGGCTGACCAACAATGTAAATGTACTTAACACTGCTCAGCAGTATACTTAAAAATGGTTAAGATGGTAAGTTTTATGTTACATTTATTTTATCACAATTAAAAATTTTAATTAAAAACAAAGTAGCTATATTGCCCTGACAAAATCTCCCTGTTGTATTTATTGCTGTTTGTCTTTCCCTTAGCATTAGTTTATGAAAAATTTCTAGTTAGATCCATTTTCTGGTTTTTTAAATTAGACTAATCAAAAACGTGTACCCTGTTATCAAAAAGAAACCTCATGGATCATTAATGGATGCTAAGAGCATTAGGTGAAACGTTATTAAATAATAGAATATATGCATGTTGCTAGAATGTCATCATACAAATTATCCACTAAATTACAAAAAGGAAAAACTTATCTTTTATGATGGTAAGATCTGGTGGACATTATCTTACCAAGTAATCAAATTCAGCATCACTAATTGTGGGACAACCTAACACGGGCTTCTTTCTGTGATGAAATATGAAACACAGAGTGTCACCTATGAAGTTTTCTTAGCAAAATGTTTAACATGAATCTAATCAAGCCAACAGACCTAACTTCCAGTTTGCAGGAAATACAGGGGAAATATTCTGTAAAGAAACTTGGCCTGGTATCATCAATAAGGGAAATGTGAATATAAACTGGGTGTTAGGTATTAGGGACTTGTTAATTTTCTTAGGTGTGATAATTATATAGTTATTATGTATTACTATGCAGGAAAATGTCCTCATTCTTAGGAGATGCATAATGAGCTATTTAGTAGAGTACCATGATGTGGGAAACTTCCTTTCAAATAGTTTAGCAAATTCCCCCCCAAAACACACAAATATGTGTGTTTACTGTGTATACACATACACACAGATAAAGAAAATACAGTCAGACTGTAACAGTCATTCAATCTGGGTATGTTCTGTTCTTTCAATTCTTCTATATCTGAAAATTTTTATAGGAAGTTGAGGGAAAATATAAAGGAAGAAAAAAACCAAAGCTTTCTTCTTTAATAGCCTATTAATGGATTTCCCATTCTACTTCCCTCTGCATATTCTACTAGGACTCTTACTTAGTATTACAATACTAGGTGATTAAAATAAGATTAAAAGTTATAGGAACAACAATAAAAAAGGAGTAGAGATAAAAGACTGGAAGATAATATGACAAAATGTTAACAGTAATTATCTCTAGCTAGTAAGACTACTCGATTTTTTTTCTCTTTTATAGACCTGAAAGTTTTACAGTGCAATTTTTATTTTATAAGGTTAAAAAAAGTTGTTTTTGGTAAGCAGAGACTATCATAAACATTTACTGCTGTGTTAGTACAAAACTAGCAAAATGTATATTTAAGAACTAAATTCACTGTGAATTTGAACAAACCAAAGGACTACCTCAAATAATATAATAACCTTTTCTCACACAACCCCCAAACACTAAGCAAAAATAAAGACAACTGGTAAGTTTTGGTCCTTTCATTGGTGATGTGATTCATTGGTGATATCTTCTGGGTTACCACAAATCTTAAACAGTGTAAGATGACAATTCATAATTTTATTGCCTTATATAAGAAGTATTCTTTGCAAAGTATAGGAAATGAGCATAAAACAATACCAGGAAAAGAGTACTCACCCTCCACAGACCCCTGGTACCTTCTTGTTGGTATATATCGATGAAGCTGCCAATCATGCTGCCTTGGAACAAGCTCCCCTGAGCTTGCATTCGAATCTAAAATAAGAAGATTCTTATTCTCTGTTTTAACAGAGACCAAAATGAGATGTTACACTCATTTAAAATAAAGAAAACAGAATTTGGGAATTATCAGAAATATTATCCTGCTATTATGATGAAACTAATAACAAACTACATATTTTAAAAATGTAATTTGTGTCAAAATATAATTTATAAAAATTATTTTCATCAGCCTCACATTCCTTATACTAAGCCCATCAATTCTGGAGTTGAAAGAAAATTTGCGGGAAAGAAAGAACAAGTACTCCAATGTGGGCAGAAAATAATTCATTTAAAATGATAACAGTTTATGGGGCACCTGGGTGGCTCAGTGGGTTAAAGCCTCTGCCTTTGGCTCAGGTCATGATCCCAGGGTCCTGAGATAAAGCCCCAACAGGGATCCTATTTCTCCTTCTCCCTATGCTGTTCCCCTGCTTGGGCTCTCTCTCTCTCAAATAAATAAATAAAATCTTTAAAAAAAATAAAATCTTTTAAAAATATGATATAAACTTAAAAATATGCACAGCAAAGAGACTGGATGAACATATACACACCCAAATGCAGACAGTGGTTTAAGTCTGAGTAACAAGACAAGTGGACATTTTCTTCTTTTGTGTTTTTCTCCTGCCTTCCACTTTTTTCTACATTGAACACACATTATGTAATTATTAATAGCAAAAAGGTTTTAAGATATAATTTCATGCTTACAAGACTTTAAATTGAATTCTATTTGTAAAAGCCATGATCACTGTATTCTGCAAAGCAGTCTTTGAGAGGTGCAAGAAAATAAAGCTAACATTAAAAATCCCTGAAAGATTTGGTACCATTTCCAACAACAGACTGCACACATAAAATCATAGTAGTAAGTCAGTAAATACTAGTGGCCCTAATGTGGGCCTGATTTTCATGATGTGCAACTCTAGGTTTTAAAAAATGTCTTTGGGAAATCATGAAACAGCATGTTTTTATGTGGAAAGTCAACTGCTACTAAGAGTTTTGAAATAAAAACCTAAATTCAATTAAAATGGAAACTACAAATATCCTAAGTAGGAGACTTCGTGAAGGAGGTGATTCCTGAGCAGGACATAGACTATGGTAAGGTATGGCACTTTCTGGCACAAAATGTAGGAGGGGCACTCAAAAAACCTCAGTAATCTGGACCAATAATAATACAATATTTCAAAACATGAAAATTTATGCACAAAACCCACAATGAACCAAATATTAAACTGTAGTTAACTAAAGATAGGATCCAAAAGGGTGAGATTCAGGTGAGGTGAGATGAATTATACTATTAAAATATTGGTATTTTATTCATCATGAGAAGTTTGCATTCACTTTATTTTTTGAAAAATATTGCATAAAATGTTATTTCTCTTGATTACTGAGTTTTTTGTGTCCCCTTCCATTTTGTATCCCAGGGGAATACTTCACTTGTCTCATCCTAGTCCTGTCCCTGTTCCTGAGCAGACTTGAAGGATAAATTCACAAAGGGGAAAAAGACATTACAGTCAGAAAGAGAGATACATAAACAAAGGCAAGGAAGTGACACATAATATATCAGAGAAAGAGTTGCCCAAGGATATGTGAGAGGACTGAACAGCTCAGCTGTGATTATAGATCCTATACTGGTACTGTCACCATCTAAGTTTGTGATTCTCTCCATCCCCAGCACCCTCAGCCCTATCAAGGTATAAGAAAGGAAAAGGGAGATTATAGCATTGGTCAATGGTAATAATCATACCAGGCAAGTCAGAGGGACAGGAAATTAAAGCAAATCATTTAGGTGATTAAATCAAGGATCCAGATAGATAAGAAAAGAAGCTTTAGGGAGTTAAGTATTATTGTTCTTGAGAAGGTCAAGTGTAATTATATTGCAAATGTTGTGCACTTTTAGGATACAATCAGTTCTCTTCATCAATACTTGCTCTGTACATCTAAAGTGATATAAAAATTCTGTAGCTACATTACTCTCAGTTTAACCCAGAAAGATCATTCCATATCTTTTCCCCATCAACCATCACTGGTTTCTTTCAGACATTATAATCATATATTTAGTGCTTTTAATTAATCATACATTTAAGTAAGTTATTAACTATGTAGAAAATGTGTACCATGAGGTAAAATGAGTACTAATATTATTAAATGTTTCATCTTGTGTTTTGATAAAATCTGAAAGGAGGTCACATACTGCATGGAGCATTGGGTGTTATATGTAAATAACGAATCTTGGAACACTACATCAAAAACTAATGACGGACTGTATGGTGACTAACATAACAACAACAACATCATCATCATAAAAGAAAAAATCTGAAAGAAACTGAATTATATTTTTAAAAATCAACACCATTAACCTATACTATTCTAGTTCTGAATTCAAAATAATCCCAGCACAGACCAAACTATACCATTTTAAAGCCAAATCTCACCCTTAATGGAAATATATGTAAGACAAGAAAAGACAGATGCATTACAGACTAAGGTACCTCAATTAGCCATTAAAGGAGGCTCCTCCAAAAGCTATATTTTGATTTATCCCTTTGTCTGGTACACCAGATTATACCACAGCTCAATATACCATACTAAGATTTGAAATGGGTGTAGAATATGCCTTTCTTTTGTAAAGTGGAGAAAGAACTATTAAAAACAAAAATTTTCATATCAATTTTAGAAGAAGAAAATGGAAGTAAGGGATCTGGAAACTGATTGCCTTAAAATTGCATCGCCCTTGGAAACAATCTTATAAGGGTTTACATACTCTAAAGACCAACGGATTAATGCATATCATAATGAATTGACTACTATTTACTGAGCACCTACTATCTACCAAGTATGATAGGCAGTTTACATATATTATCTCTAATCCTAAACAACCTTATGCAGTAATTACTTACAAATGAGGAAACCAAGGCTTAAAGCAGTTATTTGCCCAAGGTTTTACAGCAGTGACAGAGTGGAGCCCTAAACCCAAATCTGACTCAAAGTTCATGCTCTTTCCATAACACTTGGTATACATCTAATGCTACCAGCCCTTTCTTACCTTTAGTACATCAGTGGGATTGGCTATAGTGGAAGATATCACTCCTGACACTACCCCACAGATCATATTAATTAGAAGAGTTTCATCTGTAAAAAGGAAAAAAAAGTTTGTTTGTACCAAGTACCAGTTTTGAAGAACAGAGTACTCATCTATCAGACGAAAGGAATCCCAAGCAGACAAATGACTGTAAGAAATGAACCGCAAAGCTTACGAAACTAAAGAAACTCAAATATTTCTAGATCCCAGAGTGCCTGGGTAGCTCAGTCAGTGAAGCATCTGCCTTCAGCTCAGGTCATGATCCCAGGGTCTGGGGCTCAACCCCCACATCAGGCTCTCTGCTCAGTAGGGAGCCTGCTTCTCCCTCCCTTGCTCCCCCTGCTTGTGTTCTCTGTGAAATAAATAAATAAAATCTTTAAAAAATTCTAGATCCCAAATCAGTACTGAAACATAAATCATTATTTTTTTTAAAAGTGTTTCTAAAAGACACTGGAACATGTCCTATTATTCTATACACAGCAACTGCCAGTAACCCACATAAATTCAGAATGTAGTATTTCTTCTTCAATCATTTCAAATACCTAAAGAAAATTCTTTTGTCTTTTTCTGGAGACTCATCAACTCTAAAGACTTAGGAACCAAATGTTAAAAAAATAAAAACTTACGTGTTAACAGAAAAAAATTACCTAAATATTAATTTTGACTGGCTTTGATATCTACTAGCTTCTATTTATTTAAAGAAGATTCTGTAGACATATATGAAAAAGTCATTTGAAACTAAATCTGCTCAGCCAAAAGGGGAAAAAAAAGAAACCACAGAGCATAATGTTCTAAAATGAAAATTCTATCTTCACCATGCCTCCTTACCATGAAGAGCCTACAAATAGAAACTAGGTAAACCCAAGTGAAGCATCTGTGAAAGGAAATTATTTTAGGAAGCAAACCCTTCAGAATCCTCAAAGAGGCTCCAGAAAAAGTCAGTTTAGGACAATAAAGTAATTCAAAGGACATTACTAATCAAAAGTCTCTCCAACTATCCTCAACTATGCAAAAACCTAGGCCTGTGATAAAATACCATTCAGCATGGTATCAAGCTGGAAAAGCTGCAGCAGCCCATTTAGAGACATGATAATGCTGAATGTGGGTAAGGTGGCCGCAGGTACAACAGAATCTAGAATAGTCTAAAATTCCTCCATCTAATAAAAGCTTATCAAAATGGGCAGCTAGAGAATGGCTTATAGCTAAAGTTCTTTTGTTGATGAGGACAGCATTAATTTTCTGGACAAACTTACCCATGTTCCCTCTGTGATGAGCAGAAGCCTTTTTTTTTTTTTGCTTTGATACGAAAAGGGAAAAACTTAAAGAGAAGGTTTCTCTAACCCATCTATCACCTCAGCAAGGATTAATCCCAAATCAATTAGAGCTTGCTTTGTCCTTACAATAACTGTCACCCACTCTCAGGCATCCCATGACGCATGCTTCTCAGTAAGCATGATTTCAATAATTCCTCTGAGTATTACCCCACAAGAGAATGAGTCTATACTGACCTTCTAAACGTTCTACAAATAATCTCTTCAAGCTTTGGTAAATGCCAATTTTAATGGTGCCATATGATGCCTGTCTTAGTAAGGCAGGGGCAATTCTGCCAAAAAAGAAAGTAAGAAAAAATCAATTATACTCAACATGTACATACGTAGATTGTACATAACTAGATAGTTTACTCATTTCCATTACTCACCTCATTCCACCCAACTACATCAGAATATGCATTTTTTTCAAGCACCCATGGAACATTCACCGAGAGAGCACATTTGGATTATAAAACAAACCTCAACAAATTTAAAAGAAGTGAAGTCAAATAGAGTATGTTCTCTGACCATAACAGAATTAAACTAGAAATCAATAAGGAAAATGCTCAAACCAACACATTTCTAAACAATCCATGGTTCATAAGAACTCTCAAAGGAAATTTTAAAACATAGAACTAAACAAAAATGAAAATTCAACCTATTAAAATATGTAAGATACAGCCAAAGCAGTGCTGAGAGGGAAATTTATGGCACAAAATGCTTACATTAGAAACGAGGGAAAGTCTTGGGCAACCTCTGGGGTCCCTCCCCTCTTTAGATTTGTGCCATCATTTTACTATCACTCAATAAACTTTGCTGCCCACCAAAGAAAAAGAAGAAGAAAAGAATAGAGAAAGAGAGAGAGAGAAAGAAAGAGTCTCAAATCAATAATCTAAGTCCCTAACTCAAGAAATTAGAAAAAGAAGACCAAAGTAAACCCAAACCAAGCAGAACGGGAGGAAATAATAAAGAGCATAAATTAATAAAATTAAAAACAGAAAAAGAGAGAAATATCAATAAAACAAAAAGCTCTTTTGAAAAAATCAATATCGGGAATGAAATGGACAGTACTATAAATTCTGCAGCCATTTAAAAGGATAATAAGATAATGATATAAATGACTTTATGCTCATGAATTCCAACAACTCAGAAGAAATGGACTAATTCCTCAAAAACTACAAACTACCAAAACTCAAAATGAAATAGATAAAAATACGGGAATCATCAACAAAGATGAAATAGATAAACTGAATAGTCTCATAACCATTAAAACATTTTAATTCATAATTCAAAAGTTCCCAAAAAGGAAATCTCCAGGCCCAGATAATTTCACTGAGGAATTCTACCAAGCATTTAAAAAATCAACACCAGGGGCTCCTGGGTGGCTCAGTCGTTAAGTGTCTGCCTTTGACTCAGGGTCCTGGGATCAAGCCCTGCATCAGGCTCCCTGCTCAGTGGGATGTCTGCTTCTCCCTCTCTCTTTCCCCCTGCTTGTATTCCCTCTCTTGCTATCTCTCTATTAAATAAATAAATAAAATCTTTAAAAAAAAATCAACACCAGTCTTACACAATCTTTCCAGAAAAAAAAGAGAATGTTTCCCAATTCATTTTTTTAAAATTTCTTTTCAGTGTAACAGTATTCATTGTTCCCAATTCATTTTATGAGGTTAGTATTACCCTGATACCAAAACCAGACAAAAAATACAAAAACAGAAAAACTGTCAGTATCTCTCAGATATTTGGATGCAAAAATCCTTAACAAAATATTAGCAAACCAAATCTAGCAGTGTAGAAAAAGAAGTATACACCATTATTCACCTCATGGAGATTTTTTTTTTTAATTTATTTTTTTGGGGGGTTACATGGTACCATTTATTTTTATTAAATTCTTTTTTAATTTAAACTCAAGTAATTAACACACAGTATATTAGTTGTGTCAGCAGTAGAGTTCAGTGATTCATCAGTGTTATATAATAACCAGTCCTCAATACGTCACGTGCCCTCTTTAATGTTCATCATCCAGGTACCCTATCCCCTCCCCAACCCCCTCACAGAGGTTTTATAAAAGATTTTTTTTTATTTGACAGAGATCACAAGTAGGCAGAGAGGCAGGTGGGGGCGGGGGAACAGGCTCTCACCAAGCAGAGAGCCCCAATGTGGGCCTCAATCCTAGGACCCTGAGATCATGACCTGAGCCGAAGGGAGAGGCTTTAACCCACTGAGCTACCCAGGCGCCCACGGAGGTTTTTTTTTAAAAATCAGCCTTACTTCCTCACAGTTGTAGATACATCTTTAATCTATCAAGGAGGTACCAGAGCCAAGATTTCACCCTATTTAAGTTCTGCTTATAAACTGAAGACATTCTCACTCATACCTCCTTTGAGATTCTTCCAAATTGCAGAACTACACTTTGGTAGTTATAAATAGAAAGACGACAGCAGCTTGGATGGTTCTGATTTTTAAAATGATGACTAAATATGCATATTTCTGACATTATTGCTTGCTATTAGAAAAAAATAATCTTGTGATCATCCATGCTGATTAAAGAACAAGGTGAAACAGTTGATCCATGATTCACTAGCTTCAGGATGTATTACTTGATTTTTTTCCCTAAGAAAATTCTCTTTTAAAACTAAGTCTAACACAGGTTAATAATAAAATTGATGTCCATTCTCTGAGCAATAAACTAGTAACCTGAATGCAGGAGTGACCTAGGAAATTCAGCAGATAAAAGAGAAAACCACAAACCTACAGCTAATTAAAAGTTGACAGATAGATGGGTCTCCCTCTCTCTCATTCTGCATTTCATGTTTAACCTGTCAGAATAGTATTTATCTAAAGAGGAAAATTTTTAAAGAACTGAGTATTTGGCAACTCTGGAAGAATATTACAGAAATATATACAGTGAACTGGAGCTGCTATTCACAGTGGCTATCGATGACTCTCAGGAAAACAGGAGAAAGCCAATGCTGCAATGAGATATCCATTTTAAAACGTATCACTTAAAGCCAGATGAACACAAAATCCAAAGCTCAAGACCTATAAGCAAGTGAAATATAAACTGGCATGTCAATATTGAATTACAAATTGGTATGGTGAATATGAAGGGCACACACTATCAGACAGCTGAAATAAATGGCTTCTTAAAAAGTATTTCCCTTCATGAAGGAAAGAATCCACTCTCACCCAGAATACAGAGCCAATACACCTTCTTCTTTATAGATGCGGAACAAGGCATGAAACATTCCCCGGTATTTTATCTCTTTAAAGCGAACATCAATGCTTTGGCCTTGAACTTGAAGTCGTGTTTTGGTCAGGTCCACAGGGAACGTTCCTATAAAGGAACACACTGATTTATAAGGTTTTCCAAAGACTCACAGTTAAAATTTTGGCCGAATTTAAATCAATGACAATTTTAAAACATAAGACAAAGTCCTCCTTAGTATCTAGTATCTAGTATCTCTGCTAGGAGTACCACTGTCAGAAGAGCTGTATGTGGTAAAGTGAAATACACTGTACTGTATCTAGGCAGTAGGACTGACCCACAGTATAACTGAAACTATGATATAATAAATTGCTTTAAGATGATCCTAATATACTATAAATAAAAAATAATTTAAATAATGTTTTATTCATCTGTAACATACAATTTGGCATTTGTCTCTTCCTCTGCCCACCATCTCATCTCTCTACTTCTCCTTCATAAAATCTCCCCAAATTTTCACAACAAAGGTAAGAAAAAATGGGACTGCTGTTCCAGGCACCCTTACATACTATTAGAAAGTTTTGAGGTTTTTTTCTTCTTTTTTTGTTTACAAGAAACAAATAGTTCCTTAGTATTATGAAAGATAAGGCAAAGTCCTATTTGGTCTACTCATCTTGGTTCCAGGTAAGTTGGGACTAATAACCAGCACAGTGCTTAGGAAATTTCTTTAACCAACTTCTTTTAGTAAATCAACATACAGAAGTGGTGATTATGTTGACAAAATATGTTCCAGGGAATATTTCGAAATCTAGAACTAACAAGGTGATTATGTAGCTCTGGTCACTGATGACCTTGATATCGCACCAACACAGTATTTGTCAAGGAAGTCAACAAAGATTAATGGATTAGAGTGACTTAAGAATAGTTTAAGAGAGAGAAAATCTGTAAAATGAGAAAACACAATCTATAGATATTTCAAAATTAAAATCAAATAGCAAAGAATCTAGTTTGATTTTATTAGTCAATTTTCTTCCAAAATCTAACAGAGGTTTGAAAAAAGAACTTTGAATACTTACTAAGAAAGTTACAAACAACTTAGTATTAAGGAAAGACCATTAGTACAAAAATATAGCAGAAACCCCTGTATTAACTAACTCCCTTTATCTTTTCATATTACTTAAGTCTAGAGAAAATAAACAAATCATTAAACTATCAAAAGAGCTTCTTAAGTTCAACTTTTCTTAATTTCATTCACCATACCATTTGTAGTACTTTCTCAGAAAATATTACTTGATGGCTTAAAGATGATAGTTTTTAAAACAAATATAATAAGCTTCTTTCCACTTTTTCTCTAGTTTTCACCAAAAATAACTGTCACCATAAGCTACCATCTATACCATAGAAGCAGATTTGTCAGTTTTCACATTCTTACCAAACTCAGCAACAATAGAGGCAAGGCCGCCATATACAAAGGGTTTCCAATTCAGACCAGACATCTCATGGCTTACAGTGGTACTTTTCTGGTGCTAAAAATAAACACAGATCAGAACAGGGCACAAGAGTGAGGAGCATTTGTTAGTGTCTGATCACATTATTTATACCAGCAAAATTGACAAATAAAACAGATGTAGAGGAAAAACCCTACCAAGTGGAATGAAACAAAATGAGGAATCCTGTTTTATGTGCTGGATGATCACGAATGTGTTCTTTACTGCCACTCTGTATGGGTAGGCGTGCAATTCCCACAAAGATCAACTTGCACCCTTCATTCTCTTGTTTCTTTAATTTTATCCATGTCCCCACCCAAAGAAGAGTTTTCAGTCCATCCAGCGCAACCAACTTAAACATTCAACTAGAGAATTACAAGTGAAGGAACCTGGTGTTCAAACTATATAGGCTAAGGCATCTCATAAAAGCAGTTCATGGTATTCTGTTACCTTGAATAGGTGCAAAGCAAAGGCTGACACCACTCCCCTCTCACGTTCTTAGCCCTCTCATCTCTCCACTAAACGTCAGGGTTTTAGTTCATCTAACTACTTCTAGCTATACACAATTTCTCCCCTCAAAGCCCAAGCTGACTAAGTACTTTTTCATCTTCCTTCTGGTTCCCAGAAGAATGAAAACAATATGAATGTCTCACTTCTCTCTGATATTTAACATACACCCATCTAGTAAATTTCTTTTTCCCTGGCCTTTTAAAGCACATACATTCAAATACTGTTTTTCTTTGATGTTCAAACTCCTTAATAATGTATTTCTACTCCCAGCTCCCTTTCCTTCTTCCCCATCCCACCCCCATTACACCTGTCATCTTCAATCTTTCCATTTTTGTTTTTCCTGCCACTCTCTGCTATTTCTCTCTTGGATCTTTTTTTCCATAGCTCTGCCCTTTAGATCAGTGGTTTTCAAATTTAAGGTGCACCAAGATGATCTACAAGGTGAATTAAAACATAGAGTGTTGGGCCTCACCCTCAGATTTTCTGATTAGTGCCCTGGGTTTGGTCTGAGAATATGCAAATTTCCAAATAATGCTGGTGCTTCCACACTTTAAGATCTACTACTGTTCCATGCATCACCTACTAAATCCTGGTCCAGCTGGAAGTAACCTCTTTTAAGATGGACTCTGAGATTTCTTTTAAATTATTCCTTTTCCAGAACTTCATAGTATGTATGCTACTGAATTTCAAATACATCCTCAAGTGCTTTATGGTCAGGAATAAAGACTCAGAAGTCAGACTTTCTAGGTTCAAATCCTGACACTACTACTTACTAGCTCTGTGACCAAGTCACTTAACTACTCCATGCCTGTGTTTTCTGAACCATAAAATGGGGATGATAATAAACACTATCTTATAGGGTTGTTGTGAAAATTAAGTGATACATGTAAAATAACTAGAAAAGTACCTGGCACCCAGTGCAAATATTATTTTTTTAAGTTTATTTCTTTTCTTTTTTTTTTTTTTTTTAGCAATCTCTACACCCAACATGGGTTTGAACTCACAATTCCAAGATCAAGGGTCGCATGTTTTCCAACTGAGCCAGCCAGGCACCCTCTAGTTCAACTATTAACTATTATCATTACTATTTGAAAAGTACTCAAATTTATATTTTAACAGATATTACTTGCTGCCCACCACCCCCACTGCCCAATCTGAGGTCAGCACCATTGAGTCACAGTCTCTTTTTAGGAAAGACAAGGTTTGCTTTATTTCCACAAAAGGAAAGCTCTGTAAATAAGCACACATGAACAACTTCCCAACGAAGACAGTAAACACGCAGACAAATATTTTAGTAAGAGGCCACAAAAATAATTATGGACACTTCCTTTAAGCATAGTGTGATCAGCCAGTCCCTCTGATATACAGAGTCTGGAATAGATAGCTTTTTTGGAGGAAAGTTGTTGAAAGAAAGTCTAAAAAGCAAAGTAGGACTAGGCACTTCAAATACCAGCTGCAGTCTGAAATGAGTCTTAAGTACTAAATATTATTTCATTAACATTTTTAGTTATGAGCACATTTTATTACAATTGATAGTAAAACGTGACACACATGGTGAGAGGGTAAGCACGGAAAAGCAAGGACCAGGGCATATCCCCTCTCTTAGTCAATGGAGAGGGCATTCCCCCAACCCGGCAATTTAGAGATTTACCAAAATAGTCAAGCATTTCAAATGGCTGCTATGCTTCTCTCTGAAAGCTTTCTTTTTACAACTTCTTTCCACTCATCTCATTACAGAGATAGCCTCTATCAGAACTTTACTACCTGCTACCCAGACTTTCATTAAGGAGGATGTTCCCAGGGTTCAGGGAACAACAATAAATCAGTTAAAGGCAGGGGCAGAGCCATAGTAGGGAAGAGAATTTTAGATCAGTCAGCCCAGTGGTTCCTTAATGAAGTTTTCACAATTGAAGCGAAATGAAGAAAATAAGAGAACATAGTGCTTTTTTCTTCAGCTGAATGTGTTTAATTTAAAGGACTATATATTAGGAAATCATGTTCTTCCTCCTGGGGATTTTTTTAAAATCACCTTTCCTGTATGAAATGCAGTTGGTAGTTGATTTTTTAGTATTCTTCTTAGCAAAATAAGACTACCTACCTTAATTTGTGCCTCCTCCCCCACACTTTCACTTAAATATTATTGGTCCATGAAATCCAAAAGTCTAGAGACCACTGGCCAAATTCAACACTGCTACCACTCCCCCATCTGTCAGTAAAATACCTTTTCCTCCATGTTAGGAAAGAATCTTGTTACGAAAAAGTCCTTTATAGCTTTAATTAGGTCTGTTTTAGACATTCTTTCCTCATACTGAGCCAAAAGTCTGCTTTGCTCTAGTTTTCACCCATTTGGGGAGGTAATAAACTATTCTTTTTCCCTATTGGGGTTATTCAAGATTTTAAAGACAGCAAGACAGCTATCATGTTCTCCTACATCTTATCTTTCTCAGTGTAAACATCCACATAATTCACTATATTGTATGTCATGTACTACAGCTGAAAATTGCAGTCACTTCTGCGGAGGCCATATCACACTACTGAAATCGTTAAAATGTCAGCTAAAACCTCTAAGTCTTTTACATAAGGCCATATACATGCATGCATGTCATGTTATATCTATTCCACAGTTGTACAATGTTTTTTGAACCTTCATTTTCTCCCTTCTATATTTTAATTTCAGGCACACAGGATGAAGTTTCCCTTCTAGTTGCCCCATGTTATTTTCTCTCTTAACTAGGTAAGATCCCTGAAGGCAAACACCATGTCTCAGAGTACTTTTCATAAGTCTTGCACAGAATTGGATAAATACTTGGTTGATTCTAGTGAAATGTCCTTTATCTATGTAGGCAGTGTGTATGTAAAAGATTATGTGACAAATTAGAAAGTTAACTTGCTAGACCTGAGCAATGCTACATACTTTGTACACAACATCTTGTTTTTATTCATCCTCAGAGATTCTCTAATTCTCTTCCCTTGACTTTTTGTAGAGAATTACTTGTGTGAAAGACGCCAAGCATGCTAAAAATGATTTTTACTTCTGGGGGCTATCCCCAGATATGGGTAAAAGGAAAGAAGTCACATCTGTCTTAAAACAGAAATATACTACTTTAAATATTCATCACATAAAGCAGCCAATGAAAAATGTCTTTAAAATGCAAACATGTGTTCTGAAGTCTAAGGAAAATCTGACGGCTTAAAGAGTGAGAAGAATGTCTTAGAACACAAGTTACATAGCACTATGCTATTCCAAATATCTGATCAGGTAAATCTGGGTACTTTTCTCACCTTCTCTTTTAAAAAAGAGTGGGCATTTCAGATTCTCAGGCTTGGGAGGTAATAATGGAGAGAAAAGCAAATATTTATCGAAGGCATACTAAATGCCCAAACCTGCAACATGCTATGGGCATAAACATCGTGTTAAAAAAATAAACATATGTTCTAACATGGGACAGTATCTATCATTCAATTTATCTTTCCTGGATAATCAAGGACACCGGAGTGAGGATAAAGTTGTATGAAATATAGTACTTGCCTTTCAAGAGCTTATAGTCTGGCAGAAGAAATCAAAGTAGTTCATTAGAGAAAAAATAAGTACTAAATTATATAGTACAAACTACAAGAGCAGAAGTATGGAAAAGGAGACAATCAGCATGCGCCTGAATAATATGAAAGGCTTCTGGAGGTGAGGCTTAAAATGGGCCTTCCCAGAGTGCAGGTAGAATCAGGTATAGGTGTAGGTAAGGGAGGGTGGAGGAGGAAAACAGGATGAACAGAGACACAAATATGGAAAAAACACAGCATTTTGAGGCAGACATCAGTATAGTTTGCTCTGAGAAGGAAGAGGGGAACCTAATGGGAACAGAGAATTCCCTTAATAGATTGAAACAATTATCAGACAAGAAGTACGGTAAGGGAAAGGTTACAACTGAAAACCTTAAAACCAAAATGGTGAGGGGGATACTATAAATTTTTGAACAGGGACGGGACATGAGGATATCCACATTTTAGTTAGGCTACTAGGGCTGCAGCAAGCAGTGGATTACAAATGAGAGAGGCAAGGAAACTTGCTTAGGATGGTATGAAGTAAAGCAGACAAAGTAAAAGCAGACAACATGTTTGTTGGCAATAAGGTTAGAGATAAACTTCTAAAATGAAAACACAAAGGAACTTGATGATGTAGAGAATGAAGACAAGAGTTCAAAATAACTCCAAGCATACTTAGCCTGGAAAAACCAAGAAAACACCAACAGAGAATTACAAACGTCCCTGCCGTTACCTTGTCTGAGAATCTAATTCATGCTGATAATGGCTGTCATCCCCATTAGTTAGCTGAACTGCATTTTAATAGATGCCTTCAATGCCTTGACCTCAAGGAGTGGCAGGGGGTAGAAACTGAAGGGGAGCATCTTTTAACAGCATCCCTCACACTAACACAATGGAGGTGTTTGCTTACTCCGCTTATAATCACGGCCGCCGTTGCAAACTTCACCCTTAGAAAAATTAGGATTATTCCAGGAAAGATACCCATTCACCCTCTGGGTAGCAGGATCTTGCCAGTTCCTCGGCTGTCAGAGCGAGTTCGTGGAGAGAGGGGAGGCGCCTGAAGAAGGCGGCCTCCCAAGGGGGTCGAGGAAGCAGGGTTCAATCGAAGAAGTAAAACCACCGATGCCAGAAGAGTGAAAGACAGGGAAGGGACTCAGCTGAGGGGAGAGAGAGATCAAAGGACCGTTAAGCCCCTCCCAGGCCGGGAACCAGGCCAGCCCGGCCCCGCGCGGCCTGGCGCGGCCCAGCCCCGCTCCCCTGCCTGGAAGTCCAGGAGCTCCCCCTCACCTGCTCGGGCTCATCGGACGACTGGGAAGCCGAGGCTCCCACAGTCGGAAACGCCACCGCAATGCCAACCCGGAAGCATTGAGACCAACGGAAGTAACCAAGTCGTCGCCCCGGCAACGGTGGCACAGGCATTCCAACACCACCTCCTCAAAGCCTAAAAAAGAAGGCGCGAAATGAGAGGTGGGAACGACAGGGGTCTTAATGGGGAAGTCGAGCCGGCTTCGGATGCAAACACACAGAAACGGCCACCTTTTGGGAGGTGTAGGGAGAGAGAGCTAAGGCGTGAGAATTTGGCAGGTTCTGCAGCTCACATACTCGCCAGTCGGGGGCAGAGATGTCGCCTGGTTACCTTGTCACCACCCACCACGTGCGTAAGAGGGCTAGGAAAGGGGCGGGGCTTAAGAAGCTAGCCGCCAGCCAACCTAAGAATGACGCGAAGGGCGGGGCATACGTAGTGAATGGGTGGAGCAGGACGCCTGCGCGCAAAGTACGAAAAAGGAGGGAAAGTGAGGGGGCGGGGCAGAGGACTTAAAAGTAGGAAAACGAGGGAAAGGAGTGAACGGTATGTAATGAGGTGCTCGAAGGCGGAAAGAAAATGAAGATCAAGTGAACCGTGGCAGCGAATGGGCGCCAGGTATTTGGGGCTGAGGAATCAGACTCGGGCCCTGTACTCAAAGCACACGGGGGAAGAAAAAACAGGTTGGAAACGAAGACCGTAAAAACTTAGAGATCACGAATCTAAAGAGTAGAAAAGCTAACGGGGGAGTCCAAATAAATCCATACCTCACAATCAGCCAGAAAATGACGAGCAAGCCCGACGTCCACTTTCTGGCTCCAGCACCTGGGGACCGGAAGGAATGTTTGCAAAGCACTCTGGGTAATTCTGCTGACCAATGGGCTACATTTGATTTTTAAGCCGCTCACGTGAAGGTTCCATAATCACGTGAGACGCGAAGGTTCCATAATCACGCGAGAATATGAAATAACACAGTACGCGTACTGAGTGTAAGTAAAAGTGGGTCAATGCAAGGCAATGACCCTAAATTATTGTTGAATTAATAAATATTTGGAGTACTTTGTTCCGAAAAGATTTTTCTCGTCTTAGTTAACACTTAGGTTTTTCCTTCCATTAAAAAATTTCTTCAGGCGGCACACATATTACCTGATGTGGAATGCTTACCAAGGACAGTGTCGAGAGCTTCGTGTGCAGACAACTACTCCATGAGATAGGTACTATTTTTTCCCCTTTGATAGATAAGAAAACTGAGGTCTTAAAAGAGTAAATTAGTATTGGCAGGGCTGGGACTCAAATTTAGGTCTCACTTCAGAGCTTAGGCTCTCAACTTTAATAGTACCCTCGTTACCTTCAGAAACTTTCTTACTAAAAATAGATAATATAAAAAACATGTGCATGCCTTCTGACATGCAAGTTCCCTTCAGTTTACATCTCAGCAAAGCACTCCCTTCCAGCCAAAAAGGGCTGTAGCTTAGAGTCCTTCTTACTTGGAAGAACTGTATTCTCCATGTGAATTTTATGCCTCCAGCTGTGTCCTGGTCCTGTCCCTCACATCCAAGTCACTGAACTTTATAGAATTAAGGCTTTCTCTGTGAGCAAATCACTGTCTTAACTTTTGTACAAGACTGCACTTTTGCCTCCTCAGCCATTGCCACCACCAGCTAATCTCACTGACCACCCACGAAAACTTTGTTAAAAGCAACTTCATTTTAAGATGACTTATTTTTTTTAAGATTTTCTTTATTTATTTGAGAGTGAGAGAGTGAGAGAGAGCATGAGACGGGAGAAGGTCAGAGGGAGAAGCAGACTCCCCATGGAGCTGGGAGCCCGATGCAGGACTCAATCCTGGGACTCACGGATCCTGACCGGGACCGAAGGCAGTCGCTTAACCAACTGAGCCACCCAGGCACCCAGATGACTTATTTTTAAAGTTGTACAATAGATGTATTAAAAGGAGTATTAGTAGAAACATAAACACATACCATACTTTTACTTAGCACATTTTCTATTTGCTTGCTTAGTTTGTTTTCAACATTTTTCTAAAACAAAACAAAAAAAAATAAAAAAGATCTAATCCTCATTATCAAAGTTGGCCATTTTCCTTTTTAATTACCTTCTATTTGTAGTCTCTGTCTCACAGACCAGTACTTGATTATACTCTGTCTTGTGTTATGCCTGAATTCTGATCTTTCCAGGAGATATTCAAGAGGACAGAATCCTGGAATCGTCAAGTTGGAGAGATACTTAGAGGTATCTTCTATAATATTCATTATGTACAGTTACCCAGGCTCTGCTAGAATACTTCCAGCACAAGGAAACATTACAAGTCAGCCCATTAAGCTACTGGATAACTGTTAGGAAGCTCTCATTTATGTTGAACCAAAACATGTTTTCCTCTTTCTACTCTCCCAAGAGAAACACTTAATCTTAAAGAAAGAAAAGAGTGTTGTGGGGCCGCTGGGTGGCTCAGTGGGTTAAAGCCTCTGCCTTTGGCTCAGGTCCTGATCCCAGGATCGTGCCATTGAGCCCTGCATCGGGATCTCTGCTCAGAAGGGAGCCTGCTCCCCACCCCCACTCCCCACCCCTCCAGCCTCTCTGCCTACTTGTGATCTCTATCTGTCAAATAAATAAATAAAATCTTAAAAAGAAAGAAAGAAAAGCGTGTTGTATTTGGAGCCAGAAGAATTCTTTTTTATTAAGGTGAAGTTTACATCACTGATACAATATTATGTCAATTTTATCTCAATAAAGTAAAAAAGAGCAAAAAAATAAATAAAATTGAGGACATTTTTATTTATTGTAAAAGACATAATTAAGACAGTGAAAAGGCAAGCTACAGGTTGGGAAAACAGACTTCTAATCCACGTAACCTACAAAATCTCATATCTTGTATAAATAAGGAACTCCTAAATTTGCAATAAAAAGATAGGCAACTCAGTATGTATGTCTGTGTGCACATACATACACATATACACACAGTAAAATATTATTCAGCCATAAAAAAGAATGAGATCTTGCCATTTGTGACAATATGGATGGCTCTAAAGTGTTTTATGCTAAGTGAAACAATCCGAGAAAGACAACTAACATATGATTTCACTTATATGTGGATGTTAAAAAAAAAACCCAAAGACTCATAAATATAGAGAACAAAACTGGTGGTTACCAGAGGAGAGGGGAGAGGGGAATGGGAGAAATAGGTGAAGGATGTTAAGAGGTACAAGCTTCCTGTTATGATATGAATAAGTCACGGAGATGAAAAGTACAGCATAGGAAATATAGTCAATCACTTTGTCATAACGTTGTATGGTGACAGATGGTAAATACACTTACCATGGTGAGCATTGCATAACATACAGAATTGTTGAATCCCTATGTTGTACACCTGAAACTAATATAACATTGTATGTCAATTCTACTCCAATAATGAACAAATTTTTCTTAAGTCTGCATACATGTTAAAAAAAAGACAACTCAATTTGTTTAATGGGGAAAATACTTGAGAGGCACTTCATAAAAGAGTATATCCAAATGACATATAAGCATATGAGCAAGTGTTCAACATTATTAGTCATCTAGAAAACTAAAATTAAAATCACAATACACACCCACCAACATGGCCAAAGTTAAAAGGACTGACAGTACAAGGGGTTTGGCGGAAAGCATCTCAAATTCTCATACACCACTGGTGGAAGGATTTATGTTTTCTATTGCTGCATAAAAAACTTTGCCACAAAGCTAGCAGCTGAAAACACCACACATTTATTGTCTTCCAGTTTCTGCAGATCAGGAATCCAGACAGGACTTAACAGGGTCCTGGGCTCTGGGTCTCAGGAGACCCAATCAAGGTGTGTTTATCTCAAGACGATTAGGGAAGAATTCGCTTCTAAGCACACCCCGGTTGTTGTGAAATTCACTTCCTTGCAGCTGTAGCACTAAGGGCTTCAGTTTCTTGCTGGTTGTTGGCCAGAGGCCACTCGAAGCTGTCCTGCTTTCCTACAACATGGCCCTCTTCGTGGGCAGTTCACAATACTGCCACTTACTTGATTCTTCCACGCCAGCAGGAGAATGAGAGCCCAAGATGTGGTTTTACCAACATGGACTATAGTGGGACTATTATTTTTCTGTGATGAAGTCTACACTTACTTTTCAAAATTAGAATGGTTTCTTTTTCTGATTTAAAAAAGTACATAATCATTATAATTCATTTAAACTGTACACAGAAGTAGAAAAAAAGAAGGTAAAAATCACCCAAAACCCAAACAAAGGCTAATACTCTTAACAGTGTGGAGAACCTCCTTCTAGTCCTTCCTCAGTGCATACCCATAAACTTATACTATCATTCTTGGGATGTACATGTTTCTGTCACATGTTCTTACAGGGTGGCCTCTATGCTGAAGTCAGTGTCCCCTGCTACCTCTTATGGTCCTCCTACATTTCCCCAATTTTAAAAAAATTATTTATCTTTATAGAAGGAAAAAGAAAATATGAAAACCATAAACAAGAGGCTAAAATGCAAAAAAAAAAAAGTAAAAGGAAACATCAGCCCGCTACCCAGATAACAGCATTAACATCTCTATATGTTTCCTTCTAGTCATCTCCACTACTCGGATAACACCATTAACATTTCTATGTGTTTCCTTCCTGTCTTTCCATCTTTTACATAACTGTATATATACCTCATAAACCTGGCCTTCCCTCCTGGCTTCTCAAAATCTCACTTCTCTACTCATTCCCCCTGTCCCATCCAGGAGAGCCAACCTCTCCCTCCATTTATCCTTCCTATCAGCTTCATGTTCTCCCCAGGGTACAGCGGAAGGGAGAAAATCTTCTAACCCTGTGACACCCTTCAGATTCCGCCAGATCATCTTCCGTTCATAGCCCTTAATTTTTTTTCCTTTAAAATTTGTTTAACAGTATTCTACTTAACCCACCCAGTATATCCAAAATAATATCATTTTGGAATGTAATCAGTAAAGAAGTACGAAGATATTTCACAGTTTATTTAGAGAATAAATTTTTGTGTATTTTACATGCACAGCCCAACTCAGTTCAGACCAACATTTCTTTTTTTTTCCCCTGTAAATTATCTTTAATGGTAATTTATAATTTTTTTTCATGACTTATTCATTCTATTTATTTATTTATTTTTCTTCTTTTTTTTAATTTTTTTTATTTTTTATAAACATATATTTTTATCCCCAGGGGTACAGGTCTGTGAATCGCCAGGTTTACACACTTCACAGCACTCACCAAAGCACATACCCTCCCCAATATCCATAACCCCACCCCCCTTCTCCCAACCCCCCTCCCCCCAGCAACCCTCAGCAGACTAACATTTCAAGTGCTCAACAGCCACATGTGGTGAGTTGGCCACCATACTGGGCAGCAGAGATCTAATTCATTGCTCCATTCTCCAGCATCCTCTCTGCCCAATCCCCCACACCCACCAAGAATCATCTAGCACCCGCTACTCAAATGTGGCGAATTGTTAGCATCAGCATCATCTGGAGCTTGTTAGAAATGCAGACTCTTAGGTCCCACATAGGACTTACCTAAATTTGAATCTGCATTTTCACACTATGTCCAGGTGAACTGTTTACACATGAAACTTAAGTCTTTCTGGCTTCCAGTAGCAAGAAACTCCCCATCCCATCCCTAATTTTTAAATTAGTTCCCTTCTTTAAATTGTTCTAATTATTAGGAAAACATTTGTTCTTCCTTTATTGAGGGTTCTCTGTAAGCCTGGCATTGCATTAAGAACTTCACATCAGGGCGCCTGGGTGGCTCAGTGGGTTAGGCCGCTGCCTTCGGCTCAGGTCATGATCTCAGAGTCCTGGGATCGAGTCCCGCACCGGGCTCTCTGCTTGGCAGGGAGCCTGCTTCCTTCTCTCTCTGCCTGCCTCTCTGCCTACTTGTGATCTCTCTCTGTCAAATAAATAAAATCTTAAAAAAAAAAAAGAACTTCACATCAGTTACCTCATTTAAGCCCAACACTCTATGAGATGGTTGCCAATCTTAACTCCTTTTGTTGTTGTCACCATTTATTGCAATAAAATATACAAAACATAAAAATCTGCCAGTTAACCATTTTAGGTGTACCATTCAGTGGCATTAACTACATTCGTAAATTTGTGCAACCTTCACCACATACCTCATATAAGTGAAATCATACAATATTTGTCTTTTTGTGTCTGATTTATTTCACTTAGCATGTTTTCAACATTCACCCATGCTGTACACTGTATCAGAATCTTCTTCCTTTTTACAGTAATTATTCCATTGTATGTATGCACCACATTTTGTTTATCCATTCATCTACTGATGGACATTTGGATTGTTCCCACCTTTAGGCTATTGTGAATAAGGTTGCTATGAACAGTGGTATACAAGAATCTTTTGAATCCTTGCTCTGAATTCTTCAGGGTAAATACCTAGGAGTGGAATCTGGGATCGTATGGTAATGCTATATATTTAACTGAAGGAACCACCATCCTGTTTTCCACAGCAGCTGTATCATTTTATCATAGCCTTTAAAAAATAGGAGTGATCATATGTGGAATATAAGAAATAGTGCAGAGGATCATAGGGGAAGGGAGGGAAAACTGAATGGGAAGAAATCAGAGAGGGAGACAAACCATGAGAGACTTTTGTTTCTGGGAAATAAACTGAGGGTTGCTAAAGGGGAGGTGGATGGGGGATGGGGTAGCTGGGGGATGGACATTAAGGAGGGCACTTGATGTGATAAGCACTGGGTGCTATACACAACTACTGAGTCGTTGAACACTGTATCTGAAACTAATGATGTGCTATATATGTTAACTAAGTGAATTTAAAGTAAATAACGAACAAATAAATAAAATTTAAAAATAGGAGTCATTGTGGTAATTTTTCTCATCAGAAAATTTTTTATTGCTGTTTTAAGAAAACTGGACTTCTTAAAGAAGAGAGAAAAAAGTTTTTTTTTAAAAAATTATAATCTCATTATTCAATGAAAGTCTTCACATGTTCATACAGATTCTTCCAGAATTTCTTTTTATGACAATTGTTCCTTAATATAAAAGTTGTATGGGGCACCTGGGTGCCTCAGTTGGTTAAGAATCTGTCTTAGGTTCAGGTCATGACCCATGGTGTTGGGAGGGAGCTCTGCGATGGGGCTCCTTCCTCATCAGGGAGTCTGCTTCTCTCTCTCCCTCTCCCTCTCCTCCTCCCCACTGCTCACATGTTCTCTCTCACTCTAGAGTAAATAAATAAAATCTTTAAAAATAAATAAATGAATAAATAAAGGTTTTCTTTGTTGCCATGAAATTCTAAACATACTTTTGAAGGAACAATATTTTAGAAATGTACTTGCCTTAAAAATATACCATTTTTCTCCAAGATGGGATTGGGAGGGAGACAAACCATAAGTGACTCTTAAACTCACAAAACAAACTGAGGGTTGCTGGGGGGAGGGGGGTTGGGAGAAGGGGGGTAGGGTTATAGACATTGGTGGGGGGTGTGCTTTGCTGAGTGCTGTGGGGTGTGTGGACCTGGCAATTCACGGACCTGTACCCCTAGGGATAAAAATATATGTTTATAAAAAATAAAAAATTAAAAAAAATACCTTTCAATACCACAAAAAAGTGAAAGAAAATAGTTTTAAATTTTGCTTTAAAAATCATGTATACACTCTCCTTTATAAATTAAATTAAATTAAAAATCATGTAAAAAATATATATATATACCATTTTTCAATATGCAGCCATCAGAAATTATGTTTGTGAGGACTATGCAATCATAATTATAAGCTTTATCTTCTAGTGAATGTCTACGATATTCCAGAAACTTCACACATGCTGACTATAATTCTCACCACAACCCAGTGTAAGCTTTACCACTGGATGGGCCAGGTTTTGCCAGTTGTGTGGTCTTGAATAAGTACCCAACCTCCCTGTCCCTACCTTGCCTCATTTGTGAAAACAGAGAACCTTCTAGCACCTGCCTCTGGAGTTACTGCGCATTCAAACGAGGGGATCTACATAAGGCGCTTGGAACAGAGGGCTCCTTATCAGCACCCAAGAAATGTTCACCAATTAAATTTCAGGTTCCCTGACAATTTAAACATGCGAAATAAAATTGAACCATGACAGTAGTAGAAGAAAGTGCAGGTGAGCACTTTTATAATCTGGAGGGTGGGCAAGACCTTCTAAGCACATTATCAGAGGCAGAGGTAATCAAAGCAAAGGATTATTAGAACTGAACACATAATACAAATCATGGCTGAGAGACAGAAAACACCAAAAAGCTAGAAGATAAGCAATAATTAGGGGGAAAATTTTAATTAATGTGACGATTAAAAAGGTCTTTAATATACAACAAGCTTCACAACTAAAAAAAAAACATACAAGCAATGGTATTTTCCTGGAAAAGTAGATAAAGGATAGAAATAGTCAAGCAAGACAGTCCAATGTGGCCAATTTATGCCTGGGGACATTTTGATGAGCCCTCCTGGCACGGCTGCCCTGACAGCTGACACAGCCACCGGTTTCACTGTCGCTGTCACGGCGTACTTCTCACCCTCCCTCTCTACTCTATCTCCAGTCCAGAGAACTCTCACTTTGTAGTTTAGTTCTTTCTGCCTTATGTGCCTGTTCTTCCACAAACTGTTATTTCTAATAAAAAAGAAAAAAGAAAAAATATTAGACAGGGCTAACCTCCAAGAGGAAACTAAAATCATCTTTCTAAGAGAAGTTTTTTAGGTTTTTAAAAAATATTTTATTTATTTATTTGAAAAAGAAAGACACGGTGAGAGAGGGAACAAAAGCAGGGAGAGTGGGAGAGGGAGAAGCAGGCTCCCACTGAGCAGGGAGCCCAATGTGGGCTCCATCCCAGCACCCTGGAATCATGACCTGAGCCGAAGGCAGATGTTTAGCGACTGAGCCACCAGGTGCCCCAAGAGAAGTTTTATGATATTAAATATAATGTTTGCATACTCAAATCCTGAGAGAAAAGTTGAGAATTTCATTGAGCATTTCCTCTACATTCTGACATTCTGGAGCTGAGAATAAGGAATCTTACATGTTCCAAATACCTTCCTTCTTCCCCTCCACTCAATGTCAATAGACAGATAGATAGATAGATGCAATTTATTCATATAAATTTATTCAAATGGTCAGGAAGGCCTTCTCAAATGTGGTAGTATTTGAGGAGAGGCATGAAAGAAGTGAGGGAGTAAGCTATGAGGATTTCTGAACATTCCAGGTAAAGAGAACAACAGGAAAGGCCCTGAAGCAGGAGGTATGTTTGATGAAGCTTGAGGTCACCAGGGTGACTAGAGCAAAAGGATAAAAGGAAAGAGCAGTAGGAGATGAGGGCAGAGAGGTCATAGGTTAAGAGAGATCAGATGGAGCTGTGTATATTACAGTAAAAACTTTGGAATTTATTTTAAGAACCTGGGGAGGTTGACATAATAAGGAGAAAGCAAGCCTACAAAAAGCAGAGGTGTCTATCCTTTATATTTTATAACAAAAAAGAGAGTAATTTCCATTAAAACAAATGATTCCTATTTATATGTGATTATAGACCAAATGGTGCCCAATCCCTAATCATCATTCACTTCCCCATCACTGAGACCTTTACCTCAAATGGGCAGGGTTAGCAATAGGGAATTTGGGTTAGGAAGAAAAAGTTAAGAAAAAGGAGGAAAAAGTTAACATAGCAAGTTTGGTGGTTTTCTCCTTGCGTGTCTCCAAGAGGACCAGCAGAGACCCTTAGGCAAGCCATGAGAATGTATGTGTCAAAGTGTTCTGTATAATAACAAAGGATTCCTGTCTCACATTTAGGTCTTTCATCCATTTTGCGTCTATTTTTGTGTGTGGTGTAAGGAAATGGTCCAGTTTCATTCTTCTGCATGTGGCCGTCCAATTCCTCCAACACCATTTGTTGAAGAGACTGTCTTTTCTCCATTGGACATTCTTTCCTGCTTTGTTGAAGATTCGTTGACCATAGAGTTGAGGGTCCATTTCTGGGTTCTCTATTCTGTTCCATTGATCTATGTGTCTGTTTTTGTGCCAGTACCATACTCTTTTGTTGATTACAGCTTTGTAATAGAGCTTGAAGTCTGGAATTCTGATGCCACCAGATTTGCTTTACTTTTTCAACATTCCTCTGACTATTCAGGGTCTTTTCTGGTTCCATACAAATTTTAGGATTATTTGTTCCAGCTCTGTGAAAAAAGTTGATGGTATTATGATAGGGATTGTATGAAATGTGTAGATTGCTCTAAGTAGCATAGACATTTTCACAATATTTGTTCTTCCAATGCATGAGCAAGGAAAGTTTTTCCATTTCTCTGTGTCTTCCTCAATTTCTTTCATGAGTACTTTATCGTTTTCTGAGTACAGATTCTTTGCCTCTCTGGTTGGATTCATTCCTAGGTATCTTGTGGTTTTGGGTGTAATTGTAAATGGGATCAACTCCTTAATTTCTCTTCCTTCTGTCTTGTTGGTGTATATAAATGCAACTGATTTCTGTGCATTGATTTTATATCCTGCCACTTTACTGAGCTCCTGTATGAGTTCTAGCAGCTTTGGGGTGGAGTCTTTTGGGTTTTCCACATAAAGTATCATATCATCTGCAAAGAGTGATAGTTTGACTTCTTCTTTGCCAATTCAGATGCCCTTTATTTCTTTTCATTGTCTGATTGCTGAGGCCAGGACTTCCAGTACTATGTTGAATAGCAATGATGATAGTGGACATCCCTGCCATGTTCCTGACCGTAGGGGAAAAACCCTCAGTTTTTCCCCACTGAGAATGATATTCGCTATGGGTTTTTCATAGATGGCTTTTATGATATAGAGGTATGTACCCTCTGTCCCTACACTGTGAAAAGTTTTAACCAAAAAAGGATGCTATACTTTGTCAAATGCTTTTTCTGCATCTATTGAGAGTGTTATATGGTTCTTGTCCTTTCTTTTACTAATGTTATGTATCACGTTAATTGATTTGCAGATGTCGAAACAACTTTGCAGCTCAGGAATAAATCCCACTTGGTCATGTTGAATAATTATTTTAATGTACTGTTGGATCCTATTGGCTAGGATTTTGGTGAGAATTTTTGTATCCATGTTCATCAGGGATATTGGTCTGTAACTCTCCTTTTTGATGAGGTTTTGTCTGGTTTTGGGATCAAGGTAATGCTGGTCTCATAAAATGAGTTTGGAAGTTTTCCTTCCATTTCTGTTTTCCAGAACAGTTTCAGGAGAATAGGTATTAATTCTTCTGTAAATGTTTGGTGGAATTTCCCTGGGAAACTATCTGGCCCTGGGCTCTTGTTTGTTGGGAGATTTTTGATTACTGCTTCAACCTTGCTGGTTATGGGTCTGTTCAAGTTTTCTATTTCTTCCTGATTCAGTTTTGGTAGTTTAAACATCTCTAGGAATGCATCCATTTCTTCCAGATTGTCTCATTTGATGGCATATAGTTGCTCATAATATGTTCTTATAATTGTTTGTATTTCTTTGGTGTTGGTTGTGATCTCTCCTCCTTCATTTATGATTTTATTAATTTGAGTCCCTTCTCTTTTCTTTTTAATAAGTCTGGCCAGGGATTTATCAATCTTATTAATTCTTTCAAAGAACCAGCTCCTTGTTTTTTTTGATCTGGTCTACAATCCTTTTGGTTTCTATTTCATTGATTTCTGCTCTGATCTCTTTATTATTTCTCTTCTACTGCTGGGATTAGGCTCTCTTTGCTGTTCTTTCTCCAACTCCTTTAGGTGTAGGGTTAGGTTGTATATTTGGGACTTTTCTTATTTCTTGAGAAAGGCTTATATTGCTATATACTTTCCTCTTAGGACCACCTTTGCTGCATCCCAAAGATATAATACCAATGGACTGATGATTCCTTTGTGTGCACCTAGAGTAATAAGCCATGCCATGCCATCTTGTTAGGATTACATTTGCACAAACACAAAGATAGATGATGCAAACCTGGTTTCGTTGTTGGGGTCAACACTGTTGAGGTCCTGAGTCTCCTGCTCTTGGCCAGTTATCAATAAGATGTACATACGTGACCAGCCCTCCCATCTGTGACCCAACCCCTGAGACTCAAAATGGGCTTTACTGGGCATAGATATTCTATATACATCCTTGGATTTCACTGCTATAAACCATTAAAAGGGAAACTAGAAATTCAATGAAAATGAAAACATAACAACATAACAAAAGCAGTGGAATGCTGCCCAAGCTGTATTTAGAAGAGAATTTATAGCACTAAATTCCTATATAAGAAAAGAAGAAGGGCTTCAGATCAGTGACTCTAGCTTTGATCCTCATGAGCTAGAAACATTAGAAGAAATTAAACTAAAAGTAAGCAGAAGAAAGGAATTATTAAGATAAGGGCAGAAATCAATGAAATAGAAAACATGAAAAAATAGAGAAAATCAATGAACCCCAAAACAGGTGATTTCAAAAGGTCAACAAAATTTAAAAACTTACATCTAGTTATATCTAGTTTCTCTCTCTGACAAATAAATAAACATCTAAAAAATTAAAAATAAATAAATAAAAATTTAAAAAATTTTAAGATGTGGTTCATATATATAATGGAATATTACTCAGCCATCAGAAATGATTAATACCCACCATTTGCATCAAAATAGATGGAACTGGAGGGGATTATACTAACTGAAATAAGTCAAACATTGAAAGACAATTATCATATGGTTTCACTCATATGTGGAACATAATGAACAGCATGGAGGACATTAGGGGAAGGAAGGGAAAACCGAAAGGGGGGAAAGCAGAGGGGGAGACGAACCAGAGAGACTATGGACTCCAGGAAACAATCTGAAGGTTTCAGAGGGGATGCAGTGTGTGGGGATGGGTGAGCCCAGTGATTAGGGAGGGCATGTGTTGTAATGAATACTGGATGTTATACACAAATAATGAATCATGGAACACTACATCAAAAACTAATGATGTACTGTATGGCAACTAACATAAATAAATAAATAAATAAATAAATAAATACACTTTTTGTACCTTAATGGACACTACCAAGAAAGTGGTAAAAGAACCCACGGAAAGGGAGAAGATATGTGCAAATCATGTATCTAATTATAGTTTAGTATCTAAAATGAAAAACTTTCATAATTCAACAAAAACTTAATCCAATTAAAAGGGAGTACTACAGGGACACCTGGGTGGCACAGGTAGTTGAGCAACCCACTCTTGGTTTCCACTCAGGTTCTGATCTCAGAGTTCTGAGATCCAGCCCCACATTGAGCTCTGTGCTCAGCACAGAATCTGCTTGAGATTTTCACTTGAAATTCAGCCATCCCCCCCAGATAAATAAATATTTTTAAAAAGATTTTATTTATTATTTGACAGAGAGAGACACAGTGAGAGAGGGAGCACAAGCAGGAAGAGTGGGAGAGGGAGACGCAGGCTTCCCGTTGAGCAGGGAGCCCAATGCAGGGCTCGATCCCAGGACCCTGGGATCATGACCTGAGCCAAAATTAGATGTTTAACTGACTGAGCCACCCAGGCACCCCTAAATAAATCTTTTTTAAAAAGAATAAATAAATACAAGTGAGTATTACAGGCAGAGATGGATATACTGTGATTATGAAAGGGAGAGAGGTAAATTTTGCAAGAAGACGTACAATTCTAAACTTTTACATACCTAATAAGAAAGCTTCAAAATACATGAAACAAAAACTGATAGAATATAAATGAAAAATAAACATATACACACTTAGAGATTTTAATACACCTTTCAAAAATTGATAGTAAAGTAGACAGAAAATCTTTAAGGATATATAAGACTTGATACTGTCTACCAATTTGGGGTGCCTGGGTGGCTCACTTGGTTAAACATCTGCCTTCGATTAGGTCATGATCCCAGGCTCAAGTCATGATCCCAAGGTCCTAAAATAGAGCCCCACCTCAAGCTCTTTGCTCAGCAGGGAGCCTGCTTCTCCCACTCCCTTGGCCTGCAGGTCTGCCTACTTATGCTCTCTCTGTCAAATAAACAACAACAAAAAAACCCGCTATCTACCAACTTGACCTAATAGAAATTTATAGAACACTCAATGAACAACAGAACATACATTATTTTCACAAGTCCAGATAAGGTTTACCCAAATAGACCATATTCTGGGCCACAAAACAATTTACAACACATTTAAATAGTATTAGAATTATAAAACTTATGTTCTCTGAATCCAATGAAATTAAATTAGATTTTATTGGATTAAATTAAATCAAATCAGTATACCAAAGATTTCTGGAAAATCCCCAAATATTTGAACCTAAATAGCGAACTTTTTTTTAAAAGATTTTATTTATTTATTTGACAGACAGAGATTACAAGCAGGCAGAGAGGCAAGCAGAGAGAGAGGAGGAAGCAGGCTCCCCGCTGAGCAGAGAGCCCGATGCAGGGGCTCGATCCCAGAACCCTGGGACCATGACCTGAGCTGAAGGCAGAGGCTTTAACGCACTGAGCCACCCAGGTACCCTGAACTTTTTTTTTTTTTAAGGTTTTATTTATTTATCAGAGAGAGAGAGGGGGAGAGAGCGAGCACAGGCAGACAGAATGGCAGGCAGAGGCAGAGGGAGAAGCAGGCTCCCTGCTGAGCAAGGAGCCCGATGTGGGACTCGATCCCAGGACGCTGGGATCATGACCTGAGCCGAAGGCAGCTGCTTAACCAACTGAGCCACCCAGGCGTCCCTACCCGGAACTTTTTAAAAAAGATTTTATTTATTTGGGAGAGAGGGAGAGAGATAGGAGAGAGAGCATGTGGGGGGGGGGGTGGGCAGCGGGAAGGGGAAGGAGGTGACGCCCCCCTGATCAGGGAGCCTTGTCGCTGGGCTCCATCCCAGGACCATGGAATCATGACCTGAGCTGAAGGTAGATGCTTAACTGACTGAGCCACCCAGGTGCCCTGAATAACAAATTTTCAATTAGCAATAATCGCGCCTCGGATAAACCTCATTGGCTACGATACTGCCACTGTTTTAAATAACACGCGGGTCAAGGAAGAAATCAAAAAGGGAAATTATAAAGCATCTTGAATGAATATGAAAACAGCAAAAGGGGCTACTGGGTGGCTCAGTCATTAAGTGGCTGCCTTAGGCTCAGGTCATGATCCCAGCGTCCTGGGATCAGGCTCCGTGCTCCAGAGGGAGCCTGCTTCTCCTTCTCCCTCTGCCTGCTGCTCCCCTACTCCCTGCTTGTGCTCCTTGTCAAATAAATAAAATCTTTTTTAAAGAGTAAAGGAAAACAGTAAAAATTGTGGGATGCAGTAAAACCCATAGTTAAAAGAAATTTTATAATAGTAAATACTTGTATTAGAAAACATTAAGGATCTTGAAACAATGACCTCAACTTTCACCTTAAGAAACTAGAAGACAAAGAGCAAATTAAATCTAAGAAAACTTAAATCCAAAGTAAAGATGACAGAAATCAAACACACTGAAAATTAGAAGGAAAAAAAAGAAAGAAAGAAAAGCTGGTTCTTTGAGAATGTCAATAAAATAGATAAACCTCTATAGACAGACTGACCAGGAAAAAAAAAGGAACCAATTAACCAATATTAGAATGGATTAAGAGAAAGAACATAAATTATACATCCTACAAATATCATAGCAGGTAGACTCTAAGAGTCCTTATTTATGCTTGTCTCCTGGTATTCATGCTCCTGTGTGATCCTCTCCTGTTGAGTGTGATCTGAAGTAGTGATTTGCTTCTCATCAACAAAAATACAATAAAGGTAGTGTGATATCACTTCCATGACCAGACTATGACTACCATCTTATTATAGTCTCTCTGTTGCTGACTTTAATAAAGCAAGCTGCCATGTTGGAAAGGCAGCATGGCAAGGAACTGAGGGCAATCTTTTTCCCACAGCCAACAGAAAATCAAGGCCCTCAGTCCAACAACCCACAAAGAACTTAATCCTGCCAACAACCATGTAAGTTTGGAAGTGAATCCTTCCCCCCAGTCAAGTCTTTAGATGAGGCTCTGGCCCTGGGTTATAGCCTTATGAGAGACCCTAAACAGAGGACCCAACTAAGTTATGCCTGGATTCTGGGTCTGCAGAATCTGTGAAATAATAAATGCCTGTTGTTTTAAGAAGCTAAGTTTGCAGTAATTTGTTATGCAGAAATAGATAACTAATACAAGTGTTAAGATAAAGAAATAGTATCAACAACTTCATGCTAATAAATTTGTGAACTTTGATGAAAAGGAAAAATGGACAAACTTCTTAAAATACACAAACTATCAAAACTCATTCAAGAAGAAATCAATAACCTGAATATTCCCATTAATATTATAAAAATTAATTTATAGGGGCATCTTGTTAAGCGTCAGACTCTTGATGTCAGCTCAGGTCATGATCTCAGGGTTGTGAGATGAATCCAGGCATTGGTTGGGCTCCCTGATCAGCAGAGAGTCTGCTTAAGATTCTTTCCCTCTGCCCCCCCCCCACCTCCCTGCTCATGCACCTGCACTCTCTCTCTTTCTCTCAAATTAATAAATAAATCTTTTTAAAAAGCAATTTTCAGTTAAAAACTTTGTCACAAAGAAAACTTTGGGCCCAAATGACTTCACTGGTGAATTCTTCAAGCATTTAAGAAATAATTATAATTCTATACAAACTCTTCCAGAAAATAGAAGATAATAGAGTACTTCCCAACCCATTCAATGAGATAAACATTACTGTGATACCAAAATTAAAGACATTATAAGAAAGAAAACAAAGACCAATACTGCTCAAAAACTTAGATGCAAAAATTCTTTGTGAAATTTTAGCAAATTGAATCTAACTATATATACAAAGGATACTTCATCATAACCAAATGAAGGTTTATCTGAGGAATGCAGAGGAGGTTGAACAATCAAAATCACTGTAATTCACCACATTAACAAAAGAAAAAAGAAAAAAACATATCATCATCTCATTAGACACCAAGAAATCACTTGATGAAAGGCAACATCTTAGCATAAAATATCTTAAATAAAATCTCTTAGCAAACTAGGAATAAAAAGGAATCTTCCTTAATCTGAAAAATGGTGCATGCTCTCTCTCTATCTCTAACAAATAAATCCTTAAAAAGAACAGAGAAATCCAGCAATAAACAAATCTCTTTAATTTTGTTAAATCCAGTAATACACAAATGTATTTGATAATGGAGCTCTTTATTTGCAAATTAGTAATAGTCTATGAAACACACTTTGGAAACCATGATTTTGTTAATCACTTTTGCTTTACTTGTGAGGAATCTGATACCCAGAGACAGTAACTCACTTAACCAAGACCACTTGTCTAATGATGTGTCCAGGCACAAATGCTCTGCTCCTTATATTATGCAACAGATTATCATTTTCATTAGGTATGGGTTATGTCTTGAAGGTTTCATAAGCAAGTATTGCTTCTACTTCTGTCCTTCCACTACTCCAGTGCCTGTCCCTATTATAGCACTTACCATCACATAGTACAGTCATCTGTCTTCCCCATTAGACTGAGCACTCCCTCTGCCCAGGGAATGTGGACTGATCATTTTTGTTTTGCCCAGTTAGTTCCATGACTAGAATAGAGCAGAATCTCAGTAAATGTTTCATGAACAAAAGGACTTGGGGTTGGGGAAGGACTTCCATGTGAACAGCCCAATAACAAAAGTACAGATATCTAAGAGAAGAGTACAAGACTCCAAGCTGGGGGGAAAAAGATACGGAGGAACAGTCATATAGGGGAGGGAGACAGGATTGGAGAAAAATTAAGAACAGTATTCTTACTACAAGGAATCAGGAAAGTAGACCCAATGAGATATAATGGTGTCACCAATGCACAGAAGATATTTGGTTCAGGACAGCTGGTGTGTTATTGCATAATCTCTAAATAATTAGCTGTACTAAATGCCAAGAAAATGCTCTGCTCCGTGCCAAAAGAAAAACACATTATGACATAACCACATTAAAATAATTATTTCAGGGGCATCTGGCTGGCTCAGTCAATAGAACATGGAATTCTTAGTCTCAGGGTACTGAATTCAAGCCCCACGTTGGGATGGAGCGTGCCTTAAGAAACAGATAAGTAATCATTTCTGTTGGATAGCACTGAATATCTATCATAAGTATCAGTTCAACATGTTGAGGGAAATCATTTCAAGCTTGTTATTCTCAAAATAAAAATTAAATATATGAAAACAAAATTACATCACAAAAAGAACATTATTGATCACAAGTTCTTAGCATACATAAGCTCATTTAGGTCAAATAACTACCCTGTAAACATGTAATGTAAACTTCCACTACATTTTACAAATATGTAAAATTTCCCTGTTCATTTTAAAAAGATTTGAAGAGGGGTGCCTACATGGCTTAGTCGGTTAAGTGTCTGCCTTCAGCTCAGGTCAGGATCCCAGGATCCTGGGATCAGTCCTGCACTGGGCTCCTTGATCAGCAGGGAGCCTGTTTCTTCCTCTCACTCTGCCTATCTCCCCTGCTTGTGCTCTCTCATTCTCTGTCTCTCTCTCAAATAAAGAAATAAAATCTTTTTGAAAAATAATTTAAAAAATAAAAAGATTTGAGGAACTAAATCTTCTCTTCCAAGAATCTGCATTGTCATAAGAATCCGGGTTGCCCAAATCCCCCCCCCCAATAATTTCCAAAACCAAAGTTGTTCTAATGTGTTGAATTTCTCCAGTGACCTTAATTTTATAAAGAGAGTTTAATTTTCCTAACTCACATAGCCTCTTGTTGAGCATTTAAAAATGATAACTGGTGCATCATCTTGTTCAGAACAAACTGTAGGAATTCAAAACAGCTGCCTCTCTAAGGAACATCCAAGACTTTTAAGAGTTCCTAATATGGGGTGCCTGGCTGGCTCAGTGAGTTAAAGCCTCTGCCTTCAGTTCAGGTCATGATCTCAGGGTCCTGGGATCGAGCCCCACATCGAGCCCCACATCGAGCCCCACATCAGGCAGGGAGCCTGCTTCCCCGATCTCTCTGCCTGCTTCTCTGTCTACTTGTGATCTTTGTCTGTCAAATAAATAAATAAAATCTTTTTTAAAAAAGAGTTCCTAATATGGGTTTTATATCAAAATCAATTTGTAACTTTTCACAGGAAGAGAAGAAAAAGAGGAATGAATGCCTATAGAGTACCTAATAAATTCCAGATATTATGATAAACACTTTATAAAGCTTCCTGGATATAATTCCCATATCCTCCTTTTGAGATAAAATGGACCTTGCTTCTGGAATGTTTATAAAAAATTATGAGTTTTAAAAGTTAAAAAAAAAGGACACAAACAAGATAAATGTTTAAGGATGGAAATTAGTCATACATAAAGCAAACTTAAAGACAGCACTACTACAGGAATAAAATCTAATTTAGCTTTAAATATAAATTTCTGTTCACTTATATCATTCATTAACATTTTAAATAATAGTCCACAAATATAAGGCAAATATACTGATACTATTTGCTAACACCACTTGGAAATATTAGGTATGTTCTATTCTAGAAAACCTGTCACTTAGATGAGAGATCTTTTTTTTTTTTTAAGATTTTATTTATTTATTTGACAGAGAGAGATCACAAGTAGGCAGAGAGGCAGGCAGAGAGAGAGAGAGAGGAGGAAGCAGACTCCCTGCTGAGCAGAGAGCCCGATGCGGGACTCGATCCCAGGACCCTGAGATCATGACCCGAGCCGAAGGCAGCAGCTTAACCCACTGAGCCACCCAGGCACCCTAGATGAGAGATCTTAAGATCAAGTTTAAATGGTGAAGTTTACCCTATGATCTTCGCTTTGGAACAAAGTAAATTTCATTACATTTATATTTACATAGATGCAGACAAAGCCGTGTTCAAGAACTCTATCTCAGGAAAGATTCATTTTAACACAGTTCTATATAGAGCAGGTGTTGGTCCTGCCTCCTACTCAACACTTAACAACAAAATTCAACCCATTAAAAGTAAGGGCAGGCCCTCTGGTTTGAGATGATATAGTTTTTTAAGTCATTAAATTACCCCCCCCCGCAACTGCCCCAAATTTCGAAGCAGTCTTAAAATTAAAGTGCCCAGCTCAAACGGCTGGAAATTCCAGCCCTGTACTGGCTTTCCCATAACTGACATTTCAGGTATCATAAACTATATTACTCTGATCTTAGGAGGAGAATGGAAAGGGATGTTGAAAAAAATTAATATTCCTTTTGCATATGAGACCCTATCCCTAAATTCCTAATAAACAGCAGGATCAGAGGGTGACTCATAATTACACAGTTATCCTTTTTAACTGGTTAAATCAAATGACCCATCTGGCATTCACATTTAAAATCTGCAAGTCTAGACATTACATCAAAATTTTGATGTCCAACTTGGGGAAGCTGGACTCTGGCCCCAAGAACTACCACCCAAAGCAGATGGGAGTTCACGCTACCTAGTCTCCACATCGCCCTTTTTGCCTTTTTCTTTATTTTTCTTTTCGTAAACTTCAGCAGAACTCCAAGATGCCGTGGAAAATTCTCGTAGGGCGCTGAAGTCCAGCAGGTCGCTGAGCTGCTTATTGATCTTTATGAGCGGCCATGCGCTGCTGCCGTGGTTCATCTTTGGCCCCTTCGAGAATAGCTGAGAAGAGGGGCTCAGTAGGAGACCACCAAAGCCCAAAGTAGAGAGTGGGGAGATAAGACAGGGCGTCAGGAAAGAGGAAGAAATTTCGGGGCGCCGGGCTGACTTCCCATGTCCCCTACTCTTTCCCAACGCAGCGTGAGCAGGAGGCGGGAGAGCCCTGGATGGGTGAAGGCTCAATTCGGCGTCCTGCCAGCTGGACGGCGAGGACAGACGAGAAGTGACCCGCCCGCCGCACAATGAAAGAATTGACAAGTTTCAGGGAACATGTTTCCCGCAGCCCTGGGTCTGAGTTGCCTGCTCACATCCCCAGGCAGGTCTGCAGTCGGATAGCTTCCCTCTGCAGGTCCAAGGCGCGCTGTTAAAAAAAGAGCCACCGACCACTAGTGTCACTCTCGCCTGGCCTCCTGCTTTTGCTGCCCTGTCCCCGAGCGACCAGCCCTGGACCTGCAGAGCCCACGAAGCTCGCAGCGCGCCAAAGCCACGTGCTCTCCCACTTGCCCCAGAGCCCCAACACCCGCCCCAGCCGAGTCCAGCCGCCAGAGGCTCGGGACCGAGTGTCGCCGCCCCGCTCAGCCGCGTTGTCGCCAACGTGGAGACAACTCCGAGTTCGGCACCCTGCAGAGGTGGCAGGGCCTGCCCCCACCCCCCGCGCCTGAAGTTGCCTGCCACCCGCAGGCCGCATCCAACCACCGGGATTAAAGTTCCTTTTGGCTGGGATCTACTTCGCGCCAAAGGGCTCTGGGTCCGAGGGAGGGCCGGCAGAAGTGCCCCTCCCCCGGGAACTGAACCGGTGGGTCTCGGGCGGGCAATTGTTCCCTGGGGTGTTCTTAGCCAGGGATTGGCCTCGGCTCCAGCTCCGGCGCCCTCTATGGCTGGAAAAAAAAGGGGGGTGGCGGGGGGCTAGTTAACCCATTAGTCCCCAGCTCGCTGGCATCACCTGCGCTAAGGAAGTAGGGTCGGTGGGGAGACGCGGGAAGAGCGGACCTGAACCCGGAGGAACCGCTGTGCGCGCCGGGACAAAGCCCTCAGTGCTGGGAGGCGGGCTGGAGGGAGAGGCTCGCAGGCCCCTGCGGAACGCAAAGCGGCGGGCGTGGGCACAGCCTGCCTCCCGCTCTTCTCACTCCTTACTCCGCCCCGACACGGAGCGAAGGAGAAGCAGCTGTGGACGCATCTGGATCCGTTGCCCGTGGCACGGCCGGCTGTTGTCCCCCAGCAAGCTGCGCTGGATGCTGGAGATTCACGCCCCGGGAGGTTGCGCAGCGCTCAGCGCTGAAGATGCGTGCATGGAGGATGGGAAACCAGGAGCTGTCGGCCCATCTCGGCCCACTCTTGGAGTAAGTTTTGGTTGGTCAAATTCGCTGCAGAACCCAACGCACAATAAAGGGCAAAACCACCCGTGAACTCCACAAAGCAGTGAGGGGTTCATGCTTCCAAACGCTACAATCACTCAACCTCTTCCGTGTCCACAAACCATGTCCTCCCATCCGAATCCTGCTCAGGGCCACAAGACTGAGCAGTGGAACCAGTCTGTGGAAATGGATCAGGCCAACCCTTTTCATGTCACAGAGGTGAATAAGACAGGTCTTGTCACAAAGCCACTATCTGGCACAAGTTTTGAACTTGGCTTTAGGAAGAAGCCTCAAACGGAGAAAGAAAACATTACTAAGCCTCTATATTATGTTCAATTCGGGGTTGGAAGTAAAGACTTCTCCACTGACAGCCAGTCACTTTTTTGGTCAGTGAATGCAATAGAACTACTAAGGCTCAAGCAGAAGAAACAGTGCAGAAAAAGAAGACACACCAGAGTAATAAATTCAAGGAAACAGTCATAGCTGAGGGCAATACCATAGCAAGAAGGAGCCATTGGTACTCTGAACTAGCTGAAAATAGGGAGGTAGATTCAATGGAAAATATATGGATATATTCCTTACAAAGGAAAGTGTCTGGAAGGAAAGGCAATTGTAGCTTGGGGATGGGGATTTCCAAGATATCAATGGCTAAACCAAGACCCTGAGACAGACCCTGTGGTAACTTCCCCAATATCCTCTTCTCCTTGTTGGTAACCACCTCCTGCTCTTGAATATTACATCCTTGCCTGACTCCCTTCTGATAAGTGTAACTTCAATCCTAGGGAATTAGCACAATTCAAATCCAAAGTAATCAGCATAATCCCATTCCCTGCCATTGATTGGCTATGAGCTTGACCCAGCTGGGGCCAGTGAATGTAGCAATTTCCTGGGGGATTTGGGAAAAGTTTTTCTTTCATGTTCTGGAGGAGTTTCAGAGGCAATCGCCTCTACAACATGTGCTCAAATAAACAGGAAGCCCCTGATATTGTGGGCAACCGTATCTCAACATAACAAAGAGCCAAGCTAAAATAAAGCAGACCTCAAGAAAACAGGCAGAAAGAAATCTGACTTTTGTGCCATTTTTGATCCTCTGAATAGTGGAGGTTTTTCATATCTATTATGGCCCATAATATTTTATTTTATACTTTCTTTTCCTTATTAGACTGCAAATTCCATCCAGGTTTGAGCTGCCAGGCCTCATTCTAAAAGATACAACACAGTAGACACTTCAGAAATTGGGGCTGGAATGATAACTATCAATCACATGACATTATAACAGAAATAATTTTTATGCTGTAATACAGTCTTTGCATGTGTCATTGTTAATGTTTTTATTGACATATTTTATTACTCCCACCAATGGATTTCCTATAATAGCTCTGTCCACTTGGGACTAGAGGGAACAATATGGTATAAAAATTAATAACAATGAAGTTCATGCTTTTAGTTCACGGCATACCAATCACCACTAAACTAAAATCCAAGATTGAGATCTATTCTATCATTAGCCAGCTTTAGCATTACCAACAGTTCCAAAATGGAAACACCTAAATATCCATCAATTGATAAACACATTAACAAAATATGGTATAGCCATACTGTGGAATACTATATAGCCTAAAAGAGGATAAAATACTGATAAATGCTGCCACATAGATGAACCTTAAAAATATTATGTGAAGATGCCAGGCACAAAAGCCACATTTTGTGTGGTTAAATTTTATGAAATGTCAAGCATAAGCAGATAAAGAGAGACAGCAAGGAGATTAGGAGTTTATTAGTGCTGAGGGATGTTAGTGTTATTACTGCAATACTCCCCAAATTAACCTCTAGATTGAATGTAAGACCAGTCAAAACACCACCTGCTTCTTTTCTTTTCTTTTTTTTTTTTTTTTCAGAAAGGGATGAGCCGGTCATAAAATTCGTATGAAATCACAAAGGACCCCAAATAGCCAAAACAAATTTGAAAAAGAACAATGTTGGTGTCCCATGTCTCCATTCCAAAACATTATACAAAGTTACAATAATCAAAAGAGCATGGTCTTGACATAAGAACATACATACAAGTGGAATAGAATTAGAGCCCAGAAGTAAGCCCACACAATTATGGTCAATTGATTTTTTACAGGGGTGCCACAACCATTTAGTGAAGAAAATTAGTCTTTTCAATGAATGCTGTTGGGACGAGTGATACCCACATACAAAAAGATGATTTAGTCCCCTGTCTCATAGTATATACAAAAATTAAAACAAGTCAAAGACCTAAAACCATGATTTTCTTAGAGTGAAATATATGCATAAATCTTGATGTTGGATTATTCCGGTTTCTTTTTTTAAAGATTATTTATTTATTTTAGAGGGAGAGAGTGAGAGAGTGCACAAGCAATGTGGATGGGAAGAGGGAGAGGGAGAAGCAGACTTTCCACTGAGCAGAGAGCCTGATGTGGGGCTAGATCCCAGGCCCTGAGATCATGACCTGAGCCAAAGGTAGCTGCTTAACAGACTGAGCCACCCAGTTGTCCCAGATTATTCAGATTTCTTAAATATGACACCAAACACACAACTAACAAAGGAAAAAAGTAGATAAATTGCACTTCATCAGAATTAAAAATGTTTGTACCTCCAAGGAAACTAATAAGTGAGAAGACAACCCACAGAATTCAAGAAAATATTTGCAAATCCTATATCTCATACAGGGCTAGTTCAGAGTACAGAAATAACTTTCCAAACTCAACAACAAAAAGAAAAACAATCAACTTAAAAACAATCAAATTCAAAGGACTTGAGCAAACATTTCTCTCAAAATGGCTAACAAACACACAAAAAGATGTTCAGCATCATTCCAAGGCAAATAAAAACTACAACGAGATACCATTTCACATCCACCATTATAAGTACTCAAAAAAAGAGAAAATAACAAGTGTTGGTAAGAATATATATACACATAAGATGGAATACTATGCAGCCATCAAAAGAAATGAAATCTTGGGGTGCCTGGGTGGCTCAGTGGGTTAAGCCTCTGCCTTCGGCTCAGGTCATGATCTCAGGGTCCTGGGATCGAGCCCCACATCGGGCTCCTTGTTCGGCAGGGAGCCTGCTTCTCCCACTGCCTCTGCCTGCCTCTCTGCCTGCCTGTGTGCTCTCTCTCTCTCTCTCTGACAAACAAATAAATTTAAAAAAAAAGAAAGAAAGAAAAAGAAATGAAATCTTGCCATTTGCAACAACGTGGATGGAACTAGAGGGTATTATGCTGAGCAAAATAAGTCAATCCGAGAAAGACAACTATCATATGATCTTTCTGACATGAGGAATTTGAGAGGCAGGGCGGGAGGTTTGGGGGGCAGGGAAGGAAAAAATCAAACAAGATGGGATCGGGAGGGAGACAAACCATAAGAGACTCTTAATCTCACAAAATAAACTAAGAGTTGCTGGGGGGTGAGGGGTAGGGATAGGGTGGTTGGGTTATGGACACTGGGGAGGGTATGTGCTATGTATGGTGTGTGCTGTGGAATGTGTAAGACTGATGATTCACAGACCTGTACCCCTGAAGCAAATAATACATTATATGTTAATAAAAATAATTTTTGAGCTCTCTGCTCAACAGGGAGACTGCTTCTCCCTCTGTCTGCTGCTCCCCCTGCTTGTGCTCACGCTTTCTCTCTCTGTCAAATAAATAAATAAAATCCTAACCAAAAAAAAAAAAAAAGAAAAGAAAAGAAAGACACTTTATTCTTTTTTATTTTACGGGTTTTAAAATTATGAGTTGGTTCCCTAGCATTATTTTAGAGTATCAGTCTGACCTAATGCACTGAAATAGATTTGATACAGAAATTATGAAGTGTATTTATAAATTTGCCAATCTAAACAATTTCAGTGTAACAGTTCACAATTGGTTACTACTTAATTTTCACTGGAGACTGTTTCTAAGAGTTAAAATTCTGCTAAATGTAATTAAGACTGCCAGAAATGATAAGAAAAGAAACTCCATATGTAGGGAAGTAGGAAATGTGTAAGGTAGGCATAAGAAATGAGAACACATTTTGTTGAAGGAAAAAGAAAGTTGTAGAGGGTTTGTGAAGGGAAATCTTTGGAAAAGAATTTTACATGTGGTCAGGACTGAGATTGAAATAAATGGATTTTAAAAGTACAAACAAGCCAAACAAATGTTTTCTTTATTTTTTAATATTTAACGAAAATCTAGTTACTTGACTTATTTATGGCTTGACTCATATATTAGTGTGCATCATTAACCTATTAGAAACATCTGCCTCCGGATGCCTGGGTGGCTCAGTTGGTTAAGCAGCTGTCTTTTGCTCAGGCCACAATCCCAGGGTCCTAGGATTAAGCCCCACAAAGGGCTCCTTGCTGAGTGGGGAGCCTGCTTCTCCCTCTGCCTTCCACTTCCCCTGTTGTGCTCTTTGTCTTCCCCACTCTCTGACAAATAAATAAATTAATTAAATCTTAAAAAAAAAAAAGAAAGAAACATCTGCCTCTAGAGTGAGGCTTGCAAATAATGAACTAAAACGTGGCAGAAAAAAAAGAATAAAAGGTGATAATAAACATGAAATAAAATCTCTTAAGGAAAAATATGTATATTTAGTCCCTAATACTCTTTAGTCCTTAAGAATGTTCTGCTTCCTGGAACAATAATCTGTTGACAGTCCCTGGACAGGTCATCACCAGAAAGCAAGGTAAGACTTGGTAGGAATAAGATAACTGAAAGCTTTTTGTTGTTAAGCTTCACTGGAGGTAGCTTACTTCTTATTTATCTCTGCAAGAAGCTTTTATTTATAAAACTACTCCCTTACTCCTAAGAATTATAAACAGAAAGTCCTTCTCTCCCAACCACCCAAAATTCCCTGTTTGGTTGGTTGGTGATATTTGTATTGGCTGAAATGTTGGAGTGAATTAAGCCATCTCATACATATCAAGGCAATTGATATATATTTTGAAGTACAAAAGTTTTCTTTAATTTTGGGGTTTTTTGGGGTGTTTTCTGTTATTTTTTATTTATTTATTTATTTATTTATTTTTAAAGATTTTATTTATTTATTTGTCAGAGAGAGAGAGCAAGAGCGAGCACAGGCAGAGTGGCAGGCAGAGTCAGAGGGAGAAGCAGGCTCCCTGCGGAGCAAGGAGCCCGATGTGGTACTCGATCCCAGGACGCTGGGATCATAACCTGAGCCGAAGGCAGCTGCTTAACCAACTGAGCCACCCAGGCGTCCCTTTTGTTATTTTTTAAAAGATTTTATTTATTTATTTGACAGAGATCATAAGTAGGCAGAGAGGCAGGCACAGAGAGAGGGAGAAGCAGGCTCCCCACTGAGCAGAGAGCCCGATGCGGGGCTCGATCCCAGGACCCTGAGATCATGACCTGAGCTGAAGGCAGAGGCTTTAACCCACTGAGCCACCCAGGCACCCCTAACTTTTGAATATGATGCTTCTAATTCCTACTGATACATTATAGAATCTCTCTCTTTCTCAGACAGAATGTTTGAAAGCTATTTTTCTAAGACTCCTAGACACAGGCAACAACTGTTTAGGAGGAAAACAAAGCATTCTCCAGAGAAACACTAGCATGTATTTTCAAATTTTTTAAATTTACCACGTGTTTTATTTACTTTAAGACTCATTTCATCCATATTTTGAAAGAAATGTAAGTCAGGTTCTATGAAATAAAGGTGTTTTTGATCAAATTCCATTAAGTAAAAGTAATTGCAATTCATAGTGTATTTGGAGTGAGGGAAGACTTCATTCTATGGAACAGTTGATGGGGGAAGCCACTCGCCCTTCAGATTACAGAGATCCCAGGCATGGACTGCTTAAAACAGAACTCAGTGTGCTTGAATCTATGTAGAGCTTACATGTTCTGCTCTCACGCTGTCTATAACCTACCATACCAAAACAGAAAACTGGTTTGCACGCATTTCTGTAGGCTATGTTAATTTTTCCTTTTGTTCATTTTGTTAATTACAGGGAGAAGGGTATATGGATGAGGGCAGTTGCCAGATAAAATAGAGAACATGCTTATACTAAAAATTATTTATTGTTTATCTTGAAATTCAAATTTAACTGGGAGTCTTATATTTTTGTTTGCTAAATCTGACAGCCCTACTTATGAGTAGTGACTCATCATCTCCAGAAATTAAAAAGTGGCACTTCTTTTTTTTTAAGATTTTATTTGTTCATTCATTGGACAGACAGAGATCACAAGTAGGCAGAGAGGCAGGCAGAGAGAGAGGAAGGGAAACCGGCAGAGAGCAGGCAGAGTGCCCAACGTGGGACTCGATCCCAGGATCCTGGGATCATGACCTGAGCTAAAGGCAGAGGGTTTAACCCACTGAGTCACCCAGGCGCCCCTAAAGCGGCACTTCTTTTTTATTTTTTATTTTTATTTAGAGAGAGAGACCACTCAAGTGGGGATGGGGGTGGGAAGGATAGAGGGAGAGAGAGACTCAAAAGCATCCACTTTGCCAAGTACAGAGCCCAACATCAGCTGATCCCTCAACCCCCAGATCACACCCCAAGCAGAAATGGAGTTGGATATCTAATTGAATGAGCCACCCACGCACCCCTAAAGCGGCACTTCTAGACTTTAATGTACATATAAACTATCTGGGGGTGCTTGTTAAAAACAAGATTCTGATTCTGAGAATCTGCCCAGGACCAGAGGATTTGCATTTTTAATAGCCGCTGATAATAATGCTGGTTTGCAGATCACCATTTGAGCAGATTGTGGTGGAAAATTGAGTGTGTGTGTGTGCATGTTTGTGCAAATGTTTTGGCTGCCCAGCATCTGAACTTACTTTCTGCTCATAGGGAAATCACCGGTATATGATTCTTGGAGGAAAGTAGAGCCTGATTTCCACTATGGAAGCTGATAGAAGCTGTCAAATATTTATTTTACCAGCCTGCCTTGCAGCCTGGATTTAGTTGTATGATTTACACTGGATCAATCAGAAGCCCCTACAATGTGATCTGAATCAAGAATTAGTGTCACATAAAAACTATGACAGCAGTAAGTTCTCTCTCTTGCAAGAGCCATAGTTGTGGCCAAAATGAGTTCCCAGAGCAGTAGGGATGGTGGAGGAAGGGGCAGAGTCTAGGATGAGCAGAAGCATCAGTAACAGCAGTCTTCTTGCAGAGCTGAATGTGCAGCATGATTCTAGGCATTGTACCTGACTGCATAGCTCTGAACTTGGTTCCTAGTCCTTATAATGAGTCTGTGAGCTGCTGGATTCCTTTCCTACCTCAGTCACTCAGAATTGATCTTTGTGGCTTGAAACAAAGACCTCTGTCTGATCAAGCCAAAAGATCTGCCAAAGGCTAGCTGGTTTGTATGGCCCTGTCAGTCGGCAGTGTATGTGTGAGATACTATCAGGTCACTACTCCAAGTCATCTTTGCCTCACAGGGTGAGCTTCATTCCAAGAGAGAGGCAACCTCCACCCATGGGAAGTTTATCTATTTCTTGGCATAACATTTCTATGTCTCTTCTTTTATATTCTGGTGAGGATTAGTCTTGGCTTAATAAAACAAGGTTCATATACCAACCTTTCACTAACCGGTTATGTGATTTGGACAAACCACTTAAACTGTTTCTTTAGCTGTTAAAGGGGGACAAGCCTGCATGATTATACTGATGCCTTATTCACATTATTGCCTAATTTTTGTTTTTCTGCAACCTTATTGAGATACAAGATACACATCATAAAATTAACCCATTTCAAGTATACAATTTAATGACTTTTAGTAAATTTAGCAAGTTGTCCAACCATCACCATAATCCAGCTTTAGAACATTCCATCATCCCAGTAAGATCCCTGAGGCCCATTTACAATTAGTTAATCCCCATATCCACCCTCAGGCCTGGGCAACCACTAATTTACTTTCTGTGTCTATAGCTTTGCTTTTTCTGGCCATTTCAAATAAATAGAACCATTCAATCATAATTATTTGCTACATAGGTTTTTTCCGGCTATATATGAGTTCCCGAAAGGCCTGTGTCTGAGAGAAGAAATCAACAAAACTGAAAACAGAAAGACAATAATCGATGAAACAAAGAGCTGGAGCTTCGAAAAGATCAGTAAAATTGACAAATTTCTAGCAAGTCTGACAAAGGAAAAAAAGGGACAATTACCAATATCAGGAATGAAACAGGCAATACCACTACAGATCTGCAGACATCAAAAGGATAGAAAGGAAATATTACCCCAAAATCTACAAACCTGTATTTTATTTTATTTATTTTTTTTTAAAGATTTTATTTATTTATTTGACAGAGAAAGACCACAAGTAGGCAGAGAGAGAGAGGGAAGCAGGCTCCCCACCGAGCGGAGATCCCAATGTGGGACTCTATCCCAGGACCCCGAGACCATGACCCAAGCCGAAGGCAGCGGCCCAACCCACTGAGCCACCCAGGTGCCCCCAAACCTGTATTTTAGAATTTAGATGAAGTAGACCAGTTGCTTGAAGATCACAAACTACCAAAAGTCACTAAAGACAAAAGAGTTACTCTAAATGCTCCTGTAACTAATAAGTAGTAATAATTCATAATTTAAAATCTCCTCAAAAAGAAATCTCCAGTCTCAGATGGTTTTACTGAATAATTATACCAAACATTTAAATAGAAATAATACCCATTCTACCCAGCCTCTTCCAGAAAATAGAATAGGAGGCAAAACAATACAAAAAAAAGAACTTCAGAATAATATCTGCCATGAGCTTAGACACAAAAACTATCAATAAAATACTAGCAAACAAAATCTAACAGTTTATCAGAAGAAGTTTACACCACAACCCTGCGGGATTTATTCCATGTACAAAAAGCTGTTTCAACATTTAAAAATCATTCAACGTAACCAACCATATCAAGAGTCTAAAGAAGAAAAATCCTCTGACCGTATCAATTGACAATGAAAAGTATTTGTCAAAATCCAAACTCCATTCAGAATAAAATCTCTCAGTAAACTAGGAATAGAGGGAACTTCCTTAGATTATAAAGTACATATACAGAAACCTACAGCTAATATTATACTCAACAATGATAGAGCATCATACTTAACTGTAGAAACTGAGTGCTTTGCCCAGGGAAACACAGTGCGCCCATGTGGCCCCAAGAGAGGATCATCAAACCAGTCCACTCACCTCCCTCTGGCCCAGCCTCTGGGCAGTATAGCAGCACGAGAGAAACATCTGTCCTTTTGCAGCGGGGGTCCAAGGCTCTGGGGTCCCAGAGCCCTCGTCTGCTTGTCAGGCAGGATGAGTGGCAGGAGATTAGCCTAGGGCTAATGCAAAATCTCTTGATCCGCCCCACACTTGTTCCCCTTCCCACTCGGCATCCTTTCTTCCACAGCGTTTCTCTTTTGAACCTCCTCCAGTTCTGTACCCGGTCGTCTCAACACCTTGATATTTCTCTCTACAGCGAAAATGAATGAACAAAGAGGGTGTTTGTTAGAAGAGTAGTTAGCATTTCTGTCAAGGTTTATACTAAACGTTCCACTGCTGTCCAGGCTTTCTTAACAGATTGCATTTAAAGCGATGCCATGGAGACTTCTCAGTGAGAAGGGGGAAGGAATGCGTCTCTCCTGATTCTTTAGCGACTCTGTGATGAACCCTTTCAACATTCTTGAGTGTTCTCTATTAAGAGAATCTTAAACTGGTGGATTCCTCACTTGGTTTTCAGCTGTGGTCCATTCAGAGCATTTGATACATCTTTTACTTTTTATATCTGGGAGAGGGGAGAGCATCACCACTCCCTCCTACACACATTTTCAGGCTTATGAGCCACAACTGATGTGTCCGTTTGAAAGAGGAAAATGCTATATTGTGCCTTGTTTTCTCACTTGCATTACATCCTCCTGAGACTGTGGCTGCCCTGTAGCCTGTGGTGTGCCTGAACTTGATTGCCATGGGTAATCAAGCTAGTGAGAAAGAACAAGGAAAGTGATATCAAACAAGTACATACAGGGACATTAGAACAATGGCTTCAGAGCCTGAGGACTTGGTGGACCACTCTAACTCTGCACAGACACCCTCTGGGACCTTGGCCAAGTTAGATCAACTGGATGTATCTTCGCTTCTTCTTGATTAATTAAATTAAATTAAACTCTTCTTACCATTCTTTATCTCACTAGTATGTTATAAAAATAAACTTACATAATTGAAGTGACAATTTCATGGTTTTGTTAGGCAAGGGAAAGGAATGGTGTGTGAAAGGAGCTGTCTGAATGGAGGATTCAGTAGAAGAAAGCCATTTGATTTTCAGTTTACAAGCCATTCATTTAATTAAATTCAATATGCATCTATTAAGCAATAACTCCATATATGCAGCATTTGGGGTCGTGTGCTATGTGATTTTCATAGGAGTTATAAACCAAAGGTGCCATACTAACACCTGGATGCTCTGACCTTCACTTATGCCTCTGCCAGTTCACAGCCCTGAGTCTGGCCCATTTTCATTCTCTTTCAAAGGCTGCGGAGCATTCTAGACACAGGCACAAAATGGTGTGGAAGTTGGGGCCCCCCACTTGAGCCTAAGTTGTGGGTTGAGATTCAGACTTGTCTGATTAATCCAGTGACTGAGGAACCTTCTGAGAGAGCACATGTCCTCAAGGAAGAAGAAGCCAAACACAATAAGCTTGAGCCAAAAACAAAGACTAGGTCATCAGAAGGGAGAGATCCTCTGAGCCCAGTACTATCTCCTGGCCCTTGTCTGAGTCCAGAGGGCCTTGGGGTGGGATGCTGTGAAGAGAAAGAAGTGGGAGGGGGGCTATAAGTAAAAGCTGAAGTATCTGTTTCAAGCTTTTAAATCCCAAACTTTATATTTATCACATATGCTCTCATTTCTTACTTTGTTTGAAGGAGCGAGGCATCAACACAGCTGCAAACAATAGAATACCTGACTAGAAGTGACTTTTTTCAAAAGAAGAAATGTATTATCTCACAAAATAAGTTTGTGGGAAGATGATTCCAAGTTGGTTAGTTGAGTAGTTCAAGTACACAATCAAAGATCCAAGTGGACTTCTTCTTTCTACTCTGCCACCCTCAGAATAATGGTAATACCTCCTGTCAGTGCTACACCATGGCTTCAGCATTCCTGGGCATCAGATGCAAAGGGAGACATCCAGCAAGGAGATCTGTGATTCATTCCCTACGCCCTCTCTATCAACAAAGGACAGACAGGCCTTTCAGGAGTCCTCTAGCAGAATTCCCCTTGGGTCCTGTTGGGCAAAATTGTGTCATACACGCATCCGAAACTAATTCCTTGTCAATGGAACGAGACTAATCATAATCAGTTCCTCATACCAAGGAGGAAAATCACCTTCCCAAAACATGCGATAGAGAAGGCTCCAAAAACATCAAACTTCTCCGGGGATAAGGAAAGGTAACTGTGGCTTAAGCCTCAAGTTCGTTCACCTTCCCTCTCCTCCACTTCAAAGGTTTATACATACTCCCTTCTACTGTACAATGTTTGTGGATCTAACTCTCTTCATCACCTGCATATTTTTCTGTCTTCACCCAGATTCTGTACTATCTCAATCTGAGAGGTAACACCCCTCTGTTTCAAGACCTGACCCTCTGTGTACCTGATAGCTCCTCAACCTTGCTCTTGTCCTAGCCCCTCACAGTGATTCCTGAACCACACCTACAGGCTGCTCCACCTGGCGCTCCGTAACTGAAAATCAGAGATCTGAAGACCTTTTTTTGGTACCGGATGAATACAGATTGAAATATTCAAGAACATAAGGATGCCTGGGTGGCTCAGACTGTTGAGCCACTGCCTTCGGCTAGGGTCATGATTCCAGGGTCCTGGGATCGAGTCCCGCATCCAGCTCCCTGCTCGGCCGGGAGCCTGCTTCTCTCTCCGCCTCTGCCTGCTTGTGCGCTCTCTCTCTCTCTCTCTCTGTGTGATAAATAATTTTTAAAAAAATAATAAAAATAATAAATATTCAAGAACACATTCAAACCTTATGAGGTGGGCCAGGAATGAGGGTAGAGAGGCGAGGACCAAGAACATGCTTTATTGTTTCCTACTAAGATTCTATACCCAAGGATTCTCTGTCCCACTCTAGTATGTAGGAGTGTCATGTGGTGTCCACAGCCACATGACTGGGGTCTGTTTTAGGGCTCCCTCCTTTCCCCACAACCACAATCCATTGGAAATTGAGTTTCACTCTAATTTTCTGTGTCCCATCCTGGAGATCCAAAAATGATGGAGAATGACTGGGCTTGAACTTGAAACTTGTTTCATATTCTTACACTCCATTGATGTGTTTATTCATTCAACAAATGTTAACTCTGTTTCAAAAACTATGTGCTGGGGAGACACTGGTAAATGAATCAGCGTTCCCAACCTTCATGGAGCTTACATTCTGGTGGAGGAAATTGTTTCTCTCACAGGACTTGGCTTGAAATTCATGGCTCTCTGGCAGGGACCAGAATGGAAACAAAACCTAACACCAATGCTGAGTTATTAACCCAATATAGTATAACTCATATTTTAATCCTTCACAAACAACTCCTATTGTTAGTCTAAAGTATTTTGATCTTTGTACAACTCATAACATATCGCATTTTTCACTGAGGGCGTTGTTTCAGTCAATTACAGTTTCTAACAAGATAAACACTGTAGGGCAATGTACTTGTGGTACAATATGCTTTATTAACAGCATACTTTGTCATCTGAGTAGGTTAGGCCAAGGAAAGATGATTACAGCAAAAAAAGGACCTTGTTATCTGATCCAAGTTTATGTGCCATCAAAGTTGTTACCCTCTCTCTGCTCCTGGTCGGGAATTGATCTGATTATGTAACAGAACAGTTTGTAGATGGTTTTTTAGAAGATAAAGTATTTACTGTTACCTACCCCCTTTTGGCTACCCTTACCGGAGAACATATGGTAAAATAGAATTTTATTTTCTATTTTAATGTTGCAAAATTCACCCAAGCTTGTCATTCCCATTTTTGCTCAGAAAAAAAAAGTGTTTCACAAAAAGTGCTACACTATATGGAGATACAATACTGCTGCTTTATATTTTCTACTTACAGTAGTTTTGCTTCAGATAGTATCATGGACCCCGGTTTTGAATTTATTCTGACAGTGTCCAAAGTGGAACTAAACCAGTTCAGAAATATGAGCCGAGGAGATGGAAATGAAATGAGAACATTTAAATGAAATATGAACCCCAGGCAATCTGAATGAATTCCCCAGCACCTTGGTTCAGGAAAGAAACTGTAAGGGTCTTACTTCACTCACAATGAAGTGTATGACCCCAAGCAAGTCACTTAATTTATCTCTTTTTCCTGATGTCCCTGCTTTTACAATGAGGTTAATAGGACCAACAGTGCAACTGCACTTACAGGAGAAAAGAGAATTAATTACACCATTTCTGAAAGGTACTTGATAATTATCAATCAATTATCAAGAGGAATTTACTGAGCCTTGGGTGCACTCACCATTATATACCCAAAGCTTAGTACATACCTTATGTATAAATACTCAAGAAATCTTTGTTGCATGGATGAATAAGAAAATGAATGAATGAGCCATTTACTGAGTGCCAGGTCCTGTTCTATAGAAGATCTAAGATGCATCCCTGCCTTCAAGGAACCAATAAATCTAATCAAACAAAACATGTATACATAAGTTATTTAGCAATTTAGGGTAGTAAGTACTAAATGAATGTTATAGTTCATCATCTTCAAACCAGAATTTCCAGATTCTCTGTTTCATTATGAATTCTTCCCTAAAATTTATCTGCTTGAGGATGCACCTATGATTTTATTGCATAGAAGTACTTGAGGATGGTTAATTAAAGACTTCCAAATATAGAAATATAGGTCATAAGTATAAAATTCTGTCGACAAGCATAATGAAAATATAAGGTAAACAGGAAAAAAGAAAGATATAAAACATTTCCATCACTCCCAAAGTTTCCTCATGCCTCAGTCTTGTGCATTTCTCCCTTCATCCCCAGCTCCAAGCAACCACCGATTTTGCACATGGTCACTATAGGTTAATTTGCATTTCTAGGATTTTAGAAAAACGCTATCACACACTATGTACTCTCTTTTCTGGCTTCTTTAACTCAGAGGGATGATTTTAAGATGCATCTATATTTTTCCATGTATTTATTTTTTATTCCTTTTTATTGATGTATTCCATTGTATGGATATGACCCAATTTCCATTGTATACCGCAATTTGTTTATCCATTCATTTGTTTATAGACATTTGGGTTGTTCCTAGCTTGGGTTATTATGAATAAAACTTCCATGAACATTTGTGTACAAATCTTAATAGACACATACGTTTTCATTTCTCATCGTGAATACCTAGAAGTGGAATGCCTGATTCATGTGGTAGGTATATGTTTGTTTGTTTTTTTAATTTATGATAGGTTTATTTTAAACTTTTTTATTTGAGTATAGTTTGCATACAACATTACATTACTTTCAGGTGTACAACATAGTGACTTGACATATTTATACATTATGCTGTGCTCACCACAGGTGTAGCTACCATCTGTTACCGCACAATGCCATTACAATATCAGTGACTGTATTCCTTTTGCTGTGCCTTTTAGGCCTCTGACTTATTCATTCTCTAACCGGAAGCTTGTGTTTTCTACTCCCTTTCACCCATTTTGCCCATCTTCCACCTCCCTCCTCTCAACTATCCATTTGTTCTCTGAATTTATAATTCTGATTCTGCTTTTTGTTTATTCATTTGTTTTTTTGATTCCACAGATGAGTGACATCATGTGGTATTTGTTTTTCTCAGTATGACTTATTTCACTTAGCATTAATTCCCTCTAGGTCCATCCATGTTGCAACGAATGGCATTATCTCATCCCTTTTTTTGACTGCATTATATTTTAGTGTTGTGTATGTGTGTGTGTGTGTGTGTGTGTGTGTGTGCACCACATCTATAAATAGCACATCGTACATATATAGTATATATGTATATATTTATATATACCACATCTTCCTTATCCATTTGTCTATCATTGAACACTTCATATCTTGGCTATCACAATAAACATACAGATGCATATATCTTTTTGAATTAATGTTTTCATTTCTGGGGGGCAAATACCCAGTAGTGTAATTGTTGGATTATATGGTATTTCCACTTTTAATTTTTTTTAAAGATTTTATTTATTTATTTGACAGACAGATCGCAAGTAGGCAGAGAGGCAGGCAGAGAGAGAAGGGGAAGCAGGCTCCCTGCTGAGCAGAGAGCCCGATGCGAGACTCGATCCCAGGACCCTGAGATCACGACCTGAGCGGAAGGCAGAGGCTTAACCCACTGAGCCACCCAGGCGTCCCTCCACTTTTAATTTTTTTGAGGAAACTCCATACTGTCTTCTACAGTGACTATGCCAGTTGGCATTTCCTCCAACAGTGTATAAGGGTTCCTCTCCCTCCACATTATTGCCAACACTTGTTATTTTTGGTCTTTTTGATTTTAACCATTCTGACAAGTATAAGACAATATCTCATTTTGGTTTAAGTAACATGTTGAATAGAAGTGGTGATAATGGTATCCTTGTTCCTATCCTAAAAAAGAGTAATTCAATCTTCCACCATTAATTATGATGTTATGTGTTGGTGTTTCATAGATGCCCTTCATTCATTTGAGGAAGTTCCTTACCATTTCTAACTTTCTAAAAATGTTTGTCAGGAATAGATACTGGATTTTGTTGTGTACTCTCTGCATCTATTGGAATCATCATATGGGTTTTCTCTATCCTGTTAATATGGTGAATTACACTGATTGATTTTTAGATGTTAAATTAACATTACATTCTGGGATAAACCCTGCTGAGTCTTGAAGTATAGTTTTATATGCTGTCTCTTTTATTTGTTAATGTTTTGCTAAGAAAATTTGCCTCTACATTCATGAAGGATATTGATCTGCAATTTTTAAAAAATGTTTTTCTTTTTTAAGATATTTTATTTATTTATTTGAGAGAGAAAGCAAGTACAAGCAAAGGGAAGGGGTGGAGGGAGAAACGGACTCCCCACTGAGCAGGGAGTCCAATGCGGGCCTTGATCCCAGGACCCTGGGATCATGACCTGAGCCAAAGGCAGATACTTAACCGACTGAACCACCCAGACACCCCTTAAAATATTTTTTTATGTTTTGATATGAAGGCTATGACCGCCTCATAAAATGATCTGAACTGTGTTCCCTCTTTTTTCTGTTTTCCTGGAAAATGTTTGTAAGATTGGTGTTATTCAGTAGTGAAGCCATCTGGCTTTTTTTTCCCTAACAAATTCAATTTGTTAAACAGATAAAGTGATATTCAGAATTTCTGCACCTTAAGTCTATTTTGATAAGTTGTATTTTTTCAAGAAATTTGTCCTTTCCATCTATGTTGTTGAATTCTTGACATAATGTTATTCATAATGTTTACTTCTTATTCTTCAATGTCTACAGGATCTATGCTGACAACCCTTAGCCATAATCATAATAATTAATATACATATATTATCATGTATGTTAATATGTAATGGATTTATTATTGTTAAAACAAATTAATAAATGATTTTTTAAATTCTCACACACTTCACTTAACAGAATTTGACTTAGGAAACACCAGTCCAAGACAACATGGTTCAAATTTCAGTTATCACCCTATACGGAAGGGAATACTATGCATAATTTATTTATTTATTTATTTACTTACTTACTTATTTAAGTGCAAGAGAGAAAAAGCAGTGCAAGTAGGGAGAGGGACAGAAGAGGAAGGGGAAGGAGAGGGAGAGAAAATGTGAAGCAGATTCCATGCTTCCATGCTGAGGGTGGAGCCCCACATGGGGTTCAATCTCCTAACCAAGAGATCATGACCTAAGCCAAACTCAAGAGTCAGACACTTAATGGACTGAGCCACCAAGATGCTCCTATGCACAATTTTATGTGAACAAGTTAGATAACCTGGATGAAATGGGCAAATTCCTAGAAAGACACAAGTTATGAAAATGAATGCAAGAAGAAATAGAAAATTTGAATAGGCCTATAATAAGGAAAGAAGTTTATCTAGTAGGTCAAAATTTCCCACACAGAGAAGTCCAGGACCAAAAGGATTAACTGTAGAATTCTACCAAACATTTAAAGAATTAATAACAGTACTTCACAAATGCTTCTAAGAAATAGAAGAGGATGTGATGCTTCCCAACTCATTCTATGAGGTCAGTGTTACCCTAATACCAAGACCAGAGAGAGACATCATATAAAAAAAGAAGAAAAATAAAAGGAAATTTCAGACCAAAGTCCCAATGGATATAGACTCAAAAAATCCTCAATAAAACTTAAATAAATGGAAAGACATCCTGGATTCATGGGTTAAAACACTTAGTATTGTTAAGATGGCAATGCTATTCAAATGATCTATACATTAAATACAACTTTATCAAAATTCTAACTGGCTTTTCTCCCCCTAGGAATGGACAAGTTGACTCTAAAATTCATGTAGAAATACAAGGAACCTTAAAATGACAAAAAAAAAAATCTTGGAAAAAAAAAAAAGAACAGTTGGGGCACCTGGGTGGCTCAGTGGGCTAAGCCTCTGCCTTTGGCTCAGGTCATGATCTCAGGGTCCTGGGATCGAGTCCCACATCGGGCTCTCTGCTTGGCTGGGAGCCTGCTTCCCCTCTCTCTCTGCCTGTCTCTGCCTACTTGTGATCTCTCTGTCAAATAAATAAATAAAAATCTAAAAAAAAAAAAAAAGAATAGTTGAAGGATTCTGCAGTAATCAGAGTGTATGGATGACTCAGTCGGTTGAGCATCCAATGCTTGATTTTGGCTCAGGTCATGATCTGAGGGTTGAGGGATCAAGCTTTGAGATGGGCTCTGCACTCAGCAGCATGGAGTCTGCTTAAAATTCTTTCTCTCCCTCTCTCTCTGCCCTTTCCCCCACTTGCACATGCTCTCACTCTCTCTCTCTCTCATATAAATAAATAAATAAATAAATAAATAAAAAAAATATATTTTAAAAAAGCTACAGTAAACGGGATGCCTGGGTGGCTCAGTGGGTTAAGCTTCTGCCTTCAGCTCAGGTCATGATCCCAGGGTCCTGGAATCGAGACCCGCATCAGGCTCTCTGCTCAGCAGGGAGCCTGCTTCCCCCTCTCTCTCTGCCTGCCTCTCTGCCTACTTCTGATCTCCCTCTCTCTCTGTCAAATAAATAAATGAAATCTTTTTAAAAAATAGCTACAGTAATCAAGATAGTACAGTACTGTTATAAAGACAAGCATAAATGTCATTGGAATAGAATTGGGATCCCAGAAATAAATCTTTGCATTTACAGTCAACTGATTTTTGACAAGAATTTTTAACTTTCCATACTTGTTATTTTGATTACTCTGTCTTTTCCTGTAAAGATTATTTTCAGGACCGGTAGCAAAGGGCAGTATAGATGAGGAAGAAGAAACTAACCCAAATAGAAGAATTGGTAGGATTCAGTGACTGACTGAACTTGTGTGTGTTAAGGAACTACTGAAGGAAGATTTGAAGTCTGGGTAACTTGAGAGCGGGACTACTGGTGCCATAGAACTTTTGAAGGTCTATTGGGAGAAGAAACTTTTTTACTCTTCAGAATATACATGTTTAGAAAATGTGCAAGTGGTATCTTGACGGATGTTTTTCTTGTTGATGTATATTTTCTTAACATTTTAATAACTATTCTAGACTTTTATATGACAAGAATAACAAAGAGATGCAAAGCTATATTATTTAAAAGAAATTTGGTGAAATTAACCAATAATTTAAATAATCTGACTTTTGTTCCCTTTTACTCATCAAGTTTATGTCTTTGCCTCTCAGGTACAGTACTTCTTTTTATTGGTGTTCCTATCTCCTACACACAAGGAAGACCTGGAATTCACATTTTCATGGTATGCAGGCCAAATTTCAAGATTGCAACTCAGGTTGAACAATGAATTCACTAAGGAGATCCGCATCAGCGTGAGACCCTTACCCTAGCCCTCCCCCTACGGCTGGTGGCCTAGAGCGCACAGCCAGAGTGCCTCTGCCTTCGAGAAAGTGTAAGACCATGCACATGGCCGCACCGCCCTCCGTCGTCGGTTAGAAAAGAAACCCGGATGTGCAGGGGCGGGGAGGAGTTGGCGTCTACCCATGAGGCAGTGCGCGTAGTTATATACTTTTGCCTTGGTCTGAGGCGCTCATTCCGCGCTGGGAGTCGCCGCAGCCGCCACTATTTCTGTGGCCGCCGCCTAGCGTCTTCGCGCTCCTCCCTTTCCTCCTCCTCTTTCTCCTCCTCCTTCGAGTCCCAGTCACGGCGACCTGCTCTGCTCACGGTAAGTGATCCCCCCGCCCCCGCCTGATTCTCGCTGAAGCCGGCAGCGGCTCTGCCACAAGGCTGTGGCGGCATAGCTCTGAGGGTGGCGGCGCCGGCTTGGCTCTGAGGGGGGCAGGTTGAGGGTCCGGATGCCGGCGTGTGTTGCTAGGATCGCCCAGGGAGCGGGGGAGGGGACGAACTTGGCGCGGTGGCGGGTGGGCCACCATCTTGAGCCAGCCCCGGCGGGGCGGGGGCGGGGGGGAGGAGAATCTCGGAAGGTAGCTGCTCGGCGGCAGGGTTTGGCGGCCCTCTCAGGATTTGGGGGCCTTCTCAGGCCGTTGGCCGGGCGGGCCGCCGCCGCTGCCTCCTCACCACTCAGGGCCTGCGTGTCTGTCAGTCCTTAGCCTGGTTTTGGCTTTTCTTTCTGGAGGCAACTCCCTTTGGTCTTTTGTATATTTGATACCAATGTTTGGAGAGACCCGCCCACCCTCAAGTCTCTTCGGTCTTAAGAGACCAGAGAAGGTTCCGAACTTTCTGGCTTCTGGGCCCCTTGGGCCCCTCCTTTCAGTCCCGGTTCCCCCATCCAGATTACTGGTCATTCAGTGCTGATACCCTTGTTCTTGCCAAAGGGACTGTGCTGCTCGTTGTAGAAATCGTGCTCCATTCAGTTATTGTCTAGGAGAGAGGAGCTCTAAGGAGAAACATGGAGTTAGATGCACAAATTTTTAACAGTGAGCTTTGCGTGTTTTTCTGAGATGGAAAAATTATTTCATTTGGGGGTTTTATCCTTTTCTAGACACAGGGAGTTCCTCTTGTTATCTCAGTATAAGTGTTTTTTAAAGGAGAAATCATAGAAGAAAATGTCAAGTGAGCCAGCTTCTTCAAGCACAGGAGATCTTCATCCAAAGGATTGTCTTTGTTTGCAAAGATTTTTTAGTTTGTTTTTTTTTTTTAATCTGTGAACTTAAATTTTGCCTTTATTGTTTTCAAGTGTGGACTGAATTTTAATGTGGTTTTGTGCCATTAAAAATAAAATTGAAACCAAGAAATAGAGTTTCAAACTACAGAAGTCTCTTAGCATTTGTGAGATGTCCTGTTTGGGGGGTTACTGTAAAAACTCAATCTGTCTACTTAAGCAGAAACTTCACTTGGGTTTATGAGGGAACTGGTTTGCATATAAAATTAAGTTAGGGCTGTGTGCCATGGTGCTTTAACATCGGTACAAATTCCACTGTAATTGCGTTTTTCATTTGTATATTCATTGATAATCGTTCCTTTTGAGGTGAGCTGTGGAGTGTTGGTAGAACTGTTTAGAAGGTGAGAACACAGCCTCGAGGAGAAGACTTTCCCTGAGGCCACTTGGTTAGGAAGTGATAGAACCAGTTCTTGAACCTAGATCTTCTGACTTCTCCAATGCTCAGTTCACTGTATCATGCCCCAATTCTCATGGGAATGAGGTGGTCAGAGAGAATAAGCAATGACACTTTACCTTAAAAAAAAGATATTCTTCAATTCCCCTTTCCTTTATATTTTCATTTTAAGATCTTCACATCTTTTCAACTTTTTAGTGTTTAAATGATATCATTATTATTTCCAGCCAGGTTGAAATGTTGAAGAATAGCCCATTCTTCCAATAGCCCAGTTTTCCATCAGAAAAAGTTGTGATGTTGAAGGGCTCCAAATTTCAGCTTCCCTGTTAACCCATTTTCCTCACTTAAGTTTTCTACACCAGTCTGATTTCTTCAGCCCAGTGTTTTACTACCCAGCACCAGCTTTCTTAGTAAAAAAGAAGAGTTAAGTGGAAAGAGTATATAATTAAGTATTCTTGCTTCTCTTTGTTTTCTTTATTCAAGAGGACATTTAGAACCATACCAAAAAAAAAATTGTTGTTGCTGCTGTTACACTGATTGCACAGGAAAAATATTTAGATGAAAAGTGTGTTTTGTGAATAGAAAGTAATCCATAGTTTTAGTGACTGGATATAGGAAACATATTGAAAACAGTTTGTTATTTCAAAAGTAACTTTTCAAAGAACAGAGATATTTATGATATATTCACTAATTAAATATATTACCCTGAATATTTTTTCTGTCCTCCCGCTTCAGAGAGGGACTTGAAAATGTTTGGTTTTCATAAGGTTTTAAATAATGACTCAGGAAGACGTGGTTTACTCCGTAATTTGTATCAAAAATGTGTTTTTGATTCATTCTCTGCAAAGCAGTTTTCTTTTAAGGAGTGGTTTTATTAACCCACAATATGTCAAGGAAAATAGTGATCACTATCATCTAGATAAAGTGGACCATTTTTATTTTATTTTTTATATTTTAAGTCCTTTTACAAATAATTTACATAAAAAAAGTGAAATCAACTTTACTAAAAATTTAATAAGGATTGAAACATGGTGTACATCTTTGTGTATATTTGGAAAAGATACATTTTGGAAGCTGATAAAAGAATTCAGCTATCTTTTATTAAACAGATATTAAAGACATTTACAAAATGTATATCAGTGCCACTTTTTTCATTAAATTTTTTATTTTAGAATAGTTATTTTCATTAAAAATATTTATATGAACATGTAATGGGCTTATTACTACTTTAGATAAATTAATACATATTTAATTTTTTCTCATTTTCAATTTCTAATACGGTAAGTATCAATAGATATAATCTATATAAGCAAGCTCATTTGAGTCTTCAAGGTTTTTTTGTTTGTTTGGTTGGTTGGTTGGTTGGTTTTTTTGGGGGGGGTGTCTTCAAGTTTTAAGAATGCAAAGAGGTCCTGAGACATCCTGAGACCAAAAAACTTGAGAACTACTGATCTAGTATACGTTATTGGTGACAGTATCTTAACAGTTCGTTGGGTTTTTTAAAGATTTTATTTATTTATTTGAGAGAGAGAGAGACAGAGTGGGAGCGCATGAGAGGGGAGGTCCGAGGGAGAAGAAGACTTCCAGAGGAGCTAGAAGCCTGATATGGGACTTGATCCCAGGATTCAGGGATCATGATCTGAGCTGAAGGCAGTCGCTCAATCAACTGAGCCACCAGGGACCCTTTAACAGTTCTTTATATGAACTAGAATTTCGTTTTCTTTTAATGTTTATATTCATCAACTTGTAATACGAGTTCCAGTAAAGAAGGAAAAGTTGAATAAAATAATGTAAATAATTTTTCTTGTGCTTTATTTAATCTTCCTAATAGTGCTGCAAGGAAGATACTGCTGTTTTTACTTTATAGGTAGTAAAACTAAGCTCAGAAAGGTTGATTAAACATCCTATAGGTTTGGCAATCAGAAAATGGTAGATTCAAAATTCCCAGTTATTCAGCCGCTATGTCATGTGTTTTCATCATCGTACTCTACTCTTACTTGACATTTTCCGTATTGGATAAGTTTTATTCCTATAAAATGTGAAGTAATTAATAATACTTCCTGAGGTTACTTTAGTTATTAGTGTTTATGAGTATCTTATGAAACTTATATAAAATATTTATAGTTAATTTGGCTTTGAAAAGCCAATTTGTCTTTTCTGCAGATTATGCCTTTTATATATGATGTGCAACAAAACATATTCTTGTAGGTAAATTCTTTACCTTGACTATGATATAAAAATTACTTTGCAGAAAGTAAATTTTATAGCACCCCACCCAAAAAACTAACATAATAGAAAATGTTTTAAAATATAAGCAGTCTTTGCAAAGTATTATTCTAATGAACGTTAGTCATAGTGCCAACTAGCTACTTTCCACAAATAGATGAAATCTGGACGTCGACAGAGAAAAAAATTGAAAACCTAAATAAAATAAGGGGAAAATAGAGTTATTAAAGAAATATCTTCTCAAAATATGCCAGGACTTCATGTGTTCAGACTTTCAAAAAAGTAATTCCCACAATAAACAAAGAAACGAAATGGTGAGCCTAGGTTTTCCTTCTAAATTATATGTGATTTGTTCCCAAAACCTGTTTTGAGAGTTTGAATTATTTAGATGTCAATGTAATTGTCTAAGGATTCAAGGTGTAATGCAGTGTTTCTTGCATTTGAGTACTGTAGCAATTAATTTCTGTTATAAGAAAACATTTTCATAAACATCTTCCTACTTAAAATGTTTAAAGTATTTCTAGAGCTCTTACTCAATCATAAAAATATAATCAAATCGATGCTATTTGAATCAACTTTCTAATATATTGAGTGAATAATACCTTTTGATGAAACAAAGTCACTGCCTACTTTTATTGCATTTTCATACCTATCTAAACAATGGCAAGATTTTTCTATTTGAATCTTTTAAATACCATCATTTTTATAGCTAGCCATACTATCATTTGTCAATTTAGTGAAGATGCATCATTTAGATATTGTCTTCCTATGTTCTTTAGTTTGTTAATAACCAGCAGCAGTAAAAGTGATAGTACTTGATGAAAATGCAGTAGTAAAGACAGACAAAAACAGCAGTACTGATGTGATCCAACAGTTTCCTCTTCTGCCTGTTTATCTGAAGGAAATGAAAACACTAACTCAAAATTATGTTTGCATCCTCATGTTCATTGCAGCATTTTTTTTTACAATAGCCAAGATATGGAAACAATCAAAGTGTCCATCATTGGATGAATGAATAAAGAAAATTTGGTGTATAAATATAAAAGGGACTCTTATTCAGCCATAAAGAGGAAGGAAATCCTGCCATTCATGACATGCATGGACCTTGAGGGCTTTATGCTAAGTGAAATAAATCATACAAAGACAAATACTGTAGGATCTCATATATGGAATCTTTAAGAAAAAAAAAAAGGAACTTACAGATACAGAGAACACATTTGTGCTTGCCAGAGCTGGGGATTAGGGATGGGCGAATTTGGTGAAGATGGCCAAAAGTTACAAACTTCCAGCAATATAAGCCCTGGAGATGTAATGTGTATCATGGTGATTACAGTTAATAAGATTGTATTGTATATTTGGAAGTTTTTAGATAGCAAAACAATATATTGCTTTAGATAGAGCTCTCTTGCACCATCTACAATATATCTTTTCCCCAGAGGTCTATTAGTTTGAAAAATATGGGGGTAATAAGCCACTGGTAAGTGTGTTATTACTCTCAAATGCAAGTACTAGAAACCTTGCTCAAGGTAGATAAAACCAAAAAATGAACAATTATTCCTTCTCTTTTTAAAAAATTTTTTAAAGATTTTATTTATTGGGGCGCCTGGGTGGCTCAGTGGGTTAAGCCGCTGCCTTCGGCTCAGGTCATGACCTCGGGGTCCTGGGATCGAGTCCCGCATCGGGCTCTCTGCTCGGCAGGGAGCCTGCTTCCCTCTCTCTCTCTCTGCCTGCCTCTCCATCTACTTGTGATTTCTCTCTGTCAAATAAATAAATAAAATCTTTTTTTTAAAGATTTTATTTATTTATTTGACAGAGAGAGACACAGAGAGAAGGAACACAAGCAGGGGGAGTGGGAGAGGGAGAAGCAGGCTTCTGCTGACCACGGAGCCCAATGTGGGGCTCCATCCCAGGACCCTGGGATCATGACCTGAGCCAAAAGCAGACGCTTAACCAACTGAGCCACCCAGGTGCCAGTTATTTCTCCTGTTAACTGAAAAGTCTAATAGTTAATTTACTTCAAGAATGGCTAGCTTCAGGTATTTAAATGGTATTATCAGAATTTGAATATCTCCCTACCTTGCCCTCTCTTTCTCTACTCCAGAATCTTACAGCTTTTCTATTTTCTTTGTTGGTTTCTCTCTTGGACATTTCTTTCTCCACATAGTGACTCCATCACTGACAGGCTTATATCCTACCAGCGTATTATTTTCTTAACTTTATTAAGTTTATTAACTTTATTAAGATAAAATTCATGTAATAGGGGCCCCTGGGTGGCTCAGTTGGTTAGGCTTCTGACTTGATTTCAGCTCAGGTTATGATCTCAGGGTCCTGGGATCGAGCCCAGCATTGGGCTCCATGCTCAGTGGGGAGTCTGATTGAGATTATCTCTCTCTCCCTCTCTCTCTGCCCCTCTCCCCCCAGCTCCCACACTCCCTCTCTAAAATAAATAAGTAAATCTTTAAAAATTCACATAACCTCTAATTCAGCCATATGAAGTATACAGTTTAATGGTTTTAGTATATTCACAGTGGCATGTAACCATCACCATGGTCAATTCCCAAAAGAAACCCCATATCCACTAGGAGTCACTCCCCACTTCCCCCCCAACAGTCCCAGCCCTAAGCAACCACTACTGTACTTTCTGTCTTTATGAATTTGCCATTTCTTGACATTTCATGTAAATGCAGTCATGCAATACATGGTCTTTTTGACTGGCTTCTTTTCACTTAGTATGTTTCAAGGTTCACCTATGCTATATATGAGTATTTTACTCCTTTTATGACTGAATATTATTCCATTGTATAAGTATATCATATTTTGTTTATCCATTCATCAGTTGGGTGTGTGGGTTGTTTCCACTTTTTGGCTATTATAAATAATGCTGCTACACACATTCCGGTGTACAAGTTTTTGTATGGGCATATGTTTTCAATTCTCTCTTACTTGGAGTGGAATTGCTGTGTCATATGGTAACTATGTTTAACTTTGTGAGTGACTGCCAAAGTATTTTCCACAGTGTCTGCACCATTTCATATTCCCACCAGCAGTTGTATGAGGGTTCCAATTTCTCCATATCCTTGCCAACACTTGTTATTATCTGCCTTTTTGATCACAGCCATCCTAGTAGGCATGAAATGCACATAATATACAATTTACCACTTAACTATTTTAATCTATTAACGTTTTTTGAAAATTTTGTAGATTTGAACTCTTAAAAGGTAGGTGAATTTTAAGTATATAGAAACTGAAGCCAAAAATATCTAAATAGTAATTATAACCATTTATACAGGCAGTCTCCAAAAACTCGATTGTATTCCAAGAGGTCTTTTGTTAGTTACTTAGAATTCATTTTTTCCCCCATAGGAACAGTGTATTAAATATGGACGTAGTATTCCTACCTGAGTCAACAGCTGAAGTGTGGAGAGTTCTTTGCCTCTTTTGCAAATATGCCTATCTTGGTGCCAGCTCTGAGTTGCAGAACCTAGAGACCCTCTGGAGCTGATATTACGGAAGCTCTAAGATCCTCACTGCACCTTTTGCTGTGTATTCCATTTCTTTGAGAGACGACTTAAATCTCCCATATAATTCCTTGCACTGTTACCAAAACTCTGAAATTATGACTTGAGAGATTTTTTTGTATGTGTGGTGATAGTTTTGGAGGGCTTGAATACTTTATTGGATAGTGCAGGTTTAGATGAAGTTATGGTTCTAATGGCATCTGGGGATTTCTGACTTTTTGGAGTGTTTGTAAATGTACCAATTGCAGTTCCTTGGTGGCTGTTACAGGCCTCAAAATCCATCTCTGCAGTCATAGACAGTGAATATGAGTTGTTTATGTAAACTGCTTTTATGTTTCATAATGATTTTAGACTATTTGTGCTAGTAGATATTTTTATGAGCATTTAATAAAAGTGTTATACCTGAGTCTCCATAGGCTATGTAGTTGTGACTCTTTAAAAAAATTGTGTTCCTGGTAGCAGTAGGTCTTTAATGCTAAGCAGGAATTGACATGTATTTATCTACTTGACATATGCATTACCTTAATTTGGTTTAGATTTCTATTCAAATAATTGAGTAAAAAGAGATTTGAATAGTCAAACCTCAGACAGAACTGGGGAAATTTACTTAAGTACAGAATTCACTTGAGACCCTTATGATAGTAATTCAAGCATTCATACCAATAACATCTTCTGGAGTTAAAATAGGTTTTTTCCTTTGGTCTAATTCAGCCCAAATAATTTGGAATAGAAAAAAGCAAGAAAGCTTGCTTTTATCAGTCTGAAAATAAAGACAAATGTGAATACTCAGCTCTGTTCATCCTAATACTTTAGATTTCTGATGACTAATTTTTTACATTTTTGTTTTATAACTGAAATAATTTTTTAAAGCACATTTATTTTGAATGTAAATAATATGCATGTATGAGAATTCAGAACACAAATTCCTGCTTTAAAGAAAGCAATTCAAAACACAATTTTTGATAATGTTTAATACAACAGCTTTTTTTTAAAAGCCCAAAAACTGTAGATATATTAGACTGTAACCATCTGAATGCAAAGACTGTGAATTATTCATCTTAATTTTTCCTTCTAAAACTGAGCATATCACTTCAATGAGTAACTATTTTTTAATGAATTAATCTATGATGAAGTTTATCCAATTAATTTTCTATTCCTTACAGTTAGTGTTAATAAGAAATAAAAATACATAAACCAGAAGTGTTTTATATGTGTTTTTCTTGTAATAATTACATTTATTTCTGAAATATGGATAATAAGTCATGGTTAAAGAGTAATGTCATTTAGCATGTCAAAATTGAGATTGACTAAAACATGTAGTACAGGGTGATTACTCATATTTACACAGAGGTGCTTTTCAAAACTTATTTGTAATTTAATAATCCATCAGACTTCTTCAAATAATAAATGCTTAATACATTCAGCATTTTATTTACTACATTTTCATTTACAATTAGGTAAAGTTATTAGCATATGTGTATCAAACATATCAAACTCAAAAGATAAGCTTTTTGTAGGAGAAAATGATTAAATATGAATACTTTTAACAAATCCACCCTAATAGTAGTATCTTTATTTTATAGGGCAGAAAATTAAGACTTAATTTGCTCTTCTCTGGAGTCATATGGTGAGTTTGCTGAGATCAAAATTAGAACCAGAAGATTTCTGAATCCCAAGTTTCACATTTCAATATTTGGTGTTAAAGTAACTCATAAAATTGATTGCTGTCATTTGTTAGTGCCTAGGTGACTCTGCAACTTGATGGATGACGACAGCCCTTTTCAATCAAAAAGTAAGTACTGCTGCTGCAAATGGTACTAGTATGCATGACTTTTGTACTGATGACCTTGCCTCATGAGAAAAGGTAAAAGAAACAGAAGTATGTATATTTAAAAATAACACTTAATTAAAAAAAACAAATTAAGTTAATACTTGCTTGTAGTAAAAAAGAAGAATATACAATAAAAATCTCAGTAATGTAGAATGAAGTGTTTCTTCCTGATCTCCAGAGATAACTACTGTTACTGGTTTGGTGTATATAATCACAAATTTTTTTTCTTTTTATTCTTTTTTTAAAATTTAAATTTAATTAGTCAAGGTAGAGTACGTCATTGGTTTTTGATATAGTGTTCAGTGATTCATCGGTTCAGTGTAACACCCAGTGCTCATCACATCATGTGATTCTTAATGCCCATCACCCAGTTATCTATACCCCCACCAACAAACTTTTTTCTATGCATAGTCAAAAAATTTCTAAGTAAGACCATACTATATATGCTATTATGTGCCTTTAAAAATTTTTTTACTCAACAATCTTACTTGAATATATTGACAATGATAGTACCTTGTTAAAAAGAATGAGGAAGATCTATGGGTCAGATATGGTATCAACAGGGATACAAATTATTTTTTTATTATCTGTATACATGAGTGTCCCTCATTTTTTATAAAATTTGGCATTGCCTCACTGCCTTGTTTCTTAATTCATGGTTTATCATGTTAAGTGCTGATGCTTATCCAGTAGACTACTCTGTATAGGAGGAGATACAAAAGAAGAAGAAAATAAGTTCTTCACTCTGACTTTGGATCTTACTTTGGAGTTAGACATGTACAGTAAAGAAATAAACATTAAGAGGGGTGCCTGGGTAGCTCAGTGGGTAGAGCATCTGACTCAGTCTCAGGGTCATGAGCTCAAACTCCACATTAGGTGTGGAGCTGACTTAAAAAAATACATATTAAGAAATAGTGAGCAGTTTGAAATCATATATAGTAAATCTTGAACTGAGTTGCATAGAATACCAAAGTAGTAAAAGGAGGAAGAAAAATATGGTCTACTGGTTTATTGAGGAAGTTGTAACTGAACCAAGTTGGGAATTAAGATTTTGTTGAGTATTTGCTGGAGGTTAGGTTAGGTACCTTATATGACATTTTTCTCATTCTACGTTGCCACTTCTATTAGGTAAATATTGTACCTAGATTAGAGGTGAGAAAACAAGATCCAAGTAATTTCTCTAGAGTCACATGATGAGAAACGGTGCAATAAAGATTTGAACTATTCAATTTGATGCCAAGTCCATGCTCCTACCATACTTGAATAACGTGGACAGTATACTGTAAGGGGGAAGAATATTTTAGATAGAGTAAACACTACAAAGAAAGGGGATACAATGAGGATGGTGTCTTCAGGTATTCAGAATATGCAAATGATAACTGTGAGTTACTCTCTTAATTATTTGACTTAGACCATTCTGTATATGTGTTTTTGAAGCAAAGTTAGAAAAGAAAGTTCATAAACTGGTTACATTTGGAAGGGTGAAAAGTTTTTTGTTTTGTTTTGTTTTATGTCTACTTATCAGTAGACCACTAAACAGCATTATGGCAAGAAATTATTTTGGCATCCCTATATAGACAAAATTAAATTTAAATAATTTTAAAGAAGAGTTGCCTATTTGTTATGGTGTTTCTTTTGTAAGCCATCCCCAAATCATTGTTAAATGACATTTAATCTAGTAAAATTACCTTTAGAAATGATTGCATTTAAAAAATAAAGATGCTTTTGTCTAAAAAAAAAAAACAGATGATTATTGTCTAAGCCAGAATCCTGGAATTATTATTTTGTTTTGTTTTGTTTTAGTTTTTCCTCCATCCACATCTCACTCCACGTATCGAGTACCACTTGTATCCATTCCCATTGCTACTATATTAATTTAGGGGCTACCTTAATACTTTTTTTAAGATTCTATTTATTGTAGAGAGAGAGAGAATGTGTGAGCACAAGTGGGAAAGGGGCAAAGGAAGAGGGAGAAACAGACTCCCCAGTGAGCAGGGAATCTGACCTCGGGTTCAATCCCAGGACCCTGGGATCATGACCTGAGCTGAAGGCAGGTGCCTAACCAACTAGCCACTCAGGCACAAGCCCCCCCCGCAATGCTTTTTTAAAAGCAGAACAATACATGCATAGTTTAAAAAAATAATCTGAAAGTTATAAAGTTGCATAACCACAGTTATTTGAAGGATAAGAGTGAGAGAGAGTGGTATGCATGTGTTCTGGGCCTGTTACCCCCTGTTTTTGCAAGGAATTCACTTTTGATAGTTTAGTTTTCTTTTCTAATAATTATTTTCATATTTCTAATTTAAAAAAATTTTTTTTAAGATTTTATTTATTTGAGGGGCATCTGGGTGGCTCAGTGGGTTGAGCCTCTGCCTTCGACTCAGGTCATCTTCTCAGGGTCCTGGAATCAAGCCCCATGTCAGGTTCTCTGCTTGGCAGGGAGCCTGCTTCCCTCTCTCTGTCTCTGCCTGCCTCTCTGCCTACTTGTGATCTCTGTCAAATAAATAAATTAAATCTTATAAAAAAGATTTTATTTATTTGAGAGAGTGAGCACAAGCGGGGAGAGGGGGAGAGGCAGAGGGAGAAGCAGACTACCCACTCAACAGGGAGGCCTGATGTGGGGCTCAATTCCAGGACCCTGGGATCACAACCTGTGCCAGGGGCAGATGCTCAACCAATTGAGCCACCCAGGTACCCCTCCATATATCTTTTTTTAAGACATATACACATACTGCTGTAAGTCATCATTTTTTCGCCATTATCTAACAATTTTTCTATCAACAGAAAATGATGATTTTCGTTCTCTTACGCTTACGCCTCCCTCCACGCATCTCCCACTGCATTTATTTCTCAGTTTTAAATCATATTAAGTGTTTTTATTATAATGACCATAATAAGTATTGTTCACTGATGAGTATAGTACTATGTTGTTAATATGAATACATTCCCTTTTTCTCTTTTTTGTGTATACCCAGATATTTAGACTTTTAATTTTTTAAAAATTTGCTAAATTTTATTTTATTTTTTATTGACTAAAAAATTTTATTTTATGTTGACTAAATTTGCTAAATTTTATTAAAGCCTATAGCCAAGTCTTCTTACACCCTTCTGTAGCCTCTTTACTCAATTTTTCTACATGGTAAAACTTGTCAGATAATCTAACATTTTAATTTTTGAATGTGTGTGTGTCTGTGTGTGTGTGTCTGTCTGTGATCTCCTGGAGACATTTCTCCTGGGAGTAATGTTCTCTTGCTCTGCTCTGGCTGGTTATCTAGACCTACTGAACAGCTATTATCCTGGGACCTTCCTTGGTCTTTTTATTGTATTGAATGTCATGTTTTCTGCATTCTGTATCTTCCTCCTTCTTAAGTCCCATATTTTGGTGGATTCTTCCTAAGAATGAAAGAGTGAATGGGGTAGATTTTGCATGATGTTGGTGATCTTTATTTTTGATGAAAGAATATGTACTTCATGCTTGATGAAAACCTTGGCTGGGGGCGTCAGGGTGGCTCAGTGGGTTAAAGTCTCTGCCTACGGCTCAGGTCATGATGTCAGGGTCCTGCAATCTAGCCCCACATCGGGCTCTCTGCTTAGCAGGGAGCCTGCTTCCTCCTCTCTCTCTCTCTGCCTACCTCTCCACCTACTTGTGATATCTCTCTCTCTCTCTCTCTCTCTGTCAAATAAATAAATAAATTCTTAAAAAAAAAAAAAAGAAAAAAAACCTTGGCTAGGGGGTATAGAATTCTAAAATGAAAATTATTTTCACTAATACTTTTGAAAGCATTATTCTGACTCTTTCTATCTCTCTATCTCTGTCTCTTTTGCTGATTTTAGGTTAGTTTTCCTCTCCCAACATTCTCAAGTCTCATGAAATATTCCTCTACTGTAGATTTTTTTCTTGATTTTTGTGCTGGGTCCTGGAAGAACTTTTCAATCTGGACATTTATGTCCTTTAGAACTAGAAATTTCTTTTGTATTTTTCCTTTGATTACATTCCCTTTCCTTTTTCTTTATAATTATTCTGGAGCTTTTATTAGGTGTATTGTACCTTTCTTTTTTTTTTTAAAGATTTTATTTATTCATTTAACAGAGAGGGAGAGTATAAGCAGGGAGAGCAGCAGGCAGAGTGAGAGGGAGAAGCAGGCTCCCTGCTGAGCCAGGAGCCAGATGTGGGACTCCATCCCAGGACTCTGGGATTATGACCTGAGCCAAAGGCAGCTGCTTAACAAACTGAGCCACCCAAATGTCCCTGTACCTTTTTTTTTTTTTTAAGATTTTATTTATTTATTTGACGGAGATCACAAGTAGGCAGAGAGGCAGGCAGAGAGGGGAGGGAAGCAGGCTCCCTGCTGAGCAGAGAGCCTGACTCGGGGCTCCATCCCAGGACCCTGAGATCATGACCTGAGCCGAAGGCAGAGGCTTAACCAACTGAGCCACCCAGGCGCCCCTGAACTGTACCTTTGAAATTGATTTCTAATCTCATCTGTTTCGTGTTTGTATATTTTTTGTCTTTTAGTTCCACTTATGGGACAGTTACTCAACTTTGGCATTTGGGTTTTTGGGTTTTTCTTTTACTGACTTTTGTCTTATTTTTAAACTTTTTATTTTCTGAATGTTACTTTTTATAACATTTATGCTTTTTATAACTTAACATTCATTTCTCTAAAAGTGCTAGTTACATTCTAATAACTTTTGCATTCTGTGCTATATTTGTTTTATTGTTTTGGTCTTAAACATTGGAGGTTTAGTCCTATTTCTGGTATTCAGTGGTTGTCTATCCATATTTAGGAAGCACTGAAATGCTTCCTCGGAACTCTGAGTGCTTGGTCAGCACTAATAGGCTGGTGGTATTCACAGTATGTTCTTTGCTTAGTTTCTTCAGGTAAGAAATGCCTAATCTTCCTGGGATGGAAAAAGCCTCCCTTCAGTCCTCTATTTTCATTCTTGCACTTCATCCCTGCTTTGCTCTGTGCCTGGTGTTTATGATCTAGTTCAGTTTTTCTAATGTATCTCCAACCTGTTGCCTCTTATTCTTAGCTTATCTCCTTTTTGTTAATGTAAAAGTTTATGGGTTTTTCAGTTACAGTTAGGTACAATCCTTTAATAGATATAATCATATGCTGCTCATAAAATTGAAACTCCTTTTGATTGGATGTATTTATTCTTTTTTAAGTTTTTATTTGAATTCCAGTTAATATACAATGTAATATTAGTTTCAGGTTTATAATATAGGGATTCAGCACTTCAACAAAACACCTGGGGCTCATCACAAGTGTACTCCTTAATCCCCATCACCTATTTCAACCATCATTTCTTGCCCCCAGCTCTGGGAGCCCTCAATTTGTTCTCGATAGTTAGGAGTCTCTTTCTTGGTTTGCCTCTCTCTCTCTTTTTTCCCCTGTGCTCATTTGTTTTGCTTCTTAAATTCTACATGTAAGTGAAATCATATGGTGTTTGTCTTTCTCTGACTTATTTCACTTAGCATAATACTCTCTAGCTCCATCCACATTGTTGCAAATGGCAAGATTCAATTCTTTTTATGGCTGAGTAATATTCCATTGTATACACATACCACCTTTTCTTCATCCATTCATCCGTCGATGGACATCTGGGCTGCCTCCATAATTTGGCTCTTGTAGATAAGCTGCTATAAACACATGGGTGCGTGTATTCTTTTGAATTAGTATTTTTATATCCTTTGGGTAAATACCTAGTAGTGCAACTGCTGGATCATGGAGTAGTTCTATTTTTAACTTTTGAGGAAACTCCATACTGTTTTCCAGAGTGGCCACGCCAGTTTGCATTCCCACCAACAGTACAGGAAGGTTACCCTTTCTCAACATCCTCACCAACACCTGTTGTTTCTTGTGTTCTTGATTTTAGCCCTCTGACAGACGTGAGATGATAATCTCATTGTAGTTTTCATTTGTATTTCTTAAATGATCAGTAATGTTGAGCATGTTTTGTGTGTCTGTTGGCCTTCTGTGTATGTCTTCTTTGGAAAAATATCTATTTATGTCTTTTTTAAAGATTTTATTTATTTGATAGGGAACACAAGTAGGCAAAGCGGCAGGCAGAGGAAGAGGGAGAAGCGGGCTTCCTGCTGAGCAGAGAGCCCAGTGTAGAGCTCAATTCCAGGACCCTGGGAACATGACCTGCGCTGATGGCAGACACTTAACCGACTGAGCCACCCAGGCACCCCTCTATTCATATCTTTTGTCCATTTTTTAATTGGATCGTTTTTTGGGTCTTACCGGTTTTTTATATAGATTTTGCGTACTAACCCTTTATCAATATTTCATTTGCAAATATCTTCTCCCGTTCCATAGTTGCCTTTTAGTTTTGTTGTTTCCTTTACCCTGTAGAAGCTTTTAATTTGATGACATCCCAGTAGTTTATTTTTGCTTTTGTTTCCCTTGCCTCAGGAGATATATGTAGTAAGAAATTGCTACAAAATGATGTCAAAGATATTACTGTGCTCTCCTCTAGAATTTTAATGGCCTCCTGTCTCGCATCTTTCATCCATTTTGAATTTATTTTTGTGTGTGGTGTAAGAAAGTGGTGCAGGTTCTGGGGTGCCTGGGTGGCTCAGTCAGCTAAGCCGCTGCTTTCAGCTCAAGTTGTTATCCCAGGGACCTGGGATCGAACCCTGCATTGTCTTCCTGCTCAGCAGGGAGCCTCCTTCTCCTCTTATTCTCTCTGTCTGTGCGTGCACGCGCTCTCTCTCTCTCTGTCATATCAATAAATACGATTTTTTTTAAAAAAGAAAGTGGTCCAGTTTCATTCTTTGGCATATTGCTGTCCAGTTTTCCCAACACCATTTGTTGAGGAGTCTGTCTTTTTCCCATTGAGTATTCTTTCCTTGGCTTGATTATTCTTTTTTTATGTTTCAAGTTTTTATTCGATTTGGTTATTCTTAAAATTTATTGGAAACTCCTAATAACTACTGTTTTCTCTTACTTAGCCAGCTAGCTTAGTTGTACTAGTTTAGATCTTAGAGATTGAGTTGAGTTTCTTACTTTTGCTACCATGTGCTGACTGCAAATATCAATTCAGTAATTAAAATTAAGATATTAAAGTATACCTTAAATATCGTACTATGCATTGCAAAGAAGTTATTTAAAAAAAATAAGGTGGGTTTCTTTTCTTTCGGAAATTAGATAACTCAAAAATGGCAGAACTCTTTATGGAATGTGAGGAAGAAGAGCTGGAACCATGGCAGAAAAAAGTAGAAGAAATTCTGGATGAAGATGATGATGATGATGAGCTGATTTTTGTTGGAGAGATATCAAGTTCAAAACCAGCCATTTCAAGTAAGCATTTATTTCAGCCAAGTAAAGTTTTATAAGTTGCTGTTTCTAATAGAAAAACCTGTGGGCCATCTTATATGTCCTTGTTATTCTGCAAGGAGCTGGAGCATATAGGTCAGTAAGAATTTGTGAGACTCACAGGGAGGATGTGGTTGGGGACTTGAGGAAAGTGAGAGGTTAAAATATCATTTGAGAGAAAAGGGAAATGTTAACTAAGTTAACTAAAGGTTAAGATTACCATATCAGCATTATAGGCCTTCTGAAATTGGAAATCTTAAGTTTTAGGAGGGCTAAGTAGCCTATTCACCTGTTTGTTAATTTTTGTCTTTCTTCCTTAAGTCCAAACACACCTAGAAAAGGAAATGTTTGGAATGCTTTGCTTAAAATATTAGAATAGTAAATTGGCTTGTGTTAGTCTCTGATGGGGGTTCTCACATCTAGGCAACTGCCTCATCACAGTGTCATCTTGAATCGTGGCTACAAAATGAACAGGCACTGCATGATTATACAGTCTCTAGTATACCAACATGGGGTATAGTTTCTGGCCACACCCATCTTCCAACGACTCCTGATTATATTCATGAAGCAAGGAGGGTCTGGTCTTGAGCCACTACGCTTGTACAACACAGGCAGTTAGCACACTAAATCCTCATGGCTTTCAGGCAGAACATGTCCAGTAATTTTGTAGATTGTTAGATTTCAGTTAGAGTTAGAATTGCCATTGTGATAATATTGATGATACTGATGACACTTGTTAAAATGTCTAATAAAAATGTGCAAAGTGCACATTTTACACTTGATGTAAATGTAGTGTCTTACACTACATGTAGTGTTTTACACTATACTACCTTTCTAGCAGAACATGTCCAGTAATTGTGTAGATTGTTAGATTCTTCTGCAAAGGAACAACATACTGAATTTCAGCAGAGAAAGAGGAAATAGATTCCTTTTCATTATATTTACTTCTTTTAAGCCAGGAGAATTTAGCAAAGAATGTACCCAGCATACCAGTGTTTTCTTACCTACCATGGCAGTGCATTATATTGTGGTTAAGAGATGAGTTTTTAATTTCTTGAAAGCCCTGTTCTTGCATCTCTTAACTCTAGACTTACGATAGCACTTCTGTTCAGTTTTATCAGAGCTAGAATAATTTAATTCTCAATATCATTTCCTATGGCAAATTGAGAGGTGCTAAGTGGAATGTCACTTCAGTTATAAAATGAGGTAAATATGTTGGCATGTTTGTTGCTGATAGTGGAATAGAATATTATAATTATTGTTTCTTATTTACTGTGATTATTTTTATCTCAAAATATTATGATATTTGAAAATTATTATTCAGATCATCTTACTGAAAGCATGGCAATTCAAGTTGGGTTTATATCAACTGCAGATAATGGTTAATAGTACTCAACTAGAATAATGTGTATTAGTTTTAAGTGATTCTATAAAAAGAAAGTTGACCCCAGTGAAATTTCTAAATTAACTCAAAATCTATGTGATTTTATTGCTGTTTTATGTGTGAGCCATAAAATTCTTCTGTCATATGGAACATGAGCTAAATATTTATATAGAACCATATCAAGTTGGGGGATGGTAAAAAGTTGTGTTTGATAGACTACAGTCACCAAAAAGTACTATAGGTTTAACTCTTTAATGGCTTGAGTAAATACTTTAAATTCTGAATGAAAACATCAAGTTGTTTGAGCAGATTTTTCTCCTAGAAAACTTCTGTAGTGCCTCGTCTTAGAGAACTGAATTTCCATTATCATAAAACAACCCTACTTTTGTGTGACCCTTTACTTTATAGAATTATTCTATGAGATCTGTTTCTTTTCTACCAGGAGGGGTTAAAGGAAAAGTTTTTGAGGTTTTATGGGATTTTTAAAATGTTTGTACCTTTTCCTGATTAGCAATTTTAGGCGAATCTCTACTCTTCCAAATTTTTATTTTATTTCTCAATAATCCAGAAGTTATGGGTTGACATGGCTACAGGAGTGAACACTGATTCATAGGGTCATGTCAGACTCAGATTGACTTTTGGTATAGTAGTAGATTTGAGATACTCTAGTAAACTCTAGATTAAATGTAGTCTGCAGTCTTCAATAGTGTTCCTCTCAGAACTCAAGAGGAGTGGTACAGATAATGTGACCAGCTCATCCATAATGAAACTTCTAGACTTTTAGGGGTATGACTGTAGCATGGGAATTAGGGAAGGGTTTGATCTGGGGTCACCATTAAGAGAAAGAAATATACTTAAATTATTAGATGTATGTGGATATATTTTTCGAAAGTTTTTTATTTTAATTTACACTTAACTAAAATAATGAGTTTTAAAATAAACATTTTTTTATAGATATTTTGAACAGAGGTAACCCCAGCTCATCTTCAAAGGGAATAAAGAATGAGACAGTCACTCAAGGTATAGTATTATACCATTTTAATTTTAAAGTGAAAGATTTTAACAAAATTGGTTGTATAGAAAAATACTCAATATGTTCTGTCATTTTAAAATGCAGGTGTTACTGATCCGTTCAAGCCTACAAGTCAACACTACAAAGATCCAACATCAAATCCAGTGGCTGCCTTGCCTAGATTTCATCCCGAATCTAAGTCTTCACAGAACTCTGTTATTGTTCAGAACGTGTCTAAACCTGTAAGTGTTTCTGAAACTACGCAATCAGCTCAGAGATGCATTGGATATTACAACACCCAGTTAGAATTGTGGACTATTCAGCATTCTGTTAGAATCACAGTCTGAAAATGTCACTATCTTTTTGACAACTCAACCCAAACCCAAAGTAGTAACTGTAGGAACTAACCAGCTTTTCAATGTATCAGGTAATATGCTTAAATAGTATAATATTGAAAACTAGACTCTCTAAAGGTGAGTAAAAACATGATCAGTAATGAGTGTTGCATAATGGCAAAATTCTTAAGAGAGTAAACAGAACCAGGTATTCTTATTGGGGAAGATTGTTTTGAGGTCATTGTGTTGCTGTTTACTCTGAAAACATAGTTTCATGGCTTAGCTTTTAAAACTTTTTTTTAAAGGTTTTATTTATTTATTTGACAGACAGGGATCACAAGTAGTCAGAGGCAGGCAGAGAGAGAGGAAGGGAAGCAGGCTCCCTGCTGAGCAGAGAGCCCTGATGCAGGGCTCGATCCCAGGACCCTGGTATTAGGACCTGAGCCGAAGGCAAAGAGGCTTTAACCCACTGAACCACCCCGGCGCCCCAGCTTTAAAAGTTTTAACAGCAGTAATAGTTAATGATAATATTTAACATTTGTTAGTCTATTATTGTGGGTAAGTCTTTATTCTAAATGTTATATGTAAATTAGTATCATTTCATTTGTAATATTTCTCTATGAGGTAGGCACAATTATTATCCCCATGTTATAGTTAAGGAAACTGAAACTCAGGCTAGATAATTCACTCAAGGCCATATAACTGGTAAATAAAAGTTGGACCTGGTATTTCAATCCAGGTTAGTCTGGAGGTTTTATTTTTTTTTAAGTTTTTATTTATTTATTTGAGAGAGACAACATAATCAGGGGGAGGGGCAAAGGAGAGAGAAAAGCAGATGATGCAGGGCTCGATCCAAAGACCTGAGGTCATGACCTGGGCCAAAGTCAGATGCCTAACCAACTGAGCCACCCAGGTGCCCCAGCCCAGAGGTTTTTATGTATGCATACATGCATCTGTTCATAATTTAATTTAAGCATAGAAACACTGCCTTAGAGCAACATTATAGTTACAGATCATTGGGGTTCCCTGAGACCCTTTCAGGGATTCCTGAAGTTAAAACTTGTGGTAATTAAACTGATACATTTCCTCTCTTCACTCTGTCAGCATTAGCACTGATGATTCAAAAGCAGTCGAGGGTAAAACTGCTGGTCCCTTAATATGAATGAAGGCAGTGTCACCAAACGGTACTGGTAGTTTTTGTATTAGTGACCATCAAGCACTCACAGTAGAAAAATTGCACTTTCACTTGAGAATAACCTTGAAAAAGTAATAAATTGTTACTAATTTTATTAACTCTCAATCCTTGGCAAATACACTTTTTTTGAAATAATCTGTGTGATGAAGTGGATAATATGCATAAAAGAGTTCTGTATGTATAGTATGAAGGTTTTCTTGAGGAAAACCACTTGAATTGCAAACTGAACTAGCTGCTTTTTTTTTTTTTTTAAAGATTTTATTTATTTATTTGTCAGAGAGAGAGCGAGCGGGAGCGAGCACAGACAGAGTGGAAGGCAGAGTCAGAGGGAGAAGCAGGCTCCCTGCGGAGCAAGGAGCCCGATGTGGGACTCGATCCCAGGACGCTGGGATCATGACCTGAGCCGAAGGCAGCTGCTTAACCAACTGAGCCACCCAGGCGTCCCCTAGCTGCTTTTTTTAACAGAATGCTATTTTTGCTTGAACGGATGGTCGACAGAGCACCATGTGTTAATTATTGCTAAACAATCAGGGCACCTGAGTGGCTCAGTCAGTTGAGCATCTGCCTTCTGCTCAGGTCACGATCCCAGGGTCCCAGGATGGAGTCCCGCACTGGGCTCCTTGCTCAGCTGGGAGCCTGCTTCTCCCTCTCCTTCCAGCTCCTGCTCTTCTCTCTCGTGTCCCGCGCCATTCTCTCTCTCTCTCTCTCTCTCTCTCTCTCTCTCAAGTAAATAAATAAAATCTTTTCAAACGATCATTGCTGCATAACAATAGTATCAAAAACTTAGCAGCTTGAAGCAATATACACTTATCTCGTGGTTCCTGTTAGGAGTCAGGTCATGGCTTTACTGGGTCCTCTGCTTCAAGATCTTACAAGGCTGCAATCAGGGTGTCAGCCAGAGCTACCGTATCATGGTCGTTGGCAACACCCAGTTCTCTATGGGTTGTCAGAGTGAGGGCATGAGTTTCTTGCTGCTGTCAGCCAGAGACTGCTCTTAGTTCTTTGCCACATAAGTCTTCCTAACATGACTGGTTGCAGCTTCAAAGCCAGCAAGGGAAAGTGAATCCTCAGCAAAATGGGCTATATAACATAATCATGTACATTCTGTCCCATTTGCCATATTCTGTTGGTCAAAAGCAATTGCAGGTTCCACCCACACCCAAGGACAGATTACACAAGGGTATAAATATCGGGAGGGAGTCATGGGGGCCACCTTTAGAATCTACCATGCAGTTTTTCATGCTTAAAAATGTACAAAGCATGCCTGTCATAGAAAAAAAAAATGGGGGTGCCTGGGTGGCTCAGTCAGTTGAGCTTCTGCTTTCAGCTAAGGTCATGATCCCAGTGTCCTGGGATCAAGCCCCGCATCCAGCTCCCTGCTCTGCGGGAGCCTACTTCTCTCTCTCCCTCTGCCTGCTGCTCTGTCTGCTTGTGCTATGTCTCTCTGCCAAATGAATAAAATCTTTGAAAAAATAAAATAAAAACTCTTTTAAAAATCAGATATTTGGGCTTAAGTGGGTAGGAGAAGAATAAATGAAACAAGATGGGATTGGGAGGGAGACAAACCATAAGTGACTCTTAATCTCACAAAACAAACTGAGGGTTGCTGGGGGGAGGGGGTTTGGGAGAAGGGGGTGGGATTATGGACATTGGGGAGGGTATGTGCTTTGGTGAGTGCTGTGAAGTGTGTAAACCTGGTGATTCACAGACCTGTACCCCTGGGGATAAAAACATATGTTTATAAAAAATAAAAAATTTTAAAAAAAATCCATATTTTGAACAATTACATAGGTCCAAATGTGGACCTAGGTTATTATAGGACCTATATTATTCCAAATCTTATTAAGGAATTATTGTTAATTTTGTTAGCAGTGGTAGTAGTATTACAGTTATGTGAGGAAATATTTCGGGGCATGCTGAAGTATTAGGGGAATTAAATGTTATGACACCTATAAAAAAAATCAGATATTTGGAAAACTTGTATCTACATTCTGAAAGAATTAATAATAATTTGAGCCCTGGAGTAGTAGTCCAAGAAATCTAGATTGAAGATGAAAGACTTGAGTGTTGATTCCATCTATTCCTAGCCAAAGCATTGTTATAACCTCAGTGGGCCTCACTTTCTGCATTTTTTAAAATGAGGATCTTTATCCAAACCACTGGATCTCAAACTCAGATCCTCTAAGCAACCATGGACTGTTTTTAATAAAAACTTTATAGGTGTACCTGATAATGGCAGGCTGCCAGAAATACTAAAATTATTTTATTCCAACTGGAATCAGACTGATTCAGTGGTTTCTCATGCTATCATAAGCTGTTTGGCATTTAAGAAAAGCAAAAACAAAAAAAGGGGGAACATGATTATTTACATGGAGATAGATGAAAATTATTCCTACCTTGGAACTAGAAAAGGAGAATAATGGAGGGGGTGGTACCTTTCATTTTAAAAAATTTAGGAACTAGAGCTCATTCAAACTCAGAATGTTTTGTTTTTCTGGGCATGATTGTTTAATCAAAGCTCCTCAATTAGTTTCCCAATCCTAGGAAGCTTTTTTTTATCTTTTCTTTTTAATTTTGTTTATTTATTTGACAGACAGAGATCACAAGTAGGCAGAGAGGCAGGCAGAGAGAAGAAGCAGGCTCCCTGCTGAGCAGAGAGCCCGATGCGGGGCTCGATCCCAGGACTCTGGGATCATGACCTGAGCTGAAGGCAGAGGCTTTAACCCACTGAGCCACCCAGGCGCCCCCCCCCCCCCCCCCCCCCCCCCCCCCCCCCCCCCGCCAATCCTAGGAAGCTTTAAAAAATAGTTTTTGTTATTTGATCTGGGTTGAGGCCTGGGCATGGTAGTTTTGTTTTTTTTTTGTTTTTTTTTTTGTTTTTTAACTCTCCAGGTGATTCTCATATGAGCCAGGGCGGAGAATGATGGATCTATATTTTCAAATAAATTGAGAATCCTACATAAGTGAATTTTCTCTGAAAAATTTAAGTGTTTTCTTCTCTTTACCACGACTCTTTGGGGCAGTCTAGAAGATAATTATTATTCCTTTTAATATCAGTGTGTTATAGATTAAGGGCATAGGGGTTTTTTTGTTTTGTTTTGTTTTTAAGTAGGCTCCATACCCACAGGGCTTAAACTCAGGACCCTGAGATCAATATCTGAGCTGAGATCAAGAGTCAGGTGGACACCTGGGTTGCCTGAGTGACTCAGTCAGTTAAGCTTCCAGCTCTTGGTTTTGGCTCTGGACATGATCTCCCTACCCAGTGTGGAGCCTACTTAGGGAAAAAAAAAAGAAGAGTTGGATGCTTAACTGATGCCACCACCCAGGTGCCCCAAGGGCACAGGATTTATTATCATGGCAACCTCGGTTCTAATTCCAGCTTCATAACAAGCTGGGTTGTATTGGGAGTCTTACTTAACTATACTGAACTTTAGTTTACCTATTTATAAAGTGGGAGATAGTATTAGGCCTTTATTAGTACTGTTGTTATAACTACCTGATATGATACATGGACTGTAAAAGAGTCAACTACATTTTAAATAGACAATGATTGGCAGTTATTATTTCGGTTGGAAAGGCGAAAACTTGAATCTCAGAAGTGACTGGCCCAAGGTTCCAAAGTTAAATAAATAAATCCCATTCTATTGCCTCTCACACCTCACTGTTGTATTTTGTATCTTTCTGAACTATTTTATGAGATATAAAAAATTCCCAATTGGAAACTTATTTTAATAATTTATTTGTTGACTAATATGTCTACTCTATGAAATGATGGTACTTAATTGGCCAGAGTTATTACCTAGGAAGAGGCTTAAAGTATTAATTTTAGGGGTGCCTGGGTGGTTCAGTTGGTTAAGCAACTGCCTGTGGCTCGGTCATGACCCTGGAGTCTCAGGATGGAGTCCTTTATCAGTCTCCCTGCTCAGCAGGGAGTCTGCTTCTCCTTCTGACCCTCCCCCCTCCCATTCTCTCTCTCTCATTCTGTCTCTCTCAAATAAATAAAATCTTTAGAAAAAAATAAATATCAACTTTATTTGGAGGAACTTCTGTGAAAGAACTATTTGGAGAATTGCTAGTGAATTTTTTCATTTGTAAGTGCAAATATTTGGAGAAAATACTTACCTTGCAGAAGATTATGCTTGGTTACAGTTAAGTCATAAAGTCATCATTGAGTCATATAGCCATTTTATATAATACATGTTAAGACTCGAATGCAGAAATCTGCCTGTAATGCTCAAATTCTAGGAGTGGAATGGTTTGGTTCAGTTAAATATCTGCCTCCATAACTTCTTACTAAGCTCATGTAAACAGAAAAATTAATAACAAAGTAAAATTCTTAAAACCTGATTTTTTTTCAACTTGTAAGCACAGAACATGCAAGCAAGACTCTTATATTCCTATTATAAAGGTGCTGTGTATAGGGGTGGTAGTTAGAAAGGAAACAGAAGACAATACATACTGTACTTTGATTTCGTTTTTTACAGGTGACTAGTGTGGTATATAGAATATATCAATCAGGATTACATTTTGTACACAGATATGAGCTCCTCTTTTTTCACTGAACTTCATATTGGAAACAGTTTTCTTTCTTTTTGGTTACTTTTCAAAAGCATGATGTTGCATTATAGCCTATCATTTACTTAATCATTCCTCCATTGTTGGGCATACAGGTTGTTATTTTTTGTTATAAATAATTCTCATTAAATATCTTCATTTCCTTAGTGTAAATTCATGTGAGTGGAATATTTGGGCCAAAGGATATGAACTTTTTAAATCCCTTGATAGATATTTCCAAAATTTTCTTGTGGAAAAGTTGTACCAAAACGTGTCTACTTTGCCAATAATAATGTCATTATTTTGTAATTGTAATTTTTAATTTCAAACTAATTTCAGATTTATAGAAAAATTGCAGAAGAAATCCAGAGAGTTCCCATATAACCCTTACCCACTACATGCCAACTTAAACAGAGTAATAATTATTTTAGTGTTTTATAGCTTATCAGTAATTGAATTATTAAGATGTTTATAGTATTGTCATACATTTAATTTACCTTTTTACAAGCTTATGAAACAAAGTAATTATAACTTTTTACAGGATTTTACAAAGAATTCATCACAAGTTGAATCGGATGATTCTTCAGAGTTACTATTTGACTTGACCCAGGATACAATTCCACTGTCCCAAGAGGGATCAACAATTTATATCGAAGGTTTGGCTTAGCACTTTTTTTGAAAATACTGAAAAGAAACTTGATGAATATAGATATGGAATGAATTTCTGTTTTGAAACCCATACCTTCATATTAAGTTTTTCATGTACCATAAAATAGAAGCTAACACTCCCTGAATGCATTTCTTGTGTGATTTCTTTTTTATAAATTTGTATTTAATAATAGAATATTATATTTCTATTAAGTTAGCTAACATGTATTTTTTTAGCTCCTTCTCACTTGGAACCAGTCATGGCTGAAAAATCTTCATGTAATTTCTGTGAGTCCAGGAAGGCTCCTAATGACCTAATACTATCATATAAAAAAAGTATTAATCATTTAGAAGGCCATTAGTATGAGAAAAAGTACATGGTTATAGTTGATTTTTTTTTAATAAGCTGGTGTCTTTCTTTCCAAATAAATGATGTTGATATGATAGTTAAATATGATTATAGAGTATTATTATAAAAAGAGGGAATTTAAAAAGAGAGGGATTATTACAAAAATGGTGATTTGTGCACAGTAAGTACTTAGTAAATACCCATTGAAGGAATAATGTGAGTTTTCAATTGAAGAACTACAGTTCTTTGTATATAATAACAAAGTTCTTCATTAACTTGAAATAAATTAGTATACCATGAAAGAATTTTATTTAGTTGAAATATTCCCCATAATCAAAGCAATTGCTGTTTGTATATGAGTAAATTTGTTATATTTCAATAATTAGACAGAGGTACCTAAGCCTTTTTAATGTTTAAATTGTTTACTAACAAATTTACGTACATTTACCAAACCAAAATAGAAAAAAATTATAGTAATATGTTTGCCAAAAATATTTTTCCCATTTTGATAACATGTGGTTTGTTAATCACCTAATTGTCATTTATCTAATTAGTAAAATAGCCAAGAGCCCGAATAAATGAGGCAAAATAGTTGTCTGAAATCTGATTTTATAATGTACATGGTCTTTATTCAGAGAAAAAGTCTGAATTCTTAAAGATTCTAGGGGGTAAAGACAGTGATGCCTCTTCTCTCTGTAAGTTGTATTGCAGGAAGGAGAACTTTGCCCTGATGGGAAATAGCGTTATAGTCAATTAGGAAGGTGTGGGTTTGAGCCTGTATCCTAAAGATGTTTGTGGCCTTTATCGAGTCACTCTTTACACTTCAATTTTCTCATTTTATTGAAATACAGACTTTTATCTTTCTCAGATAATACATTCATTCTCCAGACCTGAAGTCACCTTTTGGAGATATAATTTTAATTCTTGCTCTACTTACCTCAGGCCTTTTTTGAGGCTCAAATGAGATAAGTGAGAAATGAAAAATGCCTTAAACCTTTAAAGGACTTGACAATAAACAGTTCTTAGAATGATAATTATGAATGATAATATGTATTATGTGTTCAGAAGCATGATTAATAGACTCCTGTCAAAGATGATGACAGAAGGTTCTTGGAGAAGTTTGGATCGGAACTTGATTTTGAGGAATGAGAATAAGATTTTTATTGGCACTGTTGAAGATAGTGAACAGCACAAGCCAGAGCAATAGAAATAAACAAGTTAAAGTATTAGAATTTAAAACTATTGAGCTTAGAGTGATTTTATTTAACTTGGAGATTTACTCCTACTTAAAAAAAATGTATACAAAACAGTCTATTTTATGATACAGCCTGCTAGGGAACTAGTTGCCAAAATACCAGCACTTACTGGTTATTTAAGTAACCTAAGCATCTGAGAAAAATGTTAGTGATGATACAGATATTAGTCCCAAGTGCCTGTAGTATAGCTGTCAGTAACCATGTGCTAGAAGATGGAAAAAAATCATTTCTGTTAAGCCAAAGAATGATCTACAAATTTGGTAGAGGAGTCCACTAATGCAATGCTTTCCTTTTCTATGTATTTCTCTATTCTACAGCTTCTCCTATTAGTGTATAGTTGGGAGCATTGAAAATATGGTGTGCAGTTTTGGAATCTTTATCACAAAGTACAATTGTATGTTATTTTCAAAAGGAGTTTTGTTGTGTCTGGTTTTAGCCTAAATAACCCCACTTGTTTTGCAAATGCCCTGAATTACATGATACCTTAGCCTTTGAGGTGATGGTTTTCAAACTCAGAACTATCTTTGGTAATGAAATCTCTTCAAACAAAATTTTATGTAAAAATCTAATTTTTTAAAAAATGGTAAAAGGAGAGTTTTTCTATCTGACATGCTTAGTAAATTCCCTAAGGCAAAACCATTAGCCTCAGGGGAATATAGTTTGAATACCATTATACTAACAAGACTTTTCATATGAACGAGCAAGGTATTATTCAAGATTAGTTGTTTGTACTTGGTTCGTAGGAAATAAACGGATAATTTAAACCCATCAGATTGTTAGTAAGTGGAAAAAGAACCAACTCAGAGTTTTCCATTAGGCATCTTTGTTTTTTAAGTATCTTAAAGGGTTTCTCTGAATTTTTAGAACAAAGGTTGTTTTGTTTCCAAGCCTAAATGTATTTAAGCATCTAAAGGTAAATTCATTTGTGCGAACTGAGCTTTGAACATTCTCTGTGTTTTCATTTTTTTTCTTCTTTTGCTTCAGATTCTTTTGGTCTGACTTCTTTTATACCTATTTATATATTATTTAAAAGTATTTTTAGAATTTTCTTGTATAAAAAGTTTATTCTGTGAGTTCAAATATGTGTAGTTCATAATAGCTATTTGTATAATTTTTCTATTGATCATATAAATTTTTCTTTTGTGATCATACAAATTTTGATCATTCTTTGTCATTTATATGATATAATTCAATTATATTATCTTTAATTTAGCTTCAAGGTGGTTACTTAAATTCAAATATAAAGCCATTTTAGTAGCATTTGTAGGCAGTGTTCTATACTAAAGTATTCACAAATATTTTTCCCTCTATTATTTTAGGTATAAATGAAACTCTGCCTATATTAAAACGTTCTTCTGCTTCTAAAGTAAACAGTGTTACTCCAAAAAAGCCAAAGACCAGCGAAAGTGTTTCTGATATAAGTCCTTCTGCTTCATTGTCTCTAAGTAACTCTCCTCCAGTGACATCTTCCCATGTTATGATATCAAAAGGTAAATATGAATCTAGCATATAAAATAGAAATTATATTATTTATATATTAATTTTAGAAATTGATAGGAATTTTTAAACTTTTATTACTGGTTGTTTAATGTTTAAAAAAGAATTTGAGTCCTGAAAATTTTTAATCTATTTTAGGTACAAATACCTCATCAGCTCACTATAAAACTGGAACATCTTTTTTAAGATCCTGTCCAAAGTGCAATGTAAAGTTTAATCTTCTGGATCCTTTGAAATATCACATGAAGGTAAAACTTTTTCAAAATTTGTCTTTTAGGGACTCTGGGTGGCTAAGTCAGTTAAGCATCTGCCTTCAGCTCAGGTCATGATCCCAGGATCCTGGGATCAAGTCCCACATCCATCTCCTTGCTCAGCAAGGAGCCTGTTTCTTCTTCTTCCTGATGCTCCCACTGTTTGTGCGCTTTCTTTCTCTCTCTCTCTTCCTCTCTCTCAGACAAAAAAATAAATAAAATCTTTTAAAAAAAGTTTAAAAAAGTTTTGATTTTTAAAAATATTGACAACTCTCTGAAAACATTAAGGATTGATATGTGGTAAATGCCAGTTTGTCCAGGTATTTAGATAAGAAATCTTCTCATTGGTATTTCTATATATAACCTAAGCAAAAATTTATATTTATGATGATTATCTTTATACAAGATTTTAAAATCTTTCCCAATCATGAAATCTTAAAAAAATAGGCTTATATGTTCTGTAGTATATGCATATTGTATTTTGGGGGGGGTATTAGAGAACACCAAGTAATCTTTGATAATTTTATTAGATGTGATAATGGCTTTATCAACCATAAAATTATTGGTAAAAGTATCTGTTTTCTGGAGCTGGATGCTGAAGTAAGGTGAAAGTGACAATGTGTGGGAGTTGCTTTACAGCTAAGGTTGCTAGATCAAAGCTTTAGTTGTTGCTTTGTCTAAGAGATGTGACTGTCATTGAATTGATTTCTGAGGCTTGAGAGAATACATTAAACACAATATGTTGTATTTTAAGAAATGGAATAAATAGACCTACCTCCAAGCTCTTTAAAGTATTATATCTAGAAGACTTTGTAGAAAGTCTGGTGTTTCTCTTAGTGACAGCCCTAAGAGTATTTGTGGGTGTTGGAGTTTTCCCAGATAAGTCATTTCTTTCTTGGATCTTAACATTTCTCTTCATTTCTGACATTTTGCCACCTGTAGAGCAGATGTCACTGGCAAATCTCATTTGTAAAATCATTTGCCCCAACCAGCAAAAACAGTTCAGCAGTAGGGGATCCCTCTCTGGGGCTGCCGGTAATTACATTGCTCTATTCAATCCCAAATGATTCCCAGATAAGTGAGTCCCATGCATTACAGCCACCAAGTTGTGCAGGGGCTGCAGCCTTTGTCCTATAGGGTCCCCAGGCCGCTGGCACTCACCCTTGGCGCTTGAATCTCTGTGCATATTGTACAGCATCTGGGTGGGTCACTTGAGTATCTAACTTGATCTCCACTCAGGTCTTGATCTGATCTCACCGTGGTGAGTTCAAGCCCTGCATTGGGCTCCACACTGGATGTGGAACCTACTTTAAAAAAAAAAGAATCTATGCATATTGTATTTTAACTTTTAATGAAAATAATATATTTTTCAGGATATTTTATTGACTAGGTAATGCCATTCAAACCTCTTATAAAGCAGGCATTTTGTTTGGTGCTTAATCTTTCCTGTAACTTAAAAATTCCTTTTTTAACATGATTTTTTGTCTGGTGACATATGCATGTCACATTACTCAAAATCTCAGTCTTGCATTTTAAGATTTTTTTTTTTTTTTTTTTTTTTTGTCAGAGAGCGAGCGAGAGCGAGCACAGGCAGACAGAGTGGAAGGCAGAGTCAGAGGGAGAAGCAGGCTCCCTGCGGAGCAAGGAGCCCGATGTGGGACTCGATCCCAGGACGCTGGGATCATGACCTGAGCCGAAGGCAGCTGCTTAACCAACTGAGCCACCCAGGCGTCCCAGTCTTGCATTTTAATGTTCAACACTTGGACGTAAACTCATAATGGTAGAGCATTTCACAAGAAATGATAGTGTTAACTCAAACCAGAATATAGTTTGTGTAATTGTTATAAATTTTAGCTTTATGTTGGCATAGGAAGCTCTTGAAATTCGGTTTTGGGTAATTTTTGAAGTACTAATGAAATACGAGGTCTAAGTATTATTCCGCTTAAAATATTTTGGTAGATATTGCAGCGTTCTGTTTGTCTGTGGAAAGATAATCTGTATTCTTCTTGCATGCCCAAATATAAATGGCAAGAAGGGAGAAAGGAGGCAAGAAAAAAGGCAGTGCAGATTATATTCAAGAAAGAGGGGATGAGGGGCGCCTGTGTGGCTCAGTGGTTGGGCTGCTGCCTTCGGCTCGGGTCATGATCTCAGGGTCCTGGGATCGAGCCCCGCATCGGGCTCTCTGCTCCGCAGGAAACCTGCTTCCCTCTCTCTCTCTCTCTCTCTCTCTCTCTGCCTGCCTCTCTGCCTGCTTGTGATCTCTGTCTGTCAAATAAATAAATAAAATCTTTAAAAAAAAAAAAAAAGAAGGGATGAGAAGACTGCAAAGCAAAGAAGCAACTTAGGAAAAGTTCATTGCTTGCTATTTCAAAGATTGGCAGATTTTTCATTGAAATTCAGCATTTTACAAAAAATGTAGAAAGAAAAGAATTGTAAAATTCCAAACACAATTTCTTTATTCTTGGGCAAAACTGTGTTTGATCTATCACTTTTTCTACTTCCCTGAGTGTGATTCCTGTGAACTGGACTTTGGGATTTGGTTTTATATAAAAATTAACTTTTGCCAGTGTTTTCAATCTTCCTATCTTTGTGATATTATGTACAGATACTTGATGTTTTTTATCTTTTTAAAATTTTAATATGTTATAATATATAATAATATAACCTAACTATAATCTAATAATATATAAAATATTTTACATGTTATAAACATATATGATTTTTCATTAACAGATTTAACTCTTTATTAATGAAGGTCGAGAATCAGACACCACTTTTAAATTGTTGAAGGGCACAGAAAATTGAACAAGTCACCAGTAAAATAATCACTATTTACAAAGTGAGCACTTCCATTACAAGACTGCAGCTCCAGAAATAGAACACTCGAGTGTACAAGAAAAAGTCACTTCCCCAAATTGTCCTTGATTGTGACTTCTAGTTTTGCCTAGTCTTTAGCTTTAAATATGTCCACTTTTTCTTGTTTCTTCAACATCATGCCTGTGAAATTTATCCATTCTGTTGCATGTAACAGTGTTCCTTCATTAATACAGTTACTACAGTATTTTTTATATTTATAAAAAATAGAGTGTAGCAATGATCCTTCATTAATATACTCACTACAGTATTCTATTTATAAATATAAAAAATAGAGTTATCTGTTTTATTATTTTTAAAAATTTTATGTTATTTTTTCAGTGTTCCAGGAGTCATTGTTTATACACCACACTTAGTGCTCCATGTTTTAAGGACATTAAATGTCCTTAATACCCACCACCAGGCTCACCCATCTCCCCAGCCCCCTCCCCTCTAAAACCCTCAGTTTGTTTCTCAGAGTCCACAGTCTCTCAAGCTTCCTCTCCCCCTCCGATTTCCCCCAATTCACTTTTCCTTTCCTTCTCCTAATGTCCTCCATGTTATTCCTTATGCTTCACAAGTAAGTGAAACCATATGATAATTGACCTTTTAAAATTAACTTATAATGTATTATTTGTTTCAGGGGTACAGGTCTGTGATTCATCAGTTTTACACAATTCACAGCACTCACCATAGCACGTACCCTCCCCAGTGTCCATCATGTTTTGCATCATAGATGGAAAGAGAAAAGGCTGAGTAGTTTAGTTACCTTTAGTTTATTTAATTTGAAGGGTAATGAAGTCATGTGATTCAAAAAGTGTAAGAAGGTGGGTGTTCATCATTCTTTACCATAAAGGAAATGCAAATTAAAACTACACTAAAATATCACCTAACACATGTCAGAATGGCTAAAATAAACAGCACAAGAAACAAAAGGTGTTGGCAAGGATGTGTAGAAAAAGGAACCCTCATGCAGTGTTGGTGGGAATGTGAACTGATGCAGGAAACAGAATGGAGGTTCCTCAAAAAGTTAAAAATAGAACTACCCTACCACCAGAATTGAACTATTGGGTATTTACCCAAAGAATAAAGAAACATTAATTCTGAGAGATACCTTGCACCCCCGTATTCATAGCACCATTATTTACAATAGCCAAGATATAGAAGCAGCCCAGATATCCACTGATGAATGAATAAAGATGTGGAATATATACACAATGGAATATGAATCAGCCATAGAAAGTGAAATCTTGCCATTTACAGTGACTTGGATGGAGCTAGAGAGTATGCCAAGAGAAATGTCAGTCAGAGAAAGACAAATACCATGTGATTTCACTTATATGTGGAATTTAAAAAACAAATTGAGCAAAGGAAAAAAGAGAAAGAGAGAGACAAACCAAGAAGCAGACTTATAGAGAACAAACTAATGGTTACCAAAGGGGGCAGAAATAGCTGAAATAGGTGATTAAGGACTGCACTTGTGATGAGTACCAGTTGTTGTGTGGAAGTGTCGAATCACTATATTGTATACCTGAAACTAATATAACACTGTATGTTAATTAACTTTAATGAAAGTAAAAACTTTAAAAAAAGAAGAAAAAAGAAGGTACACAGTGAAGAATTCCACTTCATCTATTTGCGTAGTTCCCAGTAGGACTTGCAAAGGAAATCATTTTTTACTAATTTGTTTTATATCCTCTTTGACTTAATTTCTGAATGTATAAGCACACATGAGTGTTCTTATTTTCCATTTTATACACAAATCATAGCACATTATATATACTTCTGTACCTGAAAAAAGTAGCAAAAATACTCTAAAATGTAGCTTTTATTTCTTGTAGCATTGTCATTAAAAACATAAGTGAGACTTGTACATTTTAGCTTATGCTTTGTTTTTAAAGGTTTTGCATTTATTTGTCAGAAAGGAAGAGTGTGTGCACACAAACAGGAGAGCAACACACAGAGGGAGAAGCAGGCGCCCAGCTGAGGAAGGAGCCCAATATGGGACTAATTCCCAGGAACCTGGGATCATGACCCGAGCCAAAGGCAAAGGCCCAACCACCCAAACCATCCAGGCATTCCACTACGCGTTTTTATATATCAGTTAAATTTACATAATAGTACAGTAAGGATTTCCATTTTGAAAAAAATCTTTTCTTCCAGAGGAAGAATTTTTAGTGTTAGTTAAACATTGTGTTGATCTAAGACACTGTTCTAAGCTTTAAGGTATTATTTCATTTAATCCTTAGAAAATTCTTTAGGCTGGATCTTTTTCTCATTGTTTTATAGCCAGTTAATTGGCATAGCTGAAGTTGAAACCTCAGTCTCTTTGATGGCAAAGCCCAGGTCCTTTTCTCTCCATTTTGAAAATTATATGGGCTGCTTTCTTGAATGTTACATAGAAACTTGAAAATAAGGGATATGATTTCTTTTTGGAGTATGGAATTGATAGTTATCAATCAAATCTAACATACTACTATGTTATGAGGTTCCTGTGTCTTCATTTATGTTCATCTGTTTGTTCTGTCATTTTTTGAGTAGGTCTCAAAGTCTGAAATTAACACTATTTTCTTTGATACCTTCTAATTCTGTTCTATGGCCATTACTATTTAGGATATAGATGGATTTATCTCTTTTAACTTCATTGTAAATGTATCCTTTAGCATTTTTATTAAGTGTTCCCTTTTTGGCCTGGATTCTGTTTTGTTTGACATAGTTTCACAACCCTTGTTTTCTCATTATTACCATTTGTTGTTATATTCTTTGTTTAACTTTTTATTTTCAAGCCTTCCAAATCACTTTGTTTTGGGTATATTTCTTAATTTCATAGAGTCCTTTTTTCTTTTGTGATCCTGTGTGAAATTTCTTTTTTCAGTAGCTGAGTTAAACCCACCCATCTGTATTCATTGATAGGATAGATTTAATTGATCTGATAGGTTTGATTGGTCTTGATTCTGTCACAATTTTTTGTTTTTATTTTTCTAGGTTTTTCACTTTGTGGTTGCTTTGTGAGTATGTAGTTTGGGTTTTTAGAAAAGTTTATTTTTTTTTATTTTTTTTTTTAAAGATTTTATTTATTCATTTGACACAGAGAGATCACAAGTAGGCAGAGAGGCAGGCAGAGAGAGAGAGGAGGAAGCAGGCTCCCCGCGGAGCAGAGAACCCGATGCGGGACTCGATCCCAGGACCCTGAGATCATGACCTGAGCCGAAGGCAGCGGCTTAACCCACTGAGCCACCCAGGCGCCCAGAAAAGTTTATATTTTTAAGGGCGCCTGGGTGGCTCAGTGGGTTAAAGCCTCTGCCTTCGGCTCAGGTCATGATCCCAGGGTACTGAGATCGAGCCCCGCATTGGGCTCTCTGCTCAGCGGGGAGCCTGCTTCCTCTCTCTCTCTCTCTCTCTCTCTCTCTCTGCCTGCCTCTCTGCCTACTTGTGATCTCTGTCTGTCAAATAAATAAATAAAATCTTTTTTTTAAAAAAAGAAAAGTTTATATTTTTGCTCTCTAGCTATTCTTAAAGAATTCTTTAGTGAAATTCCACAACTGAAAATTGTATATAATAAATGAACTAGTTTTATCTCATTGAGAATTAAAAGTTTATATATGAAAGTATCCATATTAGGGTCAGTTTTTATGAGGTCTTGATTTTATTCATGAGGTTGATTTCCCCTTCACATATTTCAGCATTCTAGATAGAATGTGTTGAGGTTTTTAAATTATAACTTACACTTATCATTTTGTGTCCGGTACATTTGCCAGTACCTTGAGTCTGGAGAATGGCAAGTTACCTGTGCTTATAGTCAAGTTCCAGCCAGGCTTTACCAAAATACTACTGTATTATTTGATAATTTAACGTGTACATAATGGCATATAAAACTACCTTTCCGGGACACCTGAGTGGCTTAGTCATTTAAGTGTCATCTTTCGGCTCAGGTCATGATCCTAGGCTTCAGGGATCTGGCTGTGCATTGGACTCCTTGCTCAGTGGGAAGCCTGTTTCTACCTGTCTCTCTGCCTATATCTCCCCCTGCTTGTGCTTTCTCTCTCTCTGTCAAAAAAATAAATGAAAATCTTTTAAAAACATAAAATAAATAAAATAAAATACCTTTCCTTTTAAGCTATATCTTGATATATGAAGTGAATGGTTTTGGGCCAAGGATCAAATTATTAAAATATTTACATCTGAAAATTGAAATTACAAGTGGTGTTAGGTATATAGCCATCCCTGGCATCAGGTTTTTAATTTGTTTTTGAAGTTATTTCGTTATTAAGGTAAGAGATGTTTGAATTTTTTATTGTTTGAATTTTTTAGACTTTATAAAGAAAGAAGCCAACATTTTGGTGACTGTCTCTCCAGATATATTGCTAAGCATAGTTTTACAGAAGCTGGCCCTAGTTATAAACAGAGAATCATTTTTTTGGTATCTAATTTTTTGAAGAGACCTAAGTAAACCTTACATATATTTTTTTTTTCTCTTTCAGCGTTGTTGTCCAGACATGGTAAATAAATTTTTGGAAATGATTAAAGCAGAACTTGCTATTACTGAAAATAAAAAAAACGGTGCAGAGAAAGGAAAATTGATCATGTTAGTTAGTGACTTTTACTATGGAAGACATGAAGGAGCTATTGATGATGAACAGAAGACTTACACAACCTTTAAATGCTTCAGTTGCTTGAAAGTTCTTAAAAACAATATTAGGTATGTAAATATTTATTTCTCTTTCTGTCTGAAAATTGGAATGCTACTGATATAAATATCATATCTTTATTTTTCTGTGCTATCCTAGATAAGCTATTTTAGGAGTTTGACACGTGGATCCCCTTCATTGTATTTCTTTAATACAACTTAAGGGCAAAATTTATTTTAACTTAGAGAAAAATCACTTGTCTATATTTATCATCGAATTCATAATTTTCAATGAGGTGTTTTTATTATTAAGCTTCTTTTGAATCTGCTTTGCCTATCACAGGAAGAACTACTTTATCCATTTTGACCTCTTCCATGTTATTCTTACTTAATACTCACTCTAGTTTTTCACTTCATATTATCATCTTTATCACATTAACCTTGCAGAGAAAGTGACACTTTTGATGATCTTCTTTAGAGAAGTGCCAGTTTATGAAACACATCTACTTTGAGTTTTTAATTTAACACATTTTAAAAGTAGAGATTTAATTTTTAGTTTTAAAGATTTTGAAGATTTATATGTTATGCTTTAAATTTTAGGAACTTTCACTTTGCAGTCTTTGAGGAATATGGCATATTATGTATCTACAATCCTAAGTAAGATAGCAACCAAAACAAAGTAACAAGATATACTGATTGGTATTTTTCATTGGTTATGTAGCCTGACATTGTCTTTTCAACATTTTATCATAAAAATTTTCCAATATTCCTCAAAGTTGAAAAAATTTTACAGTAAACATCTGTATAATTACTACCTTGATCCTACCATTAACATTTTACCTCAGATGTACCACACACCTGTTCACCAATAGACTCTATCTGATTTGTTTTACATTTTGGAGTAAATTACAGACATCAGTATACTTCCCTTAGACGAGATAGTCATATGTATGTATATTGTGCCACACACATATACACACATGCATGTGTAAACTTTTAAAGATATTTACCATTGATAACTATCCTTTGCAACTAGCATTCTTAGGTATCCTATAGGTCATTTCTAAGCCTAGCATTTATTTCATTGTCTGATGAACTCTTGAGTCCAAAATGAAGTACATAGAAAACCCCCGAAACGCATTGTAATATAAACCTAAAACAATTGTGAATGTTACATTTGTGGTAGTGCCTTAGAGTTTTCAAAGACCTTTCACATATATTTATATGAGTTTTCATACTTCTCTACCTCCTTTTATCAAGCCCTAATAGCCATTAGTTGCTTATGGTCCGGTAGCTTAAGAGAAGAGAATTGTGCTTTGATATGTGACACTGAAAGAGTGGGATAGAACTCTGTGACCTGCTTCCATATCTTTACCTTTTTACAGTAAAATAATCAGAAAAGAAAATTAGTAAATTTAGTAAAATACATAGAAAAGTGGGTCTCTGTTTAAGTTCCTTATTATACTTAAATGTTATATGATATTCGAGGTTCTTTCAGCAATAGCATTTTGTTTTCTCCTGTAAGATTAGTCCATTTACTATTTAACATGAAGTTTCCCTTTTTTTTTTTGTTTTCATTCCAAAGGACTGGTTACACATTATTAGGATATTTAGAAATTTTGTAGCATTTTTGACATATTTTTAGTAAGTAAAACCTGAACAGTAGACTCTGGGTAACCAAAGAGGTTAATGTGTGTTAAATAATATTTTACCTTAATGGTAAAATCTGGGATGGCAAATTGATGGTTTTAGAGGATGATAGAAGCTGATAGTTCAAGATTTCTACTCTCTGCCCTGTCAAGATATTGTAGGATTATTTTTTCCTGCATTAAGTGTCACTAAAACCAGTTAGGGATATTTTATTCTGAGAATTGTTTTGTGAGGGGCTTGCTTTTTCCCACATCTCCATCTGCTGGTTTGAGAAACGTGCACTGCCGATGGGGGCAGTGTAATAATTGAGAGATAGCTAGTTAGTTAACAGATCACTTTATACAGATAGATTTTATTTATTACTTAAAGTTATGAGCTGAAAGGTTAATGGCTTATGACCTTTATATGTAAATATTTAGCCAAAACTAGGACTTTTTTACAAAACAGATTTTAATAGAGATGATGTTAAAATTAAAGGGGGTGGTTACCTGGCTGGTTCAGTTGGCAGAGCATGTGATTCTTCATCTGAGGGTCGTGAGTTCAAGCCTCACATTGGGCGTGGAGCCTACTTAAAAAAATTAAAGGAGAAAAAAATATTTCAGAGTGTGCCATGAGCAGGAGATGTAAAAAGGTAAGTGTTAAAGCCTGTGTATTATGATTGCTACCTAGGTTGATGACACTATCACTTCAAGATTATATCCTTTTGGAACTCATAATGAGTAACTGTTAATATTTGACTCAGTATTAAAATTGTTACTTTGAATAACTTTGAAATTTAGTAAAAAGTTTTAATAAGCGCTCTGCAATAGATCTGCCTTTTTATATTTTACTCTCTGCCACCGAAGGTCACAATTCCTTCTTATAAGAAACCTCTTAGGGGGAGCCTGGGTGGTTCAGTGGCTTAAGCCTCTGCCTTCAACTCAGGTCATGATCTCAGGGTCCTGGAATCAAGCCCTGCATCGGACTCTCTGCTTGTCAGGGAGCCTGCTTCCTCCTCTCTGCCTGCCTCTCTGCCTACTTGTGATCTCTTTCTGTCAAATAAATATATAAAACCTTGAGAAAAAAAAGAAACCTATTAGGGAATCTGATAGTGGAATGATAGTGGAATGTAGAGCTAAAAAGTGGACTGTGCTTCAGAGGGCATGGTCTGTGAAAAATGAAGTGTTTGTGCTCACAGTAAACCACCACTATTAAATAAAACAAAAAGGTTCTTGTAATCAAGAAAAATCCTCATAATTAAAGGTATTAAAATTTCTACTACTTGCCTTTAGAAACCAAAGCACAAATAAAAATATTAATTTGTCATTAGGCAGCCGACAACCTATTGTATATCTTTGAAAGATTTCTCTCGGGACTGTGCAGGTGCTTTTGGTGATAAGATTTTCTTTCTGTAGGGATTTTATTTTCAAATGTAAATAGTACTTCATGTATGGAAAAGAAGCCTGTTGTCCTTTACAAAATTTTTTAAAGGTTTTATTTATTTATTTATTTGAGAGAGAGATAGCGAGAGAGAGAGACAGACAGAGAGAAGGAGCGGGGAGAAGAGGGAGAAGCAGGCCTCCCTCTGAGCAGGGAGCCTGACTCGAGACTTAATCCCAGGACCCTGGGATCATGACCTGAGCTGAAAGCAGATACTTAACTGACTGAGCCACCCAGGAGCCCCTTTTTACAAAATTTTTTAAAATCTGAAGTAATGAAGAGTTCTAGCAAATTAGTGGTATTTCATATGAACTGTAGAAATGGATTGTTTTAAAACAAAGATGCAAAGGGGCGCCTGGGTGGCTCAGTGGGTTAAGCCGCTGCCTTCGGCTCAGGTCATGATCTCAGGGTCCTGGGATCGAGCCCCGCGTTGGGCTCTCTGCTCAGCAGGGAGCTTGCTTCCCTCTCTCTCTCTCTGCCTGCCTCTCCATCTACTTGTGATTTCTCTCTGTCAAATAAATAAATAAAATCTTTAAATAAAAAAAATAAAAGATGCAAAGAAAGTTGTTTACTGAGCCACTTAATGAAAGTGATTATTGGGACTAGTGGATGGCTCAGTCGGTTAAGAGTCTGCCTTCAGCTCAGGTCATGATCCCTGGGTTCTGGGATCGAGTGCCGCATCGATCTTGCTCTGCCTGCCCCTCCCCCTACTTCTGCTTGCTTGCTCTCTGACTGACAAACAAATAAATGTGGTTATTTCTTTTTTTTTTTTAAAAAGATTTTATTTATTTATTTGACAGACAGAGATCACAAGTAGGCGGAGAGGCAGGCAGAGAGAGAGAGAGAGAGAGAGAGAGAGAGAGAGGGAAGCAGGCTCCCTGCAGAGCAGAGAGCCCGACGCGGAGCTCGATCCCAGGACCCTGAGATCATGACCTGAGCCGAAGGCAGCAGCCCAACCCACTGAGCCACCCAGGCGCCCCTAAATGTGGTTATTTCAAGTGCACACTTTTCTAGAGGACTCTAAGACTTTGGAGATACTATTTTGAGTACTACAACTGCATTTTTACCATTTAGGTTCAAATCTTTATTTAAGAGGTTTTTTCCCTTGATTATAAATCTGAATATTTGTACCTGTTGACAATCACTTACAGGTTTATGAACCACATGAAGCACCATTTGGAACTTGAGAAGCAGAACAGTGAGAGCTGGGAAAACCACACTACCTGCCAGCATTGTTACCGTCAGTATCCCACACCATTCCAGCTGCAGTGTCACATTGAGAGTACACACACTCCCCATGAGTTTTCTAGTAAGTCACAATTTTATTGAAGTCTTGAACAGTAATTTTTTTTTGGTCATCTAAACTATGAGGAATCCTTAAGAATTCTGATTAGAAACCTAAAAATGAGAAATGGACTTCGGATTTGAGGGCACAGTTTAAAGACAAGTTTTCACTTATATAAACTTTTCGATAGAGTTGCTTTTTAAAACTGAAGTCCCTCTTGTACATAGAAACTTCCTTTGCATAACTCATGCATTCATTATGTATAGGGGGCTAAGTTGGGGTTCTCTGGTTTGCAAGTATGAAATCGTTAGTCTTGATTTATACTCTCATAAGAAAAGTAACCACAATGATAATTAAAAATCACAGACTCTGGGGTTAGCTAGGATTTAAATTCCAGTTCTGCATCTTAATATAGCTGTGAGATTTTAGGCAAGTTACTTAATCTTTCTGTGCCTCAGGTTCCTCATCTGAAAAATGGGGGTAAAATAGCAGTATTCTGTCAATGATGGCATGAGAGGTAAGTAATATAAGTAGAGTCCGTGGAACAACATTACAGAGTTAACAACTATGGAACTATTGGAGCCATCACCACTGTTACTATTACTACTTATTGCTATTGTTGTGGATGTACAAAATTAATCTTTCATTTATTATACATCTGTAAAATGGTAATGTGGTTTTTTTTTCCTACTTTCAGCGATTTGCAAAATCTGTGAATTATCATTTGAAACAGAGCATGCTCTTTTGCAACATATGAAGGATACTCATAAACCCGGTGAAATGCCATATATTTGCCAGGTACACATACATTTTATCATGTACTTAGGTACTTGTTTTAGTTTCATGTGCTACAAAATAGTATTATTCTATTGATCTTTTTAATAACTGTTAGAATAAAATGAATTACTAAAATCTTCAATAGTGGAAGCTCCCTTGATATAACTCATATACGTGTTGATGGTTTGGACTTGGACTAGAGGCTATGGTTTACTGACCCCTGTACTAGACAAACAGAATACCCTGCTGGAGAAGACAAATATGTGGATTTTCTTACCATGTACAGAAGAACATAGACATGGCAGAGAAATAGGAAATGCTGTTAGTTATGGGGAACTTAGCTAAATGCTTTGGAACTTGTATTTTTCCAGAATTTGAAGTGGTCCCCAATTAGATAGCAAGATAAGAAAAATTGCCTCTTGCCATAGCCTGGATGCTGTCTAAAATCCAAAGAAAAGAATATTCTATTTTATGTAGCAGGAAAAACTTTCTCAGACAAGAGATGTCAGAGTTTGAAAATTCAAGCAAGTTAGGGGGGATAGTAGACCTGAAAAGAAGGAAATCTGGTTATATTTAGGAATATATCCCTAAACTTCAAAAGATAACTTTTCTGTTTCAAGGATTATACTTATTATTTCCAGTGCTAGAATTCTTGGTTGTAGAGGCAACAGAGCTGAATTAGTAGTGCATGATATTCCTCTTAAACGAATGACTTGACATTGCTACTTTGATGTAATCGTGTTTCAGTTATGAACTTTGAAGTTAAACTAAATCCTCTTTGTATTTCCAGGTGTGCCAGTTTAGATCATCATCATTTTCTGATGTAGAAAGTCATTTTAGAGCATCTCATGAAAACACTAAGAACTTGCTATGTCCATTTTGCCTCAAAGTTAGTAGAATGGCAACTCCCTACATGAATCATTACATGAAGCATCAGGTGAGATTTAGCAGTTATTTGCTCATTTTGTCTTAGTAAAAAGGTAGATATATAAAACTTTGAGCATTGGTTAGATTTGTTCTAAAAGGAAAGTTAAGTGATTCCAAATGACACAATTAATTTACAATTTATGCTGAATGACTTGTGAAACTTCCACTTCTTTTCTTTGTCTGCCTCCCAGTGGTGATGAGGCTCTTGACTAGTGAAGATTCAGAAGCTTAGGTAGAAATAGGAACCCTGGAGTGGAAGGGAAGAGGAAAGATGGATGAAATATTTAAGTTGACTATTTCAGGGATCTAAGAGTGGTGAAAATGGGAATGATTTTGACGGTAGTTAATCAAGAGCAAGAAAGAGGAGGTGTTGGAACTAGAGATTAACACTGAGGACTCATTCTTCTTTTTTCCTCCTCTTCAAACTTCATTTCCACTTTATAACTTACTTTTCATTATGAAAAGACTTGTGGTTGTTATTAGCAACCCAGAATGGTCTTTTGTAGCAGCAAGTGACAAAGAAAACAGCAATGACACTTATTTCTAAATATGTGAACTATGCCAAAGAGCTACATTTAGGTTATAACTTGTTTCTGGTTGATTTTTGCCAGTTCTGCTATGTAGTTTCTGGAATACCAGTGGTAGTGCTTGCCCCTTTCTCTTGAATTCTCATTTTATCCTTGCTGGGTCTTTTCCTGACACAATTAGACCATCCTTTAGTTAGGATGAAAACTATGATGAAACAGTAAGCCTATTCTTGAGTGTTTGAAAGAGCAGCAGTACCTTTGCCAAAATTAGAAGTCAGTGAGTTTACTAAATATGATTATGTAATCAAGTTTTGTCTCCTCACTGATCAGCTCATTACATTTTCTTATTATTGATTGCATTGTCATGGCCAATTTACTCAGCATTGGTGCTAACATGGTTTTCAGTTCTAGTCATTAGATGATCATGAAATCAACTTGTTAATTGAAAAAAATTTACAAAATTAGAATATCCAAGTATGTTCAGAATCACCTATGTTATGACTGGGATGGTTCCAACATGCTGGCATGACATCTCACCCTTAAAGAACCTCAGGTAAAATCTTTCTATTCTGGAGTTTCCCCCACGGTTTTCCATCAGATGTTAATAGATGTCCCACTCTAAAATTGCTCCTGGGAAAAGAAATTCAGTAAATGAATAGATTTATAAAATTAACAGGTTTTTTTTTAATTTTAAGATTAGAGCTTTTAAAATGCTGGAAAACCTCATAAATCTCCAAGGAAGGGATATTGTATAGACTGTCCCCAATACTTATTTAACCATTTATTTGCACAATACCTATTAACATTTCTTGAGAAATAGTTTGGAAAATGCTGGTCTCGGTTCTTTATTCCATCTTTTGACCTTTGATTTTGAAAGAAAGAATGAGATATAAAACAGCTCTAACTACTTCATTATGAAGCTTTTAACATAGTGCTTTCTGCTGTGCTTTCCTAAGCTCCAGAGTGAGGTATAGATGTAACAGAGTAATAGTATCCTTAGAAAGGTCAGAAAGAGATGGGTGGACCTGGTATGGGGACTGTGTCTCTTAAAAGTGGTTTACCTGATCTGTAGTCACTCTTCATACACTGAATTGTATGTCTTCACTTGCCAGGTGTATAAGGAAGAGTTAACCCAGCAGGTGTGAGTTGTTCAAATCCTGTACATTTTTATAAGTACTTGCATACTTCCATAATTGGCCCTTGGCTAACTCCTGGAAACCGAGCCTTTGTTATTAATTGATGAGGGTTTTTCATGTCTGGAAACTAAGCCAAATTTTACCAGCTTTTCTGGATCATTTGTGCTAAAAGTACGATTATGGTGAACACCTGCTTTTCCTCTGGGAGACTGAAGATTTGGTGACTAAACCTTGTTAACAAAACAAAACAAAACAAAACAAACCTCTGGCCTCTTAGACTCAAGAGAGCTTTCCTGGTAAAAAGCACTTGATACATGTTGCTGCAGTTAGTTGCTGGGGGATTGACTGAGTCATGTAGTCATGTACTGGGCAACTCCACTGGGAAAGGGTGCTTGGAAACTGGTGCTAGTATCCTCCAGACTCCACCCAATGCCCTTTAATCCTGCTCTGTATCCTTTCACTATAATAAATCGTTATCTATGAGTTTAACAACTTCTAAGTCCTATAAGTTCTGGGAGTAGTCTTGAGGACTACTGACACAACATTGGTGCCCAGTTTTTGAGTTTGGAGTACCTAAGAGTTAGGCGGTCAGCAGTCAACAGAGGACAACAGAGGAAAGACTCTATTTTTTTTTTAAAGATTTTATTTATTCGACAGAGAGATCACAAGTAGGCAGAGAGGCAGACAGTGAGAGAGGGGGGAAGCAGGCTCCTCGCTGAGCAGAGAGCCCGATGTGGGGCTCAATCCTAGGACCCTGAGATCATGACCTGAACCAAAGGCAGAGGCTTAACCACTGAGCCACCCAGGTGCCCCAAGGAAAGACTCTCTGAATCAGAAGGATCATTAAGCATTTTTCAAAGCACTTGCAGTTTACATAGTTGTTCACAGAAGACTCAAAAACTGTCACTGAGCAAGATTATACTTGTAACTGAGATAATGTAAGTATGATTTTAAATATTAGGAATTATTGAATATATGGCTCATTTTATTCTTTTTAAAGACTTTAGTTGTAACCTTTTCCTGAAAGGAATATATTATCATGTCTGAAGTGATTTTAGAGCTAACAAATACAGTTCGCCCAACTTTTAAGAAAGGGTGAGGGACCTTAGATATGTCGAGTATTCTTACTAGATCTTTAAAAAAATCAAAAGTAAATATATACTAATCACATGCAGTATGACAGTCACAGTGTTTTTACTTCCATTATTTTGTTTTAGTCCTCTCAGCCACCCTATAAAATAGGTATGTGGTCATTTTCATTTCATCGATGAGGAAACAAAGATTTAGAGAGAATATTTTACTTGCCCGGTGTCATATTCTCTAATAAAGCGCAAAGCCAAAAATAGACTTAAAGCCCAAGGTTTTACTAGAGTCATATCCTTTACTGAAGCTAAGTCTCAAATCAGATGTTACAGATAGTCAGAATTAGCCTTCAGAATTCTTCAGATCACCCAAACAATACAGTGTGTTTGTCAGGAAGTTCAAATGAAACAAGTTATTCTCTATCCTTGAAACAGATCACCAATTTTTTGGTTGAATGTCGTATTATTTAAAGATGTACTATATTATTCTCCTTACCACATCTCAAGCATACATGCATTAAGATATGCAAGACTTGAGTCCAACTAAGGGAATAGTAGCTTAATGTCTCCCATCCCAGGGTGCTGCGTAAATGCTCATTCAATGAAATGGCAGACATTTTCAACTAGTTAAATTGTGCCTGCTTCTCTTGCGCACGCTCTGTCAGTCTCTTGCTGTCTGCCTCACTACTTATTTAACAAATACTTATTGAGTGCTTAATTATGCCAGGGACTGTTTCACAGAAGTGAGCAAAGCAAAGTTTGTGCTCTCTGGAATTTGCATTGTAGTGAAAAAAAGTATGTGTATTATGTCTGAATGTTTATGTATGCCAGCTGGTGATAAGTACCATGGGAAGAAAACACGTGAGGGCTGTGAGTGCCATGACTTAGGAGGTAAAGGAGCCATTTCTGTTTTTTAGATGGGCAAAGAGAGCCTCTCCAGAGTAAATAAGGGGTTAGCTATGTGGGTATCTGGGAGAGAACATTCCAAGGAGAGGGAACAGTAAGTAGGCAGTGAGGTGAGCATATATCTAGATGTTCAAGGAGCAGCAAGAAGGCCAGTGTGGCCGGAGCATGGCAAACAAGTGGGAGGAAGAGTAGTAGGAAAGAAGATCATACCAGTAGAGAGCAGAGCAGATGGCGTAGGGTCTTGTGAGCCAGAGTTAGGATTTTGGTGTGGTATGGAAAGCCATTGGCAGCTTTAAGCATGTGAGAGATGACTCTGGAAACTATGGAGAGAATACACTGTTAGGAGGAAAGAGTGGAAACAAGAAGGCAGGAGGCTATTGTTAGAGTCCAGGTGAGTGGTTTGGACTGATACTGTGGCTGAACAGGTGATCGTGAAGGTAGAGCTGACAGATTTTATTAATGGGTTGCTGGATGTGGGGTGTGAAAGACAAGAGTTAAGAGTAACCGAGTTCTTTTGTCCTGAGCCACTACCAAGAATGGTGTTCCCATTATTGAGATATTGGGAAGACTAAGCAAGGAACAGATTTTTTTTTTTCAGGGTGAACAGGGGAAAATTTAGAGTTCAATTTTGTCCACGTAGACTTGAAATACCTATTAGATATCAAGTAGTGATGTGGAGTAGGCAACTGGATGGATACTATTTAAAATCGTGAAACTAGGTGAGGTATAGGTACCAGCAGAGAAAAGACTTCCAGACTGTACTCTGGGGACTTTTCTTTCTGTCCTGTTACCTTGCTGTCTGTTTCTTGACTGAGATCTTTTTCCCTTTCTCCTCTCTTTTAAGCATGTATTAGGTGAATAATCTGTTTACATTGCCTGTACCTATGATATGATCTAATGTACCATACTTTAAAATTGTCTTAAAAATGAACCTAAAACAGTAATATAGAAACATATTTCCATATTGCTTTGAAATTTTTTAAAAAGATTTTATTTATTTATTTGACAGAGCACACACAAGCAGGGGGAGCGGCAGGCAGAGGGAGAAGGGGAAGCAGGCTTCCTGCCGAGCAGGGATCCCCGGACCCTGGGATCATGACCTGAGCCGAAGGCAGATGCTTTAACTGACTGAGCCACCCAGGCGCCCCTGCTTTGAAATTTTTAAAGAAATTTTATTTATCAAATGCCTGCTGTGCACCAGTAACTGCTAGCTACTTTCGTTTATTTTAACTCATTCGCTTCTTCTAAATGACTGTTTTGTGCTTAACATAGAAATAGTGACAGGCCTGTGGAGATGTAGCTTTGGAGAAAACGTTCTTTTGCATTTGTATGTTCTAAATTTACATATAAATATAAAATATATTTTTAATTAGAGCATATACATAAAGACTGTAATTGTTAATATATATTAGAAGACCCACTAGTTGTGAGCCAATGACTTAGAGCTCTCTTGGGTCCCAATTCCCACCGATAACATAATAATAGGCCTGAGAAGACCTAGTCAAGGGGTTCTCTGACAGTAATTGGGATCAGTTGTTCTGATTTGTACTTCTACACGTGTGCTGTTCAATATCACAGCCACTAGCCACCTGTGTCTATTTAAATTTAAATTAATTAAATTAATTAAATTTTTTGGTTATAAGAATTTCAACTTTTTATGAAGCAAATAGAAGTTTTAAAAATTAAAAATAACTTGGTCTTTTCTAGGATAAAAATACAGTATAACTCATTTTCATGGAATCATGTGTTTATACTTCAAATGTATTCAAATGAATACATTTGAACATTGAAATGAATGGTTTATACTTCAAATTTATAATTAAGAAAACTTTCATGCTACAAAGGTATAGGACTCATCACATTTTAACGTAACTGATACAGTTTTCATTTTGATTGCCTATGTGGTAAGAAATACTTTTTTTTAAGATCTTTTTTCTTTTTTTAGTAAATGTCTACACCCAATGTGGGATTCAGACTTAAAACCCTGAGACCAAGAGTTGTATGCTCTACTGACTGAGCCATCCAAGCACCCCACAAATACTTTTGAAACACAAATACTAATGCAAGCAGTGTTTTTAAAAATGAAATAATATTTTGGCATTATTTATGATGGGATATGGTAAAATACTGGTTTTTAAAAATTATTTAGCCGTTACAATTTAGAGCAACTTCAGGTTCCAGGATTTGTGGTGGTAGAAGTTATTATTTCTGATAGTATTTTTAATTTTTTTTTTTTTGTAAACAGAAAAAAGGAGTTCATCGTTGTACAAAATGCAGACTACAGTTTTTGACCTGCAAAGAGAAACTGGATCACAAGACCCAGCATCGGACCTTTATAAAGCCTAAAGAGCTAGAAGGATTGCCTCCTGGTACAAAAGTGAGTTTTAAATATGCTGTATTTTGGGGCGTCTGAGTGGCTCAGTGGGTTAAGCCTCTGCCTTCGGTTTGGGTCATGGTCTCAGGGTCCTGGGATGGAGCCCTCTGCTCGGCAGGGAGCCTGCTTCCCTCCCTCTCTCTGCCTGCCTCTCTGCCTACTTGTGAGCTCTCTCTGTCAAATAAATAAATAAGATCTTTTTAAAAAATTTTTAAAAAATATGTTGTATTTTAACATTTTGTGTGATAATACAAGTAAATTCCTGCCTGGCTTTTTCTATAATATTAAAAATTAACTTCTGCTTGTCATTAAGATTTAATTTTAGGTTTTGTCATTCTTTTTTTTATTATTTTATTTGTCAGAGAAAGAGAAAACAAGCAGGGGGAGTGGCAGGCAGAGGGAGAAGCAGGCTCCCTGCTGAGCAAGGAGTTCAATGCGGGACTCGATCCCAGGACCCTGTGATCATGACCTGAGCCAAAAGTAGACACTTAGCCGACTGAGCCACCCGGGTATCCCTTAGGTTTTGTCATTCTTATGTTTGGAAAGAAAAACTAGTACCCATTGTTTTTTGAGTTAATTGACACATGCTACATTGGAGCACATCCTTTGTAGTGAGTGCAGCTAGATTAACTGTAGACTAAGTCAGTGAGTTGTCTTTGTGTCCCTAGCATCTATCATAGTGCCTTGAATGTCATCCTTTGTTGAAGCTGGTATTATTGAGTCTACTTTCCATTCCTTATATATTCTGTATACAGGTCCCTTATTAGAAATACGACTTGCCAGATGCCTGGCTGGCTCAGTTGGTAAGTGCCTGCCTTTAGCTCAGGTCATCATCCCAGGGTCCTAGGATTGAGTCCTGCATCCAGCTCCTTGTATGCTCTCTCTTGCGCGCTTTCTCTCAGACAAATAAAATCTTTTTTAAAAAAAGAAATACGGTTTGCAAATACTTTCTCTCATTCTGTGGGTTGTCTTGTCAATTTCTTAACATTGTCCTTTGAAATACAAATGTCTAAAATTTTTATGACGTCCATTTAATCTATGTTTTTCTTTGGTTGTTGTGCTTTTGCTATCGTATGTAAGGAGTCATTGCCCAACCCCAAATCATGGAGATTTACTCCTGTTTTCTTCTAAGAGTTGTAGTTTTAGCTCTTACAGTTGATACATTTTGAGTTAATTTTTGTATCTAGTATGAGGTAGGGGTCCAAATTCATTCTTTTGCATCTAGATATCCAGTTGTGCTGGCACCATTTGTTTGATTAGAGTAATGTTTCCTCCGCTGAGTTGTTTTGGTACCCTTGTCAAAAACCAATGGACTAAGGGTGCCTGGGTGACTCAGTGGGTCAAGCCTCTGCCTTCAGCTCAGGTCATGATCTCAGGGTCCTGGAATTGAGCCCCGCATTGGGCTCTCTGCTTAGCAGGGAACCTGCTTCCCCTCTCTCTCTCTGCCTAGCTCTCTGCCTACTTGTGATCTCTCTCTCTTTCAAATAAATAAATAAAATCTTAAAAAGAAACAGTGGACTATAATGTCGAGGCACACAGTGAACTTTTTAATATTAATGCGAGGATTAATTTTCTAAAATGTGTATATATATTTTGCCTTCTTTTTTATAGGTTACTATTCGAGCCTCAATTGGACCGCTTCATTCAAAACCAGTTACTTCATCTCCCAGTAGTAGCGTTCCAAGCACTTCTTCTTTTCAGCTCTCACCTGCAAAGTCTAAAAGTACAACTGCTAAGAATCCCACAAAATCTAATGCAAGTAAATCTAAGGCAAGTAAGCCTCATGCAACTAAACCTAATGCCAGTAAGCGAGGTAGAGGTGCATCTAAATGCAAGACTAAAACCTCTTACAAGCAAAAGAAACAGCGCAACAGAAAGAATAAAATCAGCATAGCTTTGAAGAACCTAAGGTAATATCTTCTATTCCTGATATGTAATACTAATTGAATATGAAATATTAAAGGTTTGTTTTAATATAATTTATCATATCACAAAGGTCCTTTACGTGGTTACTTCTGATCACTTGTCTGACATAAAGGCTAAGCAGATAATAAAAAGGTACTCTTTACAACCGCTGAGTGGAACTGGAATTGGTGTTCATTGTATAATTATCAATTCCACTAATTCTATTTTGTGCTTATATCTTGTGATAGTTGAATTGATTAATGTGATCCCTTTTATTCCAGGGAAACATTAACTGTTTAATTTTCGACACTTATTCTAGCTTATTGTTTCAAATCAAATTTGAGCAACTTCAAATTATGTCTGTACTTAAAGATGTTAATTTAAACATCTTAGCTTCAGTTAATAAAACATTAATAAGGGTTTGCTTTATTATTTTTGTTTCATGATATGTTTTCATCTTTTTTTTCCTGTCTCTATAAGGTGTCGTCGGGGAGTTCACAAGTGCATTGAGTGTCATTCCAAAATAAAAGATTTTGCAAGCCACTTTTCAATATATATCCACTGTAATTTTTGCAAATACAACACTAACTGTAACAAAGCCTTTATAAATCATATGGTGAGGTAAGTTAAATACGTGTACCACCAATCAACATTCCATTTAAGATGTTTGTTTTTTTAAATCTTTTTTTGTTTGTTTGTTTCATTTGTTTATTGCCGTGTAATTTGCTTTGCTTTGTCTCTACGGAAGACTGATTGACACATAATGTTCCCTGAGTTTCAGGTAGGACAAGTCTAGAGTTGTGTTGCCGCTAGTGTCCCCGCCGTCTGTCACCACAGGACGCTATTACAGTACCGCTGACTATATTCCCTGTGCTGTGCCTTTTATCCCCATGACTTTTTTAAATCTTAAGTTGTCCTATTAGTTGTCACATCAAGGAGCTAAAAGGATTGACTAATAGAGAACTTCTAGGATATTATTTAACATTTTTTCCAGTGTAATAAATCATGAAATTAGGGGGACAGAAATTTTTAAGAGCAGTTAGACCAATGAAATTAGAATAGGTTTGTTTGGTGAATTTGTTTTTTGAGTTTGTTTTTCTAAGTCCTTTAAAATGTGATTATTCTCAAACATAAAATTTTTAATGTTTTCAAAATATTTATCAAATAAATACATGTAACCACGTAAGTGTTATCCTCTTCAAAGCAGTCACTTTGAGAGATTCCCCGTTTATCAAAGATGCTAAGAATATTACTGGCGCTCACATGAGTGCACTCTCCCCTACCACTCCCTCCCTTCTCCCCCTTCCTTTCAACCGTCTTTCTGTTCTTTAGTCTTTCAAGCCATTTATCTTTACATTCAATCAATGAAATGTGAAATGAGAGACTATAGGGATATTCTAGTCATGATGCTACTATTAGAATTCCTTTTCATACCTCAATTCAATTTGTATTATTTGAGTGCCTACCATGTACTGTAGGCTTGAGAAGGACTTCTGAGACCACATTACTTTCATTTGGACCTCATTAGTAGCAGCTTGCTTTATTCTTTCAAGAAGGATACTTTTTTTTTTAAGATTTTATTTATTTATTTGTCAGAGAGAGAGAGGGAGAAAGAACGAGCACAGGCAGACAGAATGGCAGGCGGAGGCAGAGGGAGAAACAGGCTCCCTGCCGAGCAAGGAGCCCATTGTGGGACTCGATCCCAGGACACTGGGATCATGACCTGAGCCTAAGGCAGCTGCTTAACCAACTGAGCCACCCAGGCGTCCCAAGGAGGATACTTTTTTAATACATAAAATTGTTCAGATATAAATATGCTAAGTTGATTATTCAAACTGAGGTAGTTCCATTTATTTTCAGTCAGAAATAAGATATAACCAATAAAAGTGGTTTATCTTGCAGATCGTAACAAGACCTCTGTTACTTGTTCTACCCCCTTCCTTATCACGGTCCCAACTCCGCTCTTCATATCCAATATTCATTCATTTTGAATTCTAATGATTTTTAGAGTCTTGACCCTTCTTTCCAGTCCAGCAGCACCAGTCTGACTTCATATCAACCTCACCCTTAAGGTCATCTGTTTTGAATGTTGTTTGTTCTTTATCCTAGAATCCTTTACATCTTCAGACATGTTTAACCTTGCTATCCATGAATCTCTTATCCTTTTCGATCTTTCGCTGTGTTCCTTTCCAAACTACCAACTGCACTTGGTTTAATTAGCTCTGAATTTGTGATTTTTAACTTTAATTTAGTTCTTTGTTTTTAAAAATACCTCTTTGTTGTTGTTTTTTTAATCTACAGCATCTTTTTAAATCGTTTTCAATACCCTTGGATTTTATTCTGGTCTCTTGGTTTTTAGTCTTGTTCCTACTAATTACTCAGAGGTCATCCTTCTCATTTTTACCAAGATTAACTTTTTTCTACCTCAAGTTTTTCTCCCTTTATCCAGACATTAATCTCAGAAAAAGACATTTCTCACTTTCTGAAAGCAAATCCTGCCCCTTGTGTCTTCCATTTTCTCTATAGCCTTACTCAGTTATTTTGTATCTTCATTTCATCTCTTTCTTTCTACCACATTCCTTCTGCCTGCACATACTTTCAGACATTTTTTTAGGATGAACGAGATTTGCCTTCACTTTGCATATTTTCTTGTCTTCCTTTTACTGTCAACATTTTTTAAGAGTTTTTTTTTTAATGTCTTATTTGCTACTTCTTTACCCTTTGTGATTTGAGTATCACCCCCACCTATTAGTTAAAGCTGCCCCTTTAAAAATTATCAGTCAGTCATATCCTAATCACTAAATGTACTCACTAGTTTTCATTCTTACTTTTCTGTGACTTCTTTAGAATATTTGATACTTTCGATCACTCACTTTTGAAAATCTTCTCCTCAACTTCTCTTACTATGTTACCATCATTTTTTCCTTCCCTTTTGGCTACTCCTCTATTTCATTACCTTTTCTTTTTTTGCCTCAGACATTTTTTTTCCTTTTAAGTTTTTCATTTAAATTCCAGTATAGTTGACATACAGGGTTACATTAGTTTCGGGTGTACAGTATAGTGATTCAGCAGTTCCATGCATGACTCAGCACTCAGCATGATAAGTGTGCTCTTACTCCCCATCACCTATTCCTCCACCCAGCTCCCCCTCTGATAACCATCGGTTTGTTCTCTGTCCTTAAGAAAAAAAGCATTTGCTTTTTTCTTAAATTCCACATGAGTGAGATCATACGGTGTTTGTCTTTCTCTTACTTCACCTAGTATTATGTATATCACCTCTAGCCCATCCACTTAATTGCAAATGGCAAGATTTCATTCTTTTTATGGCTGATACATACAAACACACATACACACACCCCACATCTTTATCCATTCTGGACACTTGGGTTGCTTCCATAGTTTGAATATTATAAATAATGCTATAATAACATAGCAGTGCATGTATCCCTTTGATTTAATGTTTTGCATGTTTTGGGTAAAACCCCAGTAATGCAATTATTGGGTCCTAGTGTAGTTCAGTTTTTAACTTTTGAGGAACCTCCGTATTGTTTTCCACAGTGGCTGCACCAGTTTGCATCCCACCAACAGTGATGAGGGTTCCTTTTTCTACATAATCTTATCAATACTTGTTGTTTCTTGAGTTTTTGATCTTAGCCATTCCGACAGGTGTGAGGTGATATCTCATTGCAGTTTTGATTTGCATTTTCCTGATAATGAGTGATGCTGAGCATCTTTTCATGTGCCTATTAGCCATCTGGATGTATTCTTTGGAGAAATGTCTGTACATGTCTTCTGTCCTTAAGTTTCTGAAGATTTTGGTGCTCTCTTGATGTGCCACCATTCATAACGGCTTCCTGAATGTCCACATTCTACAATTTACCACTCTGCCTCCCAGCTACTGCAGTTCTTTCTCTACCTTGGTTGCTCTAAACCAGGCCCCAGCAAATCTTTCTCTCAGTATACTGCTGGGAAGAATGCTCATATTTTGCAAATTGAAGTATAATTAACATACAGTTACATTAGCTTCAGGTGTACAATATAATGATTCAACAATTCTGTACATTGTTCAGTGTTCATCAAGATAAGCGTACTCTTTTTAAAGATTTTATTTACTTATTTGAGATACAGCCGAGACAGAGCACAGGTTGGGCAGGGGAGGGGCAGAGGGAGAAGCAGAGATAATATTTGCAAATTTCTTCCCCCATTTAGTAGGATGCCTTTTTGTTTTGCTGATGGTTTCCTTGGCTGTGCAAAGGCTTTTTATTTTGAGGGCAGCTGGTGGCTCTGTCAGCTGGGCTTCAGACTCTTGGTGTCAGCTCAGGTCTTGATCTCAGGGTGGTGAATTCAGGCCCTGTGCTGGTTTCCACACTGGGCGTGGAGCCTACTTAAAAAAAAAAAAAAAACAAAACAAAAAAAACTTTTCTATTTTGGTGTAGTCCCAGTAGTTTAATTTTGCTTTTGTTTCCCTTACCTGAGGAGCCATATCTAGAAAAATATTTCTACAGCTGTTGTCAAAGAAATTATTGCCTATATTTTCTTCAAGGAGTTTTATGGTTTCAGGCCTCACGTTAGGTCTTTAATCCACTTTGAGTTTATTTTTGTGTATGGTGTAGGAAATTGGTCCAGTTTCATTCTTTTGTATGTAGCTGTCCAGTTTTTATAGTACCATTTTTCAAAGACACTGTCTTTTCCCCCATTGTATATTCTTGTGTCCTTTGTCATAGATTAATTGACCATGTAAGTATGGGTTTATTTCTGGACTCTCAGTTTTGTTCATTGATCTATGTATCTGTTTTGTGCTAATACCATACTGTGTTGATCACTCCAGCTTTCTAGTATATCTTGAAATCTATAATTGTGATGCCTGTGCTTTGTTCTTTTTTAAGATTGCTTTGGCTGAGGTGCCTCCTTAGCGCAGTAGGTAGTGAGTGCATCAGTCTCATAACTTGAAGATTGCTTTGGCTATTGGATATATTTTGCGGTTCCATACAAACTTTTGGATAATTTTTTTCTAGTTCTGTGAAAAATGTTGGCATTTTGACAACAATCACAAATGCTGGTCTTCTATTCTGTGCCAAACACATGGCTGCTCCAATGGAGCTTTAATTCTGCCCCTAAATTATAGGACATTAAATTGGAAAATATTTTTATGATTCTTAAACCCATGGTCATTCTGTCCTCCTGCTTCACATTTTCCATAGCTTCTTCAACTGTCTTCTAGGCCTTCAATACCATACTATCCCAAAATATTCCCATTGGCCTCAGACTTCCTTTATAACCTTTTCCTAATTTCCAGTGAGGCCCAACCTTCTACTGCATTGTCATCACACACATGGAGCACTTATTTATTATTAGCCTCATAAAGAACTGGAAGTATCTTCTTCTACTTTTCTAAGGGCCTTTGCCTTCCCTCTAATTCAGTGGCGTCTTGCTTACTTTGTTGCCTCAGGTACCTCCCCCTGAATGATACACCCTGACCCAGTGTGGACTTTTGTTGTAGACTTGAGCTCTGTACCTACAGAGTCTTACTTTCTCAGAGGCTGAGTACCTTTATTCCCAGTCCACACCAACTCTGTAACAAGTCAGGCCCCCCAAATTAATTTCCCCAAACATATAGTTTGTTTCATATTCATATCGTTTGTTTCATATTCAGTCTCTAAAGTGGTTTTCCTTATTCTTTGTTATTCCTTGGACTGCCCCTCTCCCTCCCTCTCAGTTTACCTTCTTCTGTGAAGAATCTGATCACCACAGCCACTCATAGGAATCATTCCTTCGAGTTCTATACCATTCAGCTCTTCTGCCTTATATTAAATGTGTCTGTCTTATCTACTTGAGAGAGCAGTTCTTTATACTCGGCATGGTACCTATTCTGCAGCTATTTTCATGGGATTATTGCTAGCCAGTATCATTTTTTTCCGATGCATCCATGGTATGCTGGTGATAGTTACCTTTTGTCTAATGATAATCATTGACCTGGTGTGTTGGCTGGATTGGGTCTGTCGGTGCAAGCTAGGGCAGCTAGTGTTTCTCAAACTTTAGCTTGCATATGAATCACCACAAAAACTTGTTGAAACTGATTTCTGGGTCTCACTGCCAGCAATTAATTCAGCAGGTCTAGAGTGGGACCTGAGACTTTGTATTTCTGATGAGTTCCCCGCTGATATGGATGCTGTTTTGAACCACACTTTTGAGTAATACTGTGCTATGCCAGTCCTGGCTAATCCTGCCTGACTTTCTAATATAGGAAAGCTTTCCTTATCAATTTAAAAGGGAGTAGTATAGGGATACCTGGGTGGCTCAGTAAGTTAAGTGGTCGACTCTTGATTTTAGCTCAGGCTATGATCTCAGGGTCCTGGGATCAAACCTCATGCCAGGCTTCACACTCAGCAGGGAGTCTGCCTGAGGATCCTCTCTCCCTCTTCCTCTGCTCCTCCCCCTGCTCATGCACACACACACACACACACTCTCTCAAATAAATAAGTCTTTTGAAAATATAAAAATAGATGGGGGTATAAAAGCTATTGCCATTGGCTGCAAAATTTGGTTAGTGTTTTTGTGTTGTTGATGTTTTGTGCATAGAAGAAGTGTTGTTTTAACTCATGAGTTCTGCTTTGCTTTCCCTAAAGGCTCTCCTAATAATTGCAAAAGGTTCTTTAAATGTTTCCTTTTACTGATGGTAGGTAAAGGTAATGTAATTTAGCCCAAGTAGCATTTACTTCAAGGATCATTCAGATCTCCCCACTTGCTAAGTATATTAAGATAAGAAAGTGATAAAAAAAGATAAGAAAGTGATAGTTATTCATAACAATTTATATTAGAGCAATATGCATTATTAGCAAATACCTTTTAAATTGTTTTCAACTCTTAATAGTTGTAAAGATTTAAGTTGATGCTCTTTGCTTATTTAACTTTGAAAAGTTTTTGGTTTTTTTTTATAATGGTGAGGGTACCAATCACTTAAGAATATTCTCAGGGAAAAAAAAAAAGAATATTCTCAGGGAAATATGTTGTTAGAAAATATATAGATAAAATGAAAAGTAAGATAAAAAACTTGAATTAAAACAGAAGAATAGAATTTAATAATTTAGATCATGACCTTTTAATCAAAACTAATAAACTAAATATGGACTTGGAAATATGGTCATAAAATTATTATGATTTATTGTATAATAAAATCTCATTTGTCTGTTGTCTCTCCAGCTCTCATAGCAACCATCCGACTAAACGGTTTTATATTTTTAAGAAGCATTCTGGAACTCTCAGGTAACTAGTTGATCTTTTCCATTCTCTCTTTTGAAAAATTACAGTAACTTCTTTTTAACCTGATGCTTAAGTACGTAGTTTGGAAAATGAATGGTTACTACCAGACATAAGACAGTTCTATTAATTATATCATAGATCAAAGAGGAAGTAAACCTATGTTTTCTGGCTAACTTTGTTTCAGTGGTATTAGGCATTAAGATGAAACTTTCATGGATTTGCATTATAAAATAAAAAAATAAGGCTCTCCAACAATATTTGAAGATTAAAAAGATGTTTAAGATATCTAGTAAGTTGAATAACACTGGTTTTGATCAATATATAGCCTTCATAATTCTTAGGGTTTTTAAAATTTTGAAATAAGAGTGCACAACCTGTTTACAAAAGGAATTGCTGATGAACATTTCTAGGCATTGATAGTTAACTTTTGATTATACTACACACCATTGGCTCAGAACCCACTAAGCATCATTTTTTCCCACATTCTTCTGATTTCTTTTTTTTTTTTAATTTCTTTTGACTTCATATTCCTTTGTTTTAATTATTTTGCTCACATTGTCATTGCTATTTGAAATTGCAGTGCCAAGATCTTGGTAGCACCAGGCTAAGACAAAGACTTAAATTTAGCCAGTACTTATTTTGATGCTTTGGCTTAGTGGGAAAGTGGAGGAAGGGATGATAGATCTCAGGATCTTTGTGTCTATTATTCTTTCTGCTTTATTGACTTTTCCCTAGATACCTGCATGGCTAGCTCTCTCACCTCCTTCAAGTCTCTAGTCCAGTGAATGAGGCTTTCTTTGACCACTCCATTTAAAATAGCATTCTTGGGGCACCTGGGTGGCTCAGTGGGTTAAAGCCTCTGCCTTCGGCTCAGGTCATGATCCTGTGGTCCTGGGATCGAGCCCCACATCGGGCTCTCTGCTCAGCAGGGAGCCGGCTTCCTCTTCTCTCTCTACCTGCCTCTCTGCCTCCTTGTGATTTCTGTCTGTCAAATAAATAAATAAATCTTTAAAAAATAAAATAAAATAGCATTCTTTCCCCAGGGCCCCATTCCCACCAGTCCCTATCTCCCTTTATTGGTTTATTTTTCTTCACTTTTTACTTTCCAGCATGTTGTATATACTTCACTGTTTTGTTTATCATCTGTGTCTTTTCACTAGAATATGTATGGTTTGGATATTTGTCTATGCCAGATGTTTTACTGAGCATTGAATAGTGCCTGACACATGGTAGGCTTTCTGTAAATATTTTGAGTAAATTAGTATATATGTTGAAAATTACATATGTGGATGGTGTTGGACCAACAGCTCATAGGCAAAGGAAAGTTTGATTCTATTGTAAAAATATTTGTGCTTTTTTTTAAATATTACTAAATTCGAGGAAGTAGAATTTTACTGAAAAATTTTATAAGAATGAAAAGGATTTATTAATTATAAAGATTAGAGAATTTAATTTGATTTTTACCTCACTGTTGTCAAGCTCAGTTGTGTGCTTGGTGCTTGATTCTTGAATTGATTCTATGACTTTAAAGAGCAGAGATGCTTTTTTCTTAACTTGGGTGGGCCTCATATTTAAATAGAAAGTTGATTAATTTCTGTGTATGGGGCTTAGCATATTTATAATTCTATAAAACAGTAAATTTTGCAATTACTGTTTTGTTAAAATACAATGTTCATTTTTTATTTATCATGCACTTATTACTTGCAACACAATGTAGCAGTTCCCTTTAAGTTGACAGTGATGAAGAAGGCTTGGTACCAACCTTCAAGGAATGTACAATTTATGATAAGGTGTGAATATAAGTAACTACAGTCATATAAGAAGACTCATAATAAGTGCTGTGTTAGTTACTGATGTCACAGGGAGGAGAGACTTCTACTAGAAGAAGCACAAGGGCATTCTAGTTGGAGGAAATAGTGTAAGTAAAAGTACAGAAAGGAAAGAGCAAAAGCCATATGCAGTGAATGACCAGTAGTGCAGTTTAGATGGAGCATGAAGTTTATGTAACGTAGTATTAAGATCAAAGTCTGGGGGAATAGTTTTGAGCTCAGATCTGGATTGTGGAATCCTTGAAAACTAAGCTAGGGAGTTTAGACCCTTTGGGGAAATTCTTGGTGTTTTGTGTAGAATCAAGGAAGATCAATGTGAAGGATATAGGAGGTAAAATGTAGCTACCTGAGACACATGGACTGTTTAAGACTATTATGGTAGTTAAGATTGATTTTTTTTAAAGATTTTATTTATTTATTTGACAGAGAGAAATCACAAGTAGATGGAGAGGCAGGCAGAGAGAGAGAGAGGGAAGCAGGCTCCCTGCTGAGCAGAGAGCCCGATGCGGGACTCGATCCCAGGACCCTGAGATCATGACCTGAGCCGAAGGCAGCGGCTTAACCCACTGAGCCACCCAGGCGCCCCAAGATTGATTTATTAAGAATCTGGGTTAAGGTGATGAAGTTTATCACACTGTTTAAGAACATGGACTCTGGGGCGCCTGGGTGGCTCAGTGAGTTAAGCCTCTGCCTTCGGCTAAGGTCATGATCTCAGCGTCCTGGGATCAAGCCCCGTATTAGACTCTCTGCTCATCGGGGAGCCTGCTTCCCCCTCTCTGTCTGCCTCTCTGCCTACTTGTGATCTCTCTCTGTCAAATAAATAAATAAAATCTTTAAAAAAAAAAGAAGAAGAAAATGGACTCTGGAATCAAAGGACTCACTTCAATCTAATTTTGGCCTTGGTAGGTTATTAAACCCAATCCAGTCCTTTATAAAAAAGGAATAATTTTAATATCTACCTCTTTGGTTTGTTGTAAGATTTAGATGATATGTCTAAAACCCTCAGCCCAGCACAGAGTTAAGTGCTCAGTAAATTGTTAATATGATAAAATATTTGAAATACTTTTTTAAAAAGATAAGTTTGAGCCTTTGGTTGGGAGCATGACATCATCAGAGAGATTAGTTAGGAAGAATGGTTTTCAGGGGTGGGGAGGAAAGTACAATTTTAGCTTATGAAGATCATTTTTGTTGTGCCAGCATGACAGCCAGGTATAAATATACAACGGGCTGTTAAGACTGGAGCTGCAGTAGGAGCACCTGGGTGGCTCAGTCAGTTAAACATCCAACCCTTGGTTTCAGCTTAGGTCATGATCTCATGGATCTTGGGATTGAGTCCTCCTCAGCGGGTGGCTCAGCGGGGCAGTCTGCTTGAAAGATTCTCTCCCTCTACCCCTACCCCTAATCTCTCTTAAAGTAAATAAATCTTAAAAAAGAAAAAGAATAAATCCACAGTGGGGAAGTCAATCTAAAGTAGGCTACTGGTTTTTATTCCTATCCAAGTATCCAGTGACTGTAAAAGCATGGTTATGCTTGTTAACTGACAGATAATAATAATTAAAGTACATGATTAATTTTTAAAACCTTCCCATTTTTTTCTAATTTTATCACCACTAAAATAAGATACCAGGTTATAGGCTCCACAGAGTTTACCCTCTTTTTTGTTCACTGTTGTATTCACAACACCAAGTAGTATGGAGTGTGTAAAGAAGGTCCTCAGAAAATGTATATTGAGGGGCTCCTGGGTGGCTCAGTCAGCTAGGCAAAGCGTCTGTCTTAGGCTCAGGTCATGATCCCAGGGTCCTGAGATTGAGCCCCACATCAGGCGCTCTGCTCAGCGGAGAGCCTGCTTTTCTCTCTCCCTCTGCTTCTCCCTCTGCTTGTTCTCTCCCTTACTCACTCTCTCTGTCAAATAAATAAAATCTTTTAAAAAATGTATATTGAGAGGCACCTGGGTGGCTCAGTGGGTTAGGCCTCTGCCTTCAGCTCAGGTCATGGTCTCAGGGTCCTGGGATTGAGCCCCGCGTCAGCGTCTATGCTTAGCGGGGAGCCTGCTTCCCCCTCTCTCTCTGCCTGCCTCTCTGCCTATTTGTAATCTCTCTCTGTCAAATAAATAAATAAAATCTTTTTTAAAAAAGTATATTGAATGAATATTATATCCTTGCTTTCCAGATGGACAAAGGCACAGAAAGAATGTGACTTGCACAAGCTATACAAATTGTTAGTGGAGCCACAGCTGGGTTTTAGGTCTCTTAACTCCTGTCTTTTAGCAACCAATATGAGAGGAAACAGTTTACAAAGCACTGACTGTTAGCATAACTTAAACATGGCTCTGTCATTTTCTAGAGTCCCATTTCAGGTAAATCAGGTTTATATAACAAAATTGGAAATAGATGGTCATGACACATAAAAACCAAATCAAGAGTTGTTACATGGAAAAATAATAATTGAACTTCTAGATGGACTTTCATAAAAGATAAAAAATCTTTGCTTTCTTTTTATCTTCATAGGGGCATTACTCTAGTGTGCCTTAAATGTGACTTCCTAACTGATTCTTCTGCTTTAGACCGTATGGCTAAACACTTGTGTCAACGCAAAACTCATACTTGCCAAGTTATAATAGAGAATGGTATGTATATATAATTGTGTTACTTTGAATTTCTTTTTTTTTAGTAACATAAGTTGTATTATTTGTTTCAGGGTACAGGTCTGTAATTCATCAATCTTACACAATTCACAGCATTCACCATAGCACATTCTCTCCCCAGTGTCCATCGCCCAGCCACCCCATCTCTCCCACCCCCTTCCCCGCCGGCAACCCTCAGTTTGTTTCCTGAGATTAAGAGTTTCTTATGGTTTGTCTTCCTCTCTGGGAATTTCTGATATTTATTCCAGTATTCTTGATCAGCCACAATATGGGCTCTTCTGTATTAAGTTAATAGTCTTACTCATTATCTATACCATTTTAAACGTAAAACACTTCTAATTTCAGTTCCCGAAAGTACCTCAACTTCTGAACCCAATTCTGAACCCAATTCTGAACCCACTTCTGAGTAAGTTTAATTTTCATTTGGTGCATTTTTCTTTGATGGATTTTAGCACTGTTGCATTTTTAAATGTATCATTAATAGAAATGAAAAATATTAAAGTATTTTGTTTTTGTTTTTGTTTTTAAAGCCGCTTGTTGAAATAGATTCCTGCTCTATGGAGCTCGTGCAACCTGGTGCAAGACAAGTTGGAATTTCCTAAGTTCAAAGTTCTGAAGTGTTTTCTTACACAAAGGCAGTTTCCTAAGTTCAAACTTCTGAAGTGTTTTCTCACACGAAGGCGGTTAAACAGCCAAGTTCATGACACTAGCTCTGATTCAGCTCTTTTCAGCTTTCAGATGGCACTAGATTCTTATTCCACCTTATCTTTGTGTCAGGTTAACATATCTTAACATATGCTTTTTTCTCCAGTTGGCTTTCTCCAAAAATAACTTTTGTTGCTATGGTCTTTTTTTGCTTTGCTTAAAATAATTTGTGTTTTTCTCTGCTGTACTTGCCTTCAGAATATTGCATTCCAAATGACATGGCTATTCATTTTCTTTGTCTGTTTTGTCTGGTTTCTTAATTTCACTTTTAGGTCAGATAGCTGTCTTTTTCCTCTTTCCTTGTCTGTCATTGTTCTATTTTTCGTATTTTTCAGATGCAGAAGCAACACAGAAATTTCAAAAAATGTCCAGGATACTCCTGGTCAGTGTCCCCCTTCGATGGACACAACTGATGCCTGTTCTCTCTTTCCAAGGAATGTGAATTATTTGACTGTGAGACCTCCTCTAGATTGTGGCCTTAAGAAATCAGACCTTGGGGAGAGTCCCTTCCTTCATGACTGGCCTCCCATAAGGCTGATGCTAATTTGGCCAGAGATGACCTCAAGGCCCGCCAAATTGAGCACAACTTCCCACTGGAGGCTTTGGTTCTTGAACTTATATTTATGGGTTCATTCTAACTAAGAAAGACCCATCAAATCTGTGCTTCAACATCCAAGTTGAAGTTTAATCATTTTGGCTGCTGCCCTTTAATATTTGTCTAGTATGCATGCAGTCCAAGGAATATAAAAACTGGTTGTGTAGGGAACCAAGGTTACTTTCATGTTCTTGGAAAACAAGTTTCTAAAATTACAGTTCCAAAGTTATAGTTATTTGTACCGTCATTTGAAATTTTATCCAGTATTAACCCTAGGAGTTTTCAGCAATACTAATATTCAGATTTTTTAAAGTTTAATTTTATCTTGGTTTTATGTTGTCCTTCACCAAATTTATTAATGTGTGTTTTGTTATGTCCACTTTTATCTCTCCTCTTTTTAAAACTTTTGTTTTGTGTTTGTTTTGTTTTGTTTTTAAGAACCTCAAGAAATTCTTTAGAATTCTCTACAAATTTCATGTAGCTGCCTATTGATAGCTTCTAGATTTGGGTAATTATTCAGACCGTTAGACATTACTACATCCTCTGTCTTGGGACTATCATTATCTTAGTGATTATGAGTTTAAAGACATAAAGAATTGGCAAAAAAAAACACTTCCTACAGACCTTAAAATAAATTTTAAAGTTATGTTTCTGTACATCTAATACATATCTTCTTAGCCATTAATGTAATTCCTTTGGATAAAGATAATATATTCAGAAAATATTGGGACCAAAAAATGCACTTGTTTCTTGCCCATATATATATAGATGTATATTTTTTTTATTTTGGTGTTTGTTTATTTTGGTTACATTGAATATAGATTTGCTGAACAGTTTGATGTTATTACTTATTTTTTTAATAAAATTTGTATTGGTAAAGTGCCTCAGGAGTTATTCATGTAAAAGCTGTTAGATTTTATCATGTTAGTGGGAGCATTATTTTGCTTCTTACATGGAAGCCTGATTACTTGGCCTACAGACTGAGAGCTTTACCAAGTGCATCTTGCAGTCTTTCCTCCAGCACAGTTATAAGCTCACTATGTATATTTTACTAATTTCTTGAACTTCAGAGACTGGCAAAGTACCTTTGTGATCTTTAATAACCATTAAGGTGGTCAGGCTCTGAAGTTGTTTGACTTAGTTGTGAGTAGTTTTTTCATCTTAACATCAGAACTTGTGCTTTGTACTTACAATTGTACTTTGAAACTGTCTCAGTCCCTTTGGGCTGCTATAATAGAGTATCACAGACTAGGTATCTTATGAACAACACAAATTTATTTCTCACAGTTTTAGATACTGGAAAGTCCATGATTGAGGCACTGGCAGATTCAGTGTCTGATGAGGACCCACTTCCTGGTTCGTAGAAGGATATTGCTATATCCTCCTGGCAGAAGGGGTGAGAGAGTTCTCTGGGGTCTAATTTAGGAGGATACTAATCCCACACATGAGGGTTCCGCCCTCTTGATGCAGTCATCTCCCAAAGGCCACACCTCCTAATACCATCACAATGGGGATTAGGTTTCAACATATGAATTTAGACATTCAGCCTATAGCAGAAACATATTGAAAACCAGTTTCAGTGACCAGCTCTTACGTAGTCTACTTCTTATAATACATAGTCAAAAAAGTTGAATCCATTAGTTTTCATTTTCCAGACTGATTTCTGCTGTAAATGATTTTCCAAAATCTCCAAAAGTGTTGTTTCTTAGTAGTGTTTCTACTACTACTTGTTTCTTAGTAGTAGACTTGGCAATGTTCGAATCTTTATTTCTGTGTCAGTCCCCAGAATGATTCTTCATCTACCATCTATTTCTCTGGTTTTTTTTACTTTTCAAAAATCATAATGAAAATATATAACATGACTTTTGCCGTCTTAATCATTCTCAAGTGAAAAATTCAGTACTAATTACACCAAGTTTGGTCCAGATATAAATTCTTTGTGGTTTCAATATAGATTCTCTTTTTATATACAGATATTTCCCCTGGCTCTGTTATATTTTGAGAATATGATAAACCACATTGTTGCCATAGCAGTATTTTAGGTGGGGGTACATCTTTTTGTTCTTCCATAGAATTCTATTTCTGACAGTATGTATTAGGTTCATTTTCTTAAAGTAAAATACTCTTAAAGTCCTGTGTCCTGTAGCACCATTTTTTTTTACTTTCTTTAAATAAAACATTTCAAACAGTAAATATTAAGCTTGCTTATTATAGCTAGTTAGTTGACTTTTGCTTATTATAAGCAGTTAGTTGACTCATTGGTGCAAATGAGTTTTAGTTTGACATTTTGATCCCATTATCCCCAGGCTTTTCTAACTAGTTCTTTCACTTGATTCAGAAATAGCCATCTCTTGCATTTGTGCTTTTTAAAAGGTTACAGCTGAATAAAATTTGTGATTGGCTCAGTTTCAATCCATCCCCATTCTTAGAAAACTAACTTCTGAACTACAGAGACAGTTTCTTGCTCCTTTTTGCCTCACTTTGCCAAAACATCTCCTTGGGCCTCACTTACTTGTTCAGTAAATACTTATTAAGCACTTACTATGTGCCTAACACTATTCTAGGTGCTGGAAAAGACAGACTGAAATCTCTTCCCTGGTGGAGCTTACATTTCAGTGGTGGAAGACAAGACGTAAAAATTAAGAAAATTAAGTAGTATGTTAGATGATGATCAATGCTATGGAGAAAAATAAAGTGGGCAAGGAGGATGGTAAGTATGGGCTGGGGTTGGGAGGTTGCCATTTTAAATTTGGTGGTCAGGATAGGCCTCTGCGAGAAGAGGACATTGAGTAAAGACATGAAGGAAGTGAGGAAGTGGGCCACTGGCTTATCTGTTGGAAGAGCATTCAAGAGAGAGAACAGCAAATGCAAAAGTCCTGAAGGGAAAACTGGAACCCTCACACATGGCTGAGGGGAATGTAAAATGGCTCAGCAACTGCGGAAAACAGTTCAGCAGTTCCTCAAGACGTTAAAACAGAATTACCATATGGCCCAGGCATCCTGCTTCCAGGTATATATCCAAAAGAATCTAAAGCAGGGACTCAGATACTCATACGTGCATGTTCATGGCAGGACTATTCACAGTAGCTGAAAGATGGAAAGAGCCTAAGTATCACCAGCAGATGAAGGAATAAATAAATTGTAGTGTATTCATACAGTGGAGTGATACTTAGCCATAAAAAGGAATGAAGTACTGATTCATGCTACAAGGTGGATGGACATCAAAAACATGCAAAGTGAAAAAAAACAGTTGTAAGAGATCACATATTGTATAATTTCTTTTATGCATAATATCCAGAATAGGTAAATCCATAGAGATGGAGAGCAATTTGGTGGTTTCCAGGGGTGGAAAGGGCAGTGGGGAATGGGGAGTGACTACTTAATGGGTACAACGTTGACCTTGGGGTGTGATGAAAATGTTTAGGAACGAAACATAAGATGGCTGTACAACATTGTGAATGTACTAAATGCCACTGAATTGTTCACCTTAAGATGGTTGACTTTTTAATTTTTGATTTTAAGGTATGTGAATCTAACCTCTAACAAAAAAATAAAAACCCTTAAGCTTAGCAAATTAGGAATATGAAAAAACCTTTTTAACTTAATGTAATAAAAATCAGCTAACATAACGATGAAAGGTAGAAAGAACAAGTCCTGAAGTAGGATCTTGCCTACCTCAAGGAACAGCAACAAGACTGTTGGAGCTACAGTAGAGTGGGGGCTGGATAGGGGAGGGTATCGTAGGAGATGGCGCCTGTGAGGTAATGCCTCCTAGGCAATTGTAAGGATTTGGCTTTCATTCAGAGATAAGAAGCCATTAGTGGATTCTGAATGGAGAAGTCTTTTCTACCTTGGTGAAAAACAAAACAAAAAAAATTCTCTCCTTTTTATTTTTTTTTAAAGTAGGCTCCATGCCCAGTGTGGACCCCGGTGCAGGGCTTGAACTCATGACCCTGTGATCAAAACCTGAGCTGAGAGCAAGAGTCGGACATTTAACTGACTGAGCCACGAGGTGTCCCCACAAAAATTCTTTATTATAGTCTTAACAGGATCACCCTAGCTGCTGTCTTAAGAACAAGCTACAGGGGACCAAGGGCAGAGCCAGGGAGATGAGCTGGGAAGCTATTGTAATAATCCATTTGGGAGTTAATAGAGGTTTAATTAGGATGATGAAAGTGTAGGTGATAAGTGGTTCAATTGAGGGTATATCTTGAAGGTTGAGCCAATAGAATTTGCTGATGGTTTGGATATGAAGTATTGGAGAAAAAGTGTTGTGGACGGCACAGTCATTAGCCTTAGCAACTGGAAAGGTGATGTTATTAACTGAAATGGAGAAGACTAAAGGAAGAGTAGATTTGGGAGGAAAAACGAGGACTTTGATTTGGGACACGTTAGCATTTGGGTTGCCTGACAGATATCCTAGTGGGAATGTCCCAGACATCCTGATGTGTGAGTTTGGAGTTTAGAGAAGTCCAGGCTGTCAGTAACCTTTAAATTTATTAAAGAGTCACAGGACTATGAGATCACCAAGGAATAGAACAGGGATAGACAAAAGACCGAGCTTCACAGACCGAGCTCCAGGTCATGCTAACAATAAGAGGTTAGAGAAATGAGAGGAAATCAGGAGAGGAGACTAAGGAGTGGCTGGTATAAATTGTTAGGAGAAAATGAATTCAGAGTGCCACATACGACTATCCCCAAGAGCAGAAACAGGGACTCTTTCAACATTGAGAGAACAAAATATCCCAATTACTCCTAGCCATGGTTAACTCCCCTCCTGGACTCTTATAAAAGTAACACTCTTCTATTTGTCCAAAAGAAAGTATCTAGATCTGGAATGAATGTCCATAATTTGTAAATAGTCTGCAGTATAAAGGTGCCATGGCCAAATAAATGTAGGAAATACTGGATTACAGTTGCATAGATTCTTTATTATGGGATTGTTCAAGCTACATGTGGTCTTTGGTTCTCTAGGAGAATTTAGTGAGCACTTACTGGATCCTGGAATTCCCACCCCCACCCCCGTCACTTAATAACTTCTAAGCCTTCATCTCCAGAAGATAGAATGTAGAGAATGCTGACCTAGATTAATTATTGTCTGATTTTCTGAATTGAAAAACAAAAAATAGTTGAATGAGGGCGTTGACTAAGATGAACTTCTAGACATTTCATTCATGTTCATGAGTCATTTGTAAGGTGGCATATGTAGCTGGAGGCTAGTAATATCCATTTTCATAGTCTTAGAAATCATATCAGGAAAAAAATCATGTGCTCATTTTTATGTCTGTAAGACCTCAGAAATACGTAACTGGAACAGACCAGTAATTTGTGTTGGAGGGCATTGTCATCTTACATCATTTTAAACTCCAGAAGCTTCAGACTCTTACCGTAATAATGTCTAGCTTCTCTCTACAACTTATGTTTAGCTTATCTATCCACCTACTCGCCTACTTTTCTTGAAACCATTACTATCTTCAGCCTATTATTAAGGAGTTTCTTACTCTGTAAAGTTTACTTGCTGCTTAAACTGCTTCAAAAGATCTTCCTTGATACTAAGATTTTGAGCTTCAATACTGGACTTCAGAGTAAACCCTCCCTATACCTTCAAGGGGCAGTGTGGTTGGGGGGAGCTATGAGTCCAGGCTCTGCAGCAGACTGCCTAGGTGCGTGGGGTTCCTACCCTACCAATGACTAAATGCATGTGACTTTGAGCTCTGTGTCTCATTTGTAAAAATGCAAATGACAGCGCCTACTCATAGGGCTGAGGGAATTAAATGATTTCATAGTGTGTGTTTAGCAGTTGGAATGGTGATTGGCACGTAGGAATCATCACCGTGGTTAAACTATTGCTGTTAGTTCATTACCACCCTTCCTGATTTTATTTTTGTTTTCATTTTATTCAGATAGAATAGGTCTATTCACCCTATTTTTCTTTTATTCATTCATTCATTCATTTAATTTATAGAGAGAGCAAGTGTGCAAGAGCAGGGGGAGGGAGAAGGAGAGGGGATCCCAAGCACACACACTGCGAATATGGAGCTGGAGGCAGGGCTCAATCTTAACAACCCTGAGACCACAACCCCAGCTGAAATCAAGAGTCAGATGTTTAACCAAGTGAGCCACCCAGACACCGCCACCCTGATTTTCATTATGACATTTCTACAGTCATTTCTGGTAATCTTCCTTTCCTTGACCCACGGTGTCTTTCTGGAGAGTCATTGGTGAAGCACATCGTACTACAGGTCGGCATACCATTAGATTTGTCATGTCTCAAGCTCACCAGAATTCCATTTTTATGAAATGTCTATGAATGCTCCTAGGTTCGCTTGAGTCATAACTGCCTTTTTAAATAGTATTAAGGTAATTTCCCTAAATTATCCTGCCTTTTCCTTGACCACATCATGGTTTGCCTCACACTCATACACCTCACTTCTCTGATTTTGAGGTCCTTCTGCAGCCTCCTGTCACTTTATTTTTTGACTCCCTGCCCCCACCCCCAAAAAGCTTGCTGTCCTCAACAAACTGAGAGAGGCTAAGGTGTATCTCTTCTATTGTTTGTAATCCTTCACACTAAAAATGCCAATTTATCCATACTGCTGTGATGTATTCTCGTGTACATAGAGCTAAGCCTTGAAATAAGACAGTCTTGGGTTTAAATCCCGATTTTATGTCTAACCAGTCGTGTAGCCTCAAATAACCTCGAGCCTCAGCTTTCTCATCAGCAAAAGGTCTGTAATGACGACTTCCTCACAAGTTTGCTATAACAATTAGAGTGTGTGTATGTGTGCGTAGGATTTGGCACTGGCTTGACAAAAAGTAGGCATTTGATAAATGCTGCTGCTGCCACCACTTCCACTCATGTTCGTGCTCTTCCTGCGGCTCTTCCTGCCTTCGTTGCTGTTACTGCTATTACCTCTGCTGAGAGTAGACCCTGGAAGCGACTCGTCAGTGAAATCTTGACCGTTTTCCTGGCAGTCCATCCGCACTGTGGTTATCTGGAACTTTGTGTTCTGTACCCAGGTCTTGCAGTCATTTCCCTGAGCTGCTGGGTGGAGGCTGTTCTATCACAGCACCTCAGTTACAAGTGGTATCATTCTCCAACCTTGGAAATGAGTGTAGTTCTGCATAAAGGCTATGAAGTGACAGTGCCTTGTTGAGAACTAGTTTAGAGTCCAGTCTGCTTTCTTTTGGGATTAGAGAATCCTTTCCTTATGGGAGGCTTTTTAGTAATCATTACCAGGAATTCATTTCCAGGAATCTCGGCTACTTGTCCAATACTATTAATTCTGCGGGAAAGTGTAATTGTAGATACCAACAGAAAAGTGGCCTTTTTTTTGGTAGGACTTTGAAATGATTAAGAAGTTTCCTTTTTTTCAGAGGTTAAAGATACTGTTACTCAGTCTTGCAATTGCCCTGTTTGCCCCTTATCTCCTTCCCACTTTCCATCTTCTCCAGTATATCTACCTGACTAAATTAATTATAATGTAGAAGGAACATTTAAGTTGTACAGGCTTCTTTTCTTCATAAAATTTTTGAGAATAGAGTGGGATAATTGTATCTAGCAAATCTTCAGAGCCTTGGAGCATACGAATTATTTTAAGGTTTATTTATTTATTTGAGAGCGAGAGTGCACATACATGCAAGTGGAGGGGAGGGGCAGAGGAGGGAGAGGGAGACGCACAGGCCGACTCCTTGCTGAGCATGAAGCCTGATGCCAGGCTCAGTCCCACAACCCCCAGGTCGTGACCTGAGCTGAAACCAAGAGTGGGATGCCCAGCCAACTGAGCCACCCAAGCACCCCTGTAGCATAAGAATTTTTGAGTGAATCAGTAAATGTCTCAAGCTCAGAAAACTAGGCTATTTAATCAGTTGTTTTATTGATTAAATCAAATGTCCTAAAGACCACAGTGTGAAGTGATTTTAAAAGTTGTCATTCTGAAAATAGTATCAGGAAGTACTGACTTGTTCATATCACAGAAACACGATCCTCCCTGCCCCAGTTTAGTCAAATCTGAGCATTTTCATTAACAAAAGATATGCACGATTTCAAAGCTGACTTCTGATCTGTGGACAGATAGGCAATCCTTATTCGGAGGCCTAAAACTGCATTATTTTCATAGGTGGCTTAAGATACATGTGGACGTTGAAAAAAAGTTAATGCGTGATCACACTGTTGTTCACAGGAATGGAAAACTGGAAAGCATCTTAGGGGTCGTTTCTTCCCATTTCAAATGGTGCAGGAAGCTCTTCTAAAATACCTCTTTTGAACGAAAACAGTTGCAATTGTTAGAGCCAGCCCATTCCTAATCTTTTCTTCTCCCTATCCTGCCCTTCCATCCTAGGAGGAGAGTTTGGTCCTTGGTTACCTACTTAGTCCCTGTCCCCAGGTTCCGGGCCTTTACCTGAGCAAATAGTGATTAAACCAGTTCAAGACCTGGCATCTAACATCAACTCCCAACTCATCTACTTAGTCCTAAATGGAGCAGGGGTGAAGCCCTTAGTCCCAGGCTTAGGAACACACCCTCCTCTTGAGCTTGAGAGAAATAGAAAAGAATAAGAGAAGTTAGCATTGTGACTAGCTCTGCAGTTAGACAGATCTTGGTCATACCCTGCTCTAACCATGGGCAGCATTGTGACCCTGGGCAAGCTACTTTGATCATCCCATGCTTCACAGCTTATTGTGAGGATTACATATGATAGTCCATGTTAAGCACATAACTGAGTACTTGGTGTATAGTAAACAATGTTGGGCACCAGGGTGGCTCAGTCAGTTAAGCATCTGTCTTTGGCTGAGGTCATGATCCCAGGGTCCTGGGATCGAGTCCCACATTGGGTTCCCTGCTCAGTGGGGAGTTTCTTTCTCCCTCTGCCCCTCCCCTCTCCTCATGATCTGTCTCTCTCACAGTCTCAAATAAAATCTTTTTTTAAAAAGTTAGTTGCCATGGGGCACCTGGGTGGCTCAGTGGGTTCAGCCCCTGCTTTTGGCTCAGGTCATGATCTCAGGGTCCTGGGATCGTGCCCCGTGTCAGGCTCTCTGCTCAGCGGGGAGCCTGCTTCCTCCTCTCTCTCTGCCTGCCTCTCTGCCTACTTGTGATCTCTCTTTCCATCAAATAAATGAATAAAATCTTTTTTAAAAAAGATTAGCTGCCATTTATAATTCTGTTATTTCAGTTGGAGGAATAGAGGTTGGAAACTAGGCTAGGTCTGATATTCTTCCCATCTAATGACCTCCCTGGAAGGATAGGCAAAATCACAATACCTGGGGTGCATCCTCTTTATCTGAAGCATTGGGATTTCCATCTGGGATTGGTGGGTAAGGATCAGGTGGGCCACATTTCTTATCCATTCTTTTACCTGAAGCTTCCTCCAGTACTTTAAAATTAAATGCAAAGAGTCACAGTACTTACTTTATCACTAGGAAAGGGATTAAGTACCAGCTATAGAGTCAGCTCAGGTCCTGAGGTGCATTTCAGCTGGTGTAGAGGAATATTCTTGTGCCCTCAATGGTATCTTCTACGACTCTCAGGGTTCCTTAACCACCCAGCTTTAAAATCTAGCTCCCTGGGAAGGTGAGGTGCTTTGCAATGTCTCTTCTTCCTCCTTGCTGCCATGCTAGTAGTTCCTACCAGGGTCTGCAGATTTCCCTTGGGAGAGGTGAGCCCTAGTTTCGGTAGAGGTAGCTTATTTTGTAGAGTAACCCTTAACATGAGATCTCCCCTCCTAACAAATTTTAGGCATTCTTACCACACACACAAAAAATAAGGGCACAAAGAAACTTGGAGGTGATGGATATGTTTATTACCTTGGTTGTGGTAATGATTTTATGGGTATGCCTATGCTCAGACTCATTACAATGTATAAATTAAGTTCAGTTTTTTTATATATCACTTATACCTCAATAAAGCTATTTTTTTTAATTAGTAACCCTTCTAGTTTCAGGTGTCTAAGTGCCCAGACTGGGACCAGGATTAGCTCCTTCTGTATGGGCTTCCAACCAAAGAAATGGTCAGTACCAGTCAGAAAAGCTCCTACTGGTATACACTTTTCAAGCTTCATGAATTTTAACCAGCAGAGGGCACACAGCAGACGTGCAGTTTCTATTGAATTATCAATCTGTGTCTTGTATGGAGTGGTCCTCAGAGCGGCTGGGTTCTGTGGTAGCCCAGATGACTAGTTTTGAAGTTCTGGCTTGGGAAAGGCAGTTTCTGATTTGAGAATTCATCAGGAAACCTTGGGGACACCCAGATACCCACAGAGAGAGAATATGGGCCAGAAAGAAGAGACCTAGGAGGCCCATGAGAAGCAATCATGGACATTCCTGAGCCCTGCCCTGAGATCCAGTAGATCAAAGTGTCTGTAGCTAGTATCCCGGGAATCTGCATTTTAACAATTTGCCAAGTGTGTTCATGCAGTTAGCTATGAGCCTGTATTTGGGAGTTGCTAATGTAAGGGAATTTCTGGGACCCTTATCTCGGTCCTGCTGCCCCAGCACCAGTTGTTAGGGTCATGGATATTCAAGGGGACTTGGAGTCAGAAGAAGATCTGAAACTAGTGCAGTCTAGGCCAGACCTTCCAGAGAAAACAAGGCCTCTCCCAGTGTGGGCATGAGGGATGGTGAGTGGAGGAGAGCCTGTAAGTTAAAGCAGTAACTGTCCCCTCAGGTGTTAAAAGAGGATAATCACTGACCTCTTTCTGCACCTGCCACTTGAAGTTGCTAGAGAAGCTAAGCCTTGTGATCCAGGGAGCTCTCAGCACATCTCTGTACCCTCCATCCGCACCCCACACGCAGGTTGGGCTTCTCCAGCTATTCTGGGCTGGGTATCCCTCCTGGCCACTGCTCTAGGTGGTGGTGCTCAGAGCAGCATCTTCTCTTGGGCCCCCTGACTAAAGGATCCCACTGAGATAGTCCTCAACTTCATTGAACTTGGCCAAAGCAAGTCATCAGGCTGAATCTGGGGGCCTGAGCAAATGCACAGATACTGGGAGAGGGATAGTTCTGGGGGTAGGGGACCAGTGACAATACCCTGCAGCCCCAAAGACTGAGCAGCAGAATCCAGCTGCCGTGTGGTTCCCAGCTCTTGTCCAAGGCAGGGCTATCTTGGGACTTCTTTGGCTCAGAGCTGACAATTCCACCAGCCACTTGGGCTTCTTGCAGAGACCTGGTCGGCACATCCCATTCAAGGAGGAATGTTCCCTCTTAGATATTGAATGACCTGCTTGCCAAACCCCCATGGGTCAGTGGGACCAGCTAGAGTGAACCCGCAATCTCTGCAAGGATTCTGGAGCTTGGAACTGGCTAGAAAGAGTATAATATCATAGAAAGAACCTATACTTAAGACAGATCTCGCTTTGCCACTCTTACTATATTGGACAAGTCACTACATCTGTCAGCACATCTATATTCATATATGTAAAAAGGAAATAATTATCCCCACCTCATAGGGTCGAGGGAGCATTAAATGAGCTAGTGAAGGAACGTAGTGTTTTAGCACAGGGCCCAGCATACAATAGGCATTCAAATGTTGGTAGTTATTACTCTGGGTCCTGTCTCTGTTACACAGGTGAAGACTCAAGGGCATAGCTCCGAAAAGTAAAGAAGAGCTGTACAGGAGACATCCTGGCCGTCATGGATCATTCCAGAGACATAATGAGGCTGGATGCGAGGCCTGGAAGCACCTCACTTTACTTGATTCTCTCTGCTCCTCATCACCCTCACAACAACAAGGGTGTCACGGTTCTCTGGCCTCCTGAGTCCCCTCCCTCTGGTTGCATTCTGAGAACAGCCCATCCCCAAATCCTTTTGCTCAATCTGATGGAGGCCTGAGCACCATTGTGCACCCTGCTGATGCCAGCAGAAAATTCTAGGGCTAGGAGACTGGGTGAAGCCTGGAGATTCTCAGGATTCTCTGTTCCCAGGTACCTGGGGGAGAGCACAGTCATTACTGCAGGAAAGGGCAGGATCATGTAGGTGAGGCTCAGAGGACAGAGCCAGGTTGGATCAGTGAGTGCCTCCAGCTAAATTACCAGAGCCTTGGCAGGACCAAAAGATGATAGTCTCGGGAAAGTTCAGAGTCTGGTTTTTTAAGAGGGGGGCCAGCCAGCATGGAAATGACAGCCCTTGAGGCGCACAGTCAGGAGTTATGAAGGGTGTCTATTCCTCTCAGAGGGGCCCAGAAAAGTAGAGGCTTTTCCCTCTTTCTTGCTGGCCAGCAAGCCTGCTGAATCTTTCCAAAGGTTACTGGGTCTAGATTATGCTAAAACTTTCCACTGGCTTCCCACTGCACTGAAATAAAATCCCAGCCAATAGATCTGGCCTTACCTACTTCTCAACCTCACCTCCCGTATTTTCCCCCTTGCTCACACTAGCCTCTTTGCTGTTCCTCAAACATGCCAACCTCACTTCTGCCTCAGGGCCTCGGCATTTGCTCTTTCCTCTGCTTAGGGTTCTCTTTCTGACCTCATTCCTGGTTGCTTTTCTTCATTTGGGTCTCCGCTCAAACGTTATCACCGCAAAGGTATCTTTTGTGTTCACTTTGTCTAATGCATTGCCCTCCCGCCCCCTTCCTCACTTTCTGTCCACTTACCCTATTTTATGGCCCTCAGACTCCTTATTACTCTCAAATTCTCTCATTATGGATCTCATTTCTTTTTTAGGATCTACCTCCTTTATGAGAGCAGGTTTTTTTTTAAGATTTTATTTATTTATTTGATAGAGAAAGATCACAAGTAGGCAGAGAGAGAGGAAGGGAAGCAGGCTCCCTGCTGAGCAGAGAGCCCGATGCGGGACTCGATCCCAGGACCCTGAGATCATGACCAGAGCCAAAGGCAGAGGCTTAACCCACTGAGCCACCCAGGTGCCCGAGAGCAGGATTTTATATTGTTCATCTACATATCCCAAGGGCTTAGCACGCTGGCTTATAGTAGATGCTCAATACATGTTTGTTGAATGCCTAAAAGGTGTCAGAGGCAATTCAGGTCTAGAAGAGGCAATCCTGGTTAGAGGACTTGGAATGTTATTTGTCCCTGTTACAGCAAAGAAGGTCCTTGACCAACACAGGTCAGGACCCAGACTGAAATGTCAACCCACTAGAATGGACAAGTGTACCTGCGGCCACTGAGAGATGGCCCAGCCCTGCAGCCAAGTCAGGAGCCAAAAGACACCACAAGAGCAGTCCTGGGTAAGGAGCCAGTATCCGAAGTCTGAGACAAGACCCAAGGCTATTCTGTTGGGGAGAAGCATAGCAACAGGGTTTTCAGCAGGCAGTTCGCCAACAGACAACAGGCTCCCAGCCCCTTGGGTGAGATTCCAGGGTAGGGCATTGGGTAGGGACAACTAGTAAGAAAACACAGCCCTAACCAGGGTACAAGGCAGGCTCCAAAGATGGATCCAGGCAGAAGCCAAGTGATGAAAACTAGACTGGGGGCTTAGCCTCAGGCCAGGTGGGGACTGGGATGGAGATGGGGTGGGGATTTAGCCACCTCTGGAGGAAGAGCATTGTAGCGACAACTAGGCAAGATGAGGCAGCCTACTTATTTGGGTGGGAAGTGCATCTGGTATGTATTAACTTTCACTGGGCTGACGGGAAGGCGGACGGGAGACAGATCTGAATTCACCTACCAGAGGAAAGTGCTTGGGGGCTGTCAGCCTCGGACCCTCTTTTCTGTGGGCTTCTGACAAGAGAGGAGCCTTACGGAGCACCCCTGAAACAACAAAATCTACCTGGGGCTATGGTAGCTATGCCTTCATAGCCACTCTTAGTTGCTTTAACAATTGGACAAGGGGCTTTCACATCCATAGGACCCGACATTCTGGAAATAACCTACAGGACTCCTGCTGGAAAGCCACCAAAAACTCCCAGTGACTCAAAGAGCAACAAACTGTCCTGAATCTTGTGTAGGCTTCCTCACCCTTAGCTCCCCACTAAGGGTGCTCAGCTCTTGTCCTTTCACTCAACCCCCAAGGTCATTCTGGCCTCCCTACTTTGTCCCAGTCCCCTCCTCTTTACCAATCCAAATGCAACATTTTACTCAATATACAAAATAAGGTCAGTTATTTTTCAGTGACTCCTTCCTAATGCTGAATACATAACGCTCTCAATTCCCAGAGCACAGACTCGAACTTGGTGAGGTCATTGTCTAATTTTTGTTCACAAGTAGTTCGTGTCTTTTCCCACAAGATCAGAGGGTTTTTGAACATAGGGACAAATCCTTTTCTTGTTGTTTCCTCCATAGCGCCCAGCACGGATCTGGGGGCATAACAGATTGTTGGCTTGAGCCCTGCCCTCTTCAAGAAATACCACTCCGGGTGTCAGAGACTGTGTGGTAAAATATGAGAAGCAGGATTTAACTACTTTGGAAGCAACTGAGCCCCTTGGGAAATCTATACTTTTTATTTTTAAGCTTTGGGAGATAAGGAGAGAGCCACCTACTCTCGACATCCAGGCAACCTAGGAAATATTTATTTATCTAGGAGGGCGGGCTGCTCTTCTACTCAGCACAGTCAAAAATGTCTTCCTGGAGGAAAGCAAGACATGAAGGCATGTGATAATCTATACAAATTTTATTTTAATATCAATTTGTATGGAAACAAGCAGGTGTCAGCGTTATGTGGGCACGGAAAAAAAGGGAAAGAAAAATCTCCAGTAATGATGGATCTTGTATTTACACCATTTGGTTTCAACAGGGACAGGAAGTCTTACTGTTAGCTTCCTGTGGGAACTCCAGTTTCTGCACCTTCCCCTGCTGCCTCTCAGCATCACGATAGAGCAGGGATTTCTGAGCCTTTAATCGGCAAGCCAGGCACATGAAAATTGACTCCACATTCTGGCTCTCTTTGGGGTCCTTGGCTGAAGTCTCAAACAAGAGCATGTTGTGGGCATCGGCAAATTTCAGGGCTAAGTTGGAGGGCACCTGGATCTGTTCCCTCAAGTCACACTTGTTTCCCACAAGCACTTTGGGGACTAGTGGGGGCACAGCATGCCCATTGCATTCTTGGATCCACATCTTGAGGTTGGTGAAGGATGTCATCTTGGTGACGTCATAGACGAAGACCACTGCATGCACATTGCGGTAGTAATGCTCGACCATGCTTTTGCGGAAGCGTTCCTGACCTGCTGTGTCCCACACCTGAACCTGGAAGATACAAAACCCATATGTGGAGTCAGTAAAGAAAACAAGAATACATAGAAGAAAACTCGATTCTGTTATCTTTTTATTTTTTTAAGATTTTATTTATTTATTTGACAGACAGAGATCCCAAGTAGGCAGAGAGGCAGGCAGAGAGAGAGGAAGAAACAGGCTGCTTGCAGAGCAGAGAGCCCGATGCGGGGCTCGATCCCAGGACCCCAGGATCATGACCTGAGCTGAAGGCAGAGGCTTTAACCAACTGAGCCACCCAGGTGCCCCCGATTCTGTTATCTTAAACCTGGTAAGAGGGACGCCTGGGTGGCTCAGTCAGTTAAGTGTCTGCCTTCAGCTCGGGTCATGATCCCAGAGTCCTGGGATGAATCTGGAGTTCGGCTTCTTGCTCAGGAGGGAGTCTGCTTCTCCCTCTGCGTGCTGCTTCCCCTGCTTGGTGCACTTGCTCGTTCTCTCTCTCTCTCTGACAAATAAAAATCTTTAAAAAACAAAAATGTGGTGAGAAGCCCTGACACAGACTGGCAGAGTGGACATATCAAAGTGTAGAGAGAAGTTTCTCTCAGGGTTTATAAAATTTTTCTTAAAAGTTCTAGTTGAGGGGCGCCTGGGTGGCTCAGTGGGTTAAAGCCTCTGCCTTCGGCTCAGGTCAGAATCCCAGTGTCCTGGGATCGAGCCCCACGTCGGGCTGTCTGCTCTGCAGAAAGCCTGCTTCCTCCTCTCTCTCTCTCTGGCTGCCTCTCTACCTACTTGTGATCTCTGTCTGTCAAATAAATAAATAAAATCTTTAAAAAAAAAAAAAAGTTCTAGTTGAGGGGCGCCTGGGTGGCTCAGTGGGTTAAAGCCTCTGCCTTCAGCTCAGGTCATGATCCCAGGATTCTGGGATCAAGCCCCACATCAGGTTCTCTGCTCAGCAGGGAGTCTTCTTCCCCCCCCCCCTCTCTGCCTGCCTCTCTGCCTACTTGTGATCTTTCTATCAAATAAATAAATAAATAAATAAATAGTTCTGGTTGAAAATCTTGAGTCAAAAAATCTTAGGGCACCTGGGTGGCTCAGTCGGTTAAGTATCTGTTGTTTAAGCATCTGTCTTTGACTCAGGTTATGATCCCAGGGTCCTGGGATTGAGCCCCATGTCAGGCTCCTTGCTCAGTGGGACCCTGCTTCTCCCCCAGCTTGTATTCTCTCTGTGTGTGTCAAATAAATAAATAAATAAATAATTTTTTTGTTAAATCTTAAGGCTTTTATTTGAAAAAATGAGTGTAAATTGGTGAACTTTTCTGGAGGGCAACTTGGCCATATTATCCAGAACCTTAAAAATACTCAAAATTCTTCAAGCCTATAATCTCACTTCCAGATATCTATATGAAATAGCAGAGATGTGGTCAAAATTCTGTACAAAAGTCTTAACTGCAGTATTATTTATACTTTTTAAAAAACAGGAAATAGGGGCACCTGGGTGGCTCAGTGGGTAAAGCCGCTGCCTTCGGCTCAGATCATGATCTCAGGGTCCTGGGATCGAGTCCTGCATCGGGCTCTCTGCTCAGCAGGGAGCCTGCTTCCTCCTCTCTCTCTCTGCCTGCCTCTCTGCCTACTTGTGATCTCTCTCTGTCAAATAAATAAAAAAAAAATCTTTAAAAAAAAATAAAAATAAAAAATAAAAAACAGGAAATAACCTAAAAGCTCAGTAAGAGAATAGCTAAAGTGTATGTACATATCTATACAATGGACCATTATGCAGACATTAAAAATTATGTTTTCAAGGAATAAATGGTGGAAATTCTCATAAAATATCAGGAATGAAAAAAGCAGGATACGAAGTTTCCATTTACTATGGTTCCAGTTTTTCAGAAAAAATATTAAATATAGACATATGCCTAGGAAAGACTGGAAGTGTACTTACCAGGAGATTAATGGGTATTTATGGGCCATCGGCGATAAATGGTATTTTTTTTGTATTTTCCAAATTTTCTACTAAAAACGTATATCACTTTGTCTTGCATTTTTTGCATGACTTTTTAAAGTTAGTGTTAAAAATCTCACCTCTTAGCTTATTTTAGCTTATTGTTTGGTATATAAAAGGTAATTTAGTTCACTGGATTTTTCTTCTGCCTCTCAGCTTTTGGGATGAAGGCCAAATTATGAAGGAAAAATGCTTATATCAGTAATGAAGTTTCCAAAGATGCAGCTCCCAAGGGATACCCTCGAATCGACACACATTCAGCCCCATCTATTTCCCTTGTACATCCAAAGTCTTGGACAAGAGAACTTCATACTCAGAATGGTGGTCCCAAGGCCCTATATAATTCTCAGTTATTAAAGAGAATTGGGTTGTGGTCACTAATTGACTACTACAGCTCTTAAAACCAAGGATAGCCTTTATTTGGAGTTAGCAGTCAGTCAGTCAGTATCTGGTAAATATAATTGAATCTCTTTGCTGAATGAAGATCTTGCAGGGCCCCAGAGTCCTCATCATTTTGAACACCAGTTTTCATTGTCCAGGCTCCCCTTCATCTCTAGGGACATGACTGCCACATTCCTTTGGCATGATTGTCAAATTCTCTCATTTTATTTTGATTTTCATGTCCCTAGGCCAGACCCTCCTTTCCTCACTGCTGGTCTGCGGCAGAGTCTTTTGGGGTCTAGAAGTCTCCACTCCAGTGCTGCTTACATACTGCTTCCAAACTAGCCTTCCTAAAACCCTGCTCCTATAAGCATGGCATCCCCCTCTTCAGGAAACCATGACAGCCCTCTTCTGCACGAGGCATCAATTGGAAAAATCTCCATCATAATTTGGCCCCATCCAGCCTGGTTTCGGACTGTTGGGCTACACCCAGTTCATTCCCTCGTGCTAGTCTGTCCTTCCCCAACAGAAACTGGGCACCACCTCATTGCCCTGCATCTCACTCATCCTTCAAGGCTTAGCTCACATCTGCCTTCTTCCTAAAACTCCACTTTTCTCCAACTTTAATTTTCTTTTCTTAAAACTTTCTATTGCACTTTGAGTCTGTACCACACCATTTATTTTTTTAAAAGATTTTATTTATTTACTGGGGGTGGGGAGAGAACAAGCAGCGGGGTGGGGGGAGAAGCAGGCTCTCTGCTGAACAGGGAGCCTGACACAGGCCTCAGTCCCAGGACCCCAAGATCATAACCTGAGCCAAAGGCTGATGCTTAACCGACTGAGCCACCCTGGCACCCCGGTAACACACCACTTAGAATATATTATTTGTTCTCTAGTTATTTCATCAGTGCTCTTGGCATTTCTGCACCCAAACTTGTTTTTCTGCATCAGATCACTTGTCACCATTGTTGCCATCACCATCATCATCATCGTCGTCCTCATCATAATCATCATCAAAAAGCAGTACTGGCCTGAGCCACCAAAACCACATATCTGCCAAGGTGATTTCAGAGAGAACATTCGACTTTGGTTAAGCAGAAAAACAGGTCCTTGAACACTGATTTGCGTCAGAAAGCAGAGACAGAAAAGATTTCATTTCTTCCACCTTGCCAGTGCTCTGAGCAGGGAGAAAGGGAGAGCGGGCCAGGAAAGGACTAGAGGTCAGTGGGAAGAGAGCGGGTATAGCACAAGAATATCATTACCACTTGGCTCCCGAGCCCCACCCCCACCCTCCAGTAGTCCTAACTCCTGCCTCTGAGTAAGGCTGAATCCCCACCAGCCCTCAGGCATGTGGCAGATGCTTTAACACCATGAGCTCAGAACTCTAAAAATACCTGCCACTAGCAGGAACACGGGTGGGCGTGTGTGAGGTGTTTGGGGCTGAGTAGGTTGGCTGTTTGGCTTTTCTTTGGCTCCAGAATTGTATACCCCATCCGAACTGCCGGAGCTGCGGGGAAGACCCTTTCTGCTATAGACCTCCCTCACCTTTCCAATGCCATGGGGAGCCCTGAAGCTTTCGTTTGGAGGCTCAGAATTTAAACTAGAGCACTGCTCCCCCTCCACCTCCTTGTAAACCCCACCCTAAAGTTCTCTGCACCCCTGTCTATGGCCAGCAGTGAGCCAGTTAGCAGGCTGCTCCCAGCAGAAATTCGGAATGGATGGTGTGGCCTCAGAACCATCAATCACAGAGAGAGAGCACAGCAGCCGGACGGCTGCACACAAATGACCTCATTTTGTTTGGGGATTTGGTGTCCCCATTCTTAGCATCCTCCCAAACCTCCCATCCCTGCCAGACAGTGAAAGCATCTCCTTATGCTTCCCAGGGGGTACTCCTCTCGTCCATTCTTCCTTTCCTGTGGGCACTGTGTCTGCACAGTAGCCAGGGGTGCTGACTGCCCCTTAGCCACACACTGCTCCCCATCTTCTGTCCTCTCCAAGGTCTAGTGGGGGCGTAGTGGAGGCAAACCAACTTGGGTACAAACCTCAGCACAGTCACATGCTATTACTAGTCAAGTGTCCTTAGCCAAGTTACTCTATCTTCAGTGTCCTCCCTTGCAAACTAAGGATAACCTCAGCAGTCTTGTGGAGATGCTGTAAGGATTAGTGTTGCTTGTAAGTACAAGACACAATGCCTGATACACATTCTCCCTTCCTCCCTGGCCCGAAACCAAGTCTGGTCTGACAACTAATTGAGCAGGTGCTATGGGAAATGCAGCAGCAGTAGCCTTGGAATTGAGAGACCTGGCTTCCACCTCCTTTACTTAGTAGTGGAGTAAATGACTAGGCAAATTAACACACAAGAAAGAGCGTTTGCAAAATACAAGCGTTCTGCAAGTGCCAGTTGTTGCCATTGTCTCAGAAGACCACTGGCCATCCTAGTGGCACCAGTCCTTGGATCCACTGTTCTCCTCCTGGAAAGCACAGTAAGTTTGGTTTCTTGATGACTGGCTAGAGCCAAAGCAAAGGCAGCCACTTGGGAGGGGGAGAAGAGAGTAATGCTAGCAACATGCCAAGGGTGGCTGGGGACAGGCCCCAAGTGACAGCGGTGTTGGAGGAGGGTCGAGGGGCGCAGTGTGGGGAGCTGCCAAAGATAAATCTAGTCTTTTAAACCATTTTCCTGGGGCTATCGCTGCCTGAGCAAGTTTCAGCAAGTCCCCCACCCCTGCACGTTCTCGTAGCTGACATGGGTATTTCTTTTCCCTGGGGAACATATCTGGCATCTTTCTATAGATGAGGCATGAATGTCCTTTTGTTGGAGGCCAGTGGGGGAGGGTAGAAGTAGAAAAAGGGAGACAAATACATCTGTAACCTTTGGAGGATGCCCGAGTGGATGATGGGAAAAGTCTAAAACAAATCTTTTTTGAACTAGCTGGACTGTCCCATCTGCATCTAAGATACACACCCATTCACACAAGAGAGTGCCGCAGAGAATGGCAAAGGAGGAGAGAGACAAAGAGAAACTCACGCACAGGAGAGGCAGCAAGGCAGACAGAAAAACACACACTGATAGATAATTAGCCATTAAGTGAACTGGCAGAAGATGGAAGTTCAGAAGCCCTAAGGAAGACATGATGTCATTCTGACTGCAGGCAGCTTCGGAGGGAACACTTAGCTCAGCCTTCGTCCACTCAGTAATGTTACACGGGAAGGTGTTGGTCCAAGTGCTCAGCAGAGGAAGAGACTCCGCAGTCCTGGGCAGCACCTGCCCACGGCCATGGCTACCTGCAGTTTGCCTGATCTGGAGGGCTAGGGCAGAGGGGGTGCCCAGCTGTTGCAGTGGGGGGGGAGACCAAACTAGCCAGAAGCATGGGTAAATTCCATGAGAATTTACAAAGAATGGCTCCAAAATTAGTTGTGAGCCTCCCCTCTCTTATCTCCCCATTCCAGCCCCCACACACTCCTATTTGGCATTTTCCAGTGCTTTTAAGCTGAGGCAAGCTCAGCATGATTGAGCTAAACCTGTAGGAGATGGACACATCCTGTCATTAAAGGAAGCTCCACTCTTCCTTAGGGGTCGAGGAACACCTCCACACTTCCTAGGCTGATGTCAGGAAGAGCTGTGATCTTTCCTACATCATGCCCCTCTGTGTTCCTGTCACAGGTAACTGCATGGGTTGGGCACACCATGGGACTAGCCCACATTGCGAGAGAAGAGCACTGGCCAGGGAATGGGGAGACCTGAGTAGTAGGCCTGTCCCTGTGTGATCTTGGGCAAGTCACTTTCCCTCTCTGAGCCTCCGTTTCCTATCTGTTAATTGAGGACATTGGATTAGAAATTCTTTTTTTTTAAAGATTTTGTTTATTTATTTGACAGAGAGAGAGATCACAAGCAGGCAGAAAGGCAGAGGGAAAGGGAGAAGCAGGCTCCCCGCTGAGCAGAGAGCCCGATGCGGGGCTCGATCCCAGGACCCTGAGATCATGACCTGAGCCGAAGGTAGAGGCTTTAACCCACTGAGCCACCCAGGTGCCCCGGATTAGAGATTCTTTAAGGTCTCTTCCATCTCTGGACATTCTCTGATTCTCCACAAAGGGAGACAGTCAAGGTGCAGAAAGTAAAACCCAGGCACTCAATTCGGTATCTGGGGTGGCGCTGAAGGAGACGTTTTGAAGGCTCCTCAGTTCTAGGGCTAGAACCCTGGGCCCCTGGCCTACAGGAGCCCACAAGGCTGGTTGCCCCGCCTGCCACCCCCAGCTGAGCACACCGCCCTGGGCCAGAGATCGCCCCCCAGAGCAGAGGGCAGCAGTAAAGAGCACGGGCTCTGAATCCATGTAGAAATCCTGACCCTGTCCCAGGGAAAGCACGGTAGTGAGACAGAGAAGTGCTTGGGCTCAGCGGTCAAAGACTGGAGCTCCGATCCAGGTGCGTTTTAGGCAAGGTATTTAACCTACCTTTGGTCTCCGCATCTATAAAATAGGAATGATAATAAAAGTCTGATTTGCATAAGGCAGGTGTGAAGATCAAATTAGACAGTTCATGCAAAGCGCCTAGCCGGGGGCTCTTGGTTTAGTCAATAAATAGCAGTTGTTGTTATTATTATTAGTAGTATTATTATGTACTCATTGGAAGCTTTCCTGGATGTTCATGTTAACCAGGAAACACTGGATTATAAATATTGTGATCAGAAGGGGGTGGGGATCCATGGACTGGAGACACCAAATGGGGATTTGAAGCCCTAAAAAATGGCTCTGGTAATTAAGAGAGCAGCCCCTAATCCGATAACTCAGTCACCCATCCCCCTGCACAGGCTGGGACCTGGGGAGGCAGCCCAGTAGAGGCCACACCCCACTCTGGGCCGAAGAAGAGCCAGCAGAGACCTCTCCACCTTGGCCTGTGGCTATCTCTGGCTATGGTCTCGGGCAACGTCAGCCTGTCACACTGCACTTCTCTCCCTCCCCCCAAATGGGAAAGGCTTTAACAGTCACCTCCTAGCAGGGGTTTAGCATTTGTTCCCTGAAAAACTCCAAGCCAGCCAGAGTATGGGGCAAAATCTCCTCCTTTCTAGATCATGTGCTAGCTGCTGCGCTCTGCCATCTTCCCACGGACATGCTGCTCTCCCCGGCTGCCTTGGGCCCCGGCTGCAACAGCTTCACAGGGGACAGGGTCACCCCGTCCCCGCCCCCACCCGTACCCTGAGCTTCTTCAGAATCTGCACTCGGAGGGCCCCTCTGTGAGCAGTGTCACAAGGCTCTGCCCTCTTGAAAATATCATCTTCCCAAAAAAGCCTGTATTAAGCACTTATCGGCACATGGTGTTGTGCTGAGCTCTGTTTCTGGTGAGTCACACCGTCACAGGCTCTGCCCTCTGGGAAAAAGCCTGGGATCTTTGGCCAAGACTGTGAAATCCAGTTTCGCTAAGTACTGGGGTGTTAGAAGGGAAGGAGTCTTAAAAATCTCTCCAAGGCCACTGGGCAGTGGCCCTCTTCCACTTGTTTTTCCCTCCCATTTCCTCTCCTCCCTCCCTCCCCCAAACTCCCGAACACTTCCTTTTTCTGCCATATGAATTTCAGGTAGATTTATTTCCCCTCTTTTTTTTTTTTATTTCCTCTCTTTTAAATCCAGAAAACTCTTTGCCTCAATGGGACACTTGATTTTAAGCAAGCAATAGCATTAAGTGTAAAGGTCTTCGAGGGTTTAAGAGCACATCCGTAAGTATATTCCCACTTTGGATTTTTTAAAAAGGCATGTTTTAGAAATTCCAGAATCTCACAACCTTGCATGAAAGAAGTTAGACACACCACAAAAAGTCCAAACGAAGTAAACCTCAACAGAAGAGCCCTAGGAAAGGATAGAGACAGATAGCTATTTTTGACTTAGGAAATGTAGCAATTCCCCTCAAAATGCAAGGGACAAAAAGGTCACTATTTCAAAACAGTGCCCTATCTTCCTGACCCTAGGACTCACTTGTTCTCCAGAGCTCTCCCTTACCAGGACTGAGCTGCCCATCTTCTTGACGTCTAGTGCCTTGGCCCAGTCTCTGAAGCCATTTTAAAACACATTCATTCAAGAAATAATAATAATAAAATAAAACATTATTCATTTTAATAATCAAGGAATCCAGAGCTATGTACAGTTCAGAGGGCTTCATTCTTCTCCCTAATACTACTCAGCCCTTCTCTCCACATCACCCAGAAGAGGGGCCTTGGGGTCATTTGGGCTCTTTGACCAGCAGGAGGGATGCTGAACTTCACCTGAAAGGGTCAGACCATAGCCTTGAGAAAAGCCCAGCTGTGGGCCTAGGGGAGTTGGCCTTTAGTACCCAATGCCTTTTGAGGTACATTCCTGCCCATCATCCTGCCCCCTGTGCTCTCCTGTCACAGGAAGCTGCCCTTGCCATGTCCTCCTTCTGCACATAGAAATATTTCTACATATTGAACTATTTCTGTCCTATCGGGTTTCTACCTTTTCTGAACTAAAGTGAGCATAAATGGTCAGACAAGAATATATGTACTTAGCCTACTTGATAAATAAACTAATGAGGGGGGAGGAGCAAGACACTTTTCCTTGGCCTCCAGATAAGTTGCTCTGCATTTTTACAAAGGCCTGCTGAAGACAATACCAACAGAATGAGTAATGAAGCAGTTCATTCATTAGGTATCACAGACAAATGAAGATATCATTGGCGAGAGACTGCTCCAAGAGAACAAGTTTGTTATGCAGGGCTGGTGGTGTTACGCAGGGCTCTATTTTGAAATAAAGGGTTCTCATTCACTATGGATTTCTGTCTTTTCCCCCTCTCTAATGCCTCAGGGCTAAGCCCAAGTAGGTTCTCACAGCCCATTCGCACCCAAGAGGTAGAAGAGACCTCAGGATGTGTAAAGTGCTTTGGGATCCATCCCACAGACCAGAACCAAGAGATGCCTCATGTCTCCCTCTGCCCACAGGTGCCACTGCTCCTGGCTCAGGGTCGAGGATGGTATCAGACAAGATATTTCTGTGGCAGATGTCAGGCAGGGGCAAAGGGCAGGAGTGTAACCACTCCCGCCAGCCCTAAAAAAAAAACCAAAAACAAACAAACCCAACAAACCCACAAAAAATCCAAAACGGGTGAGGTGGGAACCAGGCCACTGAGAGAGGGGAAAGGGGATCTGAGGAGCTGCCAGGGTCTTGGGCTCAGCCAGCCGCGACACAACCACGCGCTGGACGTTTACAACCACCAGAGCGATGCCTCAGCCGAGGCCCCCTCCCAGATCCCTCCCTTCCCGGACCTGACCGTCTGGATCACCTTGATCTTCTCGCCCTCGATTTCCACTGTCTTCTCCCTGAAGTCCACACCAATGGTGGCCTCAGTCTTGTCCGGGAAGGTCCCCCCGCAGAAGCGGAAGGTCAGGCAGGTCTTGCCCACGTTGGAGTCCCCAATCACGATGATTTTGAAGATGCGAATTTGCACGTACTGGTCCAGCGACGAGTCGAGCTCCAGGGACGCCAGGCCAGTGGACGAGGCGGGCTGCAGGCTCCCATGGCCCAGGATGGGCTGCGCCATCTCCCCCGGACCGGACCCGGGCCCCAACCCCCCTCGAGGGCTCCACACAAAGAAAACGGCCACGTTAGTGCGCTCGAGGCGAGCGAGCTTTGTGCGTGTGTGTGTGCGTGTCTGTGACTGTATGTCCGCGCGTGTGTGCGTGCGCCGGCAACGTGTGCGCGCGCGCGCGTGAAGGGGGTGCCTCTCTCCCCAGGCCCCCCTCCTCCGTCAGCGCACCCTCCTTGCGGCTCACAAAAGCCGGCGAGCGGGAGAGAGATGGAGGAGAGTGGGCCGGCCGCGAGCCTCCTCCTCCTGCCTGCGCCCTTCGACCGGACGCTCGGGCGGGCGGTCCTTTGGCGCTCCCCAAGCGCCCGCCGCCGCGGCCGCCGCGCCTTTGCCTAGACCCTCCCCTGCCTGGACCCCAGGGACACACCGGAGGGAGGAAGCCTAAGGAGGGAAGGGAGGGGGTGAGGAGAGCGGCACACGCCGCCCCGGGAAGGTCTTCCTTTCTCCTTGCCCCCATTTATTTTATAGGTTGCGGGCTCCCCGCCCCCACGTCTCGGAGCGCGCGGGGTCAGTGGGCAGGGAGCACAGCTGGAGAAGACAAAGAGAGCTGCACCCTAAGGCATCTCTGGAGCACTTCGGCCCCGAAGCGGCACGACTCGGCGCGGGCTGGGGAGGGGCAGAGATACCTCTTTCACCTCCCGCGCCTCCTCGGCCCCCTCCCAAGCCCTGGGATAAAGGGATGCTCTGTCTTATTGAGTAAGCAGGTGCACTCGCGCGCCCTAGGAGCCAGGGAGGGCGCTGCCAAGACGCGCAGTGGGCCGTGGGGGCCCGCCAGCTGACAGAGCTGGGGGCACGGGGTGTGCGTGTGTAGGGGGAGTTACTGTCTCTGTCACCGACTTGCCAGATGTAGGGGGGCGCGTGCCAGGCGCCAACCTCCCCTCATCACACCACGAGCACCCATCCTCTGAATGTTCAGGAGAGCGGCTTCCATTGGCTGTCGCAGTCGGTTGTGTTTGGCTGGCCAATAGGGAAGTCCCGCTGCCGGAGACGGCCATACGCGGGGTAAGAGAAGGGGGGAAGCTGGTGGTGGCAGCGCCAGCCAAAGGGAACCTTGTTTCCGGGGCTAACCGTTACAGACCCAGGTGGAGGGATCTTGGGACATGGCATAAACCTCACAGTGTCTCCCATAGGATATAATGTCCGTATAATCATAAGTCTTTCCAGAATGGTGGAGTTTCTAAAAGAATTGGAAACCCCTAGGAGGGTTCACCCCTCTGCAACTGAGTGTAGAGCAAAGTGGTTGGGTCTAATTTGCCAGAAGCCTGGATTATGCTTGGAAGATGATAAATGAACAGAACTTTCTTACGATATTAGGGGGCAGCTTCCCAAAGCTTACTAAGCATCACACGTCTTGGTGCAGACCTGCATTCCTTCTCTTGAGGGTGATTCAGGTTCAGAATTTACTTGTTTGAAATCAACTTTACTGAGGTACAATTAACATACAATAAAATGCACCCATTTTTAGCTTTTAAGACTTTATCCCTCCTCTCACACATTTCATAGGCAATATTGACATATGTCAGTAGCACCGACATATGGGTTATTTACTAATGCCAGCAGAAGTCAGGGATTCCAGCGGTGCACATGAGCTGCCATCTTATTTGTGTGTGAGGCTGAGCGGCCAAAGAGACAAACGCGACCAAGTACCTTCCCACTATGAGAAAAGCCATTTAGTGACTCGGTCATATATCTGTAAGCAAATTGGAATGTGACTGCTCAGCCAAGTTGAACTTACTCGGAATGGCTGAGAAAACCTGGGGTCTTCTAGTTAATAAGCTGTTTAGCTGAGTTAGCAGACATATTTACAGATCTTTCCCAATATATGTGAGTCACTCATTTCTAAAACCCTAGATTATACTACTCAATATTAAAACCATCTTGGGGCGCCTGGGTGGCTCAGTGGATTAAGCCGCTGCCTTCAGCTCAGGTCATGATCTCAGCGTCCTGGAATTGAGCCCCACAGCTGGCAGCCTGCCTCTCCCTCTCTCTCTCTGCCTACTTGTGATCTCTCTGTCAAATAAGTAAATAAAATCTTAAAATAAAATAAAACCATCTCAAGAAGGATTTAATCTTAAGTGGGTAATCCAAGGTCATCATTATGAACACCAATTATTATTGTACAGTGTGAATAGCAATCTCATTGTATAGTATTTCATTTTTTTGATTGGCTGATATCTAAATACAGTTTGCTGCATCATTCTCCTCTGTATTTGTAATGCTCCTGGTGATCATTATCTACAGAAGAATAGTTATAAAAGGTGGGGGGTAACTATTAATTAGGCATACCCACTAGGCAGAATGGAAAGAAGCTTTGCCAACTCATAGCCAGAATCAATGCTAACTTTCTGAGAGATACAAAAAATGTTACATCCACATGAGATTATTGAATCTCATCTGATGTGAATCAGATGTGCACTTCCAGCAAAAACTTGTTACTGAGTCTGAGAGTTTATATTATAGCTCTAAGGTAGAAACACTGATTTCTGGAAGTATGGTATCTCAAAATGACACCATGACCTTATAATAAAAATAGCTTGTTACTTCTGTGGGGTGAGATTTTGGGGACATTTCACTTATATTTCTGGAGTTAGTTTGTTGTGTGTGTATTGTTCTTGCAAAAAAAGAGAGGAACTATAGTTTTTTATTAAAGAGCTTTTTTTTTTAAAGATTTTATTTATTTATTTGACAGAGAGAAATCACAAGTAGATGGAGAGGCAGGCAGAGAGGGAGAGAGGGAAGCAGGCTCTCTGCAGCAGAGAGCCCGATGCGGGACTCGATCCCAGGACTCTGAGATCATGACCTGAGCCGAAGGCAGCGGCTTAACCCACTGAGCCACCCGGGCGCCCATTAAAGAGCTTTTTTAAAGAGATTTTTTAAGTGCTTCATTGCACCTATTGCAAAAATAAATGTGCTATACAGCACCTTTTCTTTGTGTTAATTGTGCATTACTAAATAATTGTCTTTCAAATATACCCAGCCGTTTTCATAGGCACCTGATCATCATGATTTTGACAGGGTTTTCCAAAGCCTCTTTCACCAACAGATATGATTAATTTTGTATTCCATGTTTATTGTTGTTATTGCTTTTAGAAATAGCAAGAAATATCAATGTCCATGAGGCCTTTAATATATTAATATTAATAATTTTACCTTATTGTGAAATTGATGTTTTCAATATTTATCCCCCAAAGCAGCCCTAGGTAAAAAGTCACCCATTACCTGCACTTGTGAACATTAAGAGAACCCTGATCTTTTTCATCCAAATAAGACTGTTTCCTGAGTTGAACTTCCTAAAATGAGGTCTTGTGATTTCATTCTCTATCCCTATTCCACTAGAAAAAAAAATAGTAACTTCATCACCTACAAGATTAGGACCAAATTCTCTTGCCAGGTCGGCTCTGGCCCCAGAATATTAACTTGTACTTAACTACTTCCTAGTATGTATTCTCTGCCATTATCCCCCCAAAATGTGCTGGGGCTTCTTTGTTTTATACCTCTAAGCCTTTTAAACAGCATGGTGCTTCCTCTAAAATACTTGACAAATATTAGCTCATTTAATTTTCATAACAACCCTAGGAGATTGGTAGATGAGGAATGTGAGGCACAGTTAAGTGACCTGCCCAGGTAATAGCCAGGATTCAACCTGGGCAAGACTGGATCCAATGTCAAGGGGTGCTTAACCACTAAAAATATTACCTTTGGTCCCAATATATTCACCATCTGAAATGTCATTGCTCCTCCTCCACTGTCCATTTGAATTTTACTATACATCCCTCCAGACACAGCTCAAGCAACACTTGCATGAAGTCTTTCCTTAGCTACTCCATCCTATACACTTTCTCTTGCTCTGGCACTTTAGGAAACCCTCCGTATTGTTTAAATGTTAATATGTGTCATCTCCCCAACTAGTAGCCACTTCCTATACTTTCCACATGCCCCAAAGACCCTTTCATAGTATAGTACAAGTGGCAAGAACTCATTAAATACCTGCTAAATGAATATGTAACCCCAAACTTTGAAAAAGGCCTATGTTTATGCTTTGAAAAGAGTAAAAAAAATTATTTCCGACTTACCTTACATTTGGAAGAGTCAGAACACCTATTTACACTCAGCCCCTCACCCTACTCCTCCCACAACTCAAAAGTCCTGCTTAGAATTTCTCTGCAAAGGACAAATTCTATTTGCCAGCATCCTTGCTCTCACGCACAGAAGCCATAATAGTAAGAAAGTACCGCATCCCCTGATACAGCATCGAGGAATAGAATTGCACAATATAAAAACGGTACGGGGAAAGAAAGCAAGGAATGATTACTTCTAGAAAAAGGGGCTGGGTGGGAAAGTGCCAGTAATTTGCAAAAGACGGAAGTGCATTCCAAATCTGGAAAGCCAGGTGTTCTGGCTTGGACCTCATGGAAAGAATGGAAGTGGAATATAGCCAGAGAATCCGGAAAGCTTAGTACCTAGTAGCCTAAAACAGGAGAACAAAATGCGGTACTATGGCCAAGCTTTGTAAGGTGTTGTTATCAGTTCCCGCCCTTGACACAGCGGCAGCACCGGCCACAACCGCCACGCAGAGAGGCCGCATGGCTCCCTCCTTGGACAGCTTTCTAAACTCGCTCAGCGGAAAGCACTGCTACCAAGCCGTGGAAACTTGCTAACACCTCCCGCCGCGGTCTTTGCAACCGAGCTGGCAGCCAGGCGCAGGCGCAAATCTCTCGCCGTAAGAGCCAATCGCAATGCGGCGCTGAGTATTACGCCTGCGCACTAGGCCTCCAGCCGCGCTTCCCCTTCCCCTTGCTCTAGCAGGCCAGTTTAACTGGCCAATGCCCTCCCGGAGCTGGAAGGAGGAGCCTGCGTAGAGTGCGTGTGAGGGGAGCTGGGGGGTGGAACGGGCTGGGGCCCACGGTGTTTGACCCGTCGTTCGGTCCGTGAGAAGAAAAGCAAGGAGGTGGTACAGAGTACGGGTTGCCGAAATGTTCCGGTGTGGAAGCCTGGCAGCAGGTGCTTTCAAGCAGAAGCTGGCACCCTTGGTGCGGACAGTGTGCGTCCGAGGCCCGAGGCAACGGAACCGGCTCCCAGGTGACTGACCCATTCCGGGCAACCCCAACCTCGCAGACCAAGGGCCTGGGTTCCGTAGGCTCCCTGTGCCTCGTAGTCCTTCCCCCTGCCTCCTTCCCGGGAAAAACTTAACCCACTCACAGCCGCGTGAATTCTGAATTGGCGGGATCCAGACCATGAGTTTCGCAAGCCGTGCCGACCTGACCTTCAAGGGATTTGAACCCAGTAGTCCACTTGAGGCCTTTTCCTGGTAGGGTTTGCTCTTCAGGGGTAACAGAACAGTTGGCTTTCTCCAAAATTGTCCAAAATCACCTCCTGGCCACCTCCAGTCTGTCTTTTTAGAGCAATGAGGTCAAGTAGACTTTGTCGTTTACTGATTGCGAGACTTGAAACACGGCATTTAAGCCCGATGTCTTAGTTCCTTCTGTAAATGAGTATATTACCTGTTCTGCTTCCCAAACTCCAGATGAGATCCATAGGTTTGAATGCCCTGTAAAAGAGAAACAGTGCAATTCAAGTAAGGAGTCAGTCGATTGTGCGCCAGACACCAGGAGAGTCGGCCCAGAATTAATCTGAAACGTCTGGTCCTTGTAATTTTTGGTGGTCTTTAATGCTTCAATGAAACAGTTTGCAGAATGCATTGTATTTGCTCTCCGTGAAGTTGTTGCACCAGATTTTAGAGCTGGAAGGGATTTTGTGGTAAAGCTCAACCCACTCACTTTATAGATAATAAAATGGAGACACAGAGAGGTGAAATTATTTGCCCAAGGTCACATACCTAGTTAATAGGTAGAGCAAAGGATAGTTTGCCAGTCTCTGGGTCCCTAATCCATTTGCCACAGCTTTACATGCTTCCTAAATTTTGACCTCAAAAGGTTAAGAATGCATCCAGTTCCCCTTTAGCCCACCGTGCATGAGATATCCATGAACTTAATCTTGAGCATGTCTTGGGCTTGCTCATTTTCAAACTGCACAACTTAGTGGGGATAATGAATTATCCACCTGTAGGAGGTGCTGGGTTTTTTTAAATCTATTTTTGAATGACCACCTGGGGACATTCACATTTGCAATGTCAGAAGTTATCCTTGAGGCCTTTCCAATGTGGAACCACCTTCTGGGTGCTTTAAAAATAAAATGTGGAAAATACTCCCTTTGAGTGTTTGCAAATGTGCATTTGAACAGTTTTTCCAGTTGTTATGCCTCAAGAAGACGTTTCCTAATTTGTGTATCTGAGGACATACCCTAAAACAAATTGTTCTTGGAACTTAAAAACCTCTGCCTTAGCTTTTAAATTAATATCCCATCTATGGTGTCATCTGCATGGATTTTATGCATTGAAATGCATTGAAATGATAGTGCTCTATGTAAGCTGTATAGAAATTTACACAGAAACTTAGGTAACCTGAAGATTTTCATCCATACTAGCCTTTCAGACTTTGTGTGCTTATTTTGATTAGAACTCACAACTTTTACCAGCGCTCTGAAGCCTAACCAAAAGTTCTTATGTAAATAAGTATGGATTTTTAAAGTTATCTTGATTTATTAGATATTTGAAGGTGGTTGGTGATATTAGAACTACTGAAAAATACAGACTCAAAATGGTTTTTTCCACTGCATGATTTTGCTTGAAGACAGTCTGCTGTAGAATATATTTTGACTTCTTGACATAACCCATCCATCTCTTTGCGTACACTTATTCTTTGTCCTTTGGACATCATATGCCTTTAGAAATGGGCGGGATGGGGTTACAATTCAAAAAGAAATGATTCTGTCATTTTTAGGAACTAACCCTGTTTTGTAGCTTGATTACTAATTGCTTATAATCTAATTTCTTTTTCACATTGTAGCAACTGCCATATGTTTTTGCATAGATAAGGGAGAGGCGCTTTTTGTTTATATGCCATTTCCCCTTCTCTTTTTTCTCCTCCCATCTCTAATTCTTTGTCAGGATGTTAGCAAACTTGACACCCACCTTGAAACGATCTCATCCGTATCTGTCAGCATTGTCAGATTCATTTTCATTATACGCTGCCTTTTGCCTTAAAACCTAATTGTTCTTTTTTGTTTACTTACTTTATTTGGATGCTCTGCCTCTTTCCAGAAATGATTGAAGGCGATTGATAGTGACTACTTTATGTCTGCATTGGGCACTGAGGAGCAAATAGGTTAAGTAATAGATATTTTCTGTTCTGTGGTATTTTATTTGGTTACCAAACATTGTGCTGCCCATGTGATCAAACTGATCACTGACCCCTGACCTGAGGGTCAAATGTTTAAACATTTTTCTCTACTCAGAGTCCTTCTCACCTCCTTAAAAAGGAAACTGGACTCCTCGTGGGCAAGGATCCAGACTCCTGGGAACTGCCAAATGACACTTTTTTCCCGAAGCCTAGAAGCCCCACTTTTTCTGCTGAGGCAAAGCTTTCCAGAAGAAAATCTGTGGCAAGTCAGCCTTTTCTGCATCCAGTTAATAAGTTGTATTTTCTAGACATTTCCTAACATTTTAAGGGAGTTGCTGCATATTGTAGCTTTTTTCTAGATCATATTTCCAAAAGTTACCTGGCTCAGTAAATCAAGTAGAGAGCTGACCCCAAACCTAGTGAATGAGAATGTCCTGGAAAGAGCCCTGGGAAATTTTATTTTAACAGGCCCTTGATGTAATTCTTTTTTTTTAAAGATTTATTTATTTATTTATTTATTTGACAGAGAGAGAGAGAGAGAGAGAGGGAGAGATCACAAGTAGGCAGAGAGGCAGGCAGAGAGAGAGAGGAAGGGAAGCAGGAGCCCGATGCGGGACTCGATCCCAGGACCCTGAGATCATGACCTGAGCCGAAGGCAGCGGCTTAACCCACTGAGCCACCCAGGCGCCCCGATGTAATTCTTATGATCAGGCAAGTTTAGAAAATTCTAAGGCTTAAACAGATTGAGCAACCTTGAGTCTCTAGTGATTTGTATTAAGCCCATTTTCTGATACTCAGAATAATGGCAGCCATTGTCCCCTTCTATACTTACCTGAGACCAAGGATTAGGTCCTGTTTTTGTGTCCTCAGTGCTTTGGATAGTCTCTGGCACATGATAAATTCTTAGTAGCTGAACCCTAGTACTGTGAAGGACTTAACTTTGTAGAACACAGTGAGATTGCCTTTTTGTCATCTAAATCATTTTTCTTCTGGTGCCTTTATTCAGAGTGGTTCACACTACACTCTAGTTATTACTACTGTGATTCATCTAAAATAACAGCAAGGGTGATGCTAAAGAAAAGTTGGGGAGATGATAAAGGGATATAGTTGCTACATTCCTTATAGAGGCACATAGTTACAGTGGACAGGTCATGTAGGCTTGTCCTGTTTTGTGTTTTATCCATCTCAAAAACAGTTTGACATTCAGAAAACAAGACTGAAGAGCACATGGACCTCTTAACTATTTGAGAATCCTAAGAGCCTCGACTGTGTGGATGTTATTTCTGGAAAAGGCTTTCTGGGAGTATGAAAAAAAGCAGGAGATTATGAAATCTACAGAAATGAACTTGCTAATTTAGGTACTATTCTAATGCTAGTCACTAGTGTTTGAGGTTACTAATTCATTGTTAAGCAACCTGAAATAAATGAGACCTGATTAAACTTCTTTGCAAAGAATTCTTCAAATATGCAATCCTTATCATAGAATTGGAAGGAATTTCTGTTTCCTTCCTTCCTTAATTAGTCCAAAAAATACTTATCAAGCAAACACCTACTATGTGTTAGGCACTCAATACAGTTATAACAAGAATTGAATCCTTGAGCAATATAGTGAGTATAGACAGCAATACTGTATTAGTCAGACTTCCTAAGAGACTAGATCTTAATTATTCCAGCCACTAAAAAGAAATGATAATTATGTGATAGAGGTGCTAATTATTGCTGCAGTGGCAATCATAATATAAATGTGTCAAATTAAAAAAAATTAAATCCCAAGCGTGAGGAAGAAAGTGCCACCTCTCTGTGTGGTCTTGACTGTGGAAAATCTAAAGGAGAATCTAAAAGAGACTGGTGCTCTAATGAGAAGTCAAGGAGTGAGTTGGCTTCCCACCTAAGCAAGACAAGTGAAAAGACATGTTTAACCATGATAAGAAGTTTTCTAGAATCTTGAAGCAATGGGGGAAAGGTGTAAAAGAAAACTGGGGGCGGGAGGCAGGGAATATAAACATCCATATAACACTTACCACCTCTTACAAAATTAAAGTCACTTGGGAAGTATGTAAAAATTCCGTTTCTTTTTTTTTATTAATTTTTTAATTAACATATAATGTATTATTTGCCCCAGGGGTACAGGTCTGTGAATCATCAGGCTTACACACTTCACAGCACTCACCATATCACTTACCCTCCCCAATGTCCATAACCCAAAAAAATTTGGTTTCTTAATAATAGTATATTACATTTCTTTTCAGGCGGTAGTTAACAAATTTACTTTTTTAAAAATTAATGTACTTTTAAATGTCTTTTTTTTTCTTTTTGATAAATCAAGGCAGAAATTGCTGAACTTGCCCAAATCTACACTCAGTTTTATCTGTGAAAAGCGAGCAAAACCAGAATAAACATACTAGTATTACATTAAAACAAAGTTGTTGCATCTGGATTTAGGATCTTCTAGAAATTTTTTGAACTACTTATTTTCAGTAAATAAACTTGGGGTAGAGGTGGGAGAACACAACTAAATTCATGGAACTAAACCACGTTGGATTTTTTTCTACCCAGTTTCATTTACCAAGCTCTGAAAGTTGTCAGTCTCTACTTCTGGTGCTTAATCATTTTATGGGTTTCTGAAAATCAAAAGCTTGCCCAGATCAAGATAAGCTTCTCCATCCTTGCACGTTTTCATTTTCATGACTTGTTATTTCCAAATATAAACCATTTTTTTTCATGTGGTGATGAAGGATTCTAAAGCAGGTAAGAAATAAAAATAGTAAAGAAAAATACATTTTCACTTCTAAGGGTATAGGTTTATAGTCTCTTTTCTGTAATTCAGAAATGAAAATAGAACTAAAAATCAGGTTTTTATAACTCATTTGCCACTGAAACCTGACCTAAACTGGACAGAAAGGCTCCTTATAATCTTTTGTTCATCCCACTCTGAAATTTTTCATGGAGACACTAATGTGTGTGACTGTGGAATGCTGCTTCTTACTGTGCTGGGTGTTATTTACTTTATGATTGATATATATACTTAAAACCAAACAATTCTGAGTTCTGGAATATCCATGTTCCCAAGGATTTCAGGTAAGAGACTGCAGACCTGGTTTGGACCTGTTTTTACTCTTCTGTGCCCTGAAATTGTGAAAGCAAGGGGGAAGGCTCCATATTTCTAATATGAAATGCTACTTCTGTTGCCTATTCTGTTTACCTTTTAATGCCTGGTCACACCAGGAATCTACCTCTAGACCGTTGGTTCTCAAAGCAGGATAAGCATCACCTGGGAACCTGTTAGAAATGCAATTTCTTGGGCCCCCATTCTAGATATCCTGACTCAGAAACTCTGGAGGTGGGTCTGGCCATCTGTGTTCTAACAAACACTCCAGAGGGTTCTGATACATGTTCAAGTATTAGAACCACTGCCCTCCATCAGGTTTGGCAAATTGCAGCCCACAGGCCAAACCCACGTGCTTTTGTATGCAAGCCCCTTGAGCTAAGATTGGTTTTTTACATTTTTTTAAGTGGGTGAAAAAAATTAAAAATAACTTTTGAGACACATGAAAATTATTTAAACTCCACATTTTGGTGCCCATAAAGTTTTACTAGAAGACAGCCGTGCCCGTTCATTTATAAATTGTCTGTGGCTGCTTTTGCACAACATCAGCAGAGACCATATGGCCTGAAAAGCTGAAAATATTTACTATCTGCTCCTCTACAGAAAGAGTTTGCAAACCCCTGCTCTAAGTCATAATCAACTTGAGGAGTATCATAAGCAGAGAAGGTAGTACTGAGACCTTCCTTCATTTCCATGTGTGAGAGTTGTTCTAATCATCAGAAATTCTTTAGTTCATTGGAAAAGATAAATCCACTTAAATTTTTTTTTTTATTTTGTGCTTTAGCATTTCTGTCTTCAGGATACGTTAGCTTTCATTAAAGACTGAACTGTGTCCTGGTTAGGTTGTGTTGCAGGGTTGTACTATTTTGTGCAAGGTTTGAGCCAGCTCTTTAAATTACCCCTTACATGGTGATTATAATGCCCCCAGGTGGTCTGTAGTTAACTTTTTGTAGCTGTTCAGCCATCTCTCTGTGATTACTTCATTTATGGTGAGGATGTGAGGAGAGAAGTGTTTTGATGAACTGCCCATTTGTTTTTCATTATCTTTTCTGGGAAGCTGTGAATTTCCTCCCTGGGCCGCATTAAATTATACTCCTATTAAAAACTCCCAACAATTAAAGTGTGTGGAATCTGATATCTGCAGTTATTTGTACAGTTTTGATTACTTTTTTTCTTAGTCATTTAAAAGTGAACATCATGCAGCCTAGGCAGTAAGTCTTTACGTGTACAATGCAATGCCCTCTAGTCATAAACATGTATTAACTATTTTATTTTTGTATGTGTGTGTGTCTTAATAAATTGTGTTCCTTAGGCAACTTGTTCCAGCGATGGCATGTTCCTCTAGAACTCCAGCTGACAAGACAAATGGCTAGCTCTGGTGCATCAGGGGGCAAAATCGATAATTCTGTGTTAGTCCTTATTGTGGGCTTATCAACAATAGGAGCTGGTGCATATGTAAGTAGAAAAGCGGCTTGTGTAAAGAAGCTGCCAAACAGCTCCCATTAGTAGACTCTGTACTACTCTGCTTTAAAACTTCTGCAACTAATTCCCCTTTCTCCTTTTGGAAAAATTTCCAAAAGCCTTCTTTAAAGTGCCTACTGTCTAATAATCCTGTGAGAGCCAATTTGGGAATGACTGAAATTTAATCTCCTGTTGGTTAGCTTTGCTCTTTTCACTTGTCTTTTTACTCATTACTTGAAAGCCACTGTGTTTTCTTAGATTTGACTAATCCACAAAATTGTACCTTTTTCTCTTGGATATGACATACTAACCTGTGAATAGGTGAGAATTCATTGCAGCTCCTTAGCACAATATTTGATTTTGTCCCATTCATTAAATATTTTATTTTTCCTCAGCTTGGGATAGATATTAAACAACAATAACAACAGCTTTCAGTCCAAAAGATTAAGTCTTCCTAAAAGAAAAGCTATCCCTGAATCTCACCCAAAGAATCTCACCCAAAGACTAAATTATAGAATTTGGCCTAGTATCTCCAATTTTAGAATGGAATCTGTGTGAGGTGAGAAATACGGTTTTAAATGCTATGTAATAATAACACAGTTATATCTCCTTAAATGAACTCTGAGCAGCTTAGTTGGTCACAGAGGAATTACTCTGTGGTGCTCTTTTCTTTCTTTCTTTTTTTTTTTTTTAACTTAGCAGGGTTTACTGTGACTAAGCAGATCAGTCTAAAGTTGGAGCATGTAAGGTTGAGTGAACCAACTTAGATAACAGCTAATAACACCCTTGATTGAAGGAAGCTGTTTGTTTCACTCCCCAAGAGCAAGTGGTTAGATACCATTATAATTTTAGTTCTTTCCACATTGGTAAGACGGTGAAATTATCTCGTTCCTTGGTCACTAGGTTATAAAACAGGGAGGTGAAAACGACTTGAAGTTACGTAGATTGTCATTCCCTCACCTGACTCCCAAATGCACAAAGAGACAGTTTTTGCCAGTTGTGAATCAGCCCAGAGTAAGCAGGTGAGCTCTGGCCACTAACAGACTCTGGGGAAGTACACATCCTTCTGCAGTCCTGGAGCAGCACTTTTTTCTTTTGTAGCACAGGGTAACCAAAAATGCTTCCCTGCCTTTGTGTTGAATGTTTCTTCATTAATACTTAGTGCTTTTTCTATTTCCTTTTGTTTCTTTCTTGGCCTATCTTTACCTACAGTTGTGCAGTGTCATCATCTAGGATCCCCTTCTAGATCACTAGCGTCTACAGGTGCTTCTGTGAAAGATGGCAGCAGCCTAGTATACTTCTTAATTGTAGGAGCAACAGTCACTGGGGCAGGAGTTTATTATGTAAGATGCTTACACTAAAATATATTTCGGGGTAGGGTGGGTGAGACCATGGCACTAATGAAAACTTGATCCATTAGAATACAATGAAATATTCACAGCATGTGCTTTCTAAGTATTTATTAAAGGGACATTGTCAGTCACTAGGAAGCCCTCAAACCTCATCTTTCAAACTGTTGGAAGTCCTAACAGCTATATGTAAAGCCATACATTTAATGATTATTTTTAAATCCTCATCATTAACCCTTCCTTTGAAACTTTTACCGAGTTCATAAGTCTTTTTAAGATGCTAAATTATATTGTGCTTTAGTGCTGCATACCTAACAAGATAGTCTCAGAGTAAATGTCAAATAAACAAATAAAAGTAACCTGAATACCATCCATTTTGGATCCTTTTAGGTAAAATGTCATTTTTGTGTTTTGTCAGAAACAACCAAACCTGCTTTTATTGTGAAAAGGCATTTTATTGAATGCTTCTGAGGAGGTCCAAAAAGCCACAGAATGCAGTATTCTCCCCACCCACCCCCAGCCTCTGTTTCAAAGTAAATTCATTTGGCAGTGTCCCTTTTGTAATCTCTAATTTGGTCAAACTAGTGGCTGAAGTGGTACAAGCTAACACATTCATGTAGATTGCTTTGGTAAATGCCTCTCATTCATAATTTAGATACTACCCTCCGAGCCTTACCGCTTCCATTTCCTAGCTCTCAACTTTTGCCATCAGTTCCACCTCATTCATTCAAAAATAGATGTAAAGTGTTTGCATCTGATACGTTTGTAACAGCTGAAACCTATTAAACCTCTGGTTTATGTTGCTGTACCAGAGTTGGATGGCCTTCACAGAGCTGGCCAGGCAAATCTCTTGATGCCAGGCCACAAGACAGGGCCACAAGTCACTGTTGCTTTCTTCTGCCTTGGAAATATCTACGAAGCACAAGTTCCTCTCAAGTCATTCACTTAAATGCCTCCTTGCCCTCTGTGTTTATCCAACACTGGTAATAGTAAAGCTACTAGATTATAGTGGTTTCAGGTTAAATGATAAGCTTTTGTCTACCTACAGCTGTTACTGAACTATTCTGTAAAGTTTTATATTGGGTTTTAAGTCGTTTCAAATGTGGTCTGAGGTAACTTAGGTTTTTAATCCTCTGAAATTGGTCGTAGTCTCACAAGAACTGTTAAAACTGTGGAGTTTAGATTTGATGAGATGTGGCTCTAAGCTATTTAGTGTTTGTTAGCCTGCTCTGACTGCCATAACAAAATAGCACAGATTGGGTGGCTTAAACAACAGAAATGTATTTTCTCACACTCTGGACACTTGGAAGTCCAAGATCAGGCTGCCAGCATGGTCAGGTTCTGGTAGGAGCTCTCTCCCTGGCTTGACCACCTTCTCCTATTTCCTCACACAGGAAAGAGAGAAAGAGGGTGAGCATGAGCTCTGGAGTCTCTTATTCTTTTTTTTTTAATTTTTTAAAATTTATTTGACAGAGATCACAAGTAGGCAGAGAGGCAGGTGAAGGGGGGGAAGCAGGCTCCCCGCTGAGCAGAGAGCCCAATGCGGGTTCGATCCCAGGACCCCGAGATCATGACCTGAGCCGAAGGCAGAGGCTTAACCCACTGAGCCACCCAGGTGCCCCTGGAGTCTCATATTCTTATAAGGGCACCAGCCCTATCGGATTAAGCCCTCTACTTATTTAACTTTTATCACCTCCCTAATGCCCCATCTGCAGATACCATCACATTGGGACTTAGGACTTCGACCTGTGAATTGGAGGGGGACACAGACATTCAGTCCACAGGGGTGTTCCTTCATAACCTTTCTCTCTCACATGAGGAGGTGGTCCTAATTTGAGTACAAATACTACTTTAGTGACTCCTGAGTTGGGAGCTCTTTACCACCACTGCCACCCCCAACCCTCCAAAACTACGAGAGCAGAACTAAGGAACAAGGGAAATTTTTCTGAAATGTTTGCTCCGGGTCTGTACTTTTTTTTAAGACTTTTTTTTAAAGACTTTATTTGTTTATTTGAAAGAGAGTGAGTGAGAGAGAGCACAAGCAGGGTTAGAAGCAGAGGGAGAGGGACAAGCAGACTCCCCACCGAGGAGGGATCCCAGCGTGGGACTCCATCCCAGAACCCTGGGATCATGACCTGAGCCAAAGGCAGACATTTAAGTAACTGAGCCACCCAGGTGCCCCTAGATTTTTATTTACTTATTTGAGAGAGAGAGGGAGAGATAATGCAAGTTGGGGGGAGGGGAGAGGGAGAAGCAGACTCCCCACTCAGCAGGGAGTGGGACACAGGACTCTGGATCATGACCTGAGCCAAAGGCAGACCCTTAACCAACTGAGCCACCCATACGCCCCTGTGGTCTGTACTTCAAACGAGTGGTTTTTATGTTTTTCACCATAGTTCACAGAAAATTATGTTTTATCTGGCAACCCGTTAAATAACTATAAATACATAAAACTCAAAATTCAAAAATAACATAGTAGGTGTGATATACTTTGATAGTTTTATTCGTGTTTTTTTATAGATTTTATTTATTTATTTGACAGATCACAAGTAGGCAGAGAGGCAGGCAGAGAGAGAGGAGGAGGAAGCAGGCTCCCTGCTGAGCAGAGAGCCCGATGTGGGGCTCCATCACAGGACCCTGAGATCATGACCTGAGCTGAAGGCAGAGGCCCCAACCCACTGAGCCACCCAGGCGCCCCTCATTCGTGTTTTTTTTTTTTTAAAGATTTTATTTATTTATTTGACAGAGAGAAATCACAAGTAGATGGAGAGGCAGGCAGAGAGAGAGAGAGGGAAGCAGGCTCCCTGCCGAGCAGAGAGCCCGATGCGGGACTCGATCCCAGGACCCTGAGATCATGACCTGAGCCGAAGGCAGCGGCTTAATCCACTGAGCCACCCAGGCGCCCCTCATTCGTGTTTTTTAATGCTGATTATAGCCTTACTTAATTGATTGTACAGTCCCTAATGGGTTGCAACCTCAATTTGAAAAGCACTGATCTGAACAGCACTTCTTTGGCTTAGGCTGCAAATAGGAGCTCCTGATTAGTGTGGATGTGGGCATTCCTCCTCATCTTGCTTGTGACTTTCTCTAGGATTGTAGACAGATCTGATCTCAGTCCTATTATTTGTCAGTGAGCAGAGCCTAAGTGGCCTTTAGACTATTTTTTTTAAGATTTTATTTATTTATTTGACAGACAGAGATCACAACTGGGCATAGAGGCAGGCAGAGAGAGGGGGAAGCAGGCTCCCTGCTGAGCAGAGAGCCCAATGCGGGGCTCGATCCCAGGATGCCGATGCTGGGATCATGACCTGAGCCAAAGTCAGAGGCTTTAACCCACTGAGACCTTTAGACTATTTAATGAGATTTAGTATTGGGGCCCTTTGCCCAACTTGTTCAACTGGTTGTTCAACTGGTAAAAATCACATTGCCTCATTAAATGACTTTTTTTCCTTTCAGATTTCTTCAAGGCAAATAAACACCACCATATTACTCTGTTTAGAAAAGTTGTCTCTAGTGATATTTTTCACAGATTTGTAGTTTTTCTTAATCTGACATGTATTCATACCACTAATTCAAAATCTGTGCAGACTTGGAATACAGTAACACTTGGGGGAAAAGTAACTTTTTATTTAGTATGTCTATAAACATTTTTATATCAGAATATTTACTTAAAAACTAGATATATAAACGTATATGTATATAAATATATGACAACACTCATTTTTGTCCTTTCTCCATTAAACCTCAAGATATTTGGTGTGTGTGTCTATACACATACATACATATACATATACATCTGCTCTACTCACATGTGAAGCTCTTGGGTCTAGTTTTTTTGATCTCTCTCTAGAGGTGGAGATCTAGATTATCTCTAGATAAATCGAGGGATCTAGATTTTTTTAAATATCTCTCTCCATCTGAACATGACCCCAGTTTATTTCTCTGTTCACTCATGTTGATTAGCTTAAGCCATCTTTTTAGGTAAAATTCCCTTTCTTAAAAGAATTTTTTTTAAAGGTGTGGGTAAATACTGGAGTCGTGTATAGTATCTGATGGCAAGGTAAAAACTTTTTTCCTGAAATTGATGTCAGTTGAATTCAGTTTATTAATGTGATGAATTTAGTGGTGAATTCACTGAATAGCCATTCACTTTCAATATACTGTACTTAATTTTCTAACCCATTCATACCATATGTTAGCTATTTCCAGGCTTAATACTGTTAAGTCCATGTCTTAGGGTCCAGTTTTCTCATTACAGCCCACTGCTTAATGTGCTGCTCTGTAAAGGGCTCATAGAAATACTCTTCAGGGGTGCCTAGGTGGCTCAGTCAGGTAAACGTCTGCCTCTGATTCAGGTCATGGTCCCAGGGTCCTGGGATTGAGCTCCACGTCAGGGTTCCTGCTCCGTGGGGAGCCTGCTTCTCCCTCTCCCTCTGCCTCTCCCCCTGCTTGTGTTTGCTCCCTCTCTGTCAAATAAATAATAAATGAAATCTTTAAAAAAATATTCTTCAGACATGTTTTGTGACACTTCTGATGTCCTTACTTTCTCCTCCAATTAGTTAATGACCTGTGATTTCAGTTAACATCAGTTACTTAAATTTTCATCTTGTTGAGCCTTTGGGGTACAAAAGAGCAGAAGTAATTAAAACAAGTCATTCTTGCCTGCTCTTTTTAAAATCTCCAATAAACTCAAACACTGTATGTTAAATAAAAATAGTCCTAATGCTAATAGACCCTTCTTCAAGTTGAACAGCTAGGGAAGACACAGATTTGAAATAGGTGATTAAGCAAGGTGTTTGACTCTTGGCAAATATCTAAGTGTCAAAAGCAGGATAGACCATTGAGGGAAAGATGAGTTACTCTGTCAGACTAGGAAACGGGCATCATGTTTCAGGGCATAAGCAGAGTAGCCAGCAAAACTTGGGACGTCTACCAAGAACATATAATGTCCCAGAACTGTACAACTTGGTTTCACAGCTAGTATCCACCATAGTCCAAAACCCCTTTTACAAAATTTAACGCTGGGGCTCCTGGATGGCTCAGTCGGTCAAATCTTTGACTTCAGTGCAGGTCATGATCTCGGGGTTCTGGAACTGAGCCCCACACTGGGCTCCCTGCTCAGCAGGGAGTCTGCTTCTCCCTCCCCCTCTGCCACTCCCCCCAGCCCTGCTCATGCTATCTCTCTCTCTCTCTCTCTCTTAAAAATAAATAAGTAAAACCTTTAAAAATAATAAAGTTTACCCCTTTATCCTTCTAGTATAAAATAATTTTCTTAAAAACAGGATTGAAAAAAGATGGTAAAGACTGTTTAAGAGGGGAGGAAAGTCATTCAGGTATTCATGAATGTACCTTTGTTGATTTTCTTTTTTTCTTTAGCTGTACCTTCAGACTTAAATATAAGGAAAATTCTTTACATAGCTCCTAAGGAAATTTGAAGCTGGAGCCTTTTCTTCTGCATGCCTATGTTCTTTCTAGACCAAGTGTGTACATACCCACTATTTTTTTCTTAAGAAAATAATTTTAACATAGAACTTACTTCATGTAGACAAAAGCTTCTCATTTAATTAAAAGATAATGATATTACTTATGGTGTAAGCTAGATTTATGATGACATTTTCTCCATGTTTGGATCTGCAGGCCTATAGGACTATAAAAGATGATCAAAAAAGATACGATGAAAGAATGTCAGGGTTGGGGCTGACACCAGAAGAGAAACAGAAAAGGGCCACATCACCTGGTGAGTGCTATTTGAGACTCAGTATATGAAGGGCAAGTTAAAAACAGTTTGGGTGCTGTGCTTTACAGATGTCTTACAGACATGACGACACTGTGAGATTGTAAGTTTCCAGAAACTGTGGAATTACCCCAGACCTGGGAGCAATTTGTTAAGGTATTTGACTGGAATTTGAGTTTGAGAATAGTCCCTAATGATGATTGGGATTGGTTGGTTTTTTAAAAAATATATATATATTAGACTCTTAAAAGGCAAGTTTTAAACTCAGAAGACAAGATTGGTGAGGAAAGTTATTGGAAAAAACATAAAGGCCCTTTTTTTTGCAATGAGAAAATTCTTTTGGTCTGTTTTTTTCCCCTTTAGAGTCTTTGGAGTTTTCAAGTTGTTAAAGATATATTTGTTTTCCTAACAATATAGCACTAGCCGTCACTTCTATCCCCATAACTGGCTTGATTTTTCAGAGAGGAATGTTTTAATCCCTTAATAAGGCCCACAACTCTGCGCAGGTGATTTATGTATGTTGCTTTCTTCAAAACACGTCCTTTTTCTTAAACATTGTATAATAATCCCCAATTGACCTGCTGGGTTTCCCCCCCTTTACTGCTAACAAAAGGTGAAACTGAAGTTGATATTTTCCTATTGGTCATTAGGAAGTTAATGGGAAGAGGAGAAACTTTCTGATACATGCTTTCCAATGTATTTTAGAAATAGCTAGACATTCAAGCTAGGTTCTAGTTCTTACAGACATAATGGATGAATGTCATTCGCCTCTTTGGGGGGTATTTTTCACTTACAAAATGAAAAAGATACTTGCTTTTCTTATCCTATCAGGCTGCTGTGAAGTTTGTCAAGATTAATGTAGGTACAGTGTTTGCTACCTCTGTGTGTAGGATTGAAACAAGTGCAAGGTGATTTTTTTTTTTTTCTTAACAGTGGCAAGGAGAGGCGCCTGGCTGACTGGCTCAGTTGGAGGAGCCTGTGACTCTTGATCTTGGGGTCAGGAGTTGAAGCCCCATGTCGGGTGTAGAGATGACTAAATAAATAAATAAACTAAATAGTGGCAAGGAGTCATCTGAGATTTTCAGAAAATTCATCCTGTCTGGTGTGTTGCTTACAGCTCCAGAAGGAGAACCAGTTCCTCAAGTCAGGGTACCAAGTCACGTTCCATTCCTGCTTATCGGGGGAGGCACCGCTGCTTTTGCTGCAGCCAGATCCATCCGGGCCCGGGATCCTGGGGCCAGGGTAAGGCACACACTCTTCTGCTTGGCACGGAGGGTAGTCTGCTAGCACTTAGCCAGGGGCAGCACTTTGACATCCGCCTCTTAAATGACTCGGCTGTGATGAGTATCATTATTTTCTGTCCAAAGGTCCTGATTGTGTCTGAAGATCCTGAGCTGCCATACATGCGACCTCCTCTTTCAAAAGAACTGTGGTTTTCAGATGATCCGAATGTCACAAAGACGCTGCGATTCAGACAGTGGAATGGAAAAGAGAGAAGGTGCGTTCACTTCTGTAAAATGGGCCTGACCGGCAACTTGAACAAAGCACAGGGCATTGGTCAGGAGTCTGCACAGACCACGTGTGGTGCATAGGAGAGCTGCCTCGGCTGCACACTGGAGTCCGCTGTGGTGCACACTCGGCACAGCGTAGAGGCAGCAGGCTCCCGTGGCAGGCGTCCTGGATCCTGTTACCCGATCTGCCAACAAGTGCAGCTGTAAGGTTGGCCTCTGCAAGACTAATGCGCCTATTTCCAGGACCTTTCTTCTAGACTTCTGCCATGAAGATCAGCTTGGCTGTGTTGTCACTTCCTTACGTTACACTTGCTGAGGCGTCTCCAGTAAAAGCAAAAGACAAGACACTGTTCTCTGGCATTTTCCTTGACACCCTAGCAAGCATGCAGAATTGTGGTACTAGAGTGTGGGAACACCATTGGGAAGAGCCTCTTTATTAAAATGTTTGCCTGAAAGACTTGGAAAGATGGGTCCAGAAACCTTCTCCCTCTATAGAACTCCATGGATCTCTTGATTCCAGTACCATGTTTTTGGGTTCCAGTTTTTTTCTTACTAGTGATCTCTTTGTTACTAGACTGAGTTTTACAGATCTACCCACCTTCCTCATCCCCATTATCATGTTCTATTCTCAAGCAGGATGCATACTGTCAATTACGTTAGCCATCCCTTAATTAGTATCTCACAGCTAATGTGTGCTCTTTGAGGCAAAGCCCTCTCAGGAGCTAGACCTAGCTGTCCTTCGACCAGCACCATTCTGAACAACCCATTTAGGTGGATGTGTGAATACCAGCTCCCTGGGTGGTGTTCTTGTTCTAATTTGGGGTGGGGGTTTGTTATTTTCTTTCAGATTTATTTAAGAAAAAGAGAGTGTGCAGTGGACAGAGGGACAGGGGGAGAGAGAGAATCTCAAGCAGACTCTATGCTGAGCACAGAGCCTGACACAAGGCTTGATCTCATGACTCTGAGATCATGACCTGAGCCAAAATCAGTAGACACTCAACCAGCTGAGCCACCCAGGCGCCCTTTCTTGTTCTAATTTTGAACCTAAATCCAGAGCAGGGTTTCTCAACCTTGGTGCTATCGGCATTTAGGGCTGGATAATTCTTTGTTGTGGGGGCTGTTCTGTGCATTGTAGGATGTTTAATAGCATCCTTGGCCTCTACCCACTAGATACCAGAAGACTCCCTCCCCCCTAAGCTGTTACAGTCAGAAGTATCTCTAGACATTGCCAAATTGCCCCCAGGTGAGAACCACTAGTCTAAAATACCTCTGTGTAAATAAGTCATGACCAAGATTTAGTGGGCTTGAAAACTTACTCTGCAAAATGTTTCTAAAGGTTTTCATGATTGAAACAACTTTACTAGAGCTATGGGAGAAGTTGATGGCAGTTCCAGGTGTTTATGGTATTTTCTCCTTCTTCTCTGTACAGCATATATTTCCAGCCACCTTCTTTCTATGTCTCTGCTCAGGACCTGCCTCATATTGAGAATGGTGGTGTGGCCGTCCTCACTGGGAAGAAGGTGAGCTAGTAAGCCGTTCCCCTTGTCCAACTCCATGTGGGCCCCAAGAATGGAGACTTGTATTCCCATTGCCATTTGTGTCTGTCCTGCCACTGTAGTTCATTAAAGAAGGATCGAGTCCTTTTAGATTTGTTCTCGCCTGTCTTCACTGCTTATTATTTCTTTCTGGGGGAAGCACTAATCTCAAAGCCTAGAGTAGCATGTCAACTAAACTTTCCCAGAGAAGTCAAACTACTGGGATCATTGACTCTGAACCTATTCCTTCTCCAGATTTGCTCCTCTGCCCTTCCTTTGTCTTCCTGTTTTCCACACTAACATTTCTTTGGGATTATTGATGACAAGAGATTGACAGCGGTATATTATTCAGGGTAGTAAAATAATTTAGGCATTATGTCAACACGGGAAATACCGTTAGACTTTACAAAAGTGAATGCCCGAGTAATGGGGGCAGTGACTGGAGGGCATTTGTGGGGTCCAAGGTGGGTTTTGTTTTGCTGTGGTATGTTTCATTTTTGTTAATGGGAGGTGCTAGTGTGTATTTGTAAACCAATGGCGGGGTTCCAGTGGAGAGGGAAGGGTTATCAGAAGGAGCAAAGTCCAGAGTAGATGGGATCCAGAGCACAAGTAGAGGAATTGACCTTTGCTAGGCATAAGCCTGCTTCTTCTAGAAGGAGACATAGGCAGATGAGGTGGATATAGGTTTATGGATAAGCTGGTAATGAGACAGTAGGTATAAAGTATGCTCTGTGTGTAAATAACACACAGGCCCTGCCCTTTAGGGCCTAACAGTATTTAAGCAAAAACGAACAGATAATCATAACACATAGATATGGAGTAAAAAAGATGGGCACAGTGTATTGTGGGAATTACTGGGAAACAAGCCCGGTATAGAGGTGATTTCAGGGAAGGCTTCCTGGAGGATGACTTCTTATAGGATGGAAAATTGTGTGGAATGACGAAGAATTCACCAGTGGTAAGTGAAGTGAATTCAAGTAGAAAACAGCATAAGCAAAGATATGGGGGTATGAAAAAGCACCTTTTGTGCAGAGAAACAAGCAGCTAGCTACTGACAGAGCAGAAAGTATAAGTTAAAGAAGGGCAAAAGATGAAACTGAGAAGTTATGCTGGGGCCTGACTGTGGAGCGCTCTCTTGTATAGAAGAGCTTGACCTTTACCTCATGGGCACTGAGGGTCTCTTGCATTTTAAACACGGTTATAAAACAGACTGAATTTTAAGTAATCCTTTTGGCTCTGAGGAGGATGGACCAGACTAGAGGTAGACCATTTTGAAGACATTGTAATAATCTAGGCGAGAGATGATAGAGCCCAAATTAGGACAGTAGCAGCGGTGGTGGTGGCGGCGGTGGTGGTGGTGGCGGTGATGGCGCTGAGGAAGTAGCAGTAGCAGTAAACATAATTTTAAAATTTACAGATATTATCTTTACAGATAATTATCTCAGATATTTACAGATATTTTCTTTACAGATATTAACAGATATTAGCTTTACAGATATTATCTCATTTTCTCATAATAATCTTATCAGGTAGGTACTATTATTATTGTCATTTTATAGAGAAAGAAATTGAGATTAAAAAGAGATAAACTGTGGGGCACCTGGGTGGTTCAGTCAGTTTAGTGCCGGACTCTTGATCTCAGCCCAGGTTGTGATCTCAGGGTTGTGAGTTCAGGCCCCACACTGGGGTCCATGCTGGGCCTGGAGCTTACTTTAAAGAAATGGTCAACTAACTTGCCTATGATTATATAGCTAATATGTGGGGGAGACAGAATTTGAGCCCAAATCTGTCTTGACTCCAGAATTCTGACTCCAGAGCCCAAGCTCTTAATAACACCATTGTATAGTTTCCTGATAGGTGACAGAGAGTGGGAGACAGACCAGAGACATGCTTAGAAGGCGGCCTCGATGGGGCTTGGTGATAGATTGAAGGTGGAACATGAGCAAGAGGGAGGAGGCAACGATGTCTTTCTGATTTCCGGCTTGTATGGGAGGGGGTGGTATAGCCCCAGCCGAGAGAGATGTTACAAGAGGAAGACCTCATTTAAGGGGGAAAGGAAACTTCGTTTTGGACTGTTAAGTGTGACATGGAATATATTTGTGGAGTTGGCCTGTGAGTTGGATAGTTGACTGTGATGTTTAGAGGAGGGATCTGGGCTCAGAGATCCGGGAATGTGTAGGAGTTAAAACTGTGAGAGTGGGTGAGGCCATCTGTGGAGAACTTTGCAGTCATAGGGGAGTGGGACCCTGCGGACCCCAACTTTTAGGAGGGAGGCTGAAGACGAGACCACAGAGGAACTAGGAAAGAAGTTGAAGAGAAAGCCCAGGACAGGGGCTGAGCAAGGTTGGAGAGTTTCAAGAATGATCACATCCTCCTTCTTGTAGCAAACGGGTGTGGCAGGAAAAAAAACTGTACAATGAGCCATATAGACTTGGTGACTCAGATGTCATCGTGAAGTCAGAAAAGAGGATAAAGGACTCCTTCAGAAAGTTTAAATGAGAAAAGGGAGACACCAATTGGTAGGAGCTCGAGGAGGATGTAGAGTCAGAAGTGGGACTCAGGGGGCACCTGGGTGGCTCAGTGGGTTGGGTCTCTGCCTTCGGCTCCGGTCGTGATCTCAGGGTCCTGGGATCGAGCCCCGCATCGGGCTCTCTGCTCAGCGGGGAGCCTGCTTCCTCCTCTCTCTCTGCCTGCCTCTCTGCCTACTTGTGATCTCTGTCTGTCCAAGAAATAAATAAAATCTTAAAAAAAAAAAAAGAAGTGGGACTCAGGACAGGACAGACCAAAGGCGAAGTCCTCAGATGTCAGCAGAGAAGCGGGGGATGAGAGATATTTGACAGAGAGAGATCACAAGTAGGCAGGGGGGGGGATGCAGGCTCCCTGCTGAGCAGAGAGCCCGATGTGGGGCTTGATCCCGGGACTCTGGGATCATGACCTGAGCTGAAGGCAGAGGCTTTAACCCATTGAACCACCCAGGAGCCCCATTCTTCCCTCTTTTAGTGGGAATATTTGTTGAATGTTACCTTCCCAACATTATAAATTGAGTGTCTAAGTGACATAACTTACCATTTTAGTCCATAAATCTCTGTATCAGGAGAATCCACACCCCAAACCAATGCAGAGATCATCCTGAAGACCTTGGACTTTAAGCCTGTTGTTATGATAGATGAGACTTTTAAGTTCTATATGTTGGGAAGGAAGCGGGGATGTTTTATATGCTGAAAGGAGGTAAGTGAGTATATGTGATGGTGGGAATAAATTGTGGGAGAATACGTTATTGTTCAAATTATTTATGGCCCCTTTCCAATGGATGATAGATCATGAATTTGCCTGAGGAGATGGTTCTGGGCCAGAAAAGAAGGGAATGGGGTTCAGGCACAGAAACAGCACAGAAAGGACACCTCATCCCGGAAGCTGGAAGGAAGGAAGGAAAGTTTTTCTTCCAGGGGTTGGGAGGTGGGAAGCCGAGGAAGATCACATCTAATGGCTTCACTTGTTCTTGCAATAAACTAGGGTACCAGGTGGTTGGTTATCTGAGAGTGAACAGTGTGGTGGTTGAGTTAGTGGGGTTGGGTTGAAGAGATAGCTTACCCAAGGACAAACCAAAGGCTAAAGAAGCTACTCACCCATACAGTCAGTTCATGTCCTTGCCTCCAGAAAGCTCAGTGGAGGGCCCTGTCACATGTTTGTAGAGCTACCCGTACTGCCCTTATCAGAGCATTTCTCCCTCTTGATTGTGTATGTTAAATGGTCTGCCTTGGCTACTAGACTCTGGAGACAGGGAAGGTATCTGTTTTTCTCACTGTCATGTCCCCAACACTTAGCGTAGTCCCTGACATGGTAGGTTTTTAAAGATTTTTTTTTTAATTTATTTGTCAGAGAGAGAGCGAGCGAGAGTAAGCACAGGCAGGTAGAGTGGAAGGCAGAGTCAGAGGGAGAAGCAGGCTCCCCGCGGAGCAAGGAGCCCGATGCGGGACTCGATCCCAGGACGCTGGGATCGTGACCTGAGCCGAAGGCAGCTGCTTAACCAACTGAGCCACCCAGGCGTCCCTGGTTTTTAATAAGTATGTCTTGAACTAATGGTCTGGCAGCTGGGAGCAAAGAGAGCAGAGACTGGATCTCTAGTCTCTCTAACTCCAGATCTCAAGCTCCTCACCATGAGAAAGAGGAGGTTGCGAGGAAATTAGAGGCGGTAGCAGGAGAACATTTTGGGTGATCTAGCATGGGCCCAGATTGGTTGGAATCGAACAGCCCACTGGGTAAGCAGAGAAAATCAAAGCAAGTATGGGTGACAGCGGGACTGGGAAAAAAAGCTGGAAGAATGGAAAACTGTGACCCCCAAAATGGGAAATTCAAGGTAGAAGTAGAGCTTCAAGGGATGGGATCCTGGATGTGGCTCGGAGGAAGAGGAGGAGCCAGCTTCCAACGTCTTCAGGGACTGAGGAGTGACCGGGAGACGGCTGCATAGCGGTGACTGGTAGCATGTCGGTGGGTGCTTCTCAGAGGGGTGTGAGGGCACATGAATCCAGAAGCCGCAGTAGTCAGCACCCCTGCCCCTGGGTGTGCTAGGGGAGGAGTGTGGGTGAATGAGCAGTCTCTACATGTGAGCTGTCCTTGGCAGGAGAGCTGAGTTCTAGCGAAGGGTAGAAGGTAGACTAAATATCCTGTAAAAATGTTGGAAGATGCAGGAGTGTTGTTAACAAAAAAGTAAGGTTTCCAGAAAAACCAAGCAGAAAAGTCTGTCTCTGTTCTCCATTTCCACAAATCGGACAGGGACTCTGGGGACTGCAGGGATTTGTTTTAATGTTGACTGCCTAAGAAGCTATGACCACTTGGAGAGACTGGGTACCAGAGACTGTGGTGCCAGTGGTTACTTAGAAATGGTTTCTTAAGGATCGCCCAGGTCAAGAACGAATTCTTCTCACTGGGCTGATGACTGAAGGTACAGGGTTCCATTGTGGGGTAATGGAAATTATCTGTAATTATAGTGGTGATGGTTGCACAACCTTTCGAATATACTGAAAACCACTGATTCGTACACTTTAACGTGGTAAGTGTGTAGTGAATTATGTCTTGATAAAAAGACGTTTAAAGCTAACTCATCTGTCTGTGTGTGTCCCAGGTAGTACAGCTTGACGTGAGAGGCAACATGGTGAAACTTAACGATGGCTCTCAGATAACCTATGAAAAGTGCCTGATTGCAACAGGTGAATATTTCTCGAGGTGGATTTCTTCCCTGGTATAGTTAGTTCATTTGAGTTTTAGTACAGAAGGCATTACTTAACCTTAAGAAAAAGAAGTGGGTGTCTTCTCTTGGTGCAAAGCCTAGCTAATGACAGGCCTCTGATCAGCAACCTTTCTGGAGTATCCTTGCTGCCCCTTTGGGTAAGGGCACGGATGGGTATTGAAGATGGCCTTTTTCTCTCCCCGCTTAGCCCTTGCCCTCTGCTCTCTGCCCTGCGCCCTGGAAGGGATACAGCCTCATGGCTTCTTTTCCAGTTCCAATCAGAAATCAAGAAAGAGAGGAGACTGAAGCAGTCCCTTAAAGGAACATAGCATGCTTTCTGGTGATGCCCCTAGAAGGATTTAGGGAAGCAAAAAACAGAGCCTTGTGGCCGTCTCTGGGGAGGGCGGGCCCTTTGTAGAGAGCCTCACTAATGGCTTCTCCAGGGAAATTGACAGAAGCCTGCTGAGAAGCCAGGTGAAGGGACACAAAGCCTCTGGGCCCTGTGGGTGCTGAGGGGGCCACAGTGCCAACTTCATGGGGGGCTTGTTTGGACTAGCTTCCCACTTGTTGAGCTAAAAGGGTTTTCCTCCTCCTATTTCCAGGAGGCACTCCAAGAAGTTTGTCTGCCATTGACAGAGCTGGAGCAGAGGTGAAGAGTAGAACCACGCTTTTCAGAAAGGTAATTGTCTGTTTAGTGCTTTCATTGTTTTGGTTTTTGAAGAGGTAGCATAATCACGTGGTCCCCAAGTTAGCACCCAGGAATTGGGAGGTGGGAGTTCTATTTATGGGAGACTTGGTCTCTGGCCTTGAGCAAGTCACTTCCTCTCTCTGCACCTTAAATACCTCACTGGAGGGTTTTCAGCTCCTAGGCAAAAAATACATCTAGTGTTTTTGATTGCTTGCTGTAGTTCCTTCCGATTGCCCTTCTGTATTTTTTTTCCTGATGCTTTTGAGTCATTGGAACTCCTTATAGCCTCTTGGCATTTTGCATTGCAAATGCTACTGCAGAGCCTTTGAGGAGAAAACTCTTGAGTACCTAAGTGAAAAAGGAAGGGGGAGCTTTGTTTCTTAAGGCTGTGCTTTACTCTTGACCCCTGTGGAAATTTTCCAGGCACTCTTAGGGTATTTGAGAATACTGGTATCATCCTTTTGATTCTTTTTTTTTTAAGATTTTATTTGTTTATTTGACAGAGATCACAAATAGACAGAGAGGCAGGCAGAGAGAGAGGGAGAGAGGGAAGCAGGCTCCCCGCCAAGCAGAGAGCCCAATGCAGGACCAGATCCCAGGACCCTGAGATCATGACCTGAGCCGAAGGCAGCGGCTCAACCCACTGAGCCACCCAGGCGCCCCATCCTTTCAGTTCTTGATCGAATGCAGTTTATCAGCCTTTGGCGCCATTGACAATTTGGGCTGGATGATCGTTCCTTGTGAGGGGCTGGCCTGTGCAAATAGGGCATTTAGCAGTATCCCTGCCTCTGCCCGTTACCTGCAAGGAGCACGTCCTTGCCCCCAGCTGTGGCAACCCGAAATGTCTCCAGGAATTGCCAGATGTCCCCTGAGGGAGAGGGGGCAAAACTGCCCCCGATCGAGAACCACTGATGCTAGAAGGAATATTCCAGCGGAGAGAGAAATTTACTTCAGTAACAGAGGCTGTAATTGAGCCACTTCATACAAGGAGATTTTATGTGCAAATTACATGTCAAAGATCTAGCAGAAAATATTTCTTGTTATTATCCTATGTCCCTTTGGGAAATCAGTGGACTAAATTGGTATGATCCTGCAGATTGGAGACTTCAGAACCTTAGAGAAGATTTCCCGGGAAGTCAAGTCAATTACGATAATCGGTGGGGGCTTCCTTGGGAGCGAACTGGCCTGCGCTCTTGGCAGAAAGGGTGAGTACTGGGTGGTGATGTCGATTTTTCTTTCTCTGGTTTTATATCCTGTTCTTCCTGGGGCTCTAACAAATTCCAGGGATGCATTTGCCAGGATCAGTAGAAAGAGTTTGATTAAGATTTATGTGGTAAGGGGTGCCTGGCTGCCTTAGTCGGTAGAGCATGCAACTCTTGATCTCGGGGATGTGAGTTCAGGCCCCATGATGGGGGTAGAGTTTGCTTATAAAAAAAGAAAAGATGTATGTGGTGAAAAGCTAAGCACTGAGCTTAGTTCTCGTGAGGAATCCCTTAGTGACCAAAAAGCTATCATCTGAGCAACTGAACAGAAATGCTTTCTTTCCCTTCCTCTAGCCTCTAAGCCAGGACTCCTCAGAAATAAAGTATTAAAGGGGTGACTGGCTGGCTCAGTTGGTAGAGTGTGTGACTCTTGCTCTGGGGATTGTGAGTTCGAGGCCCACACTGGGTATAGAGATTACTTAAAAATAAAATTTTTATCTTTAGGGGCGCCTGGGTGGCTCAGTCAGTTAAGCATCTGATAAATCTTTTATTTTTTTATTTTTACTTTTTTAAAGATTTCATTTATTTGAGAGAGAGTCCAGGCACACACAGAGGGAGAGGGAGAAGCAGACTCTCTGCTGAGCAGGGAACCTGATGTGGGGCTCAATCCCAGGACCCCGGGATCATGACCCAAGCCAAAGGCAGACGCTTAACCAACTGAGCCAGCCATGCGCTCCCTGATAAATCTTTTCAAAAAATCACTTAAAAAAAAAGAAAATATTAAGGAAAGGAAGTTATTGGGATAAGGGCAATGTAGACTACAGAGTTGTATGTATATTTGAATTTTTATTCCTTGTAAAAGTCACACTTTCTTCAGACATATGATGGTTCCCAGTTCAACCGATCTGTATATTCTGGTTTGAATGTTTGATGGCAGCCATTTTCCTCAATGTCGGTTTTCCGCTATGTGAAATCAGGCCATCTTCTCAGGAGGGTGCTTCCTGTTCACAGGCCAGAGGCGCAGGTGTGAGCCTGAGCTGCTGCCTGGATGTAATGCACTTAGTTCTGGTACCTGTTGTATTTGCCTTGTCAGTGCCCTCGTGCCCCAGTGCCCCACGAATAGGAGCTCTGGCCTAGGTCACAGCGTTGCCCTGTGTGTCACGATTGGCTACCTGCCACTCCATCGCTTCTCTTCCTGTCCTCGCAGGATTGGCTTCTGCCTCCTGCTCTACCTACTCTGTTTCTTCTTCCCAGCTCGAGCTTTGGGTACAGAAGTGATTCAACTCTTCCCTGAGAAAGGAAATATGGGAAAGATCCTCCCTGAATACCTCAGCAACTGGACCATGGAAAAAGTCAGACGAGGTAGAGAGACTTTCCATATGCTATTGCTCTTTCCTTTGAGTGAGCCCTAATCCAAAGTTGGCTTCTTTGGGAATCCCCTTGACATATGCCATATCGCCTGGCAGGTGAACTATTTCCACCATTCTCCACTCAGCCAAGTTCCTGTAGGTGTTCTGAATTTGATGCACAAAATTCCCGGAAGTACTGAAAATGAGCTGTGGGTGTGCGTTCTTGGGGTTCCCCAAGGCTGCCTACGTACTGATGATTACTGGTTTTATGATGGGGGTGCCTTTAGTCATCTTCCCTTCTTGTCATGAAGGTGGGACGCTCTCAGGCTCAGCCTCAGGTCTTGTTTGCCTTCACAGAGGGGGTTAAGGTGCTTCCCAATGCTATTGTGCAATCAGTTGGAGTCAGCGGTGGCAAGTTACTCATCAAGTTGAAAGACGGCCGGAAGGTAAGGAGGGGAAGGCTGCCAGACCTTCCCCCTCCCCCCGCTTTCCTCATTTTTACTCCTTCATTCGATAACAGTAGCTTTCGTGGCAGCCACCATTAACACTCTCATAATTTTCTGAATGAACTGTTCCTTCCATTAAAATAAGAATGAAAGCCAGAGTAGACATCTGTGAACCATTTTCCCTTCCCATTTGTATCACAGATTTTTTGAGACCTTTCAAGGGTGGCAGCTTTCTGTTCTGACGATGTGGGGTATATTTGTGTTTGGAGGAATTTTATAAAGTAGACCTTTAAATCTGTTTACCAGAGTTATATAAGTTAATCGGTGATTTTTTTTTTTTTTGTAAAGCTCCAGTTCCTAGTAAAATAATGTTCAGTTGCTATGTCCATAGACATACTTGGAAACTGTGGTAATTGGCTGAATTATTTCTTTTTTCCCCCTCAGGTAGAAACTGACCACATAGTGGCAGCTGTGGGCTTGGAACCCAACGTTGAGTTAGCCAAGACAGGCGGACTAGAGATAGACTCAGATTTTGGTGGCTTCCGGGTAAATGCAGAGCTCCAAGCGCGCTCCAACATCTGGGTGGTAAGTGTGCTACAGCACGAGCAGGAATGGCTCCTTGTCCGCAGCCCGTGAGCAAGTGTGCCTGGCAGTGTGCAAAAGCTCAGTAGCACCTTGCCCAGATAGAGGCAGAATGTTTGGAGGCTGAGGATGAAGAATAAAAACTTCACTGCTTGATTTACAAGATCAGGTATGGCTTCATGCCACAAGCTAGTGGAAAAGGAAATGAACAGTGTGTGCGCCTACAGAAATAGAGTTCTTCCCGTTCTGTGGTTGGCAGCCGCCATCGCCATTGCCCTGATGGGCATATGCCCAGCTTTCAGATGGATCCGCTGTTCGCTTTGCCCGAAAGTGAGCCCAGGGAAGGGAGGATGAGGCAGTTTTATAAAATTCTCTAAGGGGGGAAATAACTCAGTTTTCGTTATCCTTGAGCACTATTTTTAGCTGTTTTAAAAAATCTGTTATGACACAAACAAGACTATAGTATGTAGGAACCATGAGGTAATTTCCCCATTGTTAGATCATTACAAATGTATTGTGTTTGATTAGGTACTCTGCAACTAAGGACATAGGAACTTTGAAGGGTTTTTTTTTTCCCTCAAAGCTTTTTTTTTTAAAGATAAAGTGTACTGGGTTTTTTTTTTTTAAGATTTATTTTATTTTAGAGCATAAGCAGGGGAAGGGGCAAAGGGAGAAAGAGAGAGAGTTCTAAGCAGAGTCCCTGCTGCTGAGTGCAGAGCCTGTCTTGGGGCTAAATCTTAGGAACCTGATATTTGTTATGCTCCACAAATAAGTGAAACCATATGATAATTGACTCTCTCTGCTTGACTTATTTCACTCAGCATAATCTCTTCCAGTCATAACAAATATCATGGAGGACAAGGGGGGGATAGAGAGGAGAAGGGAGTTGGGGTAAATTGGAAGGGGAGGTGAATCATGAGAGACTATGGACTCTGAAAAACAATCTGAGGGGTTTGAAGTGGTGGGGGGGTGGTGGGAGGTTGGGATACCAGGTGGTGGGTATTATAGAGGGCACGGATTGCATGGAGCACTGGGTGTGGTGAAAAAATAATGAATACTGTTTTTCTGAAAATAAATAAATTGAAAAAATTAAAAATAAATAAATCTGATGCTGAAATCACACATCAGATGCTTAACAGACTGAGCCACCCATGTGTGCCTAGAATATACTGGATTTTTAAAAACTTGTTATAAAAGCAACATGTAGGGGCACCTGGGTTGCTGGGTCATTGTCTGTCTTCGGCTCAGGTCATGATCCCAGGGTCCTAGGATCAAGGCCCACATCGGGCTCCCTGCTCCCACATCGGGAAGTCTGCCTCTCTCTCTCTCCCATTCCCCCTGCTTATGTTCCCTCTCTTGCTGTATCTCTCTCTCTCAAATAAATAGACAAAATCTTAAAAAAAAAAAAGGCACTATGTAGGTGCACCTGGGTGGCTTAGTCCATTGGGCATCCAACTCTTGATTTTGGCTCAGGTCATGATCTCGGGGTTGTGAGATTGAGCCCTGCATGGGGCTCCCTGCTCTATGGGGTGTGTGCTTGAGGCTCTCTCTCCCTCTCTGCCCCCTCCCCACCTCTCTAAAATAAATAAATCTTTAAAAAAGCAATATGCATTCAATATAGAAGACATAGACAAGAATGAGAAAGGGGGAAGAAAAAAAAGAGGGGGGGAATCACCTACAGCAGCCACCAATATTTTGGTGTATTTCCCTCCCTTCATTTTCTTCTGAATAGGTTTTTTTTTCCCTTTGTTATAGATGGTCATGGTGAGTGTACTACAGTAAACATTTGTGTTCTTTTCCTTTTTACTTACCATTCTTTTTTTTTTTTTACTTATACCATTCTAAGGTATTTTCCATGTTGCTTCAGATCCTAAAGACTGTATAATAGACCACCAAGTGGATTTCATAGTTTATTTCAGCATTGTTCACATGCTGCTGGATTTTTGAGGTTGCCCTGGGGGAATCTGAATAGCCACAAAGGGTTAGAGCACTCACGTGCCACATCCTGAGGGAAGTTGGCCTTGTTCACCTCCAGCCAGAGGCTCTCTGTGCTTGATCTGTACCTGTCACGTGGTACCCTGCATTGCACTCCAGTGAGGAACGATGCTGCATCTTCCTCAACTAGGTTATATGCTCTTTGTGGGCAACGTGGAGGTCAGGTTTGTCTCAGCCACCCAGACAGTATAATGCTTTGTACAGAAATAAGTTTTCCATAAATATTTGGTGAATGAAGGAATAGATACTGAATGACCGAAAGAAAATCTTATCTTGGAAAAGATTTCTAGGTGAGGGGCGGTCTCACACCTACAAACTGGTTTCTGTGCATAGGAAAGAATGTTTTGCAAGTCATGGTTATTAAATATCGGTCTCTGCTAAGGGCAGAATGAGAGAAGAAAAAGGTGTGTGCTGCAGCATAGAAAATTGAGGTGCACTTTGTGGAAGCATAGACTAGTTTTTTGTTTTGGGGGGTTAGCATAGAATAGTTTTTTAAAAATGGAATCTCAACTTTTTTTAGTAAGTGTAGGTGCGATTCTGGCCTGTAAATAGAAAACACTAATTAGTTAACAGCACAAGGGCTCTTTTTAAGCCCTCGAAATGTATGTTCTGTCTTTGTTTTTGTTTTTATTTACCATGTGCTCATGTAATGTGTTTGTTTTCAAAGGCAGGAGATGCTGCATGCTTCTACGATATAAAGTTGGGTAGGAGGCGGGTAGAGCACCATGATCACGCTGTTGTGAGTGGAAGATTGGCCGGAGAAAATATGACTGGAGCTGCTAAGCCATACTGGCATCAGTCGATGTTCTGGTAATAGTTCTGTGCTTTATGGACTGAACTGGTTAGAACACAGAAGTAATGGAACCGGAGTTACAGTTTGGTTTCCGTGTGGGCCAGTTAGCCTCATACAGAGGGGAGAAGACTTCCCATCATGTTCCCATGCATTCTGCACCAAAGCAGCTTTCTGGTAGAAGGCCCCACCTGTCAGTTAAGCTTACAGGTGAATGAGTGGAGGCGTCATCAGCACTTCTGGTAAAATCAGCTTGGGGTTTTGAGCTATGGTCGGTGGTACAAATGTGTGCTCTTAGCTAGAGCTGGCGCTGTATTGTCATTTGTTCTTTGGTGCTAATGAGCCCAACGTACTGTCAGAAGACAGTCCATGGGCAACCGGCTGGCTCAGTCAGTGGAACATGCAACTCTTGATCTCGGGGTCATGAGTTTGAGCCCCATGTTGGGTGTAGAGATCACATTAGACAGCCCACTCAAGACCAGCATTTCAAAGTCAGGCATCTGTAGGCCGTTCTCTGGATAGCAAAAAGTTAGCAAGGGACATTCCTGAGTGCTGGCATTGACCTTACTTGGCACACTCTCCTCTCGTTGCTTTGAAAGATGGGATACATAAAAAACTTCAGGATTTCAGAAGCCTCTAGGCAGTTTCTATTGGGGAAAATTTTCAGCTGGTGAGAATACATTTCAGGAAAATCACACACAGTTTTGTGAGCAGGCAGCAGAATCATAACAGCTGGGTTTCAGGGTCAACACCTATAAGATAATGCAGTTAGGAACAAAAGAGTCCATAGCTAGATAATTTTCAGTTAGGTCTCCGGACCAGCATCCAGGAAGTCATTGTAGACCGTTCCCTGAAGATACCAGTCCAGTGAGCTTCTGTGGTCAAGAAAGGACAACGTGGGAATAAAAAGCAGAGCATAAGGAATTTAGTTCACGATATTCAAGTAGCATCATAAGGGGACAGACGGTAGCTTATGCCTGTGGTGAGCACTGCACAGTGTGTAAACCATCAAATCACTAAGTTATACACCTGAAATGAGTGTAACACGGTATGTCCACTGTCTTTAAATTTTACTTACTGACTTACTTACTTAATGATGCCAAAAGGTAGAGCACCAGAAACAAAACCATGAGTAGTAGCCTCACGTGATTACAAAACCATCGTGTGTCTGTGCCACAAATACTCTTGGAAGTTCCTGGCATAGTAAAAACTGTGTGATGATGATAGGAAAAGTTTCCAAGAAGATTAAAATAAAACCTTGAAAATGAAGGCTCAGAGGAAATACTGTCCATTGATGAAACTGTAAAAGATCTCAGATTCTGAGTTCTGTAAATACGGAGTACCCTTTAAAGCATCAGAAAGGCAGTTTTAGGTTGAGTTGAAAGAAAGTAGTGAATAGTCAATTTGAAGAACCCTTCACCCCCCGGGGGTAAAGGCATGGATAAATTTCCGAAAGTGTAGATCATCGTATGGTATGTGATAAGTATAATGGCTTTTTAAGGAAAATTAAAGCTGCTTTGGAATAGGAATGCTTTCTCACCATTGTCCCCAGATGCCCTGGCAAGCAGACCGATCAGTTTGGCATTTCCCTTGCTGCACATACCAAGTTCTTTGGTTGGCATGAACCAAAGTGTGGTGTCTTAGAAAAAATTTAAAAATGTACCACCGTGTCATTCTTTGCAGCCTCTTGACAAAACACCCTCTTCTCTCTCCTTCCTTAGGAGTGATTTGGGTCCCGACGTTGGCTACGAAGCTATTGGTCTTGTGGACAGTAGTTTGCCCACAGTCGGTGTGTTTGCAAAAGCAACTGCACAAGACAACCCAAAATCTGCCACAGAGCAGTCAGGTAAGGAAGCCCAACTAATTCTCTGGGTAGAGTGTCGAGAAGCACTGGTCCAAATTCTCCTGAACAAGGGGTTTCTGTATTGACCAGAGGGCACTGTCAGTGAAAGCCTTTCTTCATGTTGTGCTTTAAAATAAACCCAACCCGTAGTCCTCACTCTTTGGTGGTCTGAGAGCTGGCAAAATCAGGTATCCTGGTCCGAGCGTAGACTCAGATGTGGTGGGTGTTCATCCTAGCCTCCGGGCAGTGGCTCTCTCAGCGACACTGGTTTAGTTTGCCTCGAGGGACTGGGAAGCCCTGTGCACTGAAGAAAACCGGAACTTTTGTGATTTTTATTTTTTAATTTTTTATTATCCTTATTATTATTAGCCTCCTGCTAATCCCAAGAACTTCAGTGTAGGACCTGTTATTCTCCACAGACCCTGGGCAGGGAAAAACTGGGCTGAGTAATTCTTGAGCTGCCTGTAATTCCATTTGTCGTGTCTTAGTGCCAGGTTTTCCTCAGACGGGAGGCATCTCTCAAGGAATGAACTTCTCTCCCACACATGACTCTTTCATTAACTCTTAGACCTGTTCTCTCTTCCTTCCATGACCCCAGCTGAAGTTACTTAGCCTCCATGTCCTCTTGTCAGAGTCGTCCCAAGAACAGGTTGCTCTTGAAGGAGAGAACAAGACATTATAAGGACATGGAGGTCCTTTTCCTGTGTAATCCAGGTGGATGACATACACCCACTCCTTCATCTGGCGCTCTCCAGAGAAGCGGATCCAGGAGAGGGAACCGGGGGCTTAGAAACTCTGGGGCACTACTCTGTATCCTGGGCAGAATTGTTCAGAGCCAGCCTGACAGTTCTCAGAGGACAGCATGCCCCCTCCCCAGGAGGAAACCCCTCCGCTTCGTTTTTCCATATGGAAGTGCGCTGTCCTGCTTTGGCCAGAGGGCCTCTCTAGCAGCACTGTCCAGTGGACCTTTCTGCTCTGCCCACTACCTTAGCCCCTAGCTGCATGTGGCTTTTTAGCACTTGAAATGTGGCTCGTGCAAATGAGTACTGAATTTTACATTTGATTCAATTTTGGTTAAAATTGATTAAATTTTCATTAACTTTTAACGAATTTTAATTGAAATTGCTGTTTGTGGCTAATGGCTACTGTACTGAATCGTGCAGCTCTCAAATGTTCCTCAGAGGATAAGAGCAAGTCTTCTGCAGTTTGAAGAAATCCAGATACCAGTAAATAATCCACAGCATACATTTAAAATGAAATGGTGGGGTGCCTGGGTGGCTCAGTGCATTAAGCCTCTGCCTTCGGCTCAGGTCATGATCCCAGGGTCCTGGGATCGAGCCCCACGTCAGGCTCCCTGCCTCTCTGCCTACTTGTGATCTCTGCCTGTCAACTAAATAAATAAAAATCCTAAAAAAAAAAATAAGAAATGGTAAGGGAGGCAAGTTCTGGGTCAGACTGACGCCGTGCCCTGGAGCCGGCAAGGAAGAGCTTTTGTTGGCTTTGCCGATGGAGAGGAGCTGAAGAAGGCTTTACTTTCTAAGTGCTTACTACGGGGGCATAAAAACAAATCCTCTAGGAGCAGCTTGAAGCAGGTGTCGAAAGATACTTGCCTTCTAGAATTTCCTAAGTTCATAACTGACTCTCATTTTGATTTTGTTTGTTCTGGGGATTGGCCACAGGGACTGGTATCCGCTCCGAGAGTGAGACAGAGTCTGAGGCCTCAGAAATCGCCGTTCCTCCCAGCAGTCCTGCAGTCCCCCAGGCCCCTGCCCAAGGGGAGGACTACGGCAAAGGTGTCATCTTCTACCTCAGGGACAAAGTGGTGGTAGGAATCGTGCTGTGGAACATCTTCAACCGAATGCCAATAGCAAGGAAGGTGGGTACTCATCAGAGCTCCTTGAGGAAGATGGGACCTGTGGGCCAGAAAACGCGCCCGGGACGTCATCGGGTGCCCTGCTGCGCATTGTCCACCTGGGTCAGACTGTGCCTAAGCAGAACAAAGGTGTAGCCTTGGCTCAGGAGCATTTCGTTTTTAGTTAGGACTTGGCTGGGTGGCCAGGGAGTTGGCATACACTCATTTGGGGTTAACAGAGGGCTATTCCCACAGCTCCCAGGGCGATGTGGGGGTTGGCCCAGGCCCCCCCATTGTGCAGGCTGGCCTGGCGCACACAAAGCAAGTCAGTGACCCACTGTTCCTCTCTCCCTCAGATCATTAAGGACGGTGAGCAACATGAAGATCTCAATGAAGTAGCCAAACTCTTCAACATTCATGAAGACTGAAGCCCCCCAGTGTAACAGGCAAGCACTTTGCTGTCCCTGACAGCAGCTCAGATGAGTAAAGGAGCGTTTTTTATTCAGCACACTTCCTCTGTATGTATGAGTTTGAATGGTAAAGCCCTTTGTGAATATCTCAACCATGTAGGCAGATTCTTAATGTTCACATCACTAAATAAAACCTGATTCTTCTAAATTAAATTCTGTTCTCTTTGAAAGGGAACGGGTGGGCGAGGGGAGGAAAGTTGTGCATCTCAGCGAGCAAGCACACTGGAGTTCTTACCAAGTGCATGATTTTTCTCAGCCTCGTATTCCCTGCTCCACATTCAGCTGCTTTCAGTTCCCTGAATGTGTCTCTGGCCCCATCCACTGTTAAATGAGTGAACACAGAAACACATGGAGCAGACTCTGCTTTACCTGGAACAGTTCCTGTCGTCCCGCTCAGAACGGGCTTGGACCCGCCAGGGGCCAGAAAGGTCACTTACTGCCGAAGAAACAAGGGTTCAGAGACCTGGTGCTTCATGGCTAAACCTGGAGACTGAATCCTTGAGGGATTGTCATCTCTCAACTCCCGTCTCTCAGTCCTTCATGCCCCGTCCCTCAAACTGGAAATCTGCTCTTCCCTCACCCTTTTTGCCTAAAATAGGCTTATAGACACACCTCATTCTACAGATGATTTCCTGAGAACAGAAGTGAGGGTTTCATAAATCAACTCATTTTTTAAAAATTTCAAATGAACTTTTAAAAATCAAATCTTGGGGCACCCAGCAGGCCCAGTGAGAAGAGCATGTAAGTCTTCATCTCAGGGTCATGAGTTTGAGCCCCACATAGGGTATAGAGATGACTTAAAATCTTTTTTTTTAATCTTTTTAAAAGATTTTATTTATTTATTTGACAGAGAGAGAGATCACAACTAGGCAGAGAGGCAGGCAGAGAAAGAGGAGGAAGCAGGCTCCCCGCCGAGCAGAGCCCGATTCGGGGCTCGATCCCAGGATCCTGGGATCATGACCTGAGCCGAACGAAGGCAGAGGCTTTAACCCACTGAGCCATCCAGGTGCCCCTACTTAAAATCTTTTTAAAAAAAGAAATAGCTGCACTAGGACAGGTTCTCACTATGTATGCAGGTTTAGTGAAATATGATCTGATCCATGGCGCATCCACATCCATATGTTGAAAACTCACTGAGCAGCCTATGAAATAGGACTGATTCTGTGGTGCTCATTGCTACTTACAAAGACGGCTGTGGTTCTAAGATCCTGAAGCAGTTCACAAATCCTCTTTTAAAAGATCAAATTGCGATTTGTCTTTCTTTAGTCGTATGTGCAATTTAGTCTAATTTTTTGACAGTTGTTATCCTTGTATAGCATGTCACTGTACTTCAGCTAAGTAAAATGAAATGATTTATTCATCTAGTCAGTGTTCCTTGACTGCCTGCTGTGAGTCAGGTAGATGTCAGAATAGGAAGATGAAGGAAACGTGGCCACTTCAGGAACTCCTGGCTTCAGTGAGGAAGGCAGACACATGAACACAGGAGTATCATTACAGATGTGTCCATAGAAAAACACAAACTACTGTGGACACGCCAAGAATGGAGATCAGCCAGAGCAACCATCCTCAGTCAACTACTGATGCTAGATCGCTTCCTTTTCTCTTAAAGATTTTATTTATTTGACACAGAGAGAGAGAGAGACAGCGAGAGAGGAATACAAATAGAGGGAGTGAGAGAGGGAGAAGCAGGCTTCCCCCTGAGCAGGGAGCCCAATGCAGGACTCGATCTCAGGACCCCGGGATCATGACCTGAGCTGAAGGCAGCTGCTTAAGGACTGAGCCACCCAGGCACCCTGCTAGACCACTTCCTAAAGCGTCAGTTAGTTCATGGCCTCCCAGCTGTGCCTCCAACCCCCAGGTGAAGAATGTACAGTGACTCCTTGTCATCAACCATACCGGGTCCAAAGTCTTCCACAGAGCTCCCGACCTCAGCCCTCCCTGCCCCCATCCCGCCTCCTTCCCCACAACAGACTCATGCACACATACACATCTGGTTTATTCACACCCTTAAACTGTTTGTGCTCACCACATCTGGAATGTCATCACTGCTCCCTTTCACCTGTCCCCTCTTGCTCACCTCCCAAGGCCCAGATGAAATTGCACCTTGGTAACGTGGTATCAATTGGATTAGTGCCCGTGCATGATTTCATGTCTGAACTCCAATTGCACCTACTACCTTTGAACTTGATTGTTCATTAAGTCATTCTCTGCATCATTAAGGTTCACTCCCCGAATCAGTAGTAAGCTATCCCAGAACAGAGACTTTTTTTGTTTTTCTCAGAATGAGGATAATGTGCCCCATCCCCCCAAACCCCAGCGGAGTCCTGAACAAGTCCTTCGTCACTTGGTTGGATGATGCTAGATAACAGGGCTTGCTGCAAAAACGACCCTCTGCCTTGGAACCTCTGTTCTCTGTAATCCAGGTTATCAGACCCCCATTACTTCACCCGCTGCTGAGACTTGCCACAGATACCCAGGACACGTTTGATCTGTCCAGGCCCCCAAGGATTGCAGGGACCTTTCTCTAACCAGACAGAAGAGGGGCAGGACCAGTCGAGTTCTGGCCCCTGAGAGCTGCTGGGAGCAGCTGGGCCACCGCACAGCAGTTCAGGGCGAGCCACACCCTGCAGAGAAGGGTTGGGGCTCTGCCAAAATGCTAGGTGTTTGGAGCCCACCCTCTTGACTTCAATTTCACTTTTCTTTGCCATTTTACGAATGCTGTCTGATGGCACCTTGACACCACATCATAGTGCCTCTGAGGCACCCAGGAGACGCGCTAAAACTTCAGCTGGAGAGATGGACCTGAGCGAAGGAAGTATGTTTGACTGGAAAGGAGTCAGAGTAAGCCTCTTAGTGGAGGATGAGGTCAACATACATGACTTTGTTGTTGTTCTAATCAACAGGGCCCATTTGGGAGACAAGAGGCTTAAAGCAGAAGGGATGGGGGTGGGGATCCACAGTGACCTACTGCAGGCTGCTTCCTTGAAGGAAAATCCACGGCTTCTCTAGAGACCCATTTATACAAAGGAACACTCCCCTCCCTTCCACCCCTACCCCTTCCCTTTCCCGCTCCTCTAAAGTTTGGCTGCCACAATATCCCCTCTGTCCTTCCCTGACTCCACCTAAAGCAGGGCACCCTTACTTCCCTGGAGATTGCTGGGACCCAACCCCAGTGCCTTGCTCTCTTGAGCAGAGGGCAAGGCCTGCTGTGCCTAGAGGTGAAGTAGGACACCCCCCCCCCCCCCCGGCCTCTTTCCCAACTTATCAGGGAATTTCTGGCGGGCACAGACACATGTACACAAAACCACACACATAGACACACAGCCCAAGCCAGTGATGACGTTCCCTTGCCTGGCTGGTTCTACAGATGGGTGTGACTGGGTCAGAGTACAGGGAGGGTCGAAATATTTAGATACTGGACTGCCAAGCCCTGGTTGGAAAACAGGGATCATCTCCAAATGGATAGTTTGAGAAAGAGAAATGCAGCCCCTGACATCTGGAGGTTGGCCTGGGACTGTCAGCAGGCAGTGGTGTTGCTCCGAAGGGCCTGGTGCTCACCGTTAGGCCAGGGTACTCTATTGAATGTAAACAGATTCACAAGATGTTAGCATTGCACACAGCCACTCTGACCATGGTTGGATGCAGACGAAAACAAGGCCACTTCATAATCATGTGTGAACACAGACAAAAACATGAACGTTGCCCAAACCACAGAGATGACCAACACCCACCCACCCCCATACCGTCTCATGTGAGCGATTGCTGCTGCCTTACCAATTACCACTTGGGCCTCACTCTCGTCTGCCCTCGTAGGGGGTAAAATGTATCGAATAAGGAACCTACTTGTTGGATGATTTCGAGCTTCTTGACAGCATCCAATCCAAAGTAAAGCCCTGCTTCCTTCAGCCCTCCCCCAAGTCACCCAGCCTGGCCCAAATCTCTAATAAACCGTTCCTGGTACCCTGTTCCCGACACACCCTGTGCTTCCCCATGGTGTGCATTCCCTGGACTGCAATGAGCAGTAGCCCTAACTTGTCCAACCCCAGGAGGGTCCTGGTGCTCTTTGGCTGGTAGGCGTTGGCAATTTGGAGGTAAAAAACCAATGTATCTGCCAGAAGCCCATTGCCAGGCAGAGGCCCTCATGAACTTTGCCTCATCTTGTGCCTTCCCCAAGACGCCCCAGTGAGGCCTCTGAGGTCTGTGTGCGTCACTTGGGAAAAGCCCAGGAGTCGCGTCTGGTGTCTACGGATAGAGGTGCCTGGCTTCCCGGGCAGGTCCCCCCAACTCCGATGCCTTGGCACTTGCCATGCAGCGCAGAGATGCTTCTGGAGGAGCCCCAACCATGGGCGTTGAATTTACAAATCCACAGACTGGTGAATGCAGTTATTGGTCAGCTAGGAAACACGTACCATACGGTCACTGCATGCCACGGTGCGGTAGGCCCTGGAGATAAGAAAATGAGTAACACGTAGTCCCTGCCCTCACAACCTGATCCCACCGGCAGGGGCAGTGGGGTCCATCCCCACAACACCAGTGCTGGGAGTCTGCTGGGAGAGTTCACAAGGGACCTTCGCGATTCCTCACAGTGCTGTACTGGTCTGCTTCTCTCTAGTCTAGGCTTTTCTTTCACTGACCAAAGCACTCCATCCTATGGTTGTATCCTCTTTGTCATCTCTACAAATGAAATATGAATACGTTTACTGTGCTGAAGTGAGCCCGTGTACGGTGCTTATTACAGAGGATGGACTGATGGCTCTTCTTGCCCGAAGAGAATACACCTCTTTCTCTTCACTTTTCCTCAGCCCCTTCATTTTTGGTCCTTCCTCTCAGAATCCCTGCAGTCTCCCTTGCTTGCTTTCTTCCTCCCTGTGTGTCTTCCTCAGGTTCCGATAAGTGCTCTCTGCCCATGTTTCTGTTTTTGGTTTTTTTCTCCCAGCCGTGGAGCACAGTGCAAAGAGCACTCCTGGCTGTGAGTCTCAGCACCGCTGTTTGACGTGAATGGCCCGGGGCAGCTACTTACCTAGGTCTCCGTAGCTTCATCTGTAAACTGAGGGCAACAAACTAGATTATCCCTCTACTCTCAGTTCGAACCTCCTGTGTATAGAAAAAGTCTCTCAGGAGCGTGCGCGGGACTGTGTTCACCTTGCCATGGGCTCAGTTGTCTTTCATCTCTAAGGTCTAGAGCAGACGCTAATAGGACTCAAAACTCTTGGCAAGTGTCTCCCCACATGGCCTCTGCTGTCCCTTCGGCTCAACTAGATTTACAGGTTTGGTTTTTGGGGTTTTGTTTTTTTAATCTATGGCTTGTGATTCTTCTTTGATCCAGCAAGTTACAGCCAGAAACCCTATGACCCCTAGAAATTGCACCTTGCCTTATTTTCTCTCCATGGAGAGGTTGACAGACTAAAAACTGGGCTCCAGGAAAGGTGGCATCCTTCCGCCCCTAAAAAATGTTGACTTCAAGCCCAGAATTACCCCCAGCAAAGTTTTATGGAAGGACTATTCTTAGCCATGATCTGAGCACATACATCTCTGCCCAACCATTTAATGGTTCCCAATTGCCAACAAACACACCCTGCAGAGCTGGTGACTGGAAAGCCACCATAACCCAGAGTAGCCATCACCCTGATGCTGACAGAAGAGCTCATAACACTGTCCCTCGTGCCACATAAGGCCTGAGGCCCTAGACCAGCCTATACACCCACTTTGCTCTTGGTCCATGGCCATTTTCACATTGGTTATGGCCTTGACAGAACCATGTCCCCAAGTGCTGACAAGAGAGCCAGGAAGCTTGCAAGCTTTACCACCCAGCTCTTAAGCATAGAGACAGCTAGAAACTGTATAAAGGGAAGGTAAGAAAATCCAGCACCATGATTTGCTGGGTGGACAAGAATGCTTAAGGATCACTGCCCCACCAGGGTGAACGGGGAGTTTTAGGTGTTTCAGGGAGGCCAGCAGAGCCCCTCCAGCTTGAAGCCTTCTCTGATCAGGCCCTGAGGCCCTCAGCCACTTTGTTGAGATTCATATCCCAAACAACTGTCATGGGATTCTGGTCTACTCCAGCGGGAGTCCTCAAACTAGCCGCACAGTGGGGGTGGGGAGAGGCGGGGAGTGCTGGGAACAGGGAATCCTTGGTCTCAAAGTCGCTCCCACCTCCACCTGGACTGGGCCAGTACCGAGTCCTAGGAGAAAGGGCCACAGTGACCTTTCAAGACATCAGCTTGACTTAATGCAGGGATGGAGGGCAGCTCACGGCTCAGAACACCCTACACTTGTCCCTTTGGTCGTGCAAGCCCTCGTGGTTCCGTTCATCCCAACAGGAGGCTCCAAAGAGACCTCAGCTACCAGGTGAACTCCGGGCCCAGAGGAGGGAAGGAGGTCCCGGGGCGCCCCGCTCTCAGCAGGCGCGCACTATGTGAGGTAGATAATTACAAAAGAATACCATGGTGGGAGTTCTGCGGGAGGTTGCAAACATTCAGCTCCCCCAGGACATTCCCTGTGCGCCCCAGAAGAGCGTGGAGTGGCCGGGTGGGGACAGAAAAACGGATGTCTCCGTGGGGACTCTCGCCGGCCACTTCTCTCCCAGCTGCCTCACTGAGTCCTCCCCGGGAGTCCTCCCGGAGCCGCCCCTACTCGCCTGATGGGACGGGAGGAGGGGGGGGCGGGAGCAGGAAAGAAGGGATTGAGGGGGAAGTTTCAAGGGGTGTGCCGGGGAGGGGGTTGGATTCTCATGAGTCAGCGGAGCGGGCTCAGTGTGACTTCATTGCTTCCCGAGAAGAGGCGCCCGGGGCAGGAGGCCGCTCAGAGTGCAGCAGCAGGAGTGGAAGGTCGGAGCCCTTGCCGTCGGCGCCGGGCAGGGCGCGGGGCAGAGCTCAGAGGGGCCAGGTCGCTCGGGGCTGGGATGGCGAGGGGAGGCCGCGCGCGGGCCAGGAAAGCTCCGGGGCAGAGGAGCCGACCTCTCCTCTCCTCTCCTCCTCCTCCACCCTCACGGTCGCCAGTTCCCGCCTCGGCCCGAGACGCCGCGCTGCGCGCCTTCCGCCTGCAGGTGGCGCTGCAGAGGCGCCCTGGGCGCACTGCTGGGGGTCGGGGGTGGAGCCCGGCCCCTGAGCGGATCCGGGCTGGGAGGCGCGCGAGCCCAGAAAGGGGCCGGGCGGGGCGGTGGGGGAGGCGAGGGAAAGGCGGGAGGGGCCGCCAGAACCTCCACTGGCCCTCGGACCTCGCGCTCCCACGGAAGTGGCGGGAGAGTCCGGAGATCCGACCTGAGGCGCTAGCGCCGCGGCATGGGGCTGGCTCCTGCGTACTTCTTAATAGTCCCTTGGGCCACCTCTCCGGCCCCGCAGAGTTTGGGGCGGCTCACCTTTAGCAAAGGGATTGTGGTTTAGGGGCCGTCTTTCCTCTCCGGGGATGGCTCTCTTGACCCGCGGGCAGTAGAATGGAAACTTTGAGTCGCGTCTCGGGGCGTTGGGGGTGGGTTTCCCTGAACAGCCACTCTCTAGCCTGGCTCTCCTGAGACCCAGAATGCATCTCCTGCACCGGGATAGACTAGGGCTGGGGCTGGGGTGCAGTCTGGAACCAGGACTCAGCCTAGATGAGGGGCAGGGGTTCAGCTTTGGGCTGGATGTAAGCCTGTAAACTGATGGTTAGGGATTCTGCGCGTCTCAATTCAGTCTTTGGCAGCTATAGAAGAAAAAAAGCTAAGAGGCCCATTTGGGGCTCAAACTTACAACCCTGTTCTCAGTAGATAGAGCTTTGTGTTCTACCTCCTTGCAGGCCCTGAGCTCTAGAAGTCATGATGCTGCTGACCTTCCCGTGTTGGTTCATGGTTATGTGGTGGCTCTTTAGTTAACATATTAAAAGTATCAAGGCACAAAAATAACCTGTGGCCAGACACATTTAAGCTGGAAAAAAAATTGTTGGGGGCTGCAGCCTCAACCTTTCCAGAGGCTCCAATGGCTATTCCCATGATACAACTTAACATAGAAATATATGGGTAGGGTGTATCTCCCATTTCTGTGCCAAGACATCAAAGCCATGCACTGTGCTAGTGTTCTGGGTGCCTCTTCTCCTCTGTCAGTCAGTCCAGCTCCCCTGCTTTCAGGATGTCCAAAGCCATCTGAGAAAGTTATCCTTAGGATTTTCCATAAAGAAGAGGAAAGGGGTTAAAAAAAAAAAAAAAAGAAAAACCAACCCGAAGGATCCTAAACGTTTCACTGTGTTTCACTGTGTGCCAGGAGAAATACCGTCTGTCTCCTGCCCAGACCTCAGAGCCCGGGCCTCCTTCCTACAGGGCGGTGCCCAGCTATTCCTGGAAACCCCCTCCTTTCAACTAACCCCCTCCCCAAGGTGTCTCCTCCCAGAGCACGACCTAGGAAAAGGATCGTAGTGTCAAACTTGATGTCTCTATCCCCTTTTGGTCCCTAACCGGGCCTGCAGCAGTCCTCAGCCTGTCCACTCCCCTGATGCCCTCATGCTGGCTTCTCCTCCACGGAGCAGGGCCTGAGCTGTGGCCTCTCCCTCCAGCCTGGCCCTGTGCCCCACTAGGTGACTGGGAGAGGATCTGATATACTAATTTGTGTTAATGTGATAATGGGCGCTAATGGGGTCACGTGCTAACCACAGGCCAATTTCTAGCCCAGCCTTACAGCCTCAGCCCCCAAGTCCAGGCTGTAGGAATGGGAATTTCAGGCTGACTAATCTCCACAGCCCGCTGGAGGGGGCGGGGGAGTGGGAGGAACCGAAGCCCCAGGACGATCCCAGAGTGCTGGTGCCTCGGTTTCAGTTTCATCCTTGGCTGACACTTTCCTCCGACGAGTGGAATTGCTTTGGTTTTCCTCCAGTCCCTCTTCCCTCCCCAGCTGCCCCCCTTTTGGATCACTAGCTTCCCTCGGCCAGCCCTTCACTTCGGAGGGGAGAGATGGGAAGATAATTTGGCAGTGATGAGGAAAAAAATGTACACGTAGACACCCTCAGACACACAGGCTCACATACCATGCTGCCTTGCAGACACACACACACATACACACACACGCCCACAAACACACACACACGAGGGGACTTGCCACTCACATCCAAGAGTCAAGCTCACACACATGCATGTGTGCATGTGCGCGGGCGCGCACACACACACACACACACACACACCACCTTCCTGCCATGATTGCGCCCTCACTCACATCTGAGAGACCCACATGGACACCCACATAGGCAGACAAGACCCTATGGAGACCCATCCCACACGAAGACACACACACACACACACACACACACACACACACACGGTCTCTCACATACAAGCCAGCAGCAGCAGCCGAGTTGGATGGCTTCCTCAAAAGAGGGCTGGAAAGTTTGTTTGCTGCCAATGAAGGGGCCTAGACATTCCGTGAAATGACTCATACTGCACCTTTATAGACATTAAATGTATTTTTTTCTGGATGAGACAACAACAACAACCCTCGACCCCGACCCCCGTTGGGACGGCAGGGTGGGGAAGCTGCGTGGCTGTGGTCCTATTGGGTCTCTGTCTGGTGCCTGTCTCTCTGGCTTGTCCTCGCCTCCCTGTGGGACAGGGTAATCCCCAAAAAGCAGAATCCTCTACCCCCTGATACAAACAAACCTCAGCCCAGAACCGCCCCTTGGCAGGATGTGAAGTAGGGGGAATTCAGGCCCTCCAGGCCCCCTCACGCCCTCTCCCCACTCCTCTACTTCATCCCCAGACCCGAGGATCTGGAGTACGGCCTGGTGTCCCTACTCTGGCGTCTCAGAGATCGGGAGCCCTTCCCGATCTCTCCTTCCATCCAAGCACCCCATCCCCACCTCTCCTGGGTCTGTCCGTACTGCCACCTCCGAGCACAACTCCAGGGGTCGCTATTCACCATGTATATAACATGTAGCGCCACATGTGATGTGACTGGTGTCTCACCCACTCCCCTGAGCCTCCTGTCCGTCTGAGAAGGGAACACCCAGCTTATAGCTGCCTGTTGCCTGTCGCCAGCACACTCAAGGGGCCACAGAAATCATGTGGTGCCCTCCTCCAGGAAAGCGTTTATTTGTTGGCATCCCTCCGTGCCTCCATCCCGGTCTCTGCCCCCCCCAGCAGCAGTCCGCTGGGCCAAGGTCCCACGTTTTTCCTTGCTGGCCATGAAGGGAGGCGCCTTTGCAGTGTCATTTGGAATCTCCACAAGGGCTACAGAGCGCAGGGAGGCTGCCAGCCACACGAGGTGGGGGTTACCCTAGCAGATGGCAGAGGTTGAGGAGATAACCCCGACTCCACTGGACAGTGCCCCCAAAACTCCGGATGCCGCACTGCCTCTGATAGGTGCCCCAGAGTAAGTGCCTGTCCTTGGCCCTGGTCCTGGGGACTTTTCCAAGCTGATCCCTGGCTCCAGGATAGGGGCTAGAGGCCAGTAGACTCCAGGGGACTTGCCCTCATTTGCTGAGCACTGCTTGAAGCCACTTCTTCCTCATTTTTGGCAAATGAATCAAATGACTGGGTCCTCCTCCCCCATCCCACCTCAAAAATCTCCCACCAACCCAAGAGGGCTGGCCTGAAGGGCACTGAATCTGTTTCCTCAACACTTGGCCCACTCCCAGCAGTGCATGCGGTGGGAACAGCTCCTCCCAGCAGTCACCAAAGCCAGGATGGACATAGGGAGCACTGACTCAAGGACCGCAGCACCTGCTAGGTAACGTTGTCATCTCACTCCAGGCAGACCCCTGAACTGCCATCCAGGCTTCCAAGAACTGAAACCCAGTGGATCTCTGAAGTTTTGCAGGGGATCTTATGGTGGTGGAGCCTGTCCCAGCCGAGGCCTGGAAGGGAAATGTGTAATTCTCCATTTTAATGAGAGCAGTGTTGTGGGGGTAGGGGGGTAGGGGGTGGAACCAAGTGACTTCCCAAGAGCCTCAGCCAAAGAAGGTGGCTGACCAGATCAAAGTCACGATCTGGGAAGTTGCTCCCAACTACACCTTCCCATCTGCATGCCTGTGCTTTGGCCTGAGCACACCGGCTCCCACCCTCGTCAGTTCCCAAGATGGACCTGAGCAAGAGAAGACCATCTGGGGAAGGAACACTTGGGTATGACCTATCTCAAGGAATTCTTATCTTTCACAGTTATCCAACCATCTTTAAAAAAAAATTTATTTATTTGTCAGAGAGAGAGAGAGAGCATAAGCAGGGAGAGCGGCAGAGGGAGAAACAGGCTCCCCGCTGAGAGCCAGATGTGGGACTGGATCCCAGGAACACGGGATCATGACCTGAGCCGAAGGCAGAAGCTTAACCAACTGAGCCATCCAGGAGCCTGCGACGCAACAACCTTTTTAGAAGAAACACTTTTTATGATGCTCAGTCACCACCTGGGATGTAGAGATTTCTATTTGCCATTTGGAGCTTTCTAGGGCCTTGTCATGTAAGCCCAGTAGAGGCAAATCCAGAGTTACTGAACATTTCAACAAAGGAAGGGCTGCTGTTTGGACGGAAAGGATTACAAGGGGCTTCTCAGCTTCACAGGTGGGAGGATTTCTTTTAAACTATAACTTCTCTCTGGGCTTTTGAATATGGTTTTCATTCTGAAAGTCTGATTGATGGGTGACTTTTCTAGCTTGTGTCTGTAGTGGAAAGTCAGGGCCATGGCTACAGAATCTGTGGCACTGTGGTGTTCTGTTCTAGCCACAGGTTCGAATAGAATTTGCTGAGGCCAAGGGGTTAAAGGAAGGGGGGAAGCCACCAGCTACCTTGTCTCTAAAGAAGCTGGGGTGATTTGCAGAGGAGCATAGGCACTGCTTGAAAGAGGGGACAAAGAAGGGCTGAGAAAGCTGCCAAGGTGGAAAGGCAGGTTGAACCCAGGAGTGGTGAGCGAGCTGGTCCTGCACAGGCTATGGGCAGCCAGGAGGCCCTCTGCTCTTGGAAGGACCCAGGTTCTGAGGCTTGAGAGGACTGAATAGGAGTTGGGGCAGGGACAGGCTGGAAGGAGAGAGGCTGAGAGTGCACACTGGATGGGGCAGCGGAGCCTGGGCATTCATGGGCAACTCGAGAAGGGGAATTCCTGCCAAGTCAGGAACTGAGCCACTGGCAGAGACAGCGTGGCTGTCGTCAGGAGTAGTGATCTCAGTCGGCGGGCCCCACCTGGCTGGGGCTCACCCAATGGGCAAATGGAAGAGCGGGGAGCCGGGTGGAGAAGGGCTGGCAGGCTGGGGAGCAGCAAGGTCATCGGGAAGGGCAGCCTGGCTGACCTGGAGCCATGGGGCCGGGACGTCACTGCTGCGGCCCACGGCTCCCCAGCTCGAGGTCAGCGCAAGACTTTCATCAAGGGGGGGTGGGGTTTGCTTTGGCCACAGTTCCCAGACCCTGGGGCCGTGGTTAGTTTTCAGTGTCTGGGGAAGGTGGGAACTTACGGGATTCCCACAGGTGGACTCCAGGTCATTGGCAGGTACTTGGGCGGACACCGGTTACCTGTTAGCTCGTTGGCGCGGTGCCCTCTCCCCCTGCCCTTCCCAAGAAGAAGACTTTTCCTCTGGCTTTTCCGTGCCTTGAGGCTTCAGCTCTGGTTTAAGCCACACTCTTAGGAGGTATCCACCTTTAACCCTCAGCAGCTTCTGGCCTGGCCTTCTCAGACATTCTTCTGAGAGCTGGGGTTGAGAAAAGTTGAAACATGGATGAAGATGCTGCTGAAGGTAGCTAACATTGATTGAGGGCTTATTAGGCACCAGGCACCACTGCTGTAGCCACAGGTTATCTCATTCAATTGTCATCACAGCCTTTCTTTTCACTTTTTTAAAAAAGATTTTATTTATTTATTTGACACACAGAGAAAGATCACAAGTAGGCAGAGAGGCAGGCAAAGAGAGAGGGGGAAGTAGGCTCCCTGCTGAGCAAAAAGCCCAATGTGGGACTAGATCCCAGGACCCTGAGATCATGACCTGAGCCAAAGACAGAGGCTTAACCCACTGAGCCACCCAGGTGTCCTCTTTTCACTTTTTAAAAAAGCTTTATTTATTTATTTGAGTAAAAGAGAGTGAGAGAGAGAAAGCACGAGGGGGAGGGTCAGAGGAAGAAACAGACTCCCCAATGAGCAGGGTTCCCAATGTAGGACTCCATCCTGGGACTCCAAGATCATGACCTGAGCCGAAGGCAGATGCTCAATGGACTGAGCCACCCTGGCGCCCCAGCAGCCCGCCCTTCCTTCCTTCCTTCCTTCCTCCCTCTTTCTTTCTTCCTTCCTTTCTTTCTTTCTTTCTTTCTTTCTTTCTTTCTTTCTTCTGGATAGGGATGGGGAGAAGGGGCAGAGAGAGAATCTTAAATAGGCTCCATGCTCAGTGCTGAGCGGAGCTGGACACAGAGCTCAATCTCACAACCCTGAGATCAGGGCCTGAACCAAAATTAAGAGTCGCATGCTTAACTAACTGAATCACCCAGGCACCCAATCATCATAGCTATTCGATGTAGGTTCTTATTATCCCCAACTTAAAAATAAGGGAAGCGAAGCTCAGAGAGTTTAAGTGACTTGCCCAAAGACACACAGCTGGTAAATGGTCCAGCTGGAATAGGAAACGGGGTCTGTCTGATGTTAGGGACCACTGAACTCTTCACAAAATGGAAAAATATGTGTGTTTGTATCTATTAGTGAGTCTCAAGGTCAAGATAAAGGGAGCTTAGGGATGGCTGGGACCTACCACGATTTCGAGAGGGGAGCCTCATGGACAAGAGACCAGCAGAGAATGGTGAGGCTCCAGGATCAGGAATCCCCTGGTGAAAGCATGGCCACTTAGAAAAGAAAAAAATAGAAATCTGCTCTTGGTGCTTATTTCAGGGACTTGCTATAGGTAGGCAAGATAATCTCAAGGGCCAGTGCCAGTCCAGCCCCTAGGTTTTTCCCCAGAAAACTATAATCTGCAGCTGCCTTCACTGCCATCATCCACCACCTTTCCTGTCTCCTAGTCCTGTGCCAGAGACCACCCTTTCCCAAGGCTGGGGAAGCAGGCAGATGCTGGTGGTTGAGCAGGTCCCTGAACTTCAGACCCTTTGGCCATCCTGCCCTTCAGAGGTCGTTCCTCCTTTGGGGCCCCTTCAGCTTTCCCGCTTTCTGCTAAGGAGCTGCCAGGGCTGAGGCTTGGATGGGCCCTTCCTCCAGACTATGTAGAACCATAAGAAGTGACTATTTCCAGCCATCTCCCTCAGAGCCTCCTAGCTGTGGGACCAGGTGGAGTGTGGGGGCTTGTATGGATGCCCAGGCAGGTCAGAGGAGAGGGTAAGGGGGAGATAGCATGGGAGACTGGGGTTCAGGGCTTTAGAGAAAAGAGGTGCATGAACTTTTCCCCAGTACCCCAACTCTGGCTGCCTCTGCACCTTCTGTGGCAGTCGGGCTCCCCCCAAACCCAGCCCTTCCCTTGATTCATTTAGGTCTGGTCTCCCCCACCGGGAGCCCTAGGCTCTACTTCCCTCAGAAGTCCCCCAAACTCTCCAGTCACTCCCAAGTATACGATTTGGCCCAGGACTCCGCAGTGTTTGGCATCTAGCTCCCGAGCTGCATCCCCTGGGCATCTCCTGGCCTCACGCCCCCTGCTCCTGCTCCGCCAGCCCTCGCCCTCCCGTCAGGTCCGAACACAGCAGGCGCTCAATAATCTGGAGTGCAGTGGTGTGGGCCAAAGGCGTCAAGCCCACCGGCTTGTGTGCAGGCCGAGGGGGCTGGACACAGCCATCCAGGGTCCCCGGGGAGTAGGTTTCTCTCCCAGGCCTTGGGTGGGGGCTTCCCTCCGGGAAGGGCCCCGCACAGGGAGCCGAGAGCCCGGGGCCCGCCGCGTGCCAGCAGACTGAGGGGCGCGGACCAAGAAAGGGGTGCGCGACGTGGGCTCTTCAGGGGCCCTGCTCTTGCCGTCCCCGGGGGCGAGCGAGCCGTGAGGGGAAGGAGAGGCCGTACGGGCCCCTGGCACGGCTCCCCCTGCCGTGCTGGCGACCGCGGCGGGCCAGGGGTGGAGGGGCGCTGTTTCCACCAGGACGCCTCGTCCCTCCCTCGCTCGCTCGCTCGCTCGCTCCGTCAGCCACCCCGCCCGCCCGCGGTCCCTCCCGTCGGTCCCTCCCTCCGGCTCTTCCCTCCCTCCCGCCCTGCCTCCTTCGCGCCCGCCCCAGCCGCCGCCTGCGGGGACGTGTGTGTCTCTAGTGCAATTTCCCCTTTCGCTCGGGTGTCTCAGTGCAGGTCTCCGCCGGCTCGCGCCCCCTCCCCGGGCGCCCCCCGCCGCCCCTTCCCTCGGCGTGGCCCTCCCTGGCGGCCACCCAGCTCCCCCCCGCACTCCACCCCGCCCCCCGGAGTCGTTTTATCAGGGGCGCCGCCGTCTCACCTGGTATTTGCATCTCGCCCTCCAACTTGCCATTGGCGGCGCGACGTGTGGGAGAGCCCTGCGCCTCGCCCGCCCGGACCAGCCTGCCCCGGCGCCGAGGTGAGTCACGGGCGCGGGGCCGCGGGGGCAGGCGGGCAGGGAGGAAAGAGGGAGGGAAGGGGGAAGGGGGACGGTGGCCCCGGCGGCCGCGGGGACCGACCGGGCGCCGCGCTCCACTTCCACTTCTCCTTTCGCCGGCGCCGAGTTCCCGGCGCCACTGGCCCAGCCCGGCTTCCGAGGGGAGAAGGCGGGCTGAGGGAGGGCGGGAGGCAGCCGGGACCCTCGCCTGGGCCCCCAGAGCGGGGAGGGGACCGCAGCGACCGATCCCAGCCCGGCGACCGAGCCCATTCGGCCTGAGGTACGTCGATGGCGCCGCTTCTTCGAGCCTTCGGGGACCTCGAAAAGTTTGCCTCAGGGCGGGATCGGGGACGCTCGGGCCCCGGCGTGTCGGGGTTGGGGGCCCAGGGAATGGTGGGAGAGCCGCGGCGTGTTGAGTCCCGCCCTTGCCTCGCCCCACCGCGTGTGTCTGTGTGTGGGGCGGGGGGGGGGACTCGGGCTTCTGAGCCGGGTTAGAAACGGAATCGAATTCCCGAGCCAGGGTGGGAGGCCGGTTTTCCCGCGTCCCGGGCGCTAGGGTTCCGTGACAGGACGGATCGTGACAGAAGGGCCCCCCCGAAAGCCCGGCGCTCGAGGGCGGGAGGTCAGACCGTGCGGTGGCGGGGCTGCCAGATTGATTGGGCGGCCCCTAGCGCCTCTGGGGGGCCAGGCGCCTTAGTGTAAAGCACACACGCACTGGTGTAAAACACACGCGCGCGCGCGCGCGCACACACACACACACACACACACACACACACACACACCTATGACTTGGATCATCGGATCGCCAAAATAGAGACCTCTTGGCAGGGGCCAGAGTTTCCGTGTGAGCAAGACGCCCGCCTTCCCGCTCCCGCGTTCCCGCTCTCCCGGTTTCTCCCGCCTCTCTGCTCCCTCCTCTGCTGCCGGCGAGGGGATTGAGCCGCCTCACAGCGCGGGGTGCCATGCCGGCAGCGCCTTGTTTGGGGGAACTGCTGAGGCGGTATCCGCTTTATGAACGTCTGGTGCCTCCACCGCACCCTCTGTTGCCCTTCCCTCAGGACTGTGTGGAGGGACAAGGCCTTCCTGACCAGAGTCACCTCCTAACCCCTTGGTACCTCGGTTCAGCCAGGTTCTCCCTGGCTGCCCCCCACCCCGCCCCCACCCCGCCATGGGATTTGATGGCAGTTTGATTCCTGCCCCTCATCCCTCTGCCCGGAGATAGAGGCCTGTCTGGTCCTGCAGCTTCTTCTGGTTAATGTTTGACAGTTCATTGTGGCTAATCATTTTAATTAGCTCTTAAAGTGGGGAGGAACAGTTAACCTTGGACTTCTCGATTTTGGCCTGGTGGGGCCTCAAATGGGAGGAGTGCTGGGGAGGTGGGGAGGTAGGAGCGGAAGTGAGGTCACCACCCCAGGGCCCGAGCCACCACTGCTTGGCCCCAACAGCTGGTGGGCACGCCCATCAGGGACTCACCCCCTGCAAGCTGACCCCTGGCCTGAGTGCCAGGTTGGAGAGGGGTGAAGGGAAGAGATCTAGCTCTCCCCTTGGGGGGAGACAGGACACTTTGGCACTGAAAGTGCCTAGGGAACGTGTCTGCCTGGTAAGAATGCAAATCCCTCTTCACAGTTACACAGGGCTTTACCGGTTAGAAAGCACTTTCTCAACAACCATTGGTTGAGTAGACCCAGAGCAGAAACAGCCTAGCGGATGAGCTGTCCTGAGTTAAATGAAATACTTAACTATCTTGGAGGACTTGTTATCCTTGCTGGTGTGGGGAAGGGGCTGCCTACGTGTGCGTGTGTCTGGGGCTGTTCAAAGCCTGAGATGTTTGGGGGGGGGGTTGAGCAGGCTCCACCTTGCCACCCTCACCCAGCCTCTAGCTGTGAGCCGAAGGAGTGGCTTGTTTGCAACTATGTCTGGCATTCCTCCCACTGCTGCACTGTTTGCTCGATGGTTGCTCAGGAACTGGCGCCCACCCCTGGACAAGCTGGGGGCCTGAAATCCACTCTCCCCCTGCCTAGTGCTAAGTGGTGGCACAGTGGCTTCTGTCTTCTCTGTCCTGTGTTGGGATCTAAAAATCAGGGTGCTGTGGTCTTTCTTTCATAGGCCTGATTGATAGATTATCCCAAATGCCCCTAGCCTGCAAAATTCAGCGCTTTCCTCCCTGAAGAGGCCCAGCCAGGTGCAGGCTGAGGGGATTGCTTTCCCAGGGAAATCCCTGCTCCTAAGCTTGGCCTTGGGCCTTCCCACCCCCCCCCAACCCCACCCCCAACTTTCTCATTTTACCTTCCATCCCTAGAGCCAGACTGTCTGAGTCTAAAACCCAGCTTTGCTATTTACTTAGCTATGTGATTCTAGTCAGTTGTATGCCTCAGTTGCCCCATTTGTCAAGTGAGCCCTGCCTCATAAGGTTGCTCTGAAGATCAAATCCTTCAATACACATAAGCTGTTTGTTAGAACAGTATATGGCACACAGTGAGCACCAACTAGCGTGATGGTATTATCTGATACAGTGCCGAAAGCTCATTCCACTCAACAAACATTTGCCAAGAGCCAGTCCCCATAGCAGGCATCCCTGAAGTGGCAGTGAGAAAACATGGAGGTGAAGAAGATGTCACATGCCTTCCAGGACTGTGTATAGCTTAGCTTCTGTTGTAGGCCAGAGTTGGGGTGAAGGGTGTGGGAGGGAGACAGGGAGAGCATCTAGGTCATCTGTATAAATAACCATAATTCGAAGTCAGGCTGGAATACTTGAGCTAGTGTGGGGAGCTGGGCGTCCTAGACGTGGAGGCTTCTCCTTGTCTGGGGACTCTGGCTGGTTTCCAGTCTGAATGCACCGTCTGAACTGCTTTGGGAATTGGATGAATGACCGGGAAAGGGAGACCTGCTTCCTTGGTGGGCTGTAGGTGTCGTGATTTGTTGGGTGCCGGGGCAGGATAGCATTACTTAGTGCCACCCCCAAACGCCCCTCTAGGCTTCTGGCACACCCCCACGACCTCCTGGAGGTCCCCTGCGGAGCTGGGAAGGACTTTGGGCAGCCTTCTCTTCTCAAGCTTAGGTCTGACCCCAACCTGGGCTTGGTTATCTCTCCAGGATTTCTAAGCTGCAAAGAGGTTTCTGGCTTCACTGCCAATTTATTCCCTTTGAGGTTCTCAGACTGAAAACTAGTTCTGCAGGGGAGAAAGGAAACTCATCCAAGGTACCCAGAATCCCATGGGCACTTTCCTAGAGGTCAGGGGCTTTTCTCATCAACACCAACCTGCCTGCAAATCTCTGGCCGCTGAGCCTCACATGGCCAGTAATAGTGGCCGCGTCAGTCATGCCCTCTAGCTCCGGCCCCAGTGCTGGTTGCCAAGGAACTGCTGGTCGGGGTGCTCGAGAGGGTTCTGACCTCACAGGGGCTGCTGAGTTTCAATTCAACAGCCATTTATTAACACCTACTGTGTGCCCAACCTGTGCTAGGCACTGTGGAGGAGACAAATGAAGGAGGTGGTGAGGGAAAGATGACTAAGACACTGAAACAATCAGAGGCGAGGACAGGCAGCCAGGTCAGTGGCTGGTCAGGTGCTAATTGTGCTCCTCGGAGTAGGGGCCAGAGGCGGCCAGAGCTCTGAGGTCGGCCGCTGGAGGAGGGAGGGAAGGCTTTGTGAGGCTCGAGCTAGACCTTGAAGGGGAGGGGGGGCGGCGCGGGGGAGATTTGGCTGGGCAGAAAAGGGAGAAAAGATGCCTTTCTCTGTCTTCCCTGTCCACCGACTGACCTTCGAAGCCTGGATAATTGTTTGGCAAATGCATGGCACATAAAAGAACAGGTCAGCCAGTGTGGGTGGCTCAGCGCAAACCCCCGATCTCCACTCCAGGAGATAGAAAGTGGCTGGCCCAGACCCGGAGCCCAGGGAGCCCTGCGTGTATGGATAAGAATAAGACACAAAGGGTAGACAGGCTTCCTTGCCACCCAAGCTGAGGGGATTTCATTTTGAGTCCACCCCCCCCACCCCACAGGCCCTGGAGGAGGTGGGTGGAGAGAGGGGAAGAGAGGTAGAGGACATCAAAGGGACAGGAAAACTGATGCGCCAGTGGTGTTCAGAGCAGGCATGGGCTGGTTGGGTCCTACCTTTCCCCAGGATTCTGAGATTTCTCTGAGAGCCGGGAGGTTCAGGTGGAGGACAGAGATTTTCCTTTCTTCAGCCAGTTGGGAACCCAAGAGTCTAGAGAGTCCCATATGTTTCTGCCCAGACCACCCGGGCAAGGGCAAGGACTAGCCATATATTTGCTCTGCTACTTCTGTGTCTCCCATGGCTGAGTGGAGAGGGGAACTTGGCTCTTGTTGCATTTCACTGGAGAAAAACACCGGGACACACCATATCCTCCCCTCCCCCGCATCATTTTCCCTCTCTCACTGCCCTCTTTCCCTGCCCCCTCCCCAGCACGTTGCAACACTACAGGGACACACCGGGAGTGCCCTGACTTCTTGGCTGGGAAATCATGTCCTAAGGTGAGTTTTTTGGCAGAGACCCCAGCCTTCTATAGGAGGAGAAGGAGGCTCAGAGAAAGGTGTTTCATGCAGGAGGGTCTGCAAGGGAAAGTGCTGGAACATTTCTTAAACCAACAAGAAAGAGGTTAAGCAGCTTGCTCAGGCTGAGCAAGCTTTGCCTTAGGTTCCCACTTTCCTGATGGACCATTTTATTGTCCCAATGCCGGTAACTTCCAGCTTCCCAGTCCATCTGGCCTTCCTGAAGCTTCCTTTCCTCTTCTAATCTAACCCAGCATCCTTCCAGAGAAGTTGGGTTGTCTTGGGGTGGGGGGTGGGAGGCACGGGCTCTCTGTGTTCTCATTCCAGACCTACTGCTTACTGACTGTGTGAGTATGGGCTAGTCACTTAACCGTGCTGGGTTCTAGTACCCACCTCACAGGGTCGTGAGAGGGAGGACTCAGTGAGATGCTGCACATGAAGTGCTTAGCATGGTGCCTGGCACATAGTTACTGCCCCACAGGTGTTAGCTGTTGTTATTCCCGTGGCTGTTGTTGTCACTTCCCTTCACACAGCCTTGACTTGGCCAGCTCCAGGGAGCAATCGCTTCTCTGGCAGCATTGGCAAGGCCTGCCGTACCCATTCTGAAACTGAGAGGGAGTTTCCTCATCTTTCTGCTACCCCTTTGTTAAGTCTGTCATCACACAGGAGAAGGAGGGGACGTGTGTGCGGAGATGGATGTGTGGAGAAGATGTGTGTGCGGAATAGTCTTTCTGAGTGGCAGGCAGTGGTGCCGTGAAGAGCAAAAATCAAGTCCTTCATGTTTTTATTAACATTGCCATCTTTATCTCTTCACCACTCTCGTCTTAAGTATCATTTGCTACAGGAATGAGAAGTTAGTTCCTTTGAGAGAAGGCCTCAAAGGCCTTGCATCCTGGACAAGAAATTAGCAATCATCGGTCTCTTGTTTTTACCCTGCTGAGTGTAGAATTCTGGGAGCCAACTGACCAACCACTCCTCACTCTCTCCCTCCTTCACTAGAATTTGAATGGATGCGTCCATTCTTGTCCAATGCCCAGAGGCTTTGGGTTGGAGCTGGGCACTGTGTTTGCCCAGAAGAGTTCCCAAGGAGCTGTGCGCCCTCCCCATTCGAGGCCTCCCAGAAAGTACTTTGGAGGTTCCATCTGCTATCAGATGGATTGTGTTTGCCCAGGAAGGACTGGATCACCCATGGACCACCCCTGAGCCACTTCACTCTGTCCGTTGGTCTCCGCCCCTCAGGTTAGAACTGCTAGTCCTTGGAGGATGGGAGAGTGGGCAATTAGTCTTAACCTCCCCAAATTCCCGATGACCTGATAGCAAGGAGGTACTTAGACATAGATTTAGTAGATAATTTGTCTTTTTCCCATAATGCCCCAGAGGATAAAAGAGGCTAGCTAGTTCAGGTCTGCTGATTCTGTGAGAATCCGTGCACAGAAAACACCTGTCTCATTACATTAGGTGACCACTTTCTTGGTGCCCTACTGATCAAAAACAAACAAACAAACAAAAACCACCACAGCAGGACCAGCCTCCTGCTCTGAAGGATCTTTTTTTTTTTTAATTTTTTTATTTATTTGGCAGACAGAGATCACAAGTAGGCGGAGAGGCAGGCAGAGAGAGAGGAGGAAGCAGGCTCCCCGCTGAGCAGAGAGCCTGATGTGGGGCTCAATCCCAGGACCCTGGGATCATGACCTGAGCTGAAGGCAGAGGCTTTAACCCACTGAGCCACCCAGGCGCCCTGCTCTGAAGGATCTAAACCCAATTCTAGAGCTGTAGTAATACACATGCACTTAGCCCCACAGTGAGCTATTTGCATATCATAATATGGTTGCCATTGTAGTGATAATTAGCCCCTCTGTCATGGTACATAATTATCCTTTCTTTTTAGTGATTAAAGAGCAATTCAAGACTGTGTGGGATTAAGAGACTCTAGTCTCTTAGCAAGTTTGATGATTATAATACAATATCGTTAGCTATATTTACTATTCTGTTTATTTGAGCTCTAGGGCTTATTTACTAATTGTAATAGTTTGCATTTTCTAGAGTTTTATATAATGGAATCATATACCACGTGTACTCTCTTTTTGTATGGTTTCTTTCATTCAGCATATTTAAGATCTGTCCATGCTGTTACATCCATCATATTTCATTCCTTTTTTATTGCTAGGTAGCATTCCATTGTATGGAGATAGCACATATTATTTATTCATCAGTTGACGGGCATTTGGTGGCTTTCCCCCACCCCATGTTTGGCTATTACAAACAAAGCTGCTGTGCACATCTATGTACAAATCTTTCCATAGCTATATATGTCCTTTCCTTTTGGTTAAATACACCTAGAGGTAGAATGGCCGAATCATACAGTAGTTGTAGCTTCAACTTTTTAAGAAACTGTCAAACTGGGATGCCTGGGTGGCTCAGTGGGTTAAGCCGCTTGCCTTTGGCTCAGGTCATGATCCCAGGGTCCTGGGATCGAGTCCTGCATCGGGCTCCTTGCTCAGCAGGGATCCTGCTTCTCTCTCCGCCTCTGCCTGCCTCTCTGCCTGCTTGTGTGCTCACTCTCTCTCTCTTCCTCTCTGACAAATAAATAAATAAATAAATACAATCTTTTAAAAAAATTTTTTAAAAAAGAAGGAAACTTCAAACTGTTTTCCAAAGTGATTGTACTATTTCACATTCCCACCAGTCATTTGTGAGTTCTAGTTGCTCTGTGTCCTCACCAACACTTGGTGAGTCTTTTTAATTTTAGCCTTTCTAATAGGTGTGCAGTGGTATCTCATTGTGGTTTTGTTTTTTTTTTAAAGATTTTATTTATTTATTTGACAGAGAGAAATCACAAGTAGTCGGAGAGGCAGGCAGAGAGAGAGAGAGGGAAGCAGGCTCCCTGCTGAGCAGAGAGCCCGATGTGGGACTCGATCCCAGGACCCTGAGATCATGACCTGAGCCGAAGGCAGCGGCTTAACCCACTGAGCCACCCAGGCGCCCTCATTGTGGTTTTAATTTGTACTTCCCTAATGATGTACTTACTTATAACCAGTATATCTTCTTTGGTAAGGTATCTGTTTAAATCGTTTGCCCCTTTTTGGGGCGCCTGGGTGGCTCAGTTGGTTAAGCGTCTGCCTTCAGCTCAGGTCATGATCTCAGGGTCCTGGGATAGAGCCCAACATCGGGCTCCCTGCTCGGCGGGGAGTCTGCTTCTCCCTCTCCCTCTGCCGCTTCCTGCTTATGCACTCTTGCTCTCTCTCTCTCTCTGTCAAATAAATAAATAAAATATTTTTAAAAAATAATTTTTTTTTGCCTTTTGAAAATTGATTTGTTTTTCTTGTTGAGTTTTGAGAGTTCTTATATATTCTGGACACAAGACCTTTGTTCTTGCTTTGTGAAGGTTTTCTCTGAGTCTCTGGCTTGCCTTTTCATTCTTTTTATAGTGTCTTTTGTAGAGCAGAAGATTTTGATATCAATGAAGTCCAACTAATCAATTTTTACTTTTGTGGTTCATACTTTTGGTGAGGTCTCTAAGAAGTCTTCACGTAGCCCAAGGTCACAAATATTTTGTCTTATGTTTTCTTTTATAAGTTTTTATAGTTTTAGACTTTACATTTTGGTCTTTGATCCATTTTGAGTTAATTCTTTCAGATAGCGAGAGGTGTAAATTTACATTCATTTTTTTTTCCTTTTACATACAGGTACCGATTATTCTAGTACCATTTGTTGGAAAAGCTGTTGTTAGACTACTGCAGTTGTCCTTATATATGTGGGCTTATTTCTGTCCTTATATGTGTGGGCTATATTCTGGGTTTTTTTTTTTAATATTTTATTTATTTATTTATTTATTTGAGAAAAAAGTGAGTGAGAGAGAGCACAGGAGCAGGAGCAGAGGGAGAGGGGGAGAAATGGACTCCCTGCTGAGCAGGAAGGCCGGATTTCTGGCTGGATCCTAGGACTCTGGGATCATGACCTGAGCAGATGCTTAACTGACTGAGCCACCCAGGCACCCTCTGTATTCTGTTCTGCTGATTGATCTGTTTATCTTTCCACCAATGCCAGTTTTTTTGATTATTGTAACTTTATAATCATTTTTTGAAATCAGGTGGTGCTAGCCCTCCAACTTTGTTCCTTCTCAGAGTTATTTTTGCCTATTTTAATTCTGCAATTTCATATGAATTTTAGAATGAGATTGTCAATATCCTTTTCTTTTAATACTCGAATTTATCCTATTTACAGTAATTTAAAAAAATATTTTACTTATTTATTTGACACAGAGAGAGAGAGAGAGAGCACAAGCACGGGGGACTGGCAGGCAGAAGAGGAGGGAGAAGAAGACTCCCCACTGATCAGGGAGCCCGATGGGATCACCACCTGAGCCAAAGGCAGAGGCTTAACTGACTGAGACATCCAGGCACCCTACAGTAATTGTTACAACAGATATTTTATAATCATGGGTGGCCCTCGTGTAACTGTCACTTTAGAAGATTCTTAATCAGGGCACCTGGGTGGTTCAGTCATTGGGCGTCTGCCTTTGGCTCAGGTTATGATCGCAGGGTCTTGGAATCGAGCCCCGCATCAGGCTTCCTGCTTGGTGGGAAGCCTGCTTCTCCCTCTCCCGCTCCCCCTGCTTGTGTTTCCTCTCTCACTGTGTGTCTCTCTGTCAAATAAATAAATAAAATATTTTTAAAAATAGATAATGCTTAATCTTTTCATTGATATTCTTCAGCTAAAGAATTCCATAAGTTTCCAAACTTATGTATTCACAAAATAGTACTTACGTATTTTGCAAATACAAAATAGGACTATTTATTATTTGCCCTTCATTTATGAACCACATTTGGTGACTGGGCCCATGATTATCTGCTCCATACATCATTTTATAGATGTCAATCGTATTCCTTTCCAACCTTTTTTGCCTAGACAATGTAATACCTCTTTTTTTTTTTTAAAGATTTTTTTTTATTTATTTGTCAGAGAGAGGGAAAGAGAGCGAGCACAGGCAGACAGAATGGCAGGCAGAGGCAGAGGGAGAAGCAGGCTCCCTGCCAAGCAAGGAGCCCGATGTGGGACTCGATCCCAGGACGCTGGGATCATGACCTGAGCCGAAGGCAGCTGCTTAACCAACTGAGCCACCCAGGCGTCCCATAATACCTCTTTTTTAAAAAGCTTGTCTTCGGGGTGCCTGGGTGGCTCATTCAGTTAAGCATCTGACTTCAGCTCTGATCATAATCTTGGGGTCCTAGGATCAAGCCCCACCTCAAGCTCTGTGCTCAATGGGGAGTCTGCTTATCTGCCCCTCCCCCTGCTTTTGCTCTTTCTCTCTTTCTCTCAAATAAGTAAATAAATAAAATCTTAAAAAAAATGAAAATCTTTTCTTCATATAGTTATACTCACACCCCATTCTTTTTTCTTTAAAGATTCATTTTTTAAAGGTTTTTTTTTTAAAGATTTTATTTATTTATTCGACAGGTAGAGATCACAAGTAGGCAGAGAGGCAGGCAGAGAGAGAGAGAGGAGGAAGCAGGCTCCCCGCTGAGCAGGGAGCCCGATGCGGGGCTTGATCCCAGAACCCTGGGATCACGACCGGAGCCTAAGGCAGAGGCTTTAACCCACTGAGCCACCCAGGCACCCCAAGGTTTTTATTTATTTATTAGACAGAGAGAGAGAGAGAGAGATCACAAGTAGGCAGAGAAGCAGGCAGAGAGAGAGGGGGAAGCAGGTTCCCCGCTGAGCAGAGAGCCTGATGCGGGGCTCGATCCCAGGACCCCAGGATCATGACCTGAGCCAAAGGCAGAGGCTTTAATCCACTGAGCCACCCAGGTGCCCCAAGATTTATTTATTATTATTTTTTTCTAGAGAGAGTAAGTGAGCATGCAAGCCAGAGGTGGGGGCAAAAGGAGAGGGATTGAGAATCTCAAACAGACTCCCCACTGAGCATGGAGCCCGTCACGGGGCTTGATCGCAAGATTCTGAGATCATGACCCTAGCCAAAATCAAGAGTCAGACTCCTAGGGCGCCTGGGCAGCTCAGTAGATTAGTGTCTGCCTTCATCCGGGTCATGATCTGGAGTCCCAGGATCCAGTCCCACGTCAGGCTCCCTGCTCACGCTTCTCCCTCTGCTCTTCACCGTTTGTGCTCTCTCTCAAATAAATAAAATCTTAAAAAAAAAGAGACTCCTAACCAACTGAGCCACCCAGACACCCCACACACCCTGTTTTGCTGAATCATTTTCTGTCTTAGACCTGATCCAGAATCGTGAAATCTTTTCCAGAGAGTGCAGTGATCAGATCAGCACCTAATATTCCCAGGGTGGAAACAGTGTGGTTTTGTACAAAGGGAGATGACCCGATTGATCATGAACCACCTTCTCGATGCAGCTTGGAATAAATGACCCTTGCCGGTATATGTTTCCCCAAACACAGACAGGGAGCCGGAGAGGACAAGTAATGTTGGAGGCTGGGGACATTTGTCCCCCAACTCCATCCCTAGCCCCACCTTTAGATTGTAGCTCTCACATCTGTCAGGACCTGGGGTGTCTATTCTAGAGATCTCTCTTGGACAGAGACTTTATGTGAACTTAATTCATGAATGCCCAGACCTGTGGTAGAATCAGAAGAGCTAGACCTTGGTCCCATGGATTGGACGGCGCATGAAATAATTAAAGAGCAGTTCAAGCCTGTGTGGTGTGACGAGATCTCGTGGTCAAATCTGGGCTATCAGCATTTCGAAAAGGGGGCTCCATAGCTGTGCACTCTACTTCTCAGGGTATAACCAGCTCCATGGGTCTGGGGACCTTGGTGGGGACCTTGCTGTATGGGCATTATTTGATTAACCAAAACAGAGCAGCAAGGGCATGGCTGGCCTGAGAAACTCCGTGAATGAGCCTGGAATGTTCCCTCAGGGGACCATGAGGAGACCACTGGGCTTCAAGCCCAGGCTTGAGTTGGGAAATCATGGGAAACAAGGCTGAGTAGGTAGGGTGGGGTCAGACTGTGAAGGACCTTTGGAAACCAAGCAGATGAGTTCGGACTGTAAAGCTCGGCCGAGTGCAGCTGGCATGGCCACAGCCAGATCTGAATGTGTGCCCTGGAGTAGGAGTTGGCGCCAGCTCAGAGGGAGGAGCTGGGCAGAGGCAGGGCTGTGACTGGAACTTCATCTCCCTCACATCCAGTCAGTGGGCTTCCTGCTGCACCCGGTCTACTTGTTAGGTTTCGAAGGCTTGCACGTCCACTCCATACAGCTTCCTAACGGGGCCCACAGGCGGGGGGAGTAGGTGGTAAGGGCCAGATCGCTCTGTGGCTGGTGGTGTGAGGTAAGGCAGACCACTGAGAATACCCACCTGCCTCACCGACCTGCTGGGCTGCCCCACGGTTGCCCCGGAGACATTCTCTAGACTAAGACAAGGGTAGCTCCAGATGGCCTTTGTCAGAGAAAATGTGTTAAGGAGAGAGGCGACACATTAACCTAATATCACTCACTAACACATTAACATTAAATGGTTTGTGATTTTTCAGAGTGGTGGGGAAGTCATTCCTGGGGAGCGGGGATGGTGGCCTGCTACTAGGGTCAGTCACAGGAGCTACGGGTAGCATGAGGTCTGTAGTGGAGAGGGGGGCAGGAGGCCCAAGACTGGGAGAGCCATGTGACTTGGCATGCCTGTGGTTACATAGCCCATTAATGGCAAAATTGCCTTAGCAGAGGTTTTCCAAACTTTCCCACCAAAGTGCCCCAAACTATTGATTTATATCCTAGAGGCCTAGAAGGACACAATCTCATAAATTTCTATGAAGTGTGGCATTTTATCCTAAGTGCGAATGTTGCAATCTGCCGCCTAAATATATTTTCATTGATTTATCAGCAAGCAACATGGAAGCTCCTGAAAGATGCCCTGGGTTGGGAGTGTGGCTTCGATTCCTGCTGTGTGGCTTGGTCGGCTTTAGCAAGCAGGCCCTGGCCCTGTGAGACCTGCTTCTGGACAGGTCAGAATTTACACTTTCGGGATCTTCGCCCAAAGTGCCACAAGGTGTGTCCGTCACCTGCAGCGTGTTCGTTTGCCTGCTGTCCCCATCCCTGTCTCCCTCCTTGGTTCAAACTTGATGGAAAAATCTAAGCCCTTGTGTCCCCCGGGAAAGTCGTTGGACTTGCTCAGTGGTTAGCTCTGGCCTTATCCCAGCCTTTGGTGTGGGGATCATGAGACTCCGAAGTAGGCATGGATTGGCCGAGGCTGTGCCCACAGATTCCCTAGCCTTTCCCCCTCCACCACAGTCAGCCTGTGGCCCCTCATTCTGTCCCACCTTGAGCTCGGACAGTTTACAGTACTTCCAGTTAGAAAAACAGAAAACCTGCTTGTGCTCTCAGAGCCTAGCCTTGCCGCTGCTCATCTCTTGGTGGTTGAGAACAGAAGAGCCGTCAAGGCCTCCAGGCCAAAGTTATCCTTCTCAGTGACCCAAGCACCTCATTCCTGTCCCCATAGCCTGCAGATAGAGATGATGACAATGTACAAAGAATGCATGCCCTCCCCCAGCTGGGGCAAGGCGGATAAAGCGCTATGAATATTCAGGTTTCACTCTGGCAGGCAGCAAGCCTTCATCCACACCCCCTGCCGGCTAGGGGTGAAAGGGGGGTTCCAGATTATAGTGCCTGTAGTGATGAAACCACAGCAGGTAGGGCCCTGGGGAGGCTGTCTGGGCTGGGCGGGGCAGGGCAGCCAGCTGGGTGAGGCCCAGATTCCCCATGCTGATAAGACAGCCTGTAAACACCCAGCAAGGGGAGGGGGCAGAGGGCAGGCGACCAGATGGCAGGAGAAGGGGGGAACCGGAGCCCAGGGCTAGCGGCAGGAAGTGGGGCTTGATGTGGAAACATCCTGTCCAGCGGGGGCTAGACCAGTGGCCATTAGCGATCACTCCCTCCACCAAGGAGGCAAGTTCAACACAAGGTGGGGCTGCCTGGGCACCAGGCCGAGAACCTGGTACTCCACATTGCCAAAGGACATGATAAATGGGTCTCTATTATGGGTTCTTCTATCCCTGAACACTGCTGGTGGGGGGAAATCAGGACTGAGCTCCCCACGCGCCAGACCTTGGGGAAACTTAGTAGTGGAATTGTCCAAGAGAATTTGACTCTTACAGGAAAGTCCTGGTTGTCACTATCAGTGAGGAGCAACGATTGGAACGCCCAATTATGTCTAGAACCTCCTGTAGCCCTCTGAGAAGCAGCACATATTTGACACGCCTTTCTGTTCCACCTTGGAGGACTTTCTTTTTTTTTTAAAGATTTTTATTTATTTATTTGACAGAGAGAAATCACAAGTAGTCTGAGAGGCAGGCAGAGAGAGAGAGAGGAGGAAGCAGGCTCCCTGCTGAGCAGAGAGCCCCATGCGGAACTCGATCCCAGGACCCTGAGATCATGACCTGAGCCGAAGGCAGCAGCTTAACCCACTGAGCCACCCAGGCGCCCCTTGGAGGACTTTCTAATTAAAACCTCAGGGGGGCTTGCGGTGCCTGGGTGGCTCAGTGGGTTAAGCCTCTGCCTTTGGCTCAGGTCATGATCTTGGGGTCCTGGGATCGAGTCCCGCATCAGGCACTCTGCTCAGCAGGGAGCCTGCTTCCTCCTCTCTCTTTGCCTGCCTCTCTGCCTACTTGTGATCTCTCTCTCTGTTAAATAAATAAATAAAATCTTTAAAAAAAAAAAAAAAAAGAACCTCAGAGGGTTGGAGCTCATGGGGCCTTTCGCAAGGGAACACCAGACTCAACTGCTTGACTTTTCAGACGGGGACACTGGGATCCAGAGAGGGGCACTTGGTGATGCTCATGGCAGACCTAAATTGAAGCCCCTGGTCTATAGCATTTTCCACTGCCTACCCTGTTGCTTTAGGCCCAACCACCAGCCCGCATGCATGCAGGTGGCCCTGCTTTGCACACTCGCTCAGCCTCAGCATTTATCCTTGCTTAGGGCCATGGGGAGGCTGATAGAAGAGATCCTCAAAATCAGAAATTGGACATCTGGAGTGTGGCCTGAACTGCTCTGTCAACTTGCATGTGGCCTTGAGTGAGCTGCTGCCTCTCTCTGGGCCTCATTTTTGTTTGTTTGTTTGTTTGTTTGTTTTAAATAACGGTTTAGTTAGGGGCGTCTGGGTGGCTCACTTGGTTAAGGGTCCGACTCTTGATTTCATCTGAGGTCATGATCTCAGGGTCATTGAGATTGAGCCCTGTATCAGGGTCTGCGCTGGGTGTGGAGCCTGCTTAAGGATTCTCTCTCTCCCTCTGCCCCTGCCCCCCCAAATAAAAAAATAAAAATAATAATGAATAGCAGTTTAATTCAATTTAATTCATTGCCATACAATTAAGTTATATACTCAAAGTATACAGTTCATTGGCTTCAGTATATTCACAGAATTTTACTTCCGTCACTACAATGCATTATAGAATATTGTCATCACTCCATAAAGAGACTCTGTACCCATTAACAAGTCACTCCCCATTTTCTGCCAACCTCTAGGCCAAATAAGAGATATTTGGTACAGATATATTTTGGGGAGAAAAAAACCCAGCAATCGGTTAGGTAGATAGGATAACCCAGCTTACCGGGAACTTAGGAAGAGAATCTACCTCAGTCTACCTTGAGAAGAATAGGGTGGGCCTGGCGATAAGCCCCTGGCCACGGGCCTGCCATCTATGAGGTGCTCAGGGCTGACTTTCCATAAATATTTGAATAAACATGTGAATCAGTACCCCGAGAGATAAGAACCCAGACTAACATTATGTGTAAACTGAGAGCAAGTGTATATTTATGGGGCAGGGCCATGACATGGCCACCCCAGGTCTGGATCCAGGAACTCTCTGGAAATGGTAGGCCCCTTGAGGTGGAATAGAGTCAGCATCCTTCATCAGTAGAGCTGGAAGCCTCCCATTCCGCTTCCCCTTCCTTCATAGCTGGCTCAGCTTTGTCACCATTTGGGTGCAGACTTGGCGCAGAACGTTAGGGATCACTTCTTCGATGAAGCTTTGATTGGGATTGAGGCCGTAGAGGAGGGGGTGGGTCACAGACCTGGGAAGCTTTTGTTGAAGGAGCATCACAGAGGTTCTGAACCTTCAAAGTTGTGTGTTGTGAGCGAGCACTGAGCTAGGGATCTGAGCAAATGGTCACCAGCGTGGGGCCGTGGGGAAGGCCTAGACTTTGATATCGAAGGCACACAGCCTGGGTTTGAGTTCTGCCTCTTTTATTTATTTATTTATTTATTTATTTATTAACTAGGAAAATAAATTTTGTCCAGAGGAATGGGCAGATGTCTAGTCTTAGAACTTCTGGAGTTGCTTCTTGGAGCCGGCAGCCTTGCTGACCTTCAGCACGTTGAAGAGCACAGTCTTGCGCAAGGGCTGACACTCACCCACTGGAACAGTGTCACCAGTCTGGAGGTCCCTGAAGTGGGGCACTGGTGTACAGACACGTTCTTGTGGCATCTCTCACAGCAGCTGCACTTTCGGATGTAATGGGAGTAGTCTTGGTGGATGACAGTGGTCCTCTGCATCTCATTTTCATCTTGGTCAGGTGGAGACATTAACAGGAAAGGGTCATTTCTTACCAGCATAGTCGCCCTTAGTGGCCTCCTTGGGCATCTTGAAGCCCAGACCAATGTTTTTGTAATATCGCAGGACTTGAGTTTGTTCTTGCCAGTTTCTCCAAGCAGGACCCTCTTCTTGTTTTGAAAGACAGCCAGCCACTTTTGGTAGGCACCCCTCTGTTCGAACATCCGCCATCTTCTCCGCCGCCTGAGAAAAGGTCTGCTTCCATTCTGGACGGGCGGTATGACCTTGGTCATGTTACCTAATCTTTTCTGAGCCTCACTTCTGCTGTTTTTAAAACGGAACTATTAAAACAGGATTATTACCAAAAGAGATTTCACTGAAAACAAAGTTCAGAGAGCATAGTAGTTGGAAATAAACCTAGGTTCTGTCCCCAGCTCTGCCAGTGACTAGCTACTTTGTAAGGATGTTGTAAGAATTAAAGGAGATAGCCTAGATGAAGTGCTTGGCACACCGACTCCACAGCTTGTACCCAGCAGGTATAAATCCCAGCCACCTTCCCTGCGCACCACCCTGTAATTTTTTTTAAAGATTTTATTTATTTATTTGACAGACAAAGTTCACAAGTAGGCAGAGAGGGGGAGGGGAAGCAGGCTCTCCACTGAGCAGAGAGCCCGATGCTGGGCTCCATCCCAGGACCCCGAGATCATGACCCGAGCCGAAGGCAGAGGCTTCAACCACTGAGCCACCCAGGCGCCCCCACCCTGTAATTTTTACAGTTTGGCCCCTTTCTCCAGATGCAGAGGGAACAACTTGAAGTGCTATCAGAGGGCGCAAAAGAAAATCTTACCCACATTTACACAATACCCACACCCCTCTGCTCCTCCCCCAACGGGCCCATGGTGAGGCCACAGTGGCCACACCCACCATCCCAGGCCCAGCACTAGCTCAGATCTGTGCCAGCCCCACAAGCACTTGCCTTGAGCTGGCACTGATCTCAAGTGCTTCCACCCCCTCCACCCAGGCTAGATGCTCTTTCCAAACACGTGCCACCAGCTTTGAGTCGGGCTTGTAACCAAACCCTGGGCCTGGGTTTGCACTCCAGATGTAGGGAGGGGCTGGCAGAATCCCAGGTGCATATCCAGATGTTGTCTCCAAGGCCTTCTTGGTGTCCCCCATGCCAGCTGTGGATTTGCAGTATTTACTCCAAATTGCAGGGCTGAAGAAGCAGGCCTGTGTGGGGCCCTATCACTGGGGCACTGGGTCCTATTTGCCCTGGGAGGGGTGTGTGGAGGGCGAGGGGATGGGGAAAAGAGAGACTCTGTTCTCGAGACAGGAGGCGTGCCCGGGCAGGGCTCTCGGCCTAAGTCGCAAGAGGATGACCTCTAGAACTGAGAGGTATCAAGACCATCTTCCCATCCATTTTTTGTTGGCTCACCCAGTACCATCATGTCTAGGGGTCCTCTTAGCTTTTACTACTGCTGCTTGGACCTCACGGAACAATATTACCATAGGGGGGACCAGAAAGATTGGGTCTTTCCACTCCTAGGACCCCATCCCAGGCATCAGGGCTTCTAGAACTATGACCATGTAATTGTAACCTGTCCTCAGGAGGACCGGCAGCTAGGCAGAGGTCCAGGGCCTCAGGCTTCTACTGCTCCTCTGACCCTTTGCCTTGGGAAGGCCTGGCAGAGATGGTCACATGCCTGCAGGATCCCTGTCGGGCACATAGCCCCAGTGCTAGGAGCTCCAACCTTGCAAGGGCAACTGGGAGGTATTTACAAGTACAAGTCACGACACCGAATCACTAGCAGCTCTGGAATGTGATAGCTTCCTGTTCCATCACCCAGAAAATGCCGCTACCCTTGACCCACATGTACTGTAATACTTTGCTCTCCATTGTTGTCTCTGTCCATTGGTGCTGAGGACAAAATAATGCAAAATTGTCAAGTTGCTTTCAGTGTCACCTGCCCCTCCCAGTTAACCCTTACAGTCGGCCTGCTTTCTCCCAGGCTCTTGCCACAGTCCATCCCTCCATCCTGAGCCACCCGGGGCTCATCCTCAGCCCAGGTGGACATTGCCCTGAGCACACAGTCCAGTCTTTTCATCCAGTCCTGGAAGGCCAGGCTCATTCTGCACCCGCCTCCTCAAGGCGATAGCTAAGTAAGGTGATAAACCCACTTCTCCTCATCCTCTAACAGGAGAGGGTTTGGCGCAGACAGCCCCAGCTCCCTCCCAGTCCCAAGTCCCCCAGCCCAGGCAAGCTGGCAGTGGAGCTGTTGGGGCGTCCCCTTGTGTAGACAGCTGTCTCCTCAGCCTTCCTGTGAGGGATCCTCCCCCCTCCCCGGCAGGGCCCCTCCCCTCTCTGCACTCTCTGACCTGTGTGGGGCAGGGGCGGGGCAGGAGGGCCTGCAGGCCCTGAAGGGGAAACTGCTGAAACCCCTGGGACAGGAAGTGGCAGAGAGGGGCTGTTTCCTCTGGCAGAGCAGGGGTGCGGTGAGAGCTGGCCCTATCCCCTACTTGACTGCTTGTCTGCGTGGGTCCTGGGAGGCTGGGGAGAGCTGAGCACCCTTCTTTCCCTTGGCTCTGCCCCCACAAAAATGGATGCTTCTGGCCCACCAGGTCAGAGGGGCTGGGGAGGGGGGGAATGGCTCTCAGAGGAAGCCATCTCTATTTTGATGGGAGAGGACTTCAGAAAGAAGGGCAGACAGGTCAGCGAGACGGGAAGGGTGGGGAGGGGCAGGTGAGTATGGGGTGAGGGGGGCCCACAATGGCAACGGAAAACCACAGTTGGGCAGGGGAGCCTTCTGTAAGCTCTTAACTCTGAGAGAAGATCATCAGGACTGTGTCTGCTCAGAACTGTGTGAGTTGGAAATGGAATCAATTGCTGACTGTGACTCACAGGGCTAGAAAGGGCCTTAGACCATCCAGTCCAACCCCCTCACTGGGCAGCGGAGGAAACTGAGGCCCACAAAGCTGAAATGACTTGCTCAAGGTCCCAGCATGGGCAGAGCCCAGTCAGGATTTTCTTTCTGATGAAAATCTGCCGAGTTTGTGTTTGTGGTTCCACGCGTCCTTCCTGGTGCTCCTGAGTGCTCCATGACGTTCTTCTCAGAAATGAGCTTAATCCATCCATTCACACTGGAGGGGAGTGAGGCCTTTAGTCCAGGAGCAAGTAAACTTTTCCTGCAAATGGACTGTAAATATTTTAGGCTTTGTGGCCCATAGGGACTCTGTCACAACTCAACTACAATGCAAAAGCAGTCAGAGATGATAGGAAAACGAATGAGCGTAGCTGCACTCCAATAAAACTTTATTTGTGGACACTGAAATTTGAACTTCGAATAATTCTCATGTGGCATGAAATAATATTCGTCTGTTTATTTTTTTGTCCTAATCATTAAAAAATGTAAAAGCCATTCTTAGCTCATGGGCCATCCAAAACAGACAGTGGGCTGGATTTGGCATGCAAGCCCTAGTTGGCCAACCTGTACTTCAGTAACTAAGAAGTAAATCGAAGGTGTCGGGAAGAGGGGGAGAGAATATACTTGTTGGGGAGGAAGCAGGTAAGGCTGTGAAAAGGAGGTGACATTTGCTTCAGATCTTGACCACTGTGTGGGAATTGGAGCTGCAGAAATTGGGGAAGGGCACAGCAGGCCTAGGGCATGGTGTGAACAAAGGCACGGAGGTGGGGAAGTTGCTGCAAAAGTTAAATGTGTTCTGCACATGTGTGGCTTCATTGTTATTTGCCAGCCCTGGGTCTTTGGCTGCTGTCTGTTCTCACCAAAGGAAAGGGTTGGCTGTATTGAGGACACCGAGAGACAATGAGGAGGGGAAGAAGAAAGGTCACCTGGGAGTCATAGCAACTGGCTGTGTGAACTTGGGCAAGTCATTTTTCCTCCCTTGGGAGCTTGGTGTTTGCAGTTGGATGATAGGACGGATAAATGCCCTGATCTTTCAGGTCCCTTTTAACTTTGATATCCTGGGACTCTGAGTCAGGAAGAGGCTTTGAGTAGTGTGGATGAGGGGGAAGGAGGAACCCCAGGAGTCCGTGGTGACATCAGAGCTGAAGCTGCCCACACCCTGATGGGCTGTCTTTCCACCTCTGTCCTGCACGCTCCCCTGTGTGCAGGCAACACTGGATGGTCCTTTGCTTTTGTTGGCCTGGGAAGTGGCCAGTAGTGGTGGGGCGGGCGTTGGGGGTGGACATTTGGAAGGGGCACCCAGGCAGGCAGCGAACCCAGCCCAGCCCCTGCCGTCTGGGGGATTCCCAGACCTGAGCAAAGAGCCTCCGCATCAGTTTCTAGGACACGGGCTGGCAGGGGCCTTGACCAAGAACACTGTCCCTTCAATAAAAGTTATCTGACTTAATATCCTGTTGGTGCCAAGTCACAGATTAGCCCAGCTTCTAAAAAGCCCACTAATGAATTTAATTAGTCTCTGGTCAGTGTTTCCTTTTTTTTTATTTTAAAGATTTTTATTTATTTATTTGACACAGAGAGAGAGATTACAAGTAGGCAGAGAGAGAGGGAAGCAGGCTCCCCGCTAAGCAGAGAGCCCAATGTCGGACTCGATCCCAGGACCCTGAGATCATGACCTGACCAAAGGCAGAGTCTCAACCCACTGAGCCACCCAGGTGCCCCCTGATCAGTATTTCTGTTACCCCCCCCCACCCCATGGAAGCAAGCAGGCCTTCCTGGGGGCAAGGGTGGGGTGTGTACCGTTTGAGGCCACCTTTCATTCATCACATGCCACTTTCTGCCACAGTCTTGTATCTGGGATGGCAGCCTCACTGGCCAGGCCTGCTCCTTTGACCAGTAAAGGCCTGTAGAGGTCCCTCCTGCTGATGGTGTGTGTGTGTGGGGGGTGCAAAATGACTCTCCAGGTCCTCTTTTTTTCACCTGGGTTTTTCAAGATAATTCCAAATTCAGAGTGGTCCAAGGTGAGCTTATCTTCTTGCTGTATTTCCTGTTTCCATCACTTCTTATCTTTTAGCAGTCTTTACAGTAAGAACAGGCTCCACATCTTGGGGTCCCTACAACGACTGTATTACCCTATACTCTGCCATTTGATTCCCTTGGGTGGCTCTGGGCTTCACCTCCTGGGTTCCAGCTGCCCCACCGGGTCTCCTTCCACCTACTCCACTCATACACTCAGACCAAACGGATCTGCCTAAAGAACTGCTTGCCTTAGGCCCCTCCCTTGGTCTAGAATCTCCAGGAACTCCAAGTAGCTGTCTATGTTAAGTTCAAATTCCACCACCTGGTGGATCTTGGGCCTCTGCACTTACCCAGCGGATTTCCCTGACCTCCCAGCCGGTCTCTCGCCCCCATAGCCAAGCTGGTTTCCTCTCTGTCCCATGAGGTTGATGGTTGTTGGTCATGTCCTCCCTCGCCTTCGTCTCACCCCGTTATCTCCACGTCCCTGTCTTCCTGTCCATCCAGGTAAAGAGATGCTGAATATTTGACGAGTGAGTGTAGTCAAAAGGACGCAAATCAGACCAGGAAATTGAAAAACGTGTCTGAGACTAACAGCGAGTTTTCACGTGCATTAACTCACTGGCCTTGCACGACACCCCTTTGAGCTAGGGAGGATGTCCCCGTTTCACAGAGGAAGAAGGTCACCTGGCCAAACCCCAAGGCAAAACTGGATCTTCTCACGGAGAGGATCATGCCCTTATGATCTGCATAACTTCTGGGGTCCCCTCCTAAGCTGTAGCTGGCGGCCCACCATACTGGGGTTCAGTAGCTGCTCTGGACTAGGCTTTGCCTTCGTTTCTGTAGCATGTTCTTGTATTTATCTGGCTTCCTCTTCCCAGAAGAGCTTTGTGACTCTGTGGGCAGGTCCCTGGAGCAGTAGAGATGAGGATGTGGTGGCCGCAAGCACCTCCAGGGGGTGCTCTTTGGGCTTTCTCAGGCAAGGCCCCTGGGAGTCAGCTGGGGAAATAGGTTCACTTTGTCAGTAACCCTTCCCCCCACCCCCCCACCCCGACCCTCCTCCCCTGCTGGGGCTTCTGTACAGCTCTTGCCACATAACCACAACCTCAAGGGCTGGGGTGGGGTGAAGGTGACGAGGACTGGGGACTGGGAGCCCCTCTCCAAGCAAAGCAGCCTGTCCCTCTCTGCGGGGCGGGGGGCCCCAGCCCCTGCCAGGAGCCAGCCTCTACTACACCAGCAACTGGAAGCCTCCAGCCCCACCCCGTCTATGTTCTGGAGCCAACGGGGGACTTCCGGGGGCTTCACGGGGGCCCTAGGCCCCCTTTGCTCTCTGGGAGGTCACCTGAAACTCATCTTATGGATGAGTGATTTTTAATTTCCAGAGTGCTTTCCCACCACCGTCTTCATTCACCCGAAACTCCCCAGTGAGCATCTGCTAAAGCTGGCTTAACCCTCCGCCCTCCCCCACTGTAAGGATGACAGAAACCACAGCCCAGAAAGATGGCTGACTTTTCCAGGGTCTCACAGCTGGTTGGGATACAGCCAGGAGAGAAGGGGCTTCCTTCCTCCTCCCTGCAACCTGGACAGCGCCCACAGTGGGGCGAGCTTAGGGTCTCCTGGAGAAAGGGGAAGGGGGCTGCCCCCTCCTGCAGCCCTAATCGCCCCCTCCGCTGGGACAGCTCAGGGCCTGGGAAGGTAGAGGGCTGCAAAAGGACGAGGGCAGTTTGAGATGAGCTCTGGGCCTCCCTCACCGTCGGAGCTGTGGCAAGCCCTACAATGGAGGCAGGCAGTGACCCAGGGCCAAGGAAGGAAACTGGGTTTCTTGTAAATAAGCAAAGAGAAACCCCAACCAACGGGCCTTGCAAAACCTTTATTTTTTTCCTCCCCCTTCCTGATTTCATCTCAAATGGAGGGGATGGTGAAAAGAAAGGAATAGAGGAGAAGGAGCTGACAAAATAGTTGTGGCTGGGGCCCCTTCACTGGGCGCCTGCTCAGGGAGGAGGGCTCTGCTCGCTGGTCAGAGTCAAGGCTGTGGGGGAGTCCCACGGGTGGGTTACTTCTGCTCAGTCCGTGGCTACAGCCTGGACCCCTGGCTCTGGCCCTCTGGCTCTTAAATACAGCCCACTGGTCACGTGGGACAGCATGCAAATTTGCTTCTGGATGACTATTAGCCAGAGGAGGGGCTGTTTTTAAGTAGAGGGTACAGCTGTTCCTGGGGTAGTTTCCATTTTGTTTGTGGTTGTGGGGGAGGGGCGTTGAGAGAGTGGGAAATGGCATGGAGGAAATTGTCACTTCCTTTCCAGAGAATTCCAGAAAGGTTTCATGGAGGACTGGGTATTTCAGGAGTGAGGGCTGGCTCTGAGAGGATGAGGAACTGGAGAAGGAGAACTCTGCTTTGTGGCCTGGCTGACCATCAGCCCCCATGTTTCCTGGCGTGCGTGGAAATGCCCCGGGTGTTACTAGCAATTCTGTGAGAGCCACTGGCTCAGCTGACCGGGTGTAGATTTAAACTCGCTCCACAGAGACCGTGGATGTGGCTTTCACATAGGGGCTGCTTCCTCTATGCAGAGGAGTCCAGTTGGGTGGGTGCTGGACACCGCCTGACGTGCGCCAGTGACAGCCCCAGAAAGGGTCTGTACATCTGAAGGGGGCCCAGCTGTGATGACGCAGGGGCAGCCCAAACCACTTCTATTTGGCTATTTTGGTTTTGAAATGCAGTCAGAACCACAGGGAGCCCGAGGTGTGCATTTGCAGTCGCTTGCTTGCTCCCTCCTGTGGCACGCAGTCGCTCACACACGGTGTCAGGGGCCATCTGCTCTCCAGACACTGTGCTTTCAGTGCAAGTAGGACAGGCCCTGGGAGCCAGGGATCCTGCTGTGGCCTCCAGGGGAGTGAAGGGAGTGGAGCTCTTGCCACCCTGGGAGCCGACTCTGACTGGAGCCAGCTGTGATCTGTACAGGGATGGGGCGGGTGGGGAACTTCCCAGGCACGTCTGTGACTTGAACCGAGTGTCTGTGTGTACCCACCTAGCACCCTGCTCACCATCAAGGCGGTGTCCGGGGCTCTAGGCCACTGAAGCTGTGTCTCAGCATGTCTGTGAGGACACTAGGGAGGAGTGCCCCTGGTGTGGGCCTCTCTGGCCTCCAGCAGGGCGGGCCTTCTGTGGTGGTGGTTTTTTTGGTTTCAGGTTCCTGGGAGAGGGAGGTTATTTTGAGGGACTTAGTTGGGGGGTAGTTCACTCCTCTGCTGGGGAGAGTGAGTGAACATGCAAATGAGCCTCTCCCCACCTCTCACTTTCAAATCCTCAAACATCTGAGGGGGGAGGGGCAAAACTTTCTGGACTGGAAGGTTCCATGGTGGGGCTTGGATGGGAGTTTTCTTAGCCTTGGCCAAAAACAGGACGGCTACTTCCTAACCCCCAGCTGGTGGCTGGAGGTTTGGACAGAACAGGACACCAGGCTCAGCCTTGGGTCCTGGGTGCAGCAGTCTCGCAATGCCCCCAACCCTGGGTCGGCAGAACCTGCACCAACCAGGTCCTGAATTTAGATGCTTAGATGTGTGGACACTTAAAGAATGCAGTCGGATTAGTCTCTTCTGCTATTGCAAAGCTCTCTGCACCTGTGGCCAAGGCTTCCACCCAGTACGGTGAGGGGCTGCCTTTTCTCCTCCACCACCTCCATATTCTGTGGCTGGTGCATTTTTCTTCCCGGAAAGCATAGGATTTTGGCTTTTTGGTGGCCCGGGTAGTGGGAAGCAACAGTGGCAGCCCGTCCCAGCCCCCCTCACCGCAGCTTGCTGGAGCCAGCACCAGCTTGGCTCTGTCCTCCTCCTCCTCCTCACGAAGGCAGGCGTGGAGGAGGAGGAGCCCACGACGGAGTTTTGTGGCGCTGCTGGCCTGACCAGGGCAGCCCTTTGACACACACAGGCCCTCGTGCACACATCCCCACGCTTGGGGCACACGAGCACACCCTGCAAGCAAGTAAATCTGTGGTGTGTTTGCACACCCACAGTGACAACTCCTGTGGTAAATTACAGTGCAGAACTACACAGCTGTAACACACACACACACACACACACACAGAGGGCACACAACTCCCACCCCACAACCCATGTATACATGGATATATGTTTTTTAGAGAGGGAAGGAGGGGGAGAGGCAGAGGGAGAGGGAGAGAGGGAATGTTAAAGCAGATTCCCTGCTGAGCACGGAGCCTGCGGGCAGGACTCAACCTCACAGTCCGGAGATAGTGACCTGCGCTGAAATCAAGAGTCAGATGCCTAACTGACTGAGCCATGCAAGTGCCCCACGTGGATTATACTTCTTGCCCAGAAAATACACCTCACCGGTACTGACTGACCAGTAACATTCATTCATTCGTTCGTTCGTTCGTTTATTAGTTCATTCATGTGTTTGTTCTGCAAACATAAATCGAGTGTCTGCTACAGGGGAAGCACAGTGTGGGGTGCTAACGCTTTGCTGATGACCAGCATAGTCGTCCTTGCCTTCAAGGGAGCCACTGCCTCATGGGGGAGGTCAGGAAGGTGCACGGAAGGTCCGTAGGCAGAGAGCACCAGTGAACTCGCCAACGTGAAGTGCTGATCTGTGAAAACCAGCGGGAGATGAGCAAACCTAGAGGGAAGGGCTGCCTCGGAATGACGTCGTTGCGGGGAGAGGGGGCAGACACCAGAGTTTCGTGTTTAGACAAAGTGGGATTAGGTGAAAGTGATCCCTTTCATTTGATTAGTATGAGAATGCTTCCTGGGGGCAGACAGCCGGCCTGAGGGAGGGCGGGGAGCTGCGGAATGCGGGCCTAGGGGCGCTTTGGCTAGAGGAGACAGACCTTCCAAGCATAAATGGCCCTGGGAGGCTTCTCAGGCGGGCCACAGGAGACCGGGTCACAGGCAGGGCCTGGTGGGGGTAGGGTGGGGTGGGAGGGGTGGGACTCGGGCCAGACCGCGTTTTCCCCAGGGCCTCCTCTTCGTCCTAGCAGGGCTGTTCTCATTCACCCAAAGGGAAACTCAGACCCGACAGGTTGAGTGGAGCGACTTCTTGAAGTTTTGTGTTGGGGGGCCGGTGGAAAGGTGCGGGGGTGAGGGTGGGGGTGGGGAGCAGGCGGAGCCAGCCCTGTGGGCTAACGGAAAGGAAGTGGGAGAGGCCTGGGTGTCTCCTGTGGGGGAGAGCGGTCATCAGAGAGGTCACCCGTGGTCCTCCTCCCTTTCCTCCCTTTTTCCCCCTCTCTGAAGTTCCTCATTTCTTTCCGGGCCAGGAGAAGAAGGCTTTGCCACCCTGGCACTGCCAGACCTGGAGGGAAGGTGTGCCAAGGAGATAGGAGTCAAATGTGTCGCTCCTGCTGTGGTGCGTGGACCGAGTTCTTCAGGCATTCGTGGTTGCGCCGGGCTGTTTGTAGACCCACCCTATGTCCACACACACGAGGATACCATTAAAAACAACCCTAAGGGCCAAAGCTGTGGTACCTGGGGGTGGCAGGCCCCGTGATCGAGAGGAGAGGAGTAGAGCAGGCTGGCAGGAGGGCCGTGGGAGTGGGAGCTAGGCTTCGGGAGGTAGGCACTGGTCAGCCACAGCAAACAGCTGGAGGCCCCCGGCGCCCCGGCAGGTGTCTAAGGGGCATGCTGTCAGTGCCTCACGGGGGACAGGGGAGATGTGTGGGCTGCAGCAGACACATTTCCTGGAAAAGGTTGGGGGGTGCCTGAGCCAGCCCTGGAGGATGAGGAAGGCTCTGTGGGCCCCTCCCGGAGCTGAGGCTCCTCTCAAGTTCCCAGGGTGACAGTTCAGTCTTGAAACTGAAAGCAAAGTTCAGGCAAGAGCGTGAACCCACACAAGGCACAGAAGCCATCCTCTCCAGCGGGGGGGCAGTGGTGGCCGGGTGGCGATAAATGCCCAAAGCCTATGATCCACCAGTCCCTCTGTCTCAGGGCTCTCTGGGGGGCGTGACCAATTCTGAGAGTCCCCACCCCTGGAGAAGGGTCAGACCTGCGCTGGCCCTGCTGGCATAACACCCCACAGTGAGACGCTTCTTCCTCTACAGACTCTGCCTTTCGGAGCTAAGCGGCCACCATTTCCAAGGTAGAGGGAGCCAGGCAGGGTATGGAAGAGCACCTGGTACCCACGTGTGTCCCTAACCCACAGCCTCCCCCACAAGATTCTTTCTGAGCCAAGGGAATTTTAAGAATTCTTCATGCTACTGTCCCATCTATAGGGACGGATGGAGTGCCCTGATTTCCCCTGTGGCCACACCCTGGGGATTAATCTTCAGGGTGGAGAGAGCCCAGAGTCCCTCTATCTGTCACCTCTGAGGAGGCAGGAGAAAACACAGAACGAGGCTGTGTGTCTTCACAGCCAGCTCAGGTGCGGACGATATTGACAGACCCACACCGAGGCTCGGCCACTTCCCACCGGACGCAACTCAGTTAACTTCCTCCTTTTCCTGCCCCCCCCTTTTTTTAACCTGCTTCCTTTCTTCTCCCATCATCCTCCCCTGTTGGCAGTCTGGCTGTTGGCTAGACGTCCAGGAAAGAGCCTTACTCATTGCCCCTGTCTCTCCCTTCTCCCTAGGTGACTCCCGTGGTTGGCCCAGCCTTAGCATGCAGCCTTGAACCTGGCATAGGCCACCGCCTACTCCAGCTCTCTACACCCCTTATTTTACTGTGGCTCAGGATAGAGGCTCTAAGTTCCAAGGTACCTGAATAGCATCTCCTGGTCAAGAACACCCCCGCAGCTCCAGAGGGCCCTGTGAGTCCTGCTGTCGGCTCTCTGAGAAGACAGTATGGCCATTACCTTGCAGCCCAGTGACCTGATCTTTGAGTTTGCAAGCAACGGGATGGATGATATCCACCAGGTATGGCCCCAGAGAACACAGCCCGGTCGGCCAGGCGGATGATCAGACAGACACAGACAGGCCGGCAGAGAGCAAGCTAGGCAGCAGCCCCCTACTAGCCCTCCGGCAAGTACTGATCAAGCACCTACTAGGTCCAGGCCATTGGATCTCTGTGCCAGCCAAACAGTGCACCTGCTCGTCCCTCGTGCGGCCAGTCAGTCCCTGGGCGGTCATTCCATGTGCAGTCACGGGGTACCTGCTGTCACCAAGCCAGCCGTACGGCTGCAAAACACAGTGTCTAGGCTGTCAGCCGGTGAGCAATGCGGGCTGAACGCAGAGGTACACACGGACCCTCATGCACATGTCTACCCCCTTCCCGTCACCTGCAGTGTCACAGTGAGAAAGTTGCCGGGACAGCCATAGTGAGCATCAGCTCTCCCAGGTGGCCCCATAGGGCAAAGACCAATCCCTGGCCCCTTCAGACTCATGTCTCTAGCCTGGTTGATGGGCCCTTCCAGAACCATCTTTTCAGCCTCAATCTGAGGATGCAGATCTGGAAATGCAGTTCTCTGGTGGGGGGAAGGTGAAAAGGAGGACAGATTTGCAGCACTTGGGGCCGCACCGCTCCATATCTTGCTCTGTACTGGGGCTGAGAGAGCATGTTTTCCGTGCACTTGGCTGTACCCACTGGATGGTGTCTTGGCACACCCACTGTGACCCTCCACTCCTGTCCTTCCACAAACTGGAGAAGAGGCAGCCAACTACGGTAGAAGGAACAAAAGATTAAGAGTCAGGAGTCCTGATTTCTGATCCCAGTTGGGCTGCCACAGTATCACGTGGGCAAGTCCTGTCCCTACCCTATCTGGCTGCCGTCTTCCCACCTTCACCAAGAGGCGATCCAGTTGGATTATTTGTAAAGATACCCAGCCTAATACTGATGCTCTCTGTGCTGAATCCTCATGGGGACAGAAAACTTTATCTGACCTCTAGTGGCCTACCCAAGGCTGCCCCCTAGTGGGCTCTGGGCACACTGTACTTTCTATGCCGCTGGGTCTTCACCTAAAGTTGCTCTCTTACCCAACACCTGTGGTGTGCCAAGCCTGGCGGAAGGCACCATGGGAAGAGAAGGGGAGAAGAATTTAACCACACTGGGGTTCTCGATACTACTAGTCATTTTTTTTTGCCTTTTCTGGTCTGCTCAGCAACTGTCACTGTTCTTCATGGGGGCTCTTCTTCCTTCCTGATCCCATGATCCCACACCTGCCTCTCCACCCTCAGCAGACAGCTTCTGCTCCAATTCACAGAGAAACTCAGAGCTAGGGACACCCTCTGTGTACCTCCCTTCTCCCTTTTACTGATGACATCACTGTTCCTGTTTCCTTCCCGCTGCTGACCCGGGACAAGGAAATGTCCTTCTTCCTTCCAGTGGTATCTCCTACCCGTACTTAATCTCGTCTCTCCTGCCTCCAAGACCTCAAACTGTTGGTCACCTCCAGTGTCTCTCCCTTAAATCCTTCAGACCTTCCAGACATTTCTCCTCAACCCAGAACATCTTCAGGCCTCCCCAGCCCCAAAACACTCTCCCTTCTACCTATCTCCTTCAAAAGACCACCTTCTTAACTCCTTACTGTTCATCAGCACGGTCTCCACCATCTGTGCTTACACGCTCACCTCCTTTCTCTCCCTTTTTTAGGAAACCATTTGTATTAAAAGATGTGTCTTTAATACAAAAAAGTGTATAAATCATATGTATTTATGTATATGTATACATATATATATGAATAATTATAAAATGAACATCCATGAACTCACTATCCAGGTTAAGCAATGAAAGCATTACTAGTCTCCTCGAAGTCCCTGATACCTCAAACACTCAATGAGAGCTGACTCTACACTGGGCCCGTTCTATACGCTTTATGTGCATTGATCTGTTTACTTGCCCCTCTCCCCCGTTTTATAAATGAGGAAACTGATGCCCAGCAAGATTAGGTAGCTTGCCCAAGGTCCCACTGCTAAAGTAGCAGAGCTTGGTTTCAAATCCAGGTCATCTGGCTCTAGATCAGGAAAATCCAATGGAATTTCCTGAGATATTAGAAGTGTTCTGTATTTGTCCTGTCCAGTATAGGACCACTAGTCACAAGAGGCTATGGAGCACTTGAACTATGGCCAACGCAACTGAAGAACTGGACTTTTAATCTTGAAAAAATTTTAGATTCACATTTAAATAGTCACCCATGCCTAGTGGGCACCATATTGGACAGAATGCTTTCAACTCCATGGCCTCAGCCCTTCCTCTCTGAGATCCATCGTCCTGTGTTCCCTGAAAGGCCTCCAGCCAGGGTGACTGTTCAGTGGCTGAACCCAATGGCATTTAATCAATTTTTATTTTTCTGCATCCTTCAGGAGCATTAGGCAGAACTGAACATTCTCCTTCTTCTTCATGAAAAAAGAATTAAAAGCCCCATAAAAGAAAATTTGGAAAATACAGAAAATTTGAAAGAAAGGGGAAAAAGTCACCCAAATTCCCACAATCAAAATAGAATTCTTATAAACATTTGTTATAATTCTTCATATACATAATTAAAAAAAAAAGAGTTGTAGGGTGCCTGGGTGGTTCAGTCAGTTAAGCGTCTGCCTTTGGCTCAGGTCATGATCCCGAGGTCCTGGGATCAAGCCCTGCATTGGGCTGACTGCTGAGTAGGGAGTCTGCTTCTCTCTCCCTGCCTCACATGCACTCTCTGTCTCTCTGTCTCTCAAATAAATGAATAAATAAACCTTTTTTTAAAAGACAGTTACAACCACAGTCCTTTTTTTTTTTTTTTAAAGATTTTATTTATTTACTTGACAGGCAGAGATCACAAGTGGGCAGAGAGGCAGGCAGAGAGAGAGGAGGAAGCAGGCTCCCTGCTGAGCAGAGAGTCTGATGTGGGGCTCGATCCCAGGACCCTGGGATCATGACCTGAGCTGAAGGCAGAGGCTTTAACCCACTGAGCCACCCAGGCGCCCCAACCACAGTCCTTTTTTCAAAAAAGATTTTATTCATTTATTTGAGAGAGAGAGAGCACGAGTGAGAGAGCACAAGCAGGGGGAGCAGCAGAGGGAAAGAGAGAGAAGGAGGCTCGTCACTGAGCAGAGAGCCCGACATGGGGACATGGGGCCCAATCCCAGGATCCTGAAATCATGAACGGAGCTGAAGGCAGCCGTTTAACCAACAAACAGAGCCACCCAGGCACCCATAGTACTTTTTTTTGAAAGAAGTTTGCTTTTATTTATTTATTAATTATTTATTTACTTCAAAATGTAGAGCACGAGCAGGGGGAGGAGCAGAGGGAGAGGGAGATGGAGAGGGAGATAACCTCATGAGCACAGAGCCCTACACAGGAGCCCTTTCCCACAACCCTGAGGTTAGTACCCAAGCTGAAATCAAGAGTCGGACACCCAACCGACTAAGCCACCCAGCCGCCCCAATCACACTCCTTTTTCATTTAGCTTTGTTTGATTAGAGAACAACTATGCCCTCCAGGGGTCAAATTCTCATCCTGCTCATTGTATCCACTCTAGGGGATTTTGTGTCCACCCTTTTGAGCTCTTGGACACATATTTTTGACTCACTGATATGTATCTCTTTTTTTTTTTTTAAAGATTTTATTTATTCATTTGACACAGAGAGATCACAAGTAGGCAGAGAGGCAGGCAGAGAGAGAGAGAGGAGGAAGCAGGCTCCCCGCGGAGCAGAGAACCCGATGCGGGACTCGATCCCAGGACCCTGAGATCATGACCTGAGCCGAAGGCAGCGGCTTAACCCACTGAGCCACCCAGGCGCCCTATTTTTTTTTTTTTTAAAGATTTTAACTGATACGTATCTCCATGTTAAATATCTCAAAGGTACCTCAAACCCACCATATACAGGCACTATCCCCCTTCTCTTTCTCCACAACCCTGCTCCTCCTCCTCCTCCTCCTCCACATGAGCACTGTCCCCGTGTACCCAATGAATCAAGCTGGAAATTGGATCCCTCTTCCCCATCCAGACAGGGGCTGGGTCCCAACCTCCCACCTCTGTAATGCCTCTGTTCTTCCGTCTTCATTGCCAGAGACTGAACCCTCAGAGGTGCACAGTCAGAGGCCCTAATCTTGGATCCCGAGCTCTGACTGTAGGCTGAGCCCTTCACCCTCACCATTGACTAATCCTTTGCCATTGGCCTGCGAAGGAGCCTAACCATTCTCATAGACTGAGCGCTAACCTTCGCCATGGATTAACCCAGAACTACAACCAATTAAAACTGTCTGCTCCTGATTGAGTGCAGGTGGTGCAGAGCTACCCCATCTCTGTTCATCAGGAAGCTACTCAAAGCCTCACCTAGTGAGGTTGGACCCAGAGCAATGTCATCCCATACAAAGGACAGCCCGGGGGCCTCCAAGAATGAAGAATTGTAAGAAGGGCCGGATTTTTTTTTTTTTTCCTGGCAGAGGCAGGTGAGCTTTAAACCAGATCCCTATCTTGTCCGTAGCTGGAAGACCCCTCAGTGTTCCCAGCTGTGATCGTGGAGCAGGTGCCCTACCCCGAATTACTCCATCTGTACTCAGGACTGGAGCTGGACGACGTTCACAATGGCATCATAACAGACGGGACCTTGTGCATGGCGCAGGATCAGATCCTGGAGGGCAGTATTTTGCTGACAGGTTTGTTTCATTCCTGGGCAGGGGAGTGTGGAAGAGAAAGGGCTTCTGTCTTCAGGGACTGTAGTAGCCCACAGTGGCTTTCAGTGACCCCACGCAGCAAGGGCAGAGCCCCAGAGTGGGGAATTAGATGGGGTGGTTAGGACAAGCAAAAGGTCGTACCACCTCATAGAGGAGGAAACCATCCCAGGGGATCCGTGGTCTTCCAAGATGGAGCGGGACGTGGAAGCGTGGAGGGGGACTGGCTGGGGTGAGCGCAGAGAAAAGGTGGGGAGTTGCAGTAGGCGGTGCGCTAGCCCTTCCAAGTCCCTCAGCTCGTTAGCACTGTTCTCTGGGCTGACCCTGATGAGCTCTCTGCCCCGGCCCTGAGCACTGAGGGAACTTGTTTTCTGCTCACCCCGCACCCCACACCATGGAACCTGGATCCAGATGACAATGAAGCAACCTCACAAAGCATGTCAGCCACTGAAGTCTTGCTCAATGTCGAGGCTCCCAACGACATCCTGGATGAGAAGCAGATCTGTAAGTGTGAACCCTGGTGCCTTAACTCAAGGCAACAAAAAATGCCCTTTGAAAATATCACCTTCGTGCACTGGATTCGCAAGCATGCGTGCCCACAGCCACTGATGGCTGCGTAAACAGGCTCTTGAGCTGGGGCAGGAATGGTGCGGGGGCAGGGGGCACTGGAGACAGGGAAACGGGAGACAGGGAGAGTTTCCTTTTCCAATTTTTAAGTTGTGGTAAAATACACATAACACAAAATTGACAACCTTCACCATTCCTCAGTGTCCGTTTGTATTGTTGGGCAGCCATCACCATCATCCATCTCCAGAACCTTCCATCCTGCAAAACTGAAACTCTGTGCCCATTAAATACTCACTCCCTATTCTCCCCTCCCCTCATCCCCTGGCAGCCACCACTCTACTCTTTGTCGCTATGAATTGAACTACTTACTATAGGGACCTTAAAGGAGACAGGAGTGGAGTCACACAGTAGTGGTCTTTGGGGACTGGCTTATTTCATTTAGCATGGCATCAGGGTCTGTCCATGTTGTAGCATATGTCAGAAATTCCTTCCTTTTTAAGGCCGAGTACTATCTGCCAGGGTGACTTCGGTCCTCTCTGCTCTCTTGCCAGGGCCCCCAGGAAGACTATGCAGGGTGTGGCTGATTTAGAAATGTGCCAGGCTTGGAGCTCACCCCTCCACCTCCCGAGAAGGCCCCCAGGGCAGGCTCCTGGCCCAACTCCCCCTCAGGCCTTTGCCTGACTCATGGACAGGAGGACTTCCGGCCCCTCCTCCTCCCGAGGAGGTGCTGGGATCCCGTCGGGGAAAGAAAGCCTGAAGCTGACAGTTAAGAGTCCCAGCACTTCTGTTCTTTCCCTGTCACTAACGTGCACTCAGGCTTCAACAAATACTTACTGCATGCCTCCACGTGCCAGGCGCCAGCTTGCTGTGTGACCTTGGACACGTGCCCTGGCATCTCTGGATCTCAGTTTCCTTATCGGGAAAGTGGAGGAATTGGACTAAATGATACCTGAGGCGCCTTCCCATTGTAAAACAAGTGAATGACGAAATCAAGGTGGCCCTTTACCCTGGGTGTTGTTGCCTGGAACTTCCCCACTCCCAGCAGTGGGCTGTAAATGTGGCAGCCGTGATTGGGGCCAGCTCGTGCCCACAGCCCCGCAGAGGTTTCCTCTCCTTGTGGTGTGAGACACGTGAGGCATTTTCAGGTGTATCCTGTATCTGGGGCCGTGGGGGCCAGCTCCTCCATCCTCCCCGGGAGCCCCCCATCCTCTGACGTGCCGGGAGACCACACTCCTGCCCTGCACTGGGCCTCAGGCACCTCAGGCCTTTCTCTTTGCAGTCAGCACCTCCGAAATGCTTCCGGACGCAGACCCTGCTCCAGCTGCCCCTCTGCCCAACTATCTGTTTCCTGTCTCTGAGCCTGATGCCCTGAACGGGGCAGGTGACACTGATGACCAGGAGGGGCACTGTCTAGAGGAGAAGGTCCCCAGAGAGGAAAGTGCCAAGAAGACTGGAAAATCAAAGAAGAGAAGTAAGAGAGAGAGAGAGAGAATGAGAATGTGTGTGTATGTGTGTGTGTGTGTCTGTCTGTCTGTCTGTCTTCAGGGGGCTGCAGTAGGAGGGGGCAGGTCGGTGAGACTGTCCGAGGTGAGTGGGTCAAGGCTCATAGACACATTCAGAGGACTGCTCTTTGGTGTGACAGGGATGGATGAAAAGTCCTCCCTTCTGTACAGCCTGGCCTCATTGGTTGGCCTGCCCAAACCATGACGTTTCCCACGCTGCTCCTATCAGCCCAGCTTATGTGTAAACTCGTGCAGAAATGCTGAAGATCCCAAATGGGTTGCATCCTAGTCTGGTGTTCAGATACCGGGCTTGGCCCCTTGGCCAGTCCCTGGCCGTCTGGGGCCCTCTGCCTGTAAAAGATGCCTCGTGCAGTGTGCTTATCTTCTTCCTCAGACCTTGTGGAGCTTGTGCAAGAGGACTTTGGGCTTTCCCAAGCCCCCAATGTGATTGATTTACTCAGGCAAGGACTGCCCGATACTGCTTTGTCACTGTGGTGACCCAAACCCCAGTCTCACGCTTACCTGCACGACAGCTGCACCTTTAGGCTGCCTTCTCCTTTCCAAAATCAGGCCAGGCAGGTTGGGTTCATCGAAGGGTGACTCATTCGACAGCACTACACTTACGGCCATCCGGGCAGTAGAGTTCTGGTGCATCTCTGGGGCCCCAGCAAGAGGGCGGGATATTGGGCAGGCGCAGGAACGCGCAGGCTGGGGTTGCAGACAGGGATCCTGGGCCTCTGGCCCGAGTGACCTGGTTCTTCGTTATCCGCCGTGGCACCCCACTCGGGAGCCTGCACTGGAGCCCTCCGTATGGTCTCAGCCTCATCCTGCTCCCCCCCCTTCCCCTCACAGTCCGGAAGACAAAGGGCAACCGCAGTACCTCACCGGTCACTGACCCCAGCATCCCCATACGGAAGAAATCAAAGGATGGCAAAGGTAGGGCTGGGAGTCAGGCCGGGTGGGAAGGGGGTCGGGTTGCCCGGGGTGGCTCCTCACCACCTGGCCCTCTGCAGGCAGCACCATCTACCTGTGGGAGTTCCTCCTCGCGCTTCTGCAGGATAGGAACACCTGCCCGAAGTACATCAAGTGGACCCAGCGAGAGAAGGGCATCTTTAAGCTGGTGGACTCCAAAGCTGTGTCCAAGCTGTGGGGGAAGCAGAAGAACAAGCCTGACATGAACTACGAGACGATGGGGCGGGCACTGAGGTAGGAGCTGCTGGGGCGCTGAGTCCCTGCCCTGGGGGCTTCACCAAGCTCTTCTCCTCCAAGACGTCCTTCCTGCTTTAGGGTCTGCTGATGCTCAGTGCTGCTTGCCTCTAAGCCCGTCCCCAGACACCTTCTGGGAGGCACAGTCCCCTCCCTCTTACAGCTCCGTCCTAGCTTTTTCTCTTTTTATAGAGAAGAGCCTTTTGGGGCCTCCCATCCCCACGAAGGGCATTCTGCCGGCCAGAGGCCTAGGGAGGCAGACCTGAGTCAGCCGTCCTTGGTCTTGCAGGGCTGGGAGACCGCCGAGTTCCCCACCAGCCCATCCTTCACTCCCCCCTGATCCTTTGCCCCAAAGCAGAGTGGGGCTAGCATTTGAAAGGGCTTTTCATGGCCCTTCGTATCCTCGGCGGTTGGGGGGGGGTCCTCAGAAATTTCATAAAAGCCTTCAAAGTCCAAGAGTTGGCTTTACCCCTTCCCTTGACTTGAGACTCGCATCTGGCTGGCAGGCCAGCCTCCACTGCCCGCTCGCCCTGCCCCGGAGGGCGGTGTGTGCCTGTCTAACTCCCCACGCCCTGCCCTCTGCCCCCCAGATATTACTACCAAAGAGGCATCCTTGCCAAAGTGGAAGGGCAGAGGCTGGTGTACCAGTTTAAGGAGATGCCCAAGGACCTAGTGGTGATCGAAGACGATGAGGAGAGAACTGAAGTCACGGCGGCCTCCCCTCAGGCCTCCACTCCCTCAACCTCCTCCACCACTACCGCCCGACGAGCCAGCTCCAGGGTCTCGGCTAGAGCTGCTCCCCAGGGCAAGGGAGGCCCTTCCTGGGAGAAGCCAAAGGTTCAGAACGTTGGCTTACCGCCGTCTGCGAATCTGGAATTGGGACTGTCTACAGATGAGGAGATCCCCACTACCTCTACTGTGCTGGCCTCTCTCCCAGAGAGCCAGGCCAGACTCACCAAAGCCGTGAGGTAAGGGCCCCAGAGTCGTTACATGTCTTCCCGGAGTACCTCTGGTCCGGTGGGGTTGAGATGTTCTCAACCTCTTGCCGAGTTCTGCTGTATCTCCAGTCTCACGGGAACCTCACAGAATCCCTGGGAAGCCAGTGGAGTCCTTGTTGATCAAGAGAGGAAAAGTGACTTGCCCACGGTTGCACACCAAAATAATGGCAAAGCCAGCCCTTGATCTGTGTGGCGTCTGTCACCAGCTGGGGGGTGTTATCTCAGAGTGCTCCCCCAACTGTCACCAGAGCCCTCCGTGTCAGGGCCCATCTCCCCTAGCCCCCTCCGCTGCAGAAAAGTGGCAACGGAGAACGTGACAGAGATGCCCGTTGTGCTTCCCTCAGGCCCTCCAGAGCCCCCTGGAAAGCTCTTGCTGCTGCTTGTCCAGGTGAAGTGTCTCCACATTTCCCCTGAGAAGGCCGGGTTTGAGCTCTGTGTGTGTGGCACTCAGTGGGCTGGCGCGGGCGAGGTGCCCTTCTGAGGGGTGGTGAGGAACAGGAACTCTGGTGTCAGAAGGCCTAGATGTGGGTGCCTGCGACTAGCTGTGTGGCCTCGGGCACATTACCTAACCTCTCTGTGCTCCCATTTCCTCAAGCTGCGAGATCAGATTATTAATCTTACTCAGTGCGTGGCTGTTCAGAAGACGGAGGGAAGTACCACATGTCGGTCCTTGGGGCTGATTCCTGACCTCTCCTAAGTGCTCAGCGGACGTTCGCTGATGCAGCAATGAGGAGGACACCTCCTCCAGCTCCGTCTCTCCTGCGCCCTCCTCCCCACCCTGCTGGGAGACGCCTCCCGCCTTGACCAAACCTGCTTTCTGTTTCTTCTCAGTGCTGCTTCGGTGCCCGGCAACATCCACCTGGGAGTGGCCCCAGTGGGGTCGGGCTCCGCCTTGACCCTCCAGACAATCCCACTGACCACAGTGCTGACCAGCGGGCCTCCTGCCAGTGCTGCTTCCACACAGCTCGTTCTTCAGAGCGTTCCGCCGGCTTCGACCTTCAAGGACACCTTCACTTTGCAGGCCTCTTTCCCCCTGAACACCAGTTTCCAAGAAAGTCAGGTGGCGGCACCAGGGGCTCCACTGATTCTCAGTGGTCTCCCCCAACTTCTGGCTGGGGCTAACCTTCCGACCAACCCGGTGCCATCCTCTGTTGCAGGGGCTGGACCGGCCGGGCCCAGCCCTCAGCCCCCCGGGACTGTCATCGCTGCCTTCATCAGGACTTCCGGTGCCACCGCAGCCTCTGGGGTCAAGGAGGGGCCGCTGAGGCCCTCCTCGTATGTGCAGGGCATGGTGACTGGGGCCCCGATGGAGGGGCTGCTGGTTCCCGAAGAGACCCTGAGGGAGCTCCTGAGGGATCGGGCTCACCTTCAGCCACTTCCCACCCAGGTGGTTTCAAGGGGTTCCCACAATCCGAGCCTTCTGGGGAACCAGACTTTCTCTTCTCCCAGCCGCCCCACTGTTGGGCTGACTCCAGTGGCTGAACTTGAGCTCTCCTCAGGCTCAGGGTCCGTGTTTATGGCTGAGCCTAGTGTGACCACCTCTGGGAACCTGCTGACCAGATCCCCAACCCCTGCCCCCTTCTCCCCATTCAATCCCACTTCTCTTATCAAGATGGAGCCCCATGACATATAAATGAACGGGCTGGGGGAAGCGTGCCTCACCAGGCCGAGTTGAGCATCCTTTTCATACGGACTTCCTCTAGCAGAGACTGACTGAAGCAGGACATCTGCCCTTACTTTTTGGTGGGATCTCAGTACACCGGATCCCCTGTTCCCGACCCCTGTCCGGTGTCACGGTGGCCACACCATGCCCAGTTTGAGCGTCCCTGGCATCAGACCATGGCCTTCAAGAGCACTAGGGGATATGCTCTTGTCAGGGTAACGGGCTGACTGGGTGATGGAGGGAGAAAGAACCTCCAGAGAAGTCTGGCTGGGGCCGATGCAGGGGCTCTGTGGGGGAGAGTCCTTTCGTGGGGCTGTTCGCCGTCTGTGTTCCCTCCACGGGGAATTTCCTATCCCATATGTGAATATCTCTGTATGTATTTGTGTGTACTCGTGGGTCTGTATCTCTGTTTCTTTGGGGAGGATGGGGGTGTAGCTGTGAGGTCTTCAAGGGTCTGTGTTTCTGGGTCAGCTGCAGAGATGGTGGGTTTTTTTCTTAAGGGAAAGCATTCTCTAGTTCCCTTTGGACAAACCATTCAGTTGCCCTGAGGCTATGGGGTACAGGCTGGATCCCCCAGACTGGGAGAGATGTCACAGAGCTGGAGCAGATCCAGGGGAGGAGGGTTTCGACGGATATGTGTGCTGGGGAAGACGGAGTTCAAAGGGACAGGGTCAGACCCAGATACGAAGTCCCCACGCAGGGCTGGCTTAATTGAATGTTTGCGTCAAGGGCCTGGGCTGTAATACCAGCCTTTGCTGGCACACTGGCCTACCCACCCCCCACGACCCGGGGATCCTTTTCATTAGTTTTGCCCCAGTGTCTCCCTGCTGTCCGGCGTGGCTGGGGTAGCCGTGGAGCAGCGGACACTGAGGCTGCCTCCCCTCCTGCCCGTGCGCGCCCGCTGCCCAGCCTGCCTTCTACTCACCTTGTAGGTTTGCCAGCCCGCCTCCCCACGATGGCTACCGCAGACCTCGAGCGGACCGCTGGCCCTCATCGCCGACTCCCACACCTAGCCCTGACTCTACGCCGAGAAGACAGGAGCCGGTGGATGTGAGCCCGCATGACACGTCTGTCTCTGCCCGGTCCCCTGCTTCCATCTTCTCTCTTTCTGAGGACGTTTCAACCCATCCTCTCCTAAGTGAACCCCTCGGCTTCACTCCTCCTTCCCCTTCTTTGCATTAGCTTGCCTCTCTCCAGCCAAACTGGGGGCGAGCCTAAGAGCTAAGACGCGTCAGCCTCAGAAACAGTTCTATTATCTGGTGAATTTGGTTAATGTGAATCAGTGCCCAGGCCCTTGGCTATGTCCTCAGTAGAAAACCATCCACTTGAACTAACTACCTCCCCTGGTTGCTGCCAAGCCTCCTGTGTTCTCTCCCACTTTCTTCTTGTTCTTGTCCCCTTCTCTCTCTGGAAAGAACCATTTATGGGTGTGCAGGTGTGTTTATTACACATCTCCAGCACTTGGTATTAAAATGCTTTTTTCTAATATAATCCGTTTATTATGATAAATTCCTGATGGTGGAAAGTGAAACATCCTGCAAAAGAGTCACCTTAAAAAAAAATTTGCACAAAGGCGCTAGGCAGTTTAGGGAGTGGCCTTGCCCCCCTCCCCCACCCCCGATTTCACAGAACTCATCTGAAGGTCACTGATACCCTTCCCTGACATCAAATGTCTTCTTCACAGTTCTCGGTCCCCGAGAGCCCTGGCAGCTTGTGACACTACTTCCCCCCCCAACCCTGCTGCAGCCCCCACACCTGCCGCTCTAAGTGTGGGTGTGCCCCCCACAAAGGCTTTCCTCCGTTCTTCTGGCTCTGGCTTGGCTCTTTGGGGACGGGTCTGAGGTCGAGGGCGGCAGCTCCTGCTTACATTTCGAGCGGCTGGCTGGACATTTCCATCCAGATGCCTGTCATGCCTCAAACACAGCCCCTCTAGCAAACGGGGATTTTTAAAACATGAATTTTAAAGTCTTTACACACACACACACACAACCTTTCCCCTCAAAAAACAAAAAGCTGTCATGACTTGCCTATTTCTGTTCATTATGCCACCATTTTCCTGACCTTCTAAGCGTGACATTTCAGAGCCATCTGATGGCTGCCTTCCTTTGACCCTGTCCCCTCCCCCATCTTCTGAAGTCCAGGCCGTTCGCCACGTCTCTGAAATCTAGCCTTTCTTCCACATTCCCGGGGCCTCCAGCCTAACTCAGACTTACCAGAGCTCTCTGCTCTCCTAGACACATCAACACACACCACAGTGTGACTTGTCTCATCGCCCCCCGTTCTGCTCTTTCTCTGCTAACAACCCTTCAGTGACCCTCACTACCTGTAGGTAGGGGTGATACTCAGAATACTGAGCCTCTGATCTGTTCGGGGCAGCTGAGCACCAGCCCTGTATTTGCTGAATCTCCAGGCCAGCCAGGGGTCCTAGAGGAGGGAGGAGGGAGCGCTTGGGGGCCTCAGGGTTGTAATTCCCAAGAGTGAGGCCCCAAGGCCTTGACCTGGCAAGGCCCTTTCCCAGGAGGTCCCAGCTGACTTCCCAGTTGTCTCTCACTTTGTTTTCCTGTCCCCTAAAGGATGGCTCCCCAGGCACAGGGATTTGCTGGCCTTTTGAGCTTGCCTCTGTTCGAAGTGTCCCACCTCTGTTGTTTTACTTTACTTGGTTCTGCTCAGCCAGAGTGCTCCCCCCACCCCCCGCCGCTAGTACTGATTAAATCGAACCCATCCGTAAGTCTTGATGTGTGGAAGCTGCTTCCCCACACCAGCCTACCCTTAGACGGGTTCATTCTAAATTCGCCGCAATTGCCACTCTTTGGGCAACTGATCGCGAACAGCCTGTGACATCTTCTCTGTTATAATCACAAACTGTTACTTAAATCTTCAATGACTTGACCTGTTTCGTCTCCCCAGTTAGTGTGTTCCCTTCTGAGGGGTGGGGGGCCATAGCACCCACAGAGCAGGGCACAATGTGAAGCATCTAGTGAGCACCAGCGAACATTACTGATTGAGCTGGTGGAGAGATGGGGACTAAAGTCTGAGGTTGGTGACCTCTGACCTCCCCTCTGCACAGGCCCTCACCCCAGGTGCTTCACTGCCCGGGGCCAGTCCTCCCTGGTTCAGTGCCCTCATGGTACCCCCCATCCCCACCCCCCAGCCTTGCCCCTGAGACTTGTTACTACTTTGAACATTCCCTGCCCCTAAAGAAACTTCCCTGTCCGGTTTCTTTTCCTAATTCAAAGTGTTAAATTAGCTAATCTGGTCAACTCACCTGTGCTGATCTAGTTATGGGAGAGGGCTGGCGGAGACCCTCAGGAGACAGGTTCATTTTCACCAGAGTCACATGGCAGCAACATCCTTGCCTCTGCCATGGTGTAATGGAGTCAGGAGACACTCTCCTCACCCCCCAGCAGCCGCTGTGTTACTCCTTCCTCTGGGCTCCCACAGCACTTGGCCTTTACCTCTCATTGTAGCACTTGGCACATGGTAGCTCCTTAGCTATGTGTTTTTATGTATGTTGCCCCTCCAATAGACTGTGAGCTCCTCAAGGACAGGGACTGTGTGTTAGTCACTGATGTATCCCCAGCGCCTAGCACAGTGCCTGGCACACAGTAGGTGCTCAATAAATGTTCATGGAAAGAATAAATGAGTCTTGTCTCTAATGATGGGGATTTCAGCCCTAGACTGTGGCAGGCAAAAGGGGGAGGAGAAAAACAATCCATACTTGGGGGCTTTCGCAGCTTTTGGACCCCTCCTGTAACTCTGCAGGCAGCTGCTGCTTCGCGCGCGTCTGCGCTCCCCCGCTCCCAAAAAGGCTCCGCGAGGAGGAGCCCTCCCCTCCCCCAGGCGGCTTCCAGCTGTGCTGCGCTGTCACCAGGAGCCGCGGGCGACTCCTGAACTCCCGCCCTTTGCCCCGCCCCCTTCCCCCGACAGCTTCAGCACGATCTCCTCACCCCTGGGTGGAACCGAGTGGCAGAAATGTTGGGCCCAATGGAAGGGGCGCGGCGAGAAGTTATTTTCACCAGCATGGGTCTTTCTGACCCCACAATATATTTTTAGAGGCGGTTCGGTTGTCGCTGGTTCCAAAGCTCCTGGATGCGAGGTGGGCGCTCATTCCCCTCCGGCCGCTCTCCCGCCTGTGAGGCCCAGAAAGTCGCCGCCTCCGAGAGCCTCGGCCCCAGGAGGGCCGGACGTGGGGACCAACGTCCAGCAGGTGGCGCCGTCGAGCTAGTGATGAGGGGCCGACGGCCTGGGAGAGCCCGGGATGGGAGAGGCGGCCGGGGTGGGGCCGGCGTCTTGCAGTTCCTCCGTTCCGGACTCTGCGTCCCCGACAGTCCTTGGGCGGCTCCGGCCCCCCACCAAGGCCTCCCACGACTCCGAAGCTTTGAACTCCACCGGTCCCCCGGACCCCACCCTCCACTTTCCAGGGAGAATTTAGCCGGGGCTGAACGTCCTCTCCCAATTGGCCTGCCGCGCCCGGCCCCGCCTCCTCACCGCCCCCTACCCCGCCCTCCGCGAGCGGCAGGTGAGCACCCGGCCCACCGGGCCCGGCGCGCGGGCCGCCGCTCTCCCCAGGTGCCGGGAGGGAGCCTCCGCCGAAGCCCGCCGCCGCCCGCCGCAGGCCGCCCGACTCGGCCCGCTTCCCCACCGCGGTCTGCTTTCAGCTGCAGGGCCGCGAGGCGCCGCTTTCCACCTGGAAATCGGAGTTCGATGGCCAGCGGAGGGCCCCGACCACCCGCAGCGTGAGCCCGGGCTCCCCGCGGGGCTGGTGCAGAGCCGGGGAGGCGTCGGCACCCGGCGGCCGGGCACCGCGGCGGGCCAGCTTCCTTCGCGGTGGAAACCGGGGTCTAGGAAAACACGTGGAGTCCTGGCCCGCCCCGCTGCGGGGTCCAGAAGGCCGGAGCAGGGCACCTCCCCTGGGCAGCTAAGCCGGCCGCCCTTGGGGAGGACCCCATTCTCCCTAAAACACACACAAACACACCCGCACAAACACACGCGTCTTAGCAGGGGCAGGACGCGATAGAACACTGAACAGCTTCACTTGTTAGACTGTGGAAGGGGCAGTTTACTGCCCAACCCGCCCCCCTCCAACCCAAATGGGGATGCGCAGATGGTGGCTGGTCCTTTAGCCGGAAACACGGAGACTTGAACTGGGCCTCCCTGTAACCCTGCACCCCGAAAAGGAACATTCTGGTAAAACCATCATTAACTGTAGGCCCACGGCCTTGGCACGTAGGAGGAAGCAACTTCAGCTAAACAGCTGGTTGGCCCAGTACGATTCTCTTCCTTCGTGGGTCAGTCGAGACCGATTTGGCAGATGGAGCAATGAAGACTGAGGACTGGGTTCCCACCTGAGGTGAGCCTGGGCGGTGAGTGAAGCCGGCTCCTTCCCCTCGGCCGCGCTGGAAGGGTGAGAAGGCCCACTTAATGAGGGGGAGGCCGCCGCCCTCAGCCTAGTCTGGGACAGGGATGCCGGTCCTACCACAGCCCATACCTCCTGCCTCTTCCCACCCCAGCAGAAGGGCAGCGAGGGGCCTCTAGGAAAGGTGTGGGGAAGGGAGCCCAAAGGCAAGAAAACAAGGAGCTGCTGCTGGGCTTTGCTCGCAACTCGCCTCTTCTCTGCAGGGAAATAAAGGGCCATGTGTGTCCACACACCCACACCCAGATGGCCACGGCCCCCAGAAGGCTCCTCTCCTGTTCTTTTGGGGTCACGCTGACTCTGCCCACAGCATCTTCCCTCCTGACTGAAGCGGAAAGCCTTACAGTCAGTGCCGCCACACTCTCCCTTCAGCCGCTCTTCTGAATCGCAAGTGACTACCTCGCTTCCTCTCCATCCTCCAACACCTCCAACTCATCGTTGAGTTTATTTTTTTTAATAAAGTTATTTATTTAAACAAACAAAACCCCTCTATCGTTACCCAGTTCTCCTGTGGTTCCCCATCACCTAAGGCAAAAAAGTCCAAACTGTGCTCTTTGGCATGCCTGGCAGGGCTCTGTCCCCTCCAGCTGCAGTGACACGGAGGTGGCTTGTAGTTTCCTGCACAGACCACCCTCTTATTTGTCTCTAAGCCTTTGCTCCAATTGTCCCCTCAGTTCAGAGACGCTTCCCAGGCACCCCTCATTCCTGTTTTTCTACTGAAGTGCCAACGGGGTACCCTCTCCCAGAAGTCCTGCCAACCACCCCACGGCTCTCGCCCATCTCTTTGAGCTGAATCCTTGCCCTCACCACAGAGCTTTCGTGACCTACTGACAGATCTGATTTCTTAACTGCAAGTTCCAAACGGAGGACTGAGCTAAAATCAGTGCTATTATGTGGTTGTTCGGGAATATGAGAAAGCAACTGTTCTGGAAGCATCAAGAACAGAAAGTGGGTAAGCGAAGGCCAATGAAGAAGATTAACGCTGTGGCTCAAAGGAATGGATGTTCCTCCATCGGGACAGAAAGACCTGGGTCGAAGTGTGCTCCTGGGGCTTGAGCGAAGAGCAGCTCACAATTCACTCCCAGGGTTGGCTAGGCTCCGGCTGGCCAGACCCACAGATCCCCTCACCTGTACACAGACAGGGTTCTCCAGAGACTTAAGCCACAGGGAGAGGTCCTAAGAGTATAGCTGAAACGTCCCAGACCTATCAGACACCCCCTTCCCCTCAACCAGGAACGGGCCCATTCCGGAGCCAGCAGTCAGAAGGAATTGGAACTTCTACCACTGTTTTTCAGAAGTGGGGAGGAAAGGTGTAAAATCTAGAATGGGCATCTTGGCTCCACAGTAGCTGGGTCTTAGGAAGCCAGAACCATGGAAGGCCTGTGCTGTGCGGGTGGGCAGGGGAAGCACGGGCACAACAGTGTGGGAGTGGTAAGACTGTGTGGTCAGATGCAGATGTGGGTGGCCCAGGGCAAGGGAGCCAGCAAGCAGGTGATTTCCCTGAGTTAAGGAGGATCATTCCTTATAGCCTCCTTCCAGTTTGGCTACTCCTATGGCAGACAAGGAACGCGCGCACGCGCACATGCACGCACGGCTAAAGGGATGCGGGGCCTCTGTCCTCCCCACCACTCCCCGCCCCCTACCCCATGATGTGCCCCTGCTTTGCCTTTTCTTTCCAGATCTTGCCCCAGCGGCTCCAACGTTCACTAGTCCGGCCACCCTGTCCTCATTCGTGCTACCCAGACTGCAAGGCAGGATCAGGGGGCTCCCACTGACTTGATCAGGATGCCCATCTGTTTTAACCATGGAAGTGCCAATGCGGGGAGAAGAGTAAAGACAGGAGACAGAAGCCCTGACACAGGTTTTTCAGTATGCAAGTGTTTTTGACTCCACAGCCAGTTGCTTAAAATGAAACATAAAGGGCAGCCAGAATACACACCCAAATGCAAAAAGGTAAAGGCAAACATAAAATAAATCACACAATACCATGAACCCCCACAAAACCAAAAAATTAAAACCCAAACCCCTCAACTTTATATATACATATGTGTGTGTGTGTGTATACACGCACACGCACACACACACACACACACACACGTATATATATTTTTTTTTAAAAGGGAGGACAACGGTTCAAAACCAACTGGGCAGTGTGGTGGGGGTGGGGAGCAGTCCTACAGAAGGGGGCCTAGAACTTCCCCCTGGGAACAAAGAACAAACACAATACAAAGAAAATAACCACCAATGCTCCTGCATGGGTCAGGAGTCTCCAGAGAACAGATTGTCCCATCCTCAAACTGGCTTTTTTTTTTTTTTTTGCCTTTTTTTTGTCTTTTTTTTTTCCATTTTCTTCTTTTGTTGTTGTTGTTTTAGCACCTGTACAATAAAACTGTACCATCTCCAACCAGAGCCGGCCACAGTGAGGCCCTCCTGCCTTTGGATGGTACATACTCTCTACAAGGATTGTTTGGAAAAAATAGCAATTGGTAGAAAAATAAGAACAAGAGTAGGAAAGACAATGCCACAGAGCGGGGCTGGGACAAGGGACCACCCGAGCTCCTCCCTCTCTCTCCCAGAACCACCCCAGCACCGGAGGCCAGGAAGGAGACCAGGCAGAGCCCCGCAGTCAGCCCCAGGTCCCACGGTGGCAGCAGAGCCCAGCCTCCTGCCCTCCCCTAGGAAACAGCTGAGGCCTGGATCTCACATCCGGCCGTCCACCCCAGAACCCTCTGCAGATTCCAAAGGAGAATGGGGGACAGGGGGAGAAGCAAGGAGGCGAGAGGGGAAGGGGGTGCTGAGTCTGGCAAGGGGGAGAGGGGAGGGTCAAGGGCTGGAAGCTGAGAGACTCAGCACCCAGGAAGGGTGAAGGCGGGACGGGGTGCAGCGGGGGCGGCTGGAGGAGGGGGGTGGAGATGCGGGAACAAGCCCATATTGTGCACTTCGCGGGGAGTAGTGAACGAAGGGTGAGGAGGGGGCGATCTTAGCCTTCTGGCCCATTCCTGACTCTCTGCAAACAGAGTGACCCATGAACCCCTCCCCCCTACAATCCACCCTTCCCCAGAAACGCTAATCTCAAGAAGGTGGGGCTGCTGCAAAGGGTGGGTCGTGAAACAAAAAAAAATGGGGGGGGGGAAGCACCAAGGCCTCAGGATTACCCTCAACCCCCCAACCCCCCACCAGCACCAGCCACCTTCATTAGTCACAGGTCCTCAGCACCCCCCAGCCCCTCCTGCCCCCCCCCCCAGTGGGGTGAAAACAAACCTGGGAGTCACTTTGTTGGAGGGAGGGGGCAGCTCCAGAGCTGATCAAGAAAGACAAAGAAAGGTGAAGAAAGTCCCTCAATACAACAAGTTGTCTCAAATCGTCACAGTGATACAGACTTATCAGAAACCAATGAAACAATACAAATTAAATACTAATAAAATAAATACTATGGAAGACAGAAGAACACAGGGGAACGGAGGGGGTGCTCAGAGATTTGGGCTTTTCTCATTTCTCCCCCAGACAGGCTGAGGCCACCCAGGGCCCAGGTGTGGTCTTGGTCACACACAAAGGAGGCCAGTCCCAGAGACCCTGGCGCCACCTCCCACCATCCCCGGGATCTCTTGTCCTCAGACGTGGAGTTCAACTTTCCACCCCCATCACCAACCACAACAACAAAGACGATGACAGGGAGATGAGAACTAATCATAACCGGAAAAAAAAAAAATCCAGTCACTAATGCTGGCATTGATAAGGCGGCTTCTTGTTGGTCCGTATTATTGCCTCATTCTGCAGTCTGGTGCTCGGTGGGGGAAAGGCGGGGGAGGTGGGGAAGGGCGAACGTGGGAGGAGAAAGAAGAAAAGGGAGAGGCTGCTTCCCAGGTCAACTGTTCCAGGGCTGGAACTCCACCTCCGACCCCAGGAGCCGAAGGAGCTCTGGCTCGTACCGCACCAGCTCCACAGTCTCAGAGGAGCCTGGGGCGGATCTGTCGTCCATGCCTCCGGGCCTCTCGGCTGGGGTCAGAAGCTGACTGGAGACCACTTGCCGGTAGAACTCAGCCTTGGGCAAGGTGGCAATTTCAAAGTGCGGGAACCGAGCCTGAAAGATCCTGGAGGAAAGCTTCAGCCTCTTCAGGACGTCGGTAAAGAGGAACCAGTTGCAGGGCCTGGAAGAAGCAAGAGTAGGAGTTAGGGAAGGGGGCTGGGGGGAGGCAGTGGAGTGCCGGGAACACTCCGGAAGGCCCAGGAAGGGTGACAGTCCGACCGTCCCCCACCCCCCACGCCAGACTAAACCAGGGGCTAAACTTTCCTGTTTCCTCCAGTGCCCGAACCAGCTTTCAGCTTCATCTCCAGCACTCAGCCCGTGACTGACCTCTTCCCAAAAAGTGGGAGCAGGAGGGAAAGGGAACTTCTTCCAGAACCTAAAACTCAGAGCAGCCATCCCCAGACCTTCCCCCACACCCCATGACCTGGAATTTACCATCTGCTGGGACCAGTTCTTCCCCCCAACCGACCCCTGCTACCCTGTCTGGTTTCCCTTTCCTGTTCTCACTCCCGCTTCCCCTGCCTCCTTGTTCTCTGAGACCTTCCCCAACAGACGGGGAGCCGTGGAGAAAGGCCTAAACTGCGGGTAATCTAAAAGGCATTTCTCTTTGGCTCTGGAATGCATTAGACAAGTTTTTTCTCCAGTGGCAGCGCCGTCCTTTCTGCAGGGCCGGAGCTCACATTACAGCCAGTCTGACTCTGCAGAGCACACCCGACCGGGCGGCAGCCTGGGGACAGCTGGGCGGGGTGCTGGCGAGGCCGCTCAGGGGCCACGCGCTCCCCGCGTTGAGCAAACCAGGAAGACATGAGGCATCCCTGCGTTAATGGTCCCCATTCCAAGGCACTCCATTCCCTCCTCCTGTGGCACTGTCCTGCCCCCAGCGGCCCCACCAGCCTCCCTAACCGGCTTCCCTCTGCCAAGAGTCACTCTGTTGCACCGCCACCCGCCCTCCCTGGATCCTCCGTTACTGTTCATTTACTAAAAGGAAAATTCGACCTTCTCACTCCCTGAACTGCTTTCCATGGATCCCTGGTACCTCCAGCCAACAAACAAACAAACAAAAACAACCCAACCGTCCAAATTCTTTACCGCAATATTGCAAGAGCTGCAACCCAAGACCTGCAAAACATGACCCCCTCCAACCTCTTCAGCCCAGTGCCCCCCTGTAGTAACACACAGACACACATACAGACACAGACACACACACACACACACACACGCACGCACGCACTGTATACCTCCACCCCACCAAGTGCCGTTGGATGAAGGACAAGCCCTCCTTTCTGAACCCGTTGGCCTTCGCTTCCACCTCTCAAGCCCAGCTCAGACGCCAGATCTCCTGGTCGCTCGTCCCACCTTCCACAGTCTCATGGCACCCGGTGCACCCCCCCCTTTTATAATACTTCAAACACCGCCCATCTCAGAAAGACTACAAAAGCAATGTTAACTGTGCTTCCCTCCGTGGCACAGGAATGGGGGACCACTATTATTCACTGGACACCTTGCTCAACTGTGGGACATTTTTATTTTGTGTCTTATATACTCGTCTGTCTCCTGCACTAGCCTGGAGATGCTCTGAAGGCCGTATTTTGGCCTTTGGGGTTTGCCTGGTGTGCCTGCTGAAGACACGGTTACGGGATGGAGTGTTCCGCACAACACCGAGCTCTCCTCCTCAGACCCACACCCCTGCTCCCTAAAATGCAACGCTCTTCCCAGGGACTGTAAACATTCTTCTTGCGCCGTCAGGAAATGGAGTGCTCCGGCTTTCAGAGAAAGGGACTATAGATACCATACAGCTGGACCATCACTTTCAAAGAATGAAAAAGAACCCTCAGAAAGTTGGTCCTCAGAATCCAGCTTCGCTTTGCTGATTCCAAAGGCAGTTCTGAACCCCGCAGGGCCTTAGGGTCATCATTCTACACCTTCCCTACTTCTTTTGTTAGAGATCTTATTGATTTGAGAGACAGCTCCAGCGTGCAGCACGGAGCCAGTAGGGGAGGAGCCGAGGGAGGGAGAGGCAAAATCAAGAGTCCGGAGCTCAACCGACTGAGCCGAGACACCCCTACACTCTCCCTACTTCTTGGAGAATCTGTATTCCCCACTGCACTGCAGCTGTGGGGAAGGACAGATTCCAAAGAGGCAAGGGCGGAAGGGAGGCCAGAACGTCAGGAGACCCAGCTTTGCCCAGAGCAAGCTTTCACGTGAAAACTGGATTGCTGCGTGGCAAGTGGCCCTCGGTTGCCCCATGTTCCATCCACACCTGACGCACACTACCCTAGTCCTTTTGCTGCCTGGGTCCCCAGATCCTGTTTCAGAGAAGGCGGTGCTGAATACCGTGGAAGAATTAATTAACTGTGCAACACTATATCCCAGAGGCCCTGCCCCGCCCTCAGGGATCAGCTGATGCCCAGAAGAATAAGGACCCAAAGCCCCTGGAACTTGATCCCTACCAGTGTCATCATATAGGCTATTTTTATTCTTATCAGGCCCTGAGTGAAGGGATGCACAGAGCCTTGCGGCTCAATGGGTAGAGTCATCAACTCAAGGGACTCACTTGAAGGGCTCCCGGTCCCCCGTCCTCCCCTCTCTCTGCCGCGTGCACTTTGTGGGCTTTCACTCTTTAAACATAAACAGGGTTGGGTACCTTAAATATGGGTATTAAAGGAAAAGATCCCTAAGAGTGTTTGCAAAGGTATTTGAACTATGTGAAGACACCAAGAAGAAGAAAATACTGAGCGATGGAGGCTAAGAACCAAAGGACAGGTCATCCAGCGTCCCCCTAAGCAGCACAGCCACACGCTGCCATCGGTGAAAGCCGGCCAGAACCCCAGCCTCGCGAACTCCCTCCTGGATCATCAGGTGAAGATGAAGCCGGGTTTGCTCTAATGGAGTCAGGTATAGTCTAGTCTCTGGAAACGGGTGACACCCGTTAATCACATATACAGTCATCTGACATGACAGTGCCCGTGCCATCATCTTGCCAACGTGAAGGCTCCGAGAAAGCAGCCTACGGATTACTTAAGGACCCCAGCAACCCTTTAGCTATGGCAACCATATGTCGCAGTTTTTCCAAGAATCTCAATTGCAAATATTCTGTCTGGCTGTTCCCAGAAACCACAAAAATGTTCCAGAGATTCTAATAGTTCATCAGCCCAAATATCTCCCAGATCATCTCTTCCACCCAGGAAGAGCAGCAGAATCCTTCGGAGAGCAAATCGAGGTTTGGGGTTTGGGAAGAACACAGAGTCCATCAACCTAGAGCTTCCAGCCTCTGTTCGGAAGATAACTGAGCAGGGCGGGAAAGTCAGGCTGGCCTTGGTCATGTGTCGGCTTTCCCGAGCTCTAGCGTTTGCTCGCCGGGTCTCTGCTTCCTTCTGGAGAGCTCCACCCTTCCCAGCGAGGCAGGCCAGGGGTTGCCAGGATCCTGGCACTCCGTCCCTGTAGACACTTACCCGCGGGACACTGACACTTGGAGGTTGTAGCAAGGGAGAAGAGGCTTGTCTGAGAGCTCGAACATGAAATCATCCTCTTCCACATCATCTCCTTCTTGATCAGAGTTCCCGGGAGGATTATGCAGGAGGTCACAGGCGAAGCCATCTTTTTCCTCTGTAAGGAGAGCACGTGGGATATTAGGACTAAGCTACATGCACAAAACTGAAGAAAAGAAATGCTCCAACAGGAAAAGGCACCTGAAGGTGGGCGAGCAGGAGACAGACCCCGGGCTGGGGCGCAGTTTCACTGATCCCATGGTTCCCACCCTTGGGAGGGCCCCTGGAAGTTCTATCCCTGGGGGACACAATTCTGTGGCCAGAAATTCATTATACTCCTCTACCTTTCGGTTGGAAACAAGCCAGGTGATATGAAGGGTGAGCCGCTGGGCTGTTGGAGATGAAGCCTGCCGGTTCTACGGACCGTCGAGGGCGAGGGAGAAACACCTGCCTGGCCTGCTGGTCCTCAGAAGCCCAAGGGGGTGGCTCAGCCAGTTCCTTTCCCAGCCCACATGTCTGGGTGTGGCTCACTTCATTCCATCCCAACGTCCTCCTGCTCCAGCTTCCCCAGGGCTTCGGGGTGGGCACCTCCCCCACTCTGCAGCCCTGACCCAGGGGAGGGGTGCTGACGGCCTCACAGATAAAGACTCTTCTAGGAGAGGAAAGCCTGGGTCAGAGGCTAAGGGCTCGGGAAAGGACGGCCTGAGAAAGCATGTACGGTCGGGTCCGGGCAGGGAGGGGGGGAGAGCGGCCCAGGGGAGGGCCTGGGTCTCTCCTGCGTGGGAGCAATGCCCGAGACAGGACGATGCACAGTAGGGGCTTCTGATAGGGTTAAGACAAAGCAAGGGAGGAGGAAAACATTACCCAGGGCAGAAGTGGGACAGGGCGAATGAGGGGCGGCTTTGTGTGGATCTGGGCGGAGCTAGGGTTTGGGTTGAAAGGGTCCCTAAGTTACTAACAGGTGGAAAAGGCTGCCTCTACGGGGTCACTCCTGTCTTTGAGAACAATTCATGAAACCCAAAGCAATCCCCCATCTCTGAGCCACGGACAAGCATGGGAGGAATCCGACTCCAAGCTTACCCAACACAGAACTGCTGTAAAAGTCCCAGGACACGCCAGGGTCACCCTCTGCCCGGCCCTGAAGATCTGAGAGGTGATCTGATGAAAGAAGAGAAGGCAGTGAGACCAGGAGGTTAGGCTGGAGAAGGATCTAGAGACAAAGCACGTCCATAGAGGGCTAAGAGGATGGGAGAAGGGAAGGAAGGACCACAAGAGGGCCTGGGAGCTACCAGAGGGAGATATGTTTCCTGCTGTTAATCCAAGGTTGCCAACCAGCAGCCAGGAGCCAAATCTAGCCCACTGACCACCTGGAGTTTGGTTCAGTGTTTTTAAACCAAAAAAAAAAAAAAAAAAGTTAATTAACATCAAAGGTTTTAAAATTGAGAGATTTCACCTAAAAATCTGGATTTCCATCTTTTCTTGAAAAAAAAAAATCAGAAAATCTGGCAACACTGCGTCCCGCATTCCTGCATGTCAACAGTTGGCTAGAGGGAGAGGCGACATGTGCGTTCTCCGGCTCAACAGTCCCCACCCAGCCTGCTCTGCTCTCCTCACGATCAGCCCCGAAGGCATTTAGGTCTGGGATACAGGCTCGCTCTTCGTGGTGTAAGGAATGGACCCTGCCAGGAGAATCTTCGACCTATCCCAAGATTTCAATTCCCCTGCGGGTCACAATGTTCTTATAGCCAATCAGGGTCTCTCCAATTCAAAGTAAGATAAGGAAGCATAATTCCTTCTGTTTCATCTTTGGAAAACATGGGGGAGAGGACCGAGTTTATCCTCATAAAAACCTTTTGCTTACACTCCTAGGTATATACCCAAAAGAACTGAAAACAGGTGTTCAAACAGAAACTTATATACAAATGAATGTTCCTAGCGGGTCTACTCACAATAGCCAAAAAAGGAAAAAAAAAAGTGGAAACGACCCAAATGTTGTTAAGCTGATGAAGGGATAAACAAAACATGGTCTAGCCATATAATGGATCATTATTCAGTTATAAGAAAAAACAAAAAACAAACAAACAAACCTGACATACACTACAATATGCATGAACCCTAAAAACATTACACTACATGAAAGAAGCCAGACACAAAAGGCCATATACTGTACAATTCCATGCTCAGAGCAGGCCACTCTAGACAGACAGAAAGCAGACTGGTAGTCGGGAGGGAACAGGAAGCGACTGCCTAATGGGCACAAGGTTTCCTTTGGAGGTGATAAAGTTCTGAAACTCAGCGGGGATGGTTGCACAACGGTCCGGACGTACTGAATGTCATTCAATTGTATACTTTAAAATGGTTCCAATAGATCACGTTTTGCTCTAAGTACTTTTCCCTCCCAAACACATTTTAAAGCACTTTCCACATACTTGACCTGAGGACAGACAGCAGGTTGCTGCTGCTTTGCCTTCTTTCTGCCTAGCTCTGCAGCAACTGTGCAATTGTCTCACCTCGCAACCCCATGTGCACACAAAGCAGGTTTTCATGACAAACCCAATGGTGTCATCTGTGAGCACGTGGCCCAGTGGTTGCCAATATGCCACCCGGCACCTCTGGCAAGCTGACTTCGCTCTGTATGCTTGCTACCTGCCCTCCAGCGACACTTGGGCAAAGGGCCGGGGTGAGAGTCCAAAGGGCACAGAGGATGCCAGGGTGCCCTAGGGAAGCCAAATCCCAGGAGGAAGGTGGCGGCGCCTCCTCAAGGCACGAAGCTGGTTTTCCCCGGGGAAAGGCACCAACTGCCCTCCAATATCCTCCCCTTTTGGGTCACACATCGTATCCACAGAAACGCCTATTAGCTCTTGTGAGCTCCTGAAAGAAATAACTTTTTAGCAACCTTCTAGGAGATGATGGCTTTCTTCTGGCAGGAAAAAGCAGCCAGAGAGAGCTTTCAAAATAATGGCTGAGAAGCTACAGTGGAAAACCTTTAGTCATGTATGTTAGATCTTTTTCTATGTACTCTGCAAAACAACGCTGAGGTCACGACTGGCCGTTTGGGCACTTTTCTGTACCCTGTGCCCTTGAGACTTGGAAAGAGTTTCTTCCAGAAGCATCAGTCAGGGAGCTGCCCATGGTGCCTGGCCTAGTGCTAGGTGTCCTGGGAGATGAAGGTGTGAGATTGTTAAGTTTCCAAAAGGCGGGCACCACGTCTGTCTGGCTTGTCACTGTCTCCCCATGACCTAAGCCCAGGTTCCTGGCGCATCATAAGAGCGCAATAAATATATGGGGAAGACACGGAGGGAGGAATTACTCCAAGGCAAGACAAAATAGCGCGCCTGCTTTAGCAGCCGGGTCCCAATCACTGCTGTAACCCTCCGCCCCCACATGCCCTGAGAGGTCACATGGTGACTCCATCAGAGCAGCCCTCACTCACCACGTTCCTGGGGCTCCTCTCTAGGGACTGCCTTCAGAGCCCCCAGCATGGCACAGGCCCCTAGTTCTCCTCACTGACAGCAAGTCTTGGTCATCTGCAGGGGAATCTGCCTTTCTGAGGCAGCCCAACGTGAATCAGCAGGAGCCTAGATGTGGACGTCGGAGCAGGCAACGGGGGTGCACCAGAAGCGACTCCGCGGCCTGCCTGATGGGGCAGCTTCCCCGCCCGCTGCCTCAGAGGCTCCTCGCACAAGCAGGACGAAGAGAGCCTTTCCTTTGCCTTGACTGGCCCTTGCCCCTTCCCGCCACTTTCAGTCCTTTGCTCTTTTCCTCTCCCCGCAAAAGTGCCCTCAGCCCGGCAATCCTGTTCCCGGCTAAACCTCCCTGAGAACTGCAAACAGGTAGTCCCACCAGTGGCCGCACACACGCGTCCCCGGCGGCACCAGCCGCAGCAGGCAGACAGCACCGACGTCCCTCGGCTGCTGAGCGGCTAAAGACAACGTGGTAGAGCCATGTGATGGCACACTGTCCAGCCTTCAGAAGGAAGGATGTACTGAAACATGCCACTACACAGGGGGACCTTGGAAACGTGGCACTACCTGAGCACAGACGCAGACGCAAAAGGCCCCGTGTTGTACGGTTCCAATACACGCAACGTCCAGAATGGGCAAATCCACAGAGTCAGGCAGTAGATGGGGGTTACTGGGGGCTGGGGGGGGGATGGAGAGCAACTGCTTAGTGGGTGCGGGGTTTCATTCTGGGGCTCATGAACATGTTTTGGAACCAGACAGAGGCAGTGGTTGTATAAGGTTGTAAATGCACAAAACGCCACTGAATCATTCGCTTCGGAGTGGTTGATTTGATCTTCTGTGAATTTCACCTCCACACATGAAAAATATGTTTTAACTACTCAGCGTGTGAGAGGTCAGCCTGACAATCAGAGTTTCTCTCTTTCTTGGGGTCCCAACATACCGCTCCCTGTGTCCTCCAACCAAGACACCAGCTGAGGGACATGAAGCGGGGACAAAAACCAAGAACAAGCCATCTTCGAGGCCGAGGTCTCCAACAAGACAAACAAAACCTGTGATTCCGTGACCTCAGGGGATACACTGCTGACCCTTTCATCAGCAGAAGGAAAAGCAGTCCCAATACTTCCTCAGATGCCCCAAACCAAACTGCAACAACTCCCCCAGGCCCCTACATTCTTTCTGACAGGGGAGGGACACGAATCTGTTTTCCCTCAAGTAGCCTGGATATTATTCTTTTGTTCAAAGGGTCAAAGGCAAATTGGTCACATGCCTGCCTGTATTTTGGCCCAAGGAGGAGGTCTTCCCAAGGCCTCTGAGAGTTTGGATGGCTTGTTGCTCCAAGCCTGAGGATGAGAAAGAAAGGGCTCTGCTGCCTGACCTCCAGAGCCCGGTGCCCTGCCTGAAATCCACGGATGAACGGATGGATGGGGTTGCCGCCACACCCTTCCGGATCTCAGGAGAAATGGGCTTCCCTTTAAGCCAACTCAATACAGAAAAATCCACTTACAACCCAGATGGACTGCCAGCATCTTTGACTTCGTGAAAGGATTCACTACAGGATATTGGTAAATAGTGACATGCCTTTGTGTATTTAAAAGAGGATTCAGGGGCACCTGGGTGGCTCAGTGAGTTAAAGCCTCTGCCTTCAGCTCGGATCATGATCCCAGGGTCCTGGGATCGAGCCCCACATCGGGCTCTCTGCTCAGCAGGTAGCCTGCTTCCTCTTCCCTCTCTCTCTCTCTCTCTGCCTGCCTCTCTGTCTACTTGTGATCTCTATCTGTCAAATAAATAAATAAAATCTTTAAAAAAAATTTTTTAAAGTATCTCTCCACGAGATATTAAAAAAAAATAAAATAAAAGAGGATTCAATTCCCAGACTTTTCCAAAACAGGGGCCTCGCACAAAAAGAGGGAAACTACACCACGAGCAACACCGAGGCTCGTGCTCATCTTCTCCACCTGCAGAAAATGGAGGCCTTCGCACCCTACAAGGATTCGCCTTCATCTTCTGTCCTGTGGGATCACTACTGGGGAAGGAAGAAGACAATCAATCTATAGAGAGTCTGGTCAGGCAAATGCTTGGGGATGAAAAGCAAAAAGCTTTTAAAATACCTCAGCCAGACAGACATTAAAAAAAAAAAATAAGTCCAGAAATCCACCCAAATGCATCTAGGTTTAGGGGCTGGGGAGGGGGGCAGTGAGGGAAATGCCTCCCAAACTTCCAAGCCCAGGGTCAGGATGTCTCCTGCAGCCACTAGGGAGGCTTGTCCAGTGGTTCCCTGAGAGTTGCTGGGTGGGGGAGGGGGTGACGAGATTCAAAAAGAGGGAAAAATACTCGGTTCAAGGAATTAAGCTCATCATTATGCCACTGAACCATTCACTTCCAAATGGTTATATGTCATTAATTTCACCTCAATTAAAAAAAAAAAAAAAACACCTGAGTATTATTTCGTCATCCCATGAAAACAAACTCTGGGCCCAAGTCCCCTCTCCAAGGAGCCGCTGACTACTACCAGTGCCTGCCTCCCCGGGGTGCTGGGCCAAGGTCCTAGCCTGGCTTGCTAGCACTGTCCCAAAAAGCCAGCCAGAGATCTGCCTTTGAGGGCACTTGATATCTGCATGGAAAAGAGGGGACCCTGTGCGAACACTCCTTTCAGCTCTGGGTCCCCATTACAGTGCTGAAGCTCCAGGTCTACAAAGTTGAGACGAAATGTTAAGATTTGAATGAAGGTGTTTGGCCTGGACAGGCTACCAAATGCCAGAATTAAGAAAAGTCTTCTCTTGGGGCGCCTGGCTGGCTCCATCAGTACCGCATGTGACTCTTGATCTTGGGGTGGTGAGTTCGAGCCCCCACATTGGTTACGGAAATTACTTAAAAATAAAATCTTAAAAAATCTTGACTCTGCAATGTGGGCTGGCATCCGGGTGACTTTAAGGAGGCATCAAAAGGCTGGCTAGTAGTTGAGATTAGCTAATGGAAATGAGGAGAAGGGGAAATGTGTCGGTTTCTAAATTTTTAACTACTGAAAATGGTTTCAACATTTGGATTCCTTTGGGATCTTGAAGAAGGGGCCAGGGAAGAAAAGAGTTTGTCTGCTTACTTAGGTGGTCCGAGATAGCTTTATTTGGATCCAGAAGGCCCGGAGACCCTCAGGAGGCCAGTTTCTAGCCCCAAGAGAACCCCCTGGATTAAACCTGTTGATCAGAGACAGAGCTTCATGCAGTGTTCTTATCATGTTGAGAAGTTCTGGGTGTTCATCTGTGCCAGCTTCCCCTGGGAATCAAGTCAAGTGCAGACAATGTGTGTGTCTGTGTGTGTGTGTAAGTGCACGTGGCACATGATAAGGGAGAAAAGGTCACAAAGGGTGGCTTGCCCTGAGCCCCACACCCCCAAGACAGTGCAGCCAAAGTGAAGAGGAGTCATCACTAGCCCAGGACAAATGACCAAATGAATATCCCCAAACTGCTCTGCCCTGCAGGGACAGAGGTCCGGGACCCCAAGGCCGGGAAGGGGGAAAAGGCAGTCCTGCCCCTAGGCAGAAGGGCTGGGTCCCAAAGGGAGGCCTGAGGCCTGTACACGGTGACCGGGGACTGCAGGGTTTAGTCAGCTCGACTGAGGGCTGGATGGAGGCTGGCTGGGCAGGAATCAAGGTCTCCCACCATGGCCTCCCACCACTTCCTCTCCGGCTTTTATTAGTATCAAGGTCATGCTTCCCACCTAGCTCTCCTGCCATGGGGACTTTTAGTTCATGTTCCTTTGTTTCTCCTTCCATCATCAGCTATCGAGTTAAGCTTTGCTCAATAACTAAATGATCCCCTGGTTGGGAATCCAGAACTCTACCTTCAGGGATCTCCAGAATCTGGAATCTGGAGCCAGGTTCCAGGTGAGAGTGAGCAGTCTTGAGCAAACCCTGGGTCTCGTGGACTCCTGGTCTGAGAGTGGTCAACCACGAACACGGAAGCCTCCACAGAGGGTCAACAAGACGACTGCCAAGGGGCGCCTGGGTGGCTCAGTGGGTTAAGGCCTCTGCCTTCAGCTCAGGTCATGATCCCAGGATCCTGGGATCGAGCCCTGCATCGGGCTCTCTGCTCAGCCCCTCTCTCTCTACCTGCCTCTCTGCCTACTTGGGATCTCTGTCTGTCAAATAAATAAATAAAATCTTTAAAAAAAAAAAGATGACTGCCAGCTGCCTCATCTGTCCAGCACTCTGGCAGTCTGAAGAAGAAACTGCTAGAGCGAGGGCCGAGCTGTGACGTCATTAAGGAGGTGGGGTTCCTTCATTCAGTCAAGTCTGAGGAGCTTCCCGGTGAGTATGTGCATACTAGACTTCTCTCCTTCCCTCTGCCCTGCTGCCCAACTCAGTAGAGCTATCTAACTGCAGGCACAAAGTGGCCATCCACTAATGAAAAAATAAATGCACGTTGCCTTGTGGTCCTTGCCATGGGCCTGAACACCAGACACTTTTCTCAAGGAGCCAGGTGAGGGAGAAAGCTCTCTGCTGAGCAGAGAGCCCGATGCAGGGCTTGATCCCAGGATCCTGGGATCATGACCTGAGCTGAAGAAAAAGGAACAGGGAGGTGCAGAGGGAACGTCAGTTACCACAGGAAGAGGCTGTGAAAAACAGCATCCGGGGCACCTGAGTAGCTCAGTCAGTTAAATGTCTGCTTTTGGTTCAGGTCATGATCTCGGGGTCCAGGGATTGAACCCTGCATCTAGCTCCTTACTCAGCGGAGAGCCTGTTTCTCCCTCTCCCTCTGCCCTTCCTCCCTGCTCATGTGTGTGCATGCTCTGTCTAAAATAAAAAAAATAAATAAAATCTTTTTTTAAAAAGAGAGAGAAATACAGCCTCAGAAGGGGTCCCAAGGGTTCCACTCTGATCACCAATAAGGAGAAAGTACAAAGACAAAAGCAAAATGCTTAGTGTCACTTCTTTGTAACTAACATCCCACTCAGAACAGGGGTCAACACATTTTGCCCCCAGCTCAATGCATCAGTGGGGCGGCTGTCTCCCTACGTGGGCCCACCCCACATACCTCGCTGGGAAATGGGTCCCCGTGGGCTGCCATGGCCCTGAGGAGGATGCATGCGATGTGGATACTCATGGCATTGGAACAAGAGGAAGTGGACCTCTGGGCTTTTTAAAGTGCATAGAGATTTCTGAGACACTTCAAGGAAAGCCTATAAAGAGGGCTGACGCCCCTCATGGGAGCTGTTGGAGATGAGGGGAGATGAAGAATATCTCCTCAGGAGTTCAGAAATGAGAGGCCAACCCCAAGGATGATGGCTTCAAGCCTGGGGCTGTGCTTACCGCTGAGAAAGCGCTTCATGGTGTCGCTGCTGGCCAGCTTCATGGCTGTCTGCCCCGAGTAGGTGGCCAGTGTGGGGTCAGCTCCATAGGACAGCAAGAGCCAGATGGTCTCCAGGTTGTCATTGACCACCGCGTCATGAACCGGCCTGCGGAGGTGATCCAGGGTGAGGACAATGGGGCCCAAGCAGGAACCTGGGTGTCTAGCCTCAGGCTACTTCATTAGGGGAAAGTAACCTAACATGAGCCCAGAATAATGTGGGTAAGAGTTCGTCTCTGAACTGTACCCCCCCATCAGATCTCCCCACTTCCTTCTCTCTCTGCCTCTTTCCCCTCCCTCCCATCTGTCTCTCAGGTTCTCCCTACATTTGGGACAGTCCCTGAGGTACACTCTAGCTCCACTGGTTGCTCTGGAGTTCGGGAGAGAATGGGCCCCTGACTGAGGATAAACTTAAAGCGGCTGCCGGGGGTATGAACAGAAAGATCTGGATGACTGCCCTGGAGCAGGGACGAGTGGAGTCCTGGTAAAGCTGCCCTTGTCAGGATGATCCCTAGATAACCCAACCTCTCCTTGGGAACCAACGTGGGCTGGCCGGCCGGAACTCGTCCACCCCTGCCCCAAACTGCCCCCCTACAGCGGTCGGTAGCCGTCTTCCCGAAGCACTTCCCGACAAGGCCTGGTGTGCTGCGAAGGCCCAGGCTGCAGCAAGTTCTCTGGAGTGAGGGGCTGAGCTGCGGGGCCGGGGGTGCGGGGGAGGGGGGCTGGGGAGAGGCCTTCTTGCCTCGTGCCATCTTGCGCACTGCAGTTCACGTTGGCCCCGTGCTCCAGCAGGATGTTCAGGATGTCGGTCCAGCCCCTGGAGCAGGCCTCGTGCAGGGCCGTGTAGCCAGCATTGTCGCGGTGATTCACGTCTTCGCTGTCCTTCTGGAGGCAGTAGAGAACAACGTCCTGCAGAGACAGGGGCAGCTCCATGAGCGAAGAGAGGCCTAAGTCTTGAAATCACCCCAGTTAGGCTCGAAGCTCTCCAAACGTCCAAAGAGAAAGTCTTAGAGCCTGCACTTTATTCTGGGGCCTAATGGGCAAGTCTCAAAATCTTCTGTCAATAAAGTCAGTCCTGAGGTGCCATGGCCAGGCCCTCAGCTCTGGGCTATTTCCTTTGCAGTGGGGAGACACGTATTACGACCAAGGATATTCCCTCATCTGGGCGTGGGTTGTTGGGGTGAGGTCCGCAGAGAGGCTCACCTGCCCACCCAGAGCTCAAACTCTCAGGCCTCAACTCCCTGAGTCCTGGTTCCCTAGTCTGGGGCTTTGCAAGAGGGCCCCAGACCAGAGAAATGAGGCATGTGCTGGCAAGCACAGCCTCTGGCGGTAACTGGAGAACAAGGAAGAAAGAATGGGTTGAAGTCCTCTCCCTGGACGCTGGTGTTAATAGTTGTAAGTGCTGTCCCTGGATGTTTACCCCAGGGCAGTCCGTTCTTGCCTTCCCCTCAAATCGGGATTGCTCTGAGTATACCTCAGCGTGGTCATTCACTCACCAAGTACAGATGAGCCTCCCTGGGCTACACGACAGGACCAGAGGCAGGACTCCGGGACTAGAAGCACCCCAACTGGTCTGAGAAGAAGCTGGAGAATAAGCTGAGGGGGGAGGGAGGGGTGGCCCCCTCTTCTGAGGGGAAAAGGCAGGCAGCAGTACCAGAGGCCTATTATTAGCCCTCTCTCCGGCCCTGGGGACATGGGCGGCTCAGGCATCCTGACCGACAGTTAGCTCACAGGCTAGCCAGCGAGAAAAAAGTGCGTGAGAAATGAGAAAGTGAGTGAATAAGCAAGCGAGTGTGTGCCTGTGTCGGGGGTGCTGTCTCCTGGATATACAGGAACTATTCCGCTCGCTCAGGAGAGCACAAGGCCCCTACCTTCCTCCCCAACGCAGACACCGTTGGCCCCTCCCTCAGGCCTCAGACTCCTCCTCCTCCCTCCCGTGACAGGCCGCCCAACCTGCTCCTGTCCTGCGCTGGTTGGTTCTCCTATGGCCTCCTACTTGCTGGTTTGGCCCCAGGTAGAAGAAGATTAAACCTGACGGCAGGGGTTGGTCATCTTTTTTTCTTAGATCTCCCTTGGCACCTACCCTGGCCCCCAAACTAGGCACTCAGGAGAGACGGGCAGCTCGCCAGTGAGCCACTGTCAAGGCAGTTCTCCTGTGCCAACCAGCCCGGCTGGGGCTGCGCCCGTATTTAAATGAGTCAGATATAGGGACTGGAAGCCTTACATCAAGGCCTACTCTAAAACCCAAATTTCCACCCTTAAGAGCAAATCCTTAGGAGATAATTGGTGCAGTGGGCAAATACACGTGGTCAAGGAGTTCGTATCAACAAAAGTGCCTGACAACGTTTTATCATAGTCACAGAGCCAGGCTTCCGCCCTACCCTGGCACCTGGGAATCAAAAAGACCCTGGTAGGAATTCAGACTCATACCTATGTAAGAGTTGAATGGTCCTGGCCACATCATCTAGCATTGCTAAGCCTTGATGTTCTCACGTGTAAAATGGAGCTAATAAAACCTACCTCCATGGTCAGTGAAGAGCTACCCCAGGGAAGCAGTGTGGGTGTGAGGAGAGAAGCCCTGCCTGCCAGCGCGCCACTGACTGCTGGCCCCTGGGAGTCCCAGTGAGGGGAGGCTGGAGGGTATGAAGAGTGAGCAGTGATCACCCCTATTTCCTCTCTGAGTGGGGGAGCTGCCACAAAGCAAAGTTTAAGACGACATCAAAACCCCGTTTCTGGCCTACAAATGTGTTGGATTATCAATATTTCAATTCTTTTCAATCCCAACTGATACGCCAATGAGCTTGCGTTCCCACGCTCCCTGAGAGCAGTGAGGCGGCCCCAGAAGCCATCTGGGCCGTAGAAGGAGTCCAGTGGAGGTTGAAGCCCCAGGTCCAAACGAAGTCCCGCCCAGGCCACAGAAGACACAATTGGGAGAAGCTTCTCCACAGATGCTGGGGATCTCCCTACCTTATAGCCAAGACGGGCCGCCCGCTGCAGGAGAGTCTCGCCCGCGTTTTTGTTCACTATGAGCCGACGTGCCTCTGGAGGGATCTGCCGGGCTGTAGGTGACTCGGAGGCCTCCTCTGGGCCGGCACTTCGGGACTTAGAGGGTGTGCATGGTTCTGTGGGTTTCACTGGGGTGGGAGGCTTGGGAGATTTTGTCTTCTGCTGGCTCCAACGACCTTTGCCCTGGAAAGCAGAGATGGGGTCCTGGATCAGCACAGCTTCCCGTCCACTCCCACCCAGATGTTGAGGGGCTCAAATCCTCAACCACATAAGCCGACAAATGACCAAGGGATTGAAAATCAGAGACAGAGGGGACATCCTAGCTTCCCCAAAGCACTCCACATGCCTTCTTTACCTGCCTCCATTCCATTTGTTGCAGTTTTGACAAGTCCTATTTCTAAATGAGTGAAGCAAACTGATAGGAAGGAGAAGTGGAGACAGGTATCTTTGACCAAAGACGTACAGCTGCTAAGGCTTTCAGTCTTGTCGCAAAAACCTGCCTCTTAACCTGCCCCAGGCTCTTGCCACCTTCCTGCACACCCCAGCCCTGGATCACATCCATGCCCACCTTGCGTGGTGCAAAGCACATGGGCTCAAGAGTCAGAAAGATGTTAGTTTGGAATCTTGCCTCTGCCACCCACTAGTTACAAGACCTGGATTAAGGCCCAACCTCTCTGAGCCTCACTGTCTCACTTATGGGCTCTGCACATGGGGGAGGAACCGCATCTGAGAAACTGGACTCGAGGAACCAGACCGAAGGAGCGTCATTTACACCGGACCTAAGTTGGATGATGAGATTCTAAACTAGGAGCTGGGGGCAACTGGGTGGCTCGGTGGGTGACGCGTCTGTCTTCAGCTCAGGTCATGATCCCAGGGTCCTGGGATGGAGCCCTGAAACTGTCTCTCAGCTCAGCAGGGAGTCTGCTTCTCCCTCTGCCTCTCTCCCTCCCCCACTCATGCCCTCGCTCATTCTCTTTGTGGCTCTCAAATAAATAAATACAATTTAAAAAATATATAAATAAACTGAGAGCTGAAGTTATAACTGGACAAGACTTCGGAGGACCTTGTGAGAGGTGGGTCCACCTTGCGTGTGGGAGGGACTGAATCACTGGGTGACCAGAGGGCAGACTCTAAGTTGCCCTCATCAGATTCTAAGTCGGCCCCTGATGATCCCCCTGATATTTGTGCTCTCATGTAGCCCCCTCCTGCACTGAACAGGGCCGATATATGTAGCCAACAGGAGTGCGCAGAGGTGACAGTGTTTGACTTCCAAGGCCACTTCCTAAAAGACAATGTGGCCTCAGCCTTATTTATTTATTTTTTTTTGGATCACTTGTTCTGGGGGAATCCAGTTGTCATGTCATGGGGACTCTCAAGCAGTCCTTTGGAGAGGTCCCCAGGGCAAGGCAAGGAGGCATTTCCTGCCAATGACCAGCCATGCGAGGTAGCCCCCCTGGAAGCAGACCCTCCCACTCCAGTTTAATGGGGCCCTGGCTGACACCTTGACCGCAACCTCACAGAAGACCCCAAGCCAGACCCAGCTAATCTGCTCATGAATCCCTGACCGCCAGAAGCTGTGGAAGATAGTGTGTTTGTTGTTGTGTTGAGGTAAGGTTGAGGATAGTGTTAGAGCACAAGAGACAACTAACACATACCACTTATCCAAATCCCTCAGAGCATTACTAAAGTCTCACAGAAATCCTATGTCTTCTACAACCTTTTACAACACTCTAGACTTCCTTCTCCCCATATGCAGGCCACCTAGCCTGAAACGAATAATCTGATACTTGATGCCAGGCTTTTAACTTCCTTATACCATTTCATGGACAAGTCTGGCCTCCTGCTGGGTTTGAGGCTCCTCTGGGGCAGGGTTCACACTGTCATCTTCTCTTTTTTTTAAAAAAGATTTGACTTATTTATTTGACAGACAGAGATCACAAGTAGGCAGAGAGGCAGGCAGAGAGAGAGGAGGAAGCAGGCTCCCCGCCGGGCAGAGAGCCCGATGTGGGGCTCGATCCCAGGACCCTGGGACCATGACCCAAACGGAAGGCAGAGGCTTTACTCCATTGAGCCACCCAGGCGCCCTGTCATCTTCTCTTTTGTTCCTTACAGCACTTCACTCCGGGCTGGACACATCATCACAACACGTATTTGTTGACTTGATTCCAGCCAGCTCTGTGTAGAGCCCTGGGCAGACTGAAAAGTTACCGAAAATCATGAAGCTTGGAAAGCGATGGCAACAGGGAGAAGACCAGAGCCCAGGGCATTTGTCCCCTCTGGTAAATCCCAAGAGAACCGGAACTGCTGTCCATCTGCATCTCCACAGGGCAGAGAGGTCCAATCACCAGCAGGAAGGCATGGCTGATCAGTGTAGGGTGTAGCTCTACAGCCACGAGGGCAGAGGTAGATAATGGCCATGCTGGAGGATGCTGGGTAAAGTGCCTGGGTTTTTGCTAAGCCAAGCCGGGAGCCAAAGGGTGACTTTCCTTCTGGGGGCAAGAGCCACCAGAGACAAGGGAGGCTGCCTGAGAGGGGGAGGAGCAAGAGCAAATGGGGGCCCCGCCCCCTCCCCTCTTCCTCCCTGGCTCAGAGCCCCTGTGGGAAGAAGCCTTTGGCCGATGCCCCAGCTTTAGTGTTGCAGGCGCGTCCCCCGCCCTCCCCCCGCCCTGCTTCCCACTACAAAGCACCATGGCATGGGGGCATCCAGAGCAGGTGGTGGGGACTGGGAGAGAAAGAAAGGCGGGAGGGAGAAAGGGAGGCCCTGTGAAGGGACAAAACCTCTCTGGGAGGAACATTTCAGCAGACACTGCCAGGCGGAATAACCAGACACAACTACCAGCACGTGCTGCTGAAAGTCAGGCAGCCAGTCACCTTTGTGTGGGATGGGGCCCTGGGGGGGGAGGAGCAGGGGGAAGAGGAGGGGGACGCCCACCTTTCCCCAGAGCTGCTCAGCATTGCAGTGTGTCCCTGCCTGGGCGCCCCCAACCCCAGCCTCTCCCAGATATAGACGAAAGCCACCCATTGACCAGGTGGAGGCACACGGAAAGAGCCGGGGCGGGGAGACCCGCGTCATGTCCCCACGTCGCCACTCGTGACCACTGAGTAACCTCGTGCCAGTCCCTTAGCCCCCTGGAGCTTCACTTTCCTCACCATCAAACGAGGACCACAGTGCATACCTCTAACAGCCACTGCGGGAATTACGAATGGCCTCGTGAAGGGAGCACTCAGCACGGACCAGGCTTCTTTTCTCCCCCTGCCCCACTCCCTCTGGCGGTCTGAGGGAGTGGGCACTGCTACCTTGCCATTCTGTGCCTCTGTCCTCTCATCCTTGCCTCAACCTGAAGCTCAAGGATGTACACCAACCTCAAAGAGCACTTTATGATTATCAAAGCCTTTTACAACCCTTGCCTCCTTTGTTCCCCAAGCACCCTTGTGAGATGGAAAGGGCATGGAGCATCATCTCCATTTTTTTAACAGATTTTATTTATTTATTTGACAGAGATCACAAGGAGGCAGAGAGGCAGGCAGAGAGACGGGGGGGGGGGGGGGGCAGGCTCCCTGCTGAGCAGAGAAAGGAATGTGGGGCTTGATCCCATGACCCTGGGATCATAACCTGAGCTGAAGGCAGAAGCTTTAACCCACTGAGCTACCCAGGCGCCCCTCATTTCCATTTTTAAAGGTGAGGAAATAGGCTTGAATACCTTGTCTGAGCTAGAACCAGATTCCAGGAGGGGCAAGGGAAAAGGAGGGGGAGATAAGCATCCGGGTCTCCGGCCCTTTGCCACTGACACTCCAAGCTGGAAAGAGCTGGAAAAATCACAACCACCAAATAAGCCCATTCTGATCTTTGGTGGTTTGTTTTTTATTTTTTATTTTTTTTTTTGGCGGCCAATGACATCAGAGCCTGGACCTTTGCTTCTTTCAAATGTGAAGTTCACCAGAGGAGTGAGGACCGTGTTATTTTTTGCAAATGGTACAACACGAAACCCAAAACCAATGATGTAAACATCAGACCCCCCAAAAAGATGTCAATTATTCAATTATGAACAGGGATTCTAGAATGCTGGCCTGGCTACGGACTGGTGAGTGCCTCTCTGAGAAGCAAAGGCACTGGTGAGTTGGTGGTGGGAGGGCAGCTCTAACTCTCTCAGTCCTACCGTCAGGCAACCTATGTCTGGACATCAACATCCCTGCTTCTACAAGTGGCTTTCTACCTTGATTGACTCAGAAAACTCTGACTGGGTTTCCAGGGAGTTAAGCCCAGACGAAAGCTTCCTGATTGGATGTTAACAAGCTATTCAGGCGAACATCCTGCCATATTCTTCAACTCTTCCTTAACTCAAAGGAAATCCCAGGCGTGTTGAGGAAAAGCCAGGAAGAACCAAACCTGAGAGTTTTCAGGCTCTTATTGTTAACTGATAACTTTAGGTCCCATTCTTCAAATGTAATCCCCAACTCGCCTAGAACTACTTCAAAATGCTTCAATAAATATGAGTTAATTTGGTCCTCCCCGTCCGCTCACTCACTCACTCACTCACACGACTGTTGATCAAGGAGCCTCGGGAATGGCTGCCGCCCAGCCCACTCCTTTCCCACCAGCTCCCCTCACTGGCAACGCACCTTGGCCTCTTCTGAGACGTTTGCCATGTGCTTGGTCTTGCACTTCCGTTTTCCTGATGGCTTTTCTGAATTTTCAAGGCAGGCTGGTTCCTCCAGGTTATTTGGGAGGAAACCGTTTGGTGAATCCGAGATCCCCTGGGCTTTGTTGGGCAAGAGAAGGTTCCTGTTCCTGAGGCGGTGCTCCGAACTTTGGGAGGAAGTCTTCTGCTTCCGAGCCTTTAAATCTGAAGGCAAGAAACAGGAAAGAATGGATGTCAGGGAAATGGAGCACAGAAAAGCAATGCCTTCCTCTACGATGAATCAGAAGGCTTTGGGGAGTCGAATCTCAGTGCCGAGTTGTGTAACGAGTAACTGCCAGAGCCTAGTGTGGTGCCAACAATGCCACTAAATGCTTCGCAAGTGCCCACTGTACTTCAACAACAAAGTCCCTGCTCTCCGAGCCGATGACCACTCCCAGCCCTGCCAGCAGGGGGCGGCCCAGGTGGCTGTCCCCAAGATGAGGGTAATTTTAAAAGGATTTCCCCATAGCCCAGAGCAAATCAGAACTTTATTTTCAGCTTTTTCCCCATCCCCTTTGTCTCTTTCCCCATTCCAATACGAAAACAAATTCAGCAGTTCTGCTGAAGCGAAGTATGAAATATCCTGGGGTGGGGTGTAAACGGAGGTCTTCCCTCAGTGCCTCCACTCACCCACCTGACTGCCTGGGTGGTCACTCGCTGAAGACATGAAGATCAAAGCCACAGAAACTCCCTGAAATCAGAAGGCGCCCTGGGCCTACTTAGCCAATGGGCAATCACAAAATCCTGCTGCCCTCCCTGGCTGGAAATCAAGTCACCAGGATACCCTGGGCAACATCTCTAATTCTAGCCAGAGCTCACTAGACAAAGCACTTTCGAGTTTCAAAAAGCGTGGCTGTGACTCGAGGGGCACCTGGGTGGCTCCGCTGGTTATGCAGCTGACTCCTGGTGTCAGCTCAGGTCACGATCCTGGGGTGGTGGGATGCATCTCCCATCAGGCTCCACGCGCAGCATGGAGTCGGCTTGAGATTCTTTCCCCTTCCTTGTCTCTCCCCCTGACGCTCCTCCCCCCACTCACCCCCCCCCCAGTCTAAAATAAATAAACAAAACCTTTATTTTCAAAAAGTGTGTTGTGATTCTTACAGCTCTTTCTGGATGGAGCCCTGAGTGGCACTGGGAATTTCATTGCCACAAGCCTCATCCCACAGGCCAGTCCTAAACCTCAGGTACAGCGGGGATAGTTTGGGTTAACCCTTATCTCTTAACTAATATTAGCGTCACATGGCTTAGCCACTAGCTGTGTAACTAGCTGGAGGCAAGTTATAATCTCCCACAGTTTCTATGTCTGTAAAATGGAGAAGACCTACTCCACATCAGAGGACTGGTATGAGAATTAAATGAGGTATCATACACAAAACCCCTTTATAAGGTGTTATAAAGAGAAAGGCATCCTTACCATATTATTTCAGTAAGCTCTTTAGGGAAGGCCCTGCCCATGTGTTCTTTATTTCCCCCACAGGACTGAGCACATGGCAAAAGATCGGTATGTCTATGAAATGAATAACTGCAGCCTCGGTTTCTCCAATATGTGAACCAAGAGGGTTGAGCAAGATCCAAGAGTTCTCAGTTGGCTTCCCTCCACCGTGGCCTGTGTTCTCACATGTGACATTACCAAGGCCAAGTCCAGATGTGGGAGCCATCACCAGAGTACGAAGAACTGGCTCTAGGTTATGTGCGGCACTTAGGAGGCCAGCAGCTGTCACACCAGCGCTTTCCCCCAACTCTCTCCAACCCACTCATGGGTCCCCACGCTCATGCAAGAACTGCCACGTTAGATGGCTTATAATGGCAATTCCAACGAGAACATTCTCAACCAGGGCTTTTGAAGCAACAAGTCTGGGCTGAGTCAAAAGAGGAAGGAACAGAACGGTGCCTTGTGAGGGGGGACGTCAGGAAACATGGGGAAGCCATGTTGCGGCATTCACTGCCTGAGGAAAAGCAGTAGCTCCCTACCCGGCTTACCCAGGGCGGGGCAGGCTCCGGAGTTTATACAGCTGCAGTGGAGCAAGAACTTCAGAGTAGCACAGAAAGAGAGTAGACGCAGTAGCTGCGCGAGTGGAAGCGCCTCTTCCTATCCCCTCTGCAGGTCAAGGAGGGACATATCGAAGCCCAGGACAAGAGGAAAGGTTGTGAGGGCGCCTGGGTGGCTCAGTCAGTTGACAGTCTGCCTTCGGCTCAGGTCACGATCTCGGGATCCCGGGATCGAGCCCTGTGACAGGCTCTATGCTCAGTGCGGAGTCTGCTTCTCCCTCTCCCTCTGCTCACCCACCCCTCATCCTGACTCATTCTAGCGCTCTCTCTCTCTTTCAAATAAATAAATATAATCCTCAAAAAAACCAGAAAGGTCATGAGGCTCAGACAGAAATAAGGTGACCAGGGGCACCTGGGTGGCTCAGTGGGTTAAAACCTTTGCCTTTGGCTCAGGTCATGATCCCAGGGTCCTGGGATGGAGTCCCGCATCGGGCTCTCTGCTCAGCAGGGAGCCTGCTTCCTCCTCTCTCTCTGCCTGCCTCTCTGCCTACTTGGGATCTCTGTCTGTCAAATAAATAAATAAAATCTTTTAAAAAAGAAATAAGGTGACCTGTCTAGTTTGGCCTCTGCCCGACTTCCTCATGTCAACCTGAAAGACAGGTAGTAATAGGAAGGTTCAGAGCTTTCCTGAGAAGAGAAATGTTTGCCAGGCGATCCCTTCATGAAGATGTCACCACTGGATCTGGAGGAAGGCAACCAAACCATAAGCCAAAGCCAAGAGCCTTGACTCAAGACCCTTAGCCACATGCATGCAGGGAGAATGACCTACATTTCAACAAGCAAAGCTGCCCCCAAATCCAACAGGATGCCTTGCCAAGCAGTGTTCTCCATGCCCTGGGAGGTGTTTACGTAAAGGCTACCTGTCCACAGTGCTACAGAGATCTCTGCTTTTCGACGGAAAATGGAACCAGGTAATCTCAAAAGTCCTTCTGATTCCAAACCAGTAAGTTCCGCGGGAAGAGTCCCAGCTCGGAGGAAACCAGCTCTCAGTAAAGAAGACTAGGTGACACCAAAGCTCCTCTTCATCCTAACACAAGCGGCTGAGACCAACGACTTGACGCCTCGTTCCTGACCAATCCCTTACGGCTCTGGCAGGAAAAAGGGAAAATTATCCTCAGTCTCCCACAGTTGATGACGATTAGCTCCATTACCCTCTGCAGTGTGGGGATGGTATCAGCTACATCTCTGCTTAAACCGAGCTAGAAGTGAGGGTTAGCCTTCTCTGCGTTAGAGCAAACCCAGAATCTACTATCCCTTCAGAAGGCATTTTCAACAATAGGGAGACTGTGGATCTTTCCCACCGGCTCAGGATAAATACATTATCAGAGACAATCAACTGTTGCTTCAGGGGCAGAGGTCAAAGGAAGAGTGAGACACAGATATGCTCTTATGGAACCCAGAGACATACTTTTTGTTCATCTAGAAACATGTTATAGAAATGCTGCCCCCCACACACACACACAAAAAAAAACAACAACAGAAATGGGCCTGACCAGTACTTAGCAGAACATACTGATACAGGCCTCGGTGATAGTCTGTGCCTCCATGATTACACATGACAGCATCTGGCAGAGCCAAATAGCCAAAGAAAGCTTGGTTTTTCTCCTTGGTCTGCCTGCTCTTCCGACTCGGGTCGAACAAAACTGATGCCACCTCGGGTCACCTCAAAGCTTCATTCTGCCTCTTAATAACCTCTGTAGCTTTAATTGAGAAAGCAAAGTTGTGCCCGCTTCTACTTGAAGTTCTTCTGTTAAGTTGAAGGAACTTTGTACTTCTTTTTAGTGTAGGGGCTGGTGGCATCCCAGGAAAGGCAGCCAATGCCTCTTTCTTCTTGAACCCAGGATTCTAGGAGAGAGAACCCAGCCTCCTAAGACCCAGCTCCCTCAAGCCAACCAGAGAACTCCCTGGTATCGAGCTGTCCCATGCCAAGGAAGCCACTGTGGCCTTGCCCAGGGGTTCAGACTCTTACATGAAACCGGAGGGCTCGGGCCTTCATGTCCTCCGCTCCCCTGCAGGTCAGTCCAAACTCATTCAATCTGAACCCCAAGCCAAAAACTGGGGCCTGGAGTTGAGCGACCACCTCTGGCAGCTGGAGCTCACAGCACCAGGTTTCTACGGGTGCAGAGGCCTTCGGCTGGCGAGGAGAAGGCGGAGGTGGGAACACCCGAGATGCCCGAGGGTCCCCAGAAGCCAAAGTCACTGTGGCCTGGGGCTGAGGGCCAGCAGCTCGCTGGGGCAGCAGCCCCCAGCCAGCCTTACCTGCTCTCCCTCTCCGCCGCTGCTCTTCTTCTTGCTCTGTCAGGTACTCCCCAGTCTGATACTTCCGGCTCTTCTGTCGTCTCCGCTTCTTCCTCTTCACCAGGCCCTCCTCCTCGTCTTCCTCCTCCTCCTCATTGGTGTCCCACATTTGCCGGGCAGCCTCTGTCCTCCAGGGCATTTCTCGGGCTCGCCACAGGTGCCGGCGGCCCTGGCTCAGCAGAGTCTTGTCCTGGGCATGGTGGCTGCGATACTGGGTGTCCCGTTGGGTTTTTCTCACCTTTCGACGCTTAGCTGGGGTGGGGGTCACATCTTCTTCCTCCTCTGTGGGGAAGACCTCCTGGCTTCCCATGTCACTGTCTGCCACACCAGCAAAGGGGCTACAGATGCCTCCTGTGGACGGGATGTACAGAGGACGGTCAGGGACCTCTTCAAAGGACAAAGAGTATGATGGCGAAGCAAGTGCCCCGGATTAGAAGCTTGAAGGTCTGGGTTCAAGTTCAGGCTCTGCCAGTTATTAGCTGTGTGCTCTGGGAAGGTTCCTTCACTTCTGTTTCCTCCTCTATAGAACAGGGACACTGTTCTCTGCCTTACTGGCCTCACAGGACTGTTTTGAGGCTCAAAGGAGATAATCCGCCCAGAAGCACTTTACAGAGTCCGGTATGCCACACAAATATCGAGTATCCAAGCCACACGCCCTTCCTCATCCATTGCTGTGACTTTAAGTCATTGCACAAACTCTTACTTAGTGCATACAAGGCGCGGAGCATTATGTGAGAAGCAGGAGGGGGCCACGGGTCCCTGCCCTTTGGGAAATCAGGGTTCAGTGGCAGGGGAGGGAGGGCAGATCAGCAGCATATCCTGGCCCCTGCTCACTGACAGAGACTCCCTAGGCAAAGCAGAATCATCACAGAAGAGTCGCAGGAAAAGTGAAGCAAGGAGTCCCTTTCCTGTGACACAGCCTGGGTTAGTCCCCCCGCAAATGCTCATACACAGACCCCCACCTCCTAGTAAGTGGCCGAGAGTCCAGGGGTGGAGCTCTGTCCCTGAATGCCCCCCTCCTCCCCACCACAGCCGCTCCTCCCAGCTGGGCAGGCGCTTCCCTCCCCTCTCCGCAGCACCCCAGCACGATGGTACCTTTCCTGGTCTCCTCCACCATCTTGCCAAGAGGCCATTTCCATCCCCGCTCCTTCCTTCAACTGTGCTAACCACAAAAGTACGACCCTTAACCGGCCCGGTTTAGCGCAACGGCAGATCTGACAGTCTTCCTCCGAAGCAGCTCTGACACCCAACCACCTTTCTCCCAAGGACTCGGCTATTAACTTGACAGTTCCCAAACACAAGCGAGGTCAGCAGAAGAACGAAATGGTTTCGAGGCACATGAACAGTCCTTAACCAAAGTTTCAAGTGAGTCAGACCGTTTAAAGAGAGCAAATATTTAGCAAAATGTCCATATATAGACCAGGCAAGGAACAAAGTGTTCTGGTTAATCTAATATTCTGGTTAATACGGAATCACCATAGAGATCACACAGGGATCACCAATTTCCAAAGAATCAAATACAGTACAATGTGTTTAACAGTAAAACGAGACTGGGTGTAATGTAATCACTCTTTGATGATTCAGAAGACACTTCAGGATTTTGCAAGGCCTCCAGGCCGTCATTACGAGCCCCAATTACCACGGCGCTCTCCATGTGCTGAGGTGCCAGTTAATAGAATGTCAGCTAGCAGAGTTTACACTGCGCCCTGCTTCCCCATTCCATCCACTTTGCATGGAAATACGGGTGAACCAGGGCAACCACTTCTAGCGCTACATACCAACGTGGAGGCTAGCGCACACTAGCAGGGACTAGAAAGAGCTTTTTTTTTCACATACTGAATACAAATTCAGGAGACCAAATGTGATTCTACTGGCTCTGACAAGCCAGTGACCATTTCCGACTTTGTTCACGCCTGTCACCCAGGGCAGTAAGTCCAAAGGTTGTATGTCCATGCCTGACACTGGCTCCACTCATCACGAGAAGCCAAAGCTTGGAGTAGGCTGGGTTTCCTGGGTGGCACAGGCCTTGCCTCTTCCCACCATTGGCCGCCCACAAGAGACATCAAATCCCTGCTCGGAAAAGCCCCATGTGGGAAGTCGAAGCAAGCACTCCTAACATCGTGGGCCGTGTTCCCTCTCCCCTGGGCTCTCTGATCTCTGCAAGGAGCTGGGCATCTTAGCACAGCGAGTCAAATTCTCAGCTCTCCACCTGGGCCAAAGGCAAAATCGCTCAAGCAGATTTCTACCTCTCTCTGCAGAGAAGGGCCGAGGTGGGCCACGGCTTCAGACTCACTCACCAGACTGACTGCGCGTCCGCGTGCTCAGAACCACGGGGATGAAGTCACGGAAACTGCTCTTCGCTTTCTTCTCCAAGGAACCTGGAGTGATGTGTGGTTTCAGGGCAGAAGGTAGAAATATCACAATCAGGAGTCCAGGGACTGGAAGCCGCCCCCTCCCACCCACCCAAGAGGCCTGGGTGCAAAAATCAAGGGAGGGTTTGCATCCTTCCCAGGGTCTCCTTGGCTCTCCTCATGCTCTCACCTGCGTGCCTCTCTTGGAGAAGGAGCACCTCCCAGTAGTTTTTGAAAACTGGGAGCTGGGTCACTTTCGGTGACACCAAATAAAGGGCTGTGTACAGAACTGATTTGGCAGCACGCCAGCAAGTTGAAGGCCTGGCTGCCTGTAGGACCAGGAGGCTGCCACACTTCCACAAAGCTAGAACTAGGCTGGAGCAGGTCCCAGACAAGGGCAACCTGAATGGATGGTAGAGGACTGGGCGAGGCAGGAAGATGGGAGCAGGGAGTAGTGGACAAAGGGAAAATGCCATGTAAGAACAGACTAGAAAAAGGCAGGTCATGTCAGACAGGCAAGGCCATGAGAACAGGCTACTGTGTAAAGGAACGCATGGGCGTCTCCCCATGATGAGGGCACCAAGGAACTATCAGGGGCAGAGCACACAGGTCAAGTACACACCTTCCTACTGCAGACATACTGCGTGTCCCTCGATAATAAGGGTTCAGGATTTCCCTAAATGCTTCTGGCTAGGTGTCTGGGTATTAATTTCTTAACTTTTTATAATAGGAGTTTTCGAATATACCAAAGGTAGAAAAACAGGTTTCATGAACCCCATTCTGTTCTGGTCTCAGTCCTCATGAACCCTGTTTCGTCTCTGAACTTAGACCCACTGCACGGTAATGGGTCGGCTACTCTGTTGGAGGACTGACTTTTGTTTGTCTGAAAACCATCTTTTCTTTGGCCTTCTGTGTATCCTATTCTAGTAATCAGGGTGAACAGAATAAGCCCCTTCTCCCTTGCCTTTGATTTTACAGGTGTCGATTTTATCTTCCTTCCATAACGAATAAGTCTCGCTCTCTGGGCAGTGCAGAGACACTCCCCACCCCGCCACTGACCTGCCTTGGGGATCCCTCTGCAGCTCAGCCCAGAGGGCGTGGACCTGTGGAGCCTACCTTCCTCGTGGCCATCAGCTCGCTTTCCTGGAGACTGGGAATCCGGCTTTGTTGGCTTCCGGTGCTTGTGCTTTACCCTGACTCCATTGTGCTCTTTTCCTGAATCTGAAGCCCCCCTGGGGCTTTTCTTGGTGGGTTCCTGGGGGTCACTAGGCGGCTTCCGGCACTGTGGAGAGGTAGAGAGAGTCAAGTCTGAGACCAATTTCACTTTTTAAGAAGGCTTTGCCAATGGTAAGTCCGGTGCCCTGTTCTGACACATGGACAGGAGCTGCCGTGGGGTCCCGGGGCAGGGGCTTTCTGAGCCTGAACCCTGTGCCCTAGCTAATCCCCACAGACAACCACATGCCATCATTTTTACAGGTCTACGGAGTCTGCATTCACAAGCTACATCAATACCCAAGGTCATTTTCAAAGGTGTAAATTCAGGCCTGTGTTCTCTACATCCAAACAGCAATAGAGACGGGTAGAAAACAGAAATGCCTCTTCGGCAAGTCGTGTGACCACACTGGTCAACTGCCTTCACTGTGAATGGTATGGACACCAAGAACTGAAAACAATGCTTAGCCCGGGCCAACTCAAGAAAAACGGTCTATCTCCGTGTGTAATAGATTCAATGAAGGGGAGAAGAAAGGCATGACATGGGAGCAACTCACATCACCCCGTACTTAGGGAAGACAAGGAAAAGGCCGAGGCATTAGTACTAAGCCACTTGATACTCTTCAGTACTTCCCACGTCTCAAAACATTCTCTTCTCCATTATTTGATTTGATCTTTTTGACAACCCCGAAAGGAGAAGCTGGTATCATCCCCACTGAACGGACAAGGAAACTGAGGCTCCAAGAGTAGAGGTTAAATGCTTTGTCCAGAGCAACACACGGCCTCAGGCGTCCTTGCACTCGGGGATGGCTGCCACTTACCAGGCAAATCTGCAAATGAGCTCATTTGTACCTGCAGTGAGAAAGTGGCAGAGCTGGGCCCGAGACCCGGGGCTCCTGGCTCCCCACCTGGGCCTCTCTCTGCAGCCCCTCTCACTCCCTTCCTTCCCCATTCAAGTCCTCCTCTGTTTTCGCTCAGCCCTGCTCACTGGGATAGGCACGATGGCCATGCTTACACAGCGCAAGGACACTCTCAGCCAGCCTCACAGTCGCATATGCTCGCAAGCTTTGAGGTCTCTCCATGCGGCCAAACAAGAAATAGGGCAAGGTAGGGATTTCCAGTATTCTAGCATCCAGGGAGTGCAGAATAAGCAAAATGTTTTAACAATGAAAGCAGGCCCTAGGAAGAAAGGAAGAGTTGTTTTCCCCCTAAGCAGACCCACATGCACCTTCTAGAAGGTTATCACTGCCTACCTCCAGCTAAGGGGATGGAACATTTTCTGGGATGTTGGGGGGGGGGCGGATCTCAATTCCCCAGGAATAGGGAGTGACCATTCCCCACCAAATTCCCAGGACTCCTACTACACTGTGAACTCCTCCTTCTTCTTACTCAGCAGAGGGCTGAGCTAAAAATTCAAGTTCAGTTGCCTCCTTTGCTTGCTGCTGGTTCCTACAAATCAAAGTGTTAGGAAAAAGAAAGTACTAGGAGGAAAGAGAAAGACGGGGAACTGTTGCTTAAAATCTCACCTTCAGGAATGGCCAGAAAAAGACTACTCGAAGTCAGGGGGAATAAAGTTAAATGCACATAAGTCTGAACATGTCCTATTTATTTCTGAATATCACTTTTAGCCGTCTCTTTCAAGTGCAGATCATTAACTTTTATTTCCTAAGACAGACAAAAACAAGTAAAACAGAACATCTAGAAGGGATTTCTGTCCGTATGTTCTGCAAGGGCAGCCCCGAGAGTAAAAATGTATACACATGCTCCAACTTACTCAAAAAGTTGGGTGGATGGGGAGACTGTGTAAGATGAACATTCCGGTTAACAGAGTTTTTAAAGCTTTTCCAAAGAATTTCCCAAAGGATGAGAAGACAATAAAATACACCCAGCACCAAATGAAGCAGAACTCTTTCTTTGCTGAGGATTCAGCCAGCCCTTCAGGATTCCATGAGCCCTTGGGGCAGGTGGTATAAGGGACAGGAGACTATTCTGATTCTTGGCCATACCCTGCAAGGGGCTGTTTTGAATTAAGCCCTGATCTGACTTTGCTTATCAACAGTTTCTTTCTCCGGAAAAATGGAAGATAAGAAGAGAAAGATCTAAGTTATTTACTCTCCCCCACAAAATGGACATTTGCTAAATCACTACAGGAAGCTGTGAAGGCCCCTGATCTTGTAACTTTATTCTCTGCCCTCAGCATCTGTCAGTGGGCCCAGTGAACTGTTCTTCTAATATAGTAAAGGGCAGTGCCTGCCTGTCACCAGGTCGCCTGCAAGACATAAGCTCCATGAGAGCAGGGAGCATGTCTATTTTGTTAGCAACACTAACAATAACAACCCGCAGCCAAGAGCATTCACTGAGCACTTACTCCCTGCCAGGCACTGTTCTAAGCATTCATATGTATTTCATATATATCACCTCATTTACTTGTTTTAATATCAGCTTTATTGACATGTAATTTTTTGAGATATACCATACAGTTCATTTGATTAAGTTTACAATTCCATGGTTTTTAGTACAGTTGCAGAGTCATATAACCACCATCGAGTTCCAGAACATTTTCACTGCCCCAAATGGAAACCCCATACCCATTTCCCCACCTCCTCCAGCCTTATACAACCACGATTCTACTTTCTGTCTCTATCAGTTTGCCTATTTTGGACACTTCACGGCATCATCTCATTTAATCTTTACACAGCCCTATGAAAGTATTATTACGGTCTCATTGTGCAGATGAGGAAACTGAGGGCCTGTGAGATTAAGTCGCTTGACTGATAGCACAGTTAGGAAAAGTAGGACCAAGATTTAAACTTGGGCACTGTGCCTGGCTCTGGAAAGCACCTTCCTCACCACAGCGCTGTACTGCCCTCCTGAAGATGCAGCTCACTGCCCCGGAGGGAACAGCATGTAGTAACCACTCAGCAAACGCTTGCCAAATGGTCCGTGAAACAGTCATACATAAGGAGAGTAGAAGACAGGGTGTCATAGCGGACGATGGTCATGAACTTCGGAGCCGATGACCAGAATCTGAGTTCCAGCTCTGCCGTTTAGTAGCTGTGTAATGTTGGGTAACTTGCCCATTTTGTTTGTTTCCTTCATTTTCTTATCTGTAAGTTGGGTATAGTATTCACCTCACAGGGTTATTGGAAGGATTGAGTTAGATGACGTGTGTAGAAAGCACTTGGCATATAATATATATGCCACGTGTGTGTATGTGTGTGTATAACATACAGCACATATAATGACATAAATGATTTTTCTTATTACCACTAAGGACAAATCACAGTTACTTGAGCAAATGCTACACATATGCTCTACTATGTTATGACCTGTGTTCCTATTTGGCATGTCTCTGCCATACAGAGATGGCTATGAGATCATTGAGAAAACTCACCCAAACTCTATCCCTGGGGTTCTTAATTTGGAACCTATGGGCGGGCTTTGTGGAGGTGGTGGGCCCATGAACTCCTTGAAATTACTGGCAAAATTCTGAGGTCATGTTTCTGTGGACAGGGTCTTACAGTTTCCCAAAACATTCTATAGTCCAAAAAAGACTAAGAACTTCCACCACAAACCCAAATTCATGGTATTCTGGCTAGAAATCTGTTCATTAGTGTATATCAACATTTAATTTGAAACTGAAAAATGTAAAAAAAAAAAAAAAAAGAAGAGCATGGCTGCATTCCAATAAAACTTCATAAAATATATAAAATTAAAATAAAATATTGCAACCAACAGCCAGAAAAAAAGTGGGGTGGCTGTGTAGCTCAGTTGGTTAAGCGTCCGCCTTCAGCTCAGGTCATGATCTCGGAGTCCTGGGATCGAGCCCCACATTGGGCTCTCTGCTCACCGGGGAGTCTGTTTCTCTCTCTTTGCTTTCCCCCACTCCCCCATAGATAAATAAATGCTATCTTTTTCTAATTTTTTTAAAGATTTTATTTGAGAGAGAGAGAGAGAGAGAGCGAGCATAAGCAGGAGATGGGGGAGGGGAGAGGAAGAAGCAGGCACCCCACCAAGCAGGGAACCCAACACAGGGTTCAAATCATGAGCTGAGCAGAAGGCAGACTCCTGACCAACTGAGCCACCCAGGCTCTCCTAAATAAATACAATCTCTAACAAAAAAACAAAAACAAAAACATTCAATTTGAAGGCTTCTTAACTTAAGGCTTCAAATGGCTCCACATTTTTTAAAAAGTTTTTTTATTTACTTAAATAACCTCTACATCCAACGCAGGGCTCAAACTCATGACCCCGAGAAGAAGAGTCACGTGCTCTTCTGACTGAGCCAGCCAGGTGCCCCTAAATTGCTCCACATTTTTTGAGAAGTCCTATGTTCAACTGCTTCAAGCATCTCCTTGGATCACCAGTGGCTTCTGGATCCCCTCTGGAACACCACGGGATTCAAGTGGAATCCTCTTGGCTCACCTTTGGGCCTAGATCCCTGCCACCGTTAAGAACCCAGACCCAGATGCCCACCTGTCTTGCACACCAAATTCCCAATGGGCCTAAACACGAAGCTGTCACCCCAAGCACTGGGTGGATAGGAAACTGGCAGATGAGCCCAGAAGCCAAATTGGCTTCGGCCCCACAAAACTGCAAGCATATCCTGAGCAGGCTCCCCCAGTGGTGCAGAAAACGACCCTGTCAAAGGCCCCTCCCCTCCCCTTGAGAATCCCTAGTTCTCAAGGCTAGCTGTCATCTCGGAAAAGGAAAAGGAAGAATGGTTATGCGGGGAAGGGCCTGTTATTAACTGATTTTCCTTGCCAATCCCCTCTTCCGCTTTCCAACCCCATCTGGGACAAGGGGCTCCCTGGCCTCGGGGACCAAATCACTTCCCTCATCCTACAAAATACGAGCCAGCCCCTCCTCGTGACAGAACACCATATATGGACAGTGTGACTCAGAAAGAGGACAGCAGGTCAGTAAGCACGTTCCACAAGCCTTCCAATCAGTTGAGTTCCCAGAGCTACTCCACAACACCGCAGTGGGAGGTTGACATCTGCAGGAGAAGGCAAACCTCTGGTGTCCGGGCCCTGCCCTCGACCTCAGCCCCACACTCACCTTGGGTCCATGGGAACTCCGGGCTATGACCTTGGCTTGTGGCTGCTCCTCACCGTCCTTCTCTTTGCTGTACTTCATTTTCTTGGGCGGCAGAGATTCGGTCACCCCATCGGTCACCACTGAGTCTGGCTGCCACTTGTTCTTGCAAGCAAAGACACCTATGCTTTCCTGTTTCACTCGAGCCTGCCCGGCCTTATTCCGAACTTCAGCTTGGCCCCTCTGGGGAGCTGCTGGGAGGCCATCAGCCCGGAAGCAGGTGGCTAAATTGAAGACCACATCACCATCCACTTTCTCCATTTTCACCCGCCCCAGGTCCACCTGGCTTCCAAGCTGTGACAGCTCTGTGCTGGAGCCCCTCTTGCTGCTTGGGACCACATCCAAGATGAGTTCCTTGGGGCGGTTGTCATGAGGTAGCAAAGGCAGCTCGGGCATCTTGTGCAGGTTCTGGGGGGGGGCCAGGACCAGCTCATGAGACATGTAGGTGGCCAGTACTTGGTTTTTAGGCTTTGTGTCTCCTGCCAGCTTCAGGCCACAAGCCCCCTGGGGACCTTCTATCTTAGGAGTGCTGTCGGGGCAGAGGTGGCTCTCTGATTCCTCAGGCCCCTGATTCACTTTTATGTCCCCACCGCTAGGCTGGACAGACAGTGCCAAGGTCCCTGTCTGAGGGCTGAGAGTCAGGAGGACAGGGTTGACTTGTTCTTCGTAAGGCTTGGCAGCAATCCGACAAGTTTTGTTCTTCGTGCCAGTGTCCTGCTCTGGAGCAAAGGGGCCCCCAGGCCGTGGCTGCCCCTCTGGAAGTCCATGCACAGCTTCACTGGGGCCAAGAGACGGCACACCAGAAAACTCGGAAACGACGCTGGTGGGCCTGATGGGCACCCCCTGACTGGGGGTCAGCTGCCCGGCACTGGAAATGCCAATGGAAAGCAGAGACGCTTGGTGGTATGGTGACCAGCCAACAGGCAGGACCTGGGTGCTGGTGGGTTTCCCATTGACTGAACACCGTGGGTAAATATTTGCTGGCCCCGTGGGCTTCCACAGAGAGAGCTCCTTGGTTTGGCACCCCGGGAGCCCAGGGGCGATGCGGGCTGGGGTGTAACGTTTGACTGTGCTTGGCTGTCCCTCAGTCCCAGCCTGGCTGCCCTTCTTGCCACAGGGGGCACTGGTGCTCTTAGGCTCTCCTTGATCGATGATGGAGATGGGCTCCTGCTTGGGGAGATGGCGGGGGTCTCGGGTGAGGCCCAGGTTAGGGTCTTTGTTCAGCAGCAGGGATGCAGGCACTGGGTTGGCCACTCCCACGTAGGTGCCGGGAATGGTGCTGATCAGCGCAGTTGAGTTCTTCACCCAGGTGCTCGGGTCCCCATTCCTCACGATCTCAGGGAAGATGACGAAGGGCGAGGAAGTAGAGCCCAGGCATGAGGTGACATTGCTCCCAGCAGCCTGGGTGGTGCGCTGAGACCTAGACAAGACCGTGGAGAGGAGGGCCTTGCTGCTGGTGTGCACGGGGGTCAACACGGGCATGGGGGGCGTCTTGCGTTGGTTCGGCAACGGGAGCTTCTGGCGGTTGGACTTAGAGGAGAGGTCCAGGGGCATCTCGCTACACTCAGGTGGAGAGGCCATCTCTCGCTCCAGCTGTGGCGGTGACTTGAGGGGAGAGAAGGTGATGGAAGTCCCTTCTGTTTGCTGCTCGCCACCACCTGGCATCTTGGCGGGGTGTGGTGGGGCCGAGCTCACGCTGGGGGCTGGCAGCAAAGGCTGTGGGGTTGGAAGCACCTTGGCAGAAGCAGTAGAGAGGGAAGTATCTGCCAAAGGCCCGGGGACCCCATCGGGCGCAGGCTGGGTGCTGGTGCTGCCGGATGGGGACGCACAGGGAAGCCTGTTCACCTCCAGAGAGACCAGCTTGGAATCTGAAGTCAGAGGCCGGGCCACAGAAAACGCATATGGGTAAGACCGGAGCTCTGGGGAGGCCAGCACACCAGGGAGACACCTGTCCTGAAGGTAGGAAGGCAGGACAGGCAGGGTAAGAGTTGAGGAGACCCCCAAGGTCGTTGGCAGTGTGGCCACACTGAGTGGCTGCCCACAGCTCGGAGGCGGGATATATACCAGCGGCTGGCTTGGGGTCAGTACTGTCCCTGGCTGAAAGGACAATGGGACTTTTTGCATAGCTGGTGCCTGAGCTGCAGGAAAACATACTCGACTCAAACTAAAGGAGGCCGGGATGGGTGCAGAGGTGGGAATGGCAGCCGGAGTGGCAGCCGGCATGGGCGTGGGGGCTGGAGTAAAGATCGGGGCCGGGGTGGGTGCAGGCACCGGCGCAGGAGCAAAGGCAGGGATGAGGGCAGGGGTAGAGGGTGGGCCAGAAGACGGAGTCGGGGTGGGCATCGGCACTGACGGAGGGGCGGGAGCCGCTGGAGGCGTGGACGCTGGCATGGGAGCCAGAACTGGTGTGGGGACAGGCGCGAGGACCAGGGTTGGAGCTGAAGGGGGCACGGGAGCCTGGATCAGAGCCAAGGGAGGAGCCGAAACTGGGACTGACAGGGGGGTGGGGGCCGGAGCCGACAGAGGAACAGGACCCGAAGGGGGAGCCGACGCTGGCACAGGCACCAAGACCGAGGCTGAAACTGAAAGGGGGTTTGAATCAGAGATGAGTGTGGGCACTGACGGCGGTGCCGGAGCCAGAGCTGGGACAGGTGCTAAAGGAGGGGAAGGGGCTGGAACCGAAGTGGCAACCTGGACGGGAACTAGCCCGGAGTGCGGCACTGGGGTGGGGACAGAGAGGGGAACCTGGAACGGATCCGGAACAGACGGGGGGGCGGAGGCCGAACTGGGAGCAGGGGGGCAGATGGGGGCTGGCAGTGGACTGAAGTTAGTGGTAACCAGAGGCAGGGTTCCCTCCACGGGGACTCCCGTTCCCAGAGTTGCCAAAATGAAAGTATTCTTCTCCCCCACACCATGCCGAGAGTCCAAAGCCTTCACCCCAGCTGCTGAGCAGTCCACCTGCTTGCTCATTTGGGTGCTGAGGGGGGCCCAGGAGCAGTCGGCCCTGCTGTCGCCAGCCTCAGTGGCGCCGTCAGGAGCAGGAAGCTTGAGCCCGTCCCCCGAGCCGCTCAGCGGCACCAACAGGCCCTCAGCCTCCGCCACATTCCCAGCATAGTCCATTTGGGGCTGGGGGTCGTCAGGCTTGTCTTCTGACTTGTGCCCAAGTTTTTCTGCTGTACTGCCATCTGGGTCTGCCCCCCGGGCATTGCTGCCACTTCCAACTGCCGTGAGCTCCACCTGCAACGACAGAGCAGCGTGCCCGTCTTAGCTAGCTCTCTGTGGTCGGTGCAAGTGTCCCGAGGCCGGGGAGAGGTGGCAGCGGGTCCTCTTTGCAACTCGACCAACCAGGTCTCAGCAGAAGCAAAGAGCAGCTGGCCGATTTCGGTCTCACATACAGCAACTCCTGGGAAATACCCTGTTCCTTCCTGCCCCCCTTCTTGGGATGGCAGACTGGGCACCTCGCCCGGGCAGTTCAGCGCCACCCTTTGGTGGGTGACATGTGGCTCCACACGGCCCCTTACCTTGGAAAAACTGCTGCTGACACAAAACTCCTGAGATCCAAAGCGCTGGCAGTCACCTGTCGTGGACTCCTCATCAGAAAGGGGTGCTCTTCTAGCATGGGAGACACAACCAGAGAAGGGCCATGAGGCCTAGTCTTTGGGCCACCACCACCTTCGGCAGAACACCTCCTGCCCGTCTGGTTCCCATAAAACCACTTCCCTTGGTGGCTTGGAGGAAATCACAAGGAATTGGGCTGGGAGGGGGACAGGTCATGAGCCGGAGCCTCCACACCCAGCTTTGCACGTTCCTGCAAAGGAGCCCAATCTGACTAGACTCCCCTCCTTGGGCTGTGTATTCTGTTCTCTGGGGCTCTCACCAGGAGCGTGGAGGATGGCCTAACACCTTTGCTTTTGTCCCAAGCTTACCTGTCAATGTGACCATCCAGGAGGTACTGGGCATTGCCAAAAGGCAGATCTCAAAAGGCATGCAAACCAGTTTTCTCTTAAGTGCAATCTTATTTTAAGTCTATAATGGAAGTGGGCTGCAGGTATCGTAAGGGTAATCATTTTCTGAAACAAATAGCCACCTCCATTGTGCGTCATGTTCTAAGTCTGAATCATCACCTATTCACCTGATGAGGTTGCTTGCCTAGAGCAGATACAGATTTATTAGCGCATAGAATGATACTGACTTGAGGCCACCGGGTCACTGGGTGCCGAGGGGCATTTCAAGGGCACAACTTCTCTCCCTCCAGGGTACCTCTTGCCCTATTCTAAAGTACCACTGAAGGTGCCTCCTTAGCGCAGTAGGCAGTGGGTCAGTCTCATAAAGTGCCACTGAGCTCCAGCCCATGCCCCGGCAGCTCCCGTCTCTCCCCTTGTTCTCTTAGCACCCCAAGTTCACTCTCACCCCAAAGGGAGGCCTTCAAGGCCACAGACCCCAAATTCAAGTCGGTATATTGCAAAGGGAAGGACTCGAGGCCAGAGAGCTGGGTTGCGAAGGAGGAAAGCCTAACTGAACCCCAACCTACCCAAAAAAGTCTTCTGCAGGTTTTCAGTAAGAACCTCAGGAGGGAAAAAAGACGAGGAGGGTGAGGTTGGAGAGAGGACAAACACCCACTTGAAGTTTAGTTTTTTGGTTACAGCAGAAACCCACCACTGTCTGCCCAAGGGAGGACGCCACTGGGGCAAGAGCCCAGGTGAGCGGCTAAGTGGAAGGTCTGGGTAGAAGAAGAAAGCTCCAGCAGAAGTCCTGTGGTACAGTTCCAGAGGCGAGAAGCACAGGCATGCTCTGTGAGCCTCTGGGGAAGTGGACCACCTTGGAGTTTGCTCCTCCTCCTCCCCCTCAGCTCTACAACAGCCTGGGAAGAAGCCAGCATCTGCCACACCAGCTACCCTAGCCTAGGACAGTCACAGAGCCTACAGCCAACCCCCACAAACATGGGGAGGGTCCTGCTAACCCCTTCCCTCTCACTGGAACAGGGCCCCACTGATGGGCTCCAAAATTGTCCCTGGGCCAAGAGAAGCAAAAAAGGCAAGGGAGATCGCACAGGCCTCTCCCTATCGTTCCAGGGCTCCAGGAAGGATTAACTGGGGAGGGGGGTGGAGATCTGTTCCCTTTCAAAGGCAGCTAGGCTGGCAGAAGTGGGAGGTTTCCACTGCTGGCAGTGACTGCTGGTGACAAACAGAAATGACTGTAAGGACAGGCAAGGGCTGGAGAGGCAGTCAGGGGTCTTGAGGAAGGGGACAAAGGGGGACCTTGAAGGAAAGGGAAAGCGTACTTGGAAATCAGGTCCTGGGAGACCGGAACAGCGGGCCCTATACCCAGCCTTGGGCTGCGGAGAACCACGTTCAAGTAAGACTGGCCAGCGAGGGTTTAGGGAGGAGGGCAAGGGGAACGAGTGGCACTGCCAGCCCCTTTGCCAACCCTACCCGAGGGGCTGCCGGGGAGGGATGTTCGCTATTTCTATTCTTTCCTCTCCTGACCACAGGGAGGGGAGCTAGCTGCCCTTGCTGGGCTCCCATCCCCTTAAGATCCCCTTGAACTGAACGCTGAGGGCAGCCACCTGCCCTCCAAGGCCGACCCACAGAGCCAGTGGCCCAGGGACTCTGGGGACAGCGGCGGAAGCAGCAGTCCCGGCTACTCCAGCCATGCCCAGGCCCAAGTGCCAGTCCCAGAGGCTCTGGGAAAATGTCGTGTGGCTACGTTTCAAATTCTCTGAGGAGAGGGGTGTGCAAAGCTAAGCAAACATTAAACCGCTCCGTGGAGAGAGGAGCCTGGGACAGGAAGAGCTTGCAGGCAAGGGGTGCACAGAGAGAAGCGGGCCAACCAGGCAGGGTTAGGAGGGTGCAGGCGGCAGGCAGGAAGGAGCAGGGGTCAAAGCAGGCTTCAATCAGGACTGAAAATCAATCCCACCACCTCTTCCGGGCAGAGATGACCCTGGGCTGTTGCGCGTCAGGCTTTGTTGAACTTAAACCAGAAATGGCGATAACCTTTCAGGGCTGTTTTCCCAATTATGAAGGGCTAGCACCGCTGTCAAACCAGAGCGTTTTTAGTGCCCACGGGGCCCTGACCACACCACACACATCAGGCACTCAGATTCCAGCCCCTGCAGACTTTCCCTGCCTGAGTCCCGTCGCACCCCAAGACAAACTTCTTCCCAGCCAGGGTCTTCTCCAAACAGACCTCACCTCAAACTCCTACTCGTCCCTCAAGCCCCGGCTCAGATGTCACCACCTCTGGAAAGCCTTCCCTTATTCCCCCAGGAAGTCTATCCATGTTGCAGACAGACTCGCACAGGGCCAGGACGAGCCACGCTCCAGCACTCCCCATCAGTGTCCCGTGACTGCTGGCTTGCTCCTGCTGGATTTAGTAAATGTTGGTTGAATGAAGGAATGAATGGATACAAGAAAGGAAGCAACCAAGTGAGACAACAGGGAGAGTGAGGCAGAGGTGTGACTACAGTCAGCCACCTGGGGCCTGCAGAAAGCCCCGGCCCCCATCTCTGCGACTCCATCTAACGACGCCGGCAGGTTTCTCAAAGAGTTTTAAGAGTTGACCCCCCACAGGCAGCTTTATACCCGAAATGTCTAAGTTCTACAAGTTGCAAAGGGCTGAGAAAGATGGTTTTTAAATAAGGTGAGATCACATTTCGGAAAGCAGCTCCAGCACAGCCTAGACTGTAGAGGAAGGCGACAATAAAGGGTAGATGAGATCAGAAGTGACAATGCTTAAAAGGTCATCTTAACCACTAGGCATATTTGGTAATTTAACATCCCAAGAAAGGTCCATAAAGAGGGAAAGGCAGGTTTGGGGCTCACTTCCTGTTTCTTTCTCAGCAGGACTGAGAATGGACAGTGAACCGAGGCAGCTTGTGCACTGACTTATTAAAGGCTCCAGTCCAGATCTCTGCACGCAAGGCCCAAATGCCTTTAACGAGTTGCCGAGTTGCCGAGTTGCCAGTGAATGCTTCCACAAATCAATACCATCACCTGGCCTTCCCCCTGTCCACTCGTGGGCATTATCTAAAGCCGCACCTCACATGCAAAGGAAAGTATCTTTCTTACGCAGATCTGAGAGGAATTCAGTCTTACTTTCCTTAGTCCTGACTTTTGTATCCTAAAATCAAATTCCTTTTAAGTCCATCTCTAACTTGTTCCTCAGGATAGAGAACATTAAACTATTACGCACTAATGGCTTTAAAAAAAAAAAATGGTCTCTTCTCGTAACCTGAACCTCAGACAAGTACACACTTCTGTCAAGAGCAGAAGGAAAAAGAAGATACTCACAAAGACACACGTTCCCCCACGTGCACACACAGCCACGCACACGCTTCCAAGACTTCCCCAAGGAAACACCGGATTTGAATCCCAGGACAAGCTGGAACAGTCCGTGTTAGAGGACTGATCTGATGCATTGGCATTTAAACAGTGGATGGACTGAAACAACAGCTAAACACCAGCAAGCGTGCCTTCTCTAAAAACGGGAGAGGCACGCAGAGCTCTTTCTTTGGCCAAAGGTCACAAGAGTCAAATATAAAATCTGAAGGCCATTTTGAGTGTCTTTCCCACGGGGCATGATCAGTAAACGGCAGAGCTTGGTCAACCAAATATTTTGGTGAACAGAACATTTAAAACACATGGATCAGGCAGGCATCCCCAACTCTTAGTTCCATATGACAACTACAGTACGCAGTCAGATCTGCCCGAGACACTTCATAAGGATCGGCTAAGAATCGTCATTAGCCTCGTGAGGCAGGAAAGCGCTGATCACCAGAATACCCACTAACAGTTCCCAGTATACAGCTGAATAATAAAACTGCCTTTCTTCCAGGCTTAGATCAAGGACCAAAAATATCTTGTGCGTATCCTTGAGCACCGAACATGGATGCAGCAAATAAAAACTGCAATTGCCTGAGCTTCCCCTTACTCCAGGCTGACAGTTCTTAATGAGTAGACAAATGTTAGTTGGCAAAAGGTCATCTGCTGGCCTCCTCACCTTCATCCGAACGGGGACAGCGTGGGAGGACAGGCCACTCCCATGCCCCCGGCTCCACCCCATCCCAGGAAAATTACAAATCACCGAAGCCTCTTACCCAAGGTCCCTCCCAGAGCCCTGCCGCAGCTGTCCCTCTGAGGAGCGGGGACCACACCCTGGGAGCCGGAGACGGCCACCTTCCCAGCCTCCTCACCTCTCCTCGTTGATGCCACACATGCGAATCCGGTCAGAACTGGTCCAGTTGTGCACGCCGCTGTAGAGCGGTGCTGTCGAGATCATGACAGCCACTCACCACCAGATAGGACCTGCTGTGGCCGCTCCCCCTGAGGAAAAAGAACTCCAAACAATCAGAACTCCGAACAGGGACGGCTGCTTGAACCACCTTTAACAGGGAAACATTCAAGCAAAGGCAATTATAGTACCAACACAGTAAAGCCGTCTCTCCTGCAAGCCAGCCTGCTATGGAAAATTAAGGTCCAAACAGGGATGAGGGCACCGGCTTTCCAGGACTCCATAGGTTTCAGGACGGAGACAAGGATGCTGTTAATCACCTAGACAGAGATGCTTGAGTGTTCGAGGAAATTCAATCTGTTCCAGACAAACGAGATGACAGTATATTTTTCCACACACATTTAGCCTAACCAACTACAATTAGAGGGTTGTTCCCATATATGAACAATGCGTTGAAAGACTACCGGGGATCTTTTGCTCGTCAACTCTCTAATCCATGGGTACTGAAGTATTTGAGTGACGCACCAATTTAAGTTCTCCAGAGGAAGCACACATTTTCTTTAAAAGCCCTTCAAAAATGCTCTATTCTGATTTCGACTTGGGAGTTACAGAGATATAACACACATATTTAAGCTGGTTTAAAGCTCCCTTGAAATCAAATGCAATACTCCTTGTACTCGGACCACAAACAAGCAAACAAACAAAAAACAATGTTCCATCACAGACCACACATTTCTGTCCGTGTCCCTTTCTATCAGCCTAGTCATCCCCATGACCTACCACCCCCTTCGGCAGCTAATGTCCAGCTGTCGCCATTGACAACCACCGCACAGCCAATTCTAGAGAAAATGAGGCATCAAGAAAAGAGACCCTCAAGCTCCCAAGTTAGCTAAAAGTCTTCTCCGTCGAAGCTCAGCTGAACAGAACCCTCCAGTGATCAGAATTCTCTGCTGTTCTCCACTTTCCCACGAAGTAAATCAGTACAATATAGTCACATCAGGGGTTTGTTTTGCTTATTCTTTATATAATTTTCAGAGACTGTCCATATTCAACAGAAGAGCACTTACTCATCCAACAAATATTTATTGGGTTCCTGCTACGTGCCAGCACGGTCTCAGGTACTGGGGATTCAAAAACTACCAAAAAAGACCCCAAATCCCTGCCTTCACGGAACTTATACTCTCGTGGGATGAGACGGACAATACCCACGCCTCCTGCTGCAGGATGTTAGAAGGTGGTAGAACACAAGGCTAACGGGCAGAGCGATGGTTGGGCGGGGGGGGGGGGGGCGGATGCAGAATGGGCTACGGTTTTGAAAGAGGGTGTTTATCACAGGCCTTGCTGAGAAGGAGACATTTAAACAACCCGAAGGAAGCGAAGTGGTGAGCCATGTGTGTATCTGGGGGAAGAGCATTCCCGGCAGAGGAAACAATCTGTGCAAAGGTCCCAGGCCAGGAGGCTGCAAGCTAAGATTGAGAAAGAGCCAGGAGGCCAGGTGGCTGGTGCAGAGGCTCCCAGAAAAGGAGGGAAGCCGTACTAGGGCAGCAGCCCCCATTCTCGTCCTGGTCCTCGCCTACCTGCCTCTCTCTGCAGCACAGGTTACTGCTGCCCTTGCCTTTCGCTGTACTTGGCCGCTCTTGGCTTTCCTGAGCCAGGGTGTCCGGGGCCGACTCTCTCTCCACCCACCCCAGAATCCTAGCCCTGGTCTTGCTCTGTCTCGCCTCACCTCTGCCAGCCCCCATCTCTTCACCTGGCCTTTTTGCCTCCCTGCCCCATCTCTCTCTCTGGCTCTCTTTCTGTTTCACCTTCTCTCTCAATGCCCCTTTCCTATTCCCCTCTGCCACTCCTCTTCGCCGCCCTCTTCCCTCTGCGACCCTCCCCGCGTGTCTCCCTTCTCCCTCGGCACCGCCTGCGCCCCTCCACCTTCCTGCCCTGGTCCCTTCCCCCTTTCTCTCCTCACCCTTGGTTTCTCGCTTCCCTCTCCCCTCACCTCCCTTCTCTCCGCCCTCACCTCCCCACCTTCCCCCCCACTCTGTCCTTGCCTCAGCCTTCCCTCTCCCTCTCTGGTCTTTCCGTCTCCCTCTGTCTCTCTTGCCCTCCTCGGTCTCTGTCTTTCTCGCTGGCTCAGTCTGGCTCTCTTGGGCTCTCCCCAACCCCGCCTCTCTCACCTGTGGGGGCGGGGGGGGGGGGCGGCGTGTGAATCCCGCCCCTCCTGCTTCCCAGCTCCGGAGCTCCCCCAGTTGCAACTCTCCCCTTCCTGCACCAAAGACTCCCAAATCTATATCTCTAGCCCTGACCTCTCTCCTTAGACCCAGACCAGAATTTCTAGCTGCCAGCGACTCGCTGTTAATTGGACATCCACCGAGCCCCTCAAACTCAATGTGTCTCAAACCGAACTCATTATCTGTTCCCATAAACCTGCTCCCCACCCCCCACCCCCAGCAGGTTTCCTATCTTAGTTAATGGCACCACTGTCCCCCAGCCTGGACATTTCAGCAGCAAAGTCGTCTTCAACTCCTTCTCTCCCCCCACCATCTCCGCCCACAGCCAATCAGGAGTCGAGCCTTAATAATGCCAGCTCCGTCCTCGCCTTCTGCCCTTCTTGCCACCACCCTGACGCAGGCCCTCATCATCTCTCCCCCAGAATATTACAACAGCCTCTTAACTGGTCCCTCTGCCTCCAGTCTCTTGATTTTATAATCAATTCATCTTCTAAAGCACCAATTCGATCCCAGCAGCCCCCTCCCTCCTCAAAAGCTTTCAGTAGCTTTCCTGTCTTCAGAATCAAGCCCAAATTTCTTAGCACAGCCTTCCGGGCCCTCCCTGACCTGGCCTCAGACCTCCTCTGGCCTCCTCTTTGGCCACATCCTGCTATTTCCCTGTGGCCTCTGCCATCCCGGCTCCTGACCCTTCCCTGAGCAGATCATCCAGTTTTAGGACTTTGCTGTTTCCTCACGCTGAAATGGCCTCTCCTGTGCCTCTTCTCCTTTCTCTGTCACCCCTCAAAGTCTGGCTTAAATGTCATCATGTCATCTCCCCAGCCTCAGCCCCTGATCGGTTAACTCTTCCCTCTCCTCAACTCTTTCTTCTCCTCAAACATTTCATCCTTACCTCTCCCACGGCGCTTATCTCCCCTGCAGTGTGGCTAGCTGGGGGTGTGGCATGTCTGTCTCCCTGGCCAGTCAAGCTACTTAAGGTAAGAAACTATCTTTTCTGTCTCTGGTTCCTCCACAATGTCTTACAGATGGTAAGTACTCAGTAAATGAGTGTTATATGGAACTGAACGCTGGATGAGAAATTGAGGTGATGACCCTGAGAAATTACAAGAAGCAAAATCAACCATCCCCCCCAGAAGGGTCCACCAGGCTTAGTTACTACAGAAGAGAATGCTGTACTTTTCCTAAAAGCACCACGCATTGCCCACAGCACACCCTGCATAGCTGCCCCATTCCAGTATCTCTCATTGTCTCTGAGCTAGTTTGCACCTCTGTAAATTGCAGGTAACTGATGGATATGCAAACTCTGTCTTGTCCCATAGAGTTCGGATTGACTTCCCTCCCCCCTGCGGGGGTGGGGGGGGGGACCAGTGTTGCCTCCATTTGCAATTCAATTCCTTTACTCCATATAAATTTGTGCTTTTGGACTTTTTCTTTGAACTGGCTCTAACATCTGTCTGGTTCCCTTGTGATTAACGAGTAAAATAAAATCTTTAACGCATGTTCATTTTTATAACTGTATGAGACTCATGATCTTACCTTCTTCTGAAAATTATCCTTAACATTCCTAAAACAGTTATGTGGGTTAATACAAATTTTTAGAAAAATTTCAACAAGGAGTAAGACAAATGGGTTGACTGTCTGCTTCCAGTCAGTTCACCAGGATCCCATCCTCAAACATCCTCAAGTTTTGACTTTTTCTTAGAATATCCTGGAATATCCCCGTTCAAGAAACAACAGCTCAGGGGCACCTGAGTGGCTCAGTTGGTTAAATGTCAGATTCTTGATCTCAGTTCAGGTCTTGATCATATAGTCATGAGTTCAAGCCTTCACTGGGCTCCACAAGCATGAATCCTACTTAAAAACACACAACACAACACAACACAACACCACACCAGCTCAGCCTGTTGACCAACACACCAGGTACTTTTAAAAACTATTTTCTCTGTATGAAGCACTGGAAGAGTCAAGCATGAAGGGGGCCATACTTGCATAAGATGAATTTTAACACAAAGTTTAAGTTTTAGTGCCTATCTGAATACTTGTAGGCAGCAGATATAAATCAGTAACCATCGGCTTTTCGCTCTTGGGCTGATTTTTGTTCTATTTAGAGGAGATTAGTTCTTTGTAGGTCCTCAGACAGAAATCAGAGGTGGGGGGAAATGAATCCTGGCATCTGAAAACAGAACATAGAAAATATCACCACCTAGATAAAGGAGTTTTTAGAAGCACCCCCCTCCAAAACACAATAACAACAACAATAAAAAGAAAACCAAGTAAAAACCAAAATAATTACCAGACAATACCACACATTTTAGGACTACCTGGAGGCACCCCCACTTTCGTAAGATCCTGAAGATAGAATATTTGCTTCACCTTGGCTTCCCACTCTTCCATTAGGAATTTCTCAGAGCAGCCCCTCTTCCTATGGAAAGCCCACTGCTGCTATTAACAGTAGCCTTTGCAGAGGAGGGAAGAGGAGAGGTAGATATCACAGATAAGAGCACCCTGAGCTAAGTGGTCTACACAGGAAGGCAAGACTGGTCTTCTTGAGCCAGAGAGCAAGCAAAGGGAACTTCCAAAGAGTCACTGATGGTGTCAGTGTCCAACCAGGACAGGAGGAGTCAAGATGGCCAATGTACACCAATGTCTCCCAAACCAGGATCACCAACGAGCTTGTTCAAGACACAGATTCCTAAGTCCCAGCCCTGGAGATTCTGGTCCAAGAGGCCTAGTGTTGTGTTTCCTCACCATCACATCCAATCAAATTAACAACCACTCCATTGTACGCTCCTTCTCAGGAGAGGTGAGCAGAAAGGAAAACCTTCCAGACACACCACACTCCGTAGGCTCCGCTGGTGTGCACGTTCTCGTGTGCCGACTTGCTTCTGCTCACAGAGCCTGCACTCACGTGTGGTGTGCTTTCTTAGTCTCTCTCTTGCTCTCTCTGATGGGAACCATCACATCAAAGGCTGACGGCAAAGTTCCTAAAAGGAACTTCGAAGAAACCTGGTAATCCCGAGTGACCCAGGAAACATGGGCACAAGCATACGAAATACCTCAAAGGATTTTCCCAGATATCACAACCATGTAATTGTTAAGAAACGAACAGCTGCATGGCCCCAGAATCAAATACTGGTCACTGCCTGGAAGGCAGCGGGACCACTGTGAGCTATCCCCACTTTGGGGGGAAAAACTTGAAAGACACGTCCGACTCAGTGAGAACAGAGGAGAGCACATGCTCCACGAGCCCAATGCGGTGATCAGCATAGGCTGCAAAAAATAAAGAAATACAATGCTTCAATTTAGCAGGCACATGTACACACACTTAAGTAGAGGGACTGACCAAGATCCGAGGGGATGAATCCAGCAAGCAGAGAGCAGGCACGCAGACATAATCAGCACACTACAAACCAGGGGAAACCAACAAGAAATGGACTAACAGGAGAGCAATAACTTTAAAATGGTGAAAAGAGCAGTTAAGCTGAGGGTGAGCAGATAGCAGAGGACAAACCATAATGAAGCAGAGATCTTTCCCCCCAAAAACCCAAAAGAAAAAAAATAACTTCTAGAAGTCAAGGGCAGGTGTGAAAGGCATAAAAGAGAAGCCCACAGAATATAACAACCAAAAGAGAAAAAACGAAATAGGGGAACCTGAAATATTTCACCATCGTGGGCCAAACTGAAACACTGTGGGGAAGCACGGAGTACAGACATTTTAGAAAAGTTTTGAGAGAATATGTTATCAAAAGGGGAAGAACATCAAATTATAATCCAAGTCAGGGTTAGGGGGAGCTGGTAATAAGGGATGGGCAGCACTAAAAGCTCAAAGGAGATTGTACCGATTGGGTAGACAGTTTTTGTTTTGTTTTGAAATGAAGATGCCAAAACAAGCAGATTTCACAACAACTACAAGCAAAAGTATGGTCGTCATGCGTATGAGGAAGGGAAGGACACAAAAGGAGATAACACAGCACCTATCTGACAAAATGTCTTTGCCTTGGTAGAACGTTAACCTTGAACATGGCTGGCCAGGGTGTTTATCCTGTGAATGGGTTCCCCAGAATCACGTAGCTTCCACTGGGACCAAAGACCCCCTACATGCAGAACAACAGGCACTGGCAACATATGGAATACAACTAGGCCCTTTAAGCGTAGCATGAAACCTGTCCATTTATTCATGGTTGGACCCTTACTATCCAGCCAATAAATTAGAAATTCAAGATTAAGAAGGTCTCAGTTAAACTAAATCTGGTAGTACTCCCCCAGGCTTCTTTTGGTTCACATTGTCTGGTGACCTGGAAGCAATTATGACTTTAAAAAATGAAAGAGCCGGAAAATATTCTTCTTGAAGCCTGGCCCTGAATCTGTCCTCAAGAGAATAGGCGTGGCTAGTAGACAGTTTAAGAAGGAGGGTTGGGTCAGTGATGACTAATGTGTAAAGAAAACCAACTTTGGGACCTATTGCTCCAACAGAAATCCAGCGCTCTGGGTGAAGCTCCCATAAGACAGAGACATTCACATTCAAACATAGAATCAAAGGAGAGGCCAGCCCATTACCCCACTTTGGTAAAAGCAGCATTTAAGACACCCCCAAGGGGATCCAAGAGGCCACTGACATTTAAATCCTGAGGCTGAAAGGAAGAGGCCAGGACTTCCACCTAGTCACTGAAGTGCCTTTAGAGAGAGGTCAAAATGTCTCAAAATCAGTTGTTTTCAATAGGAAAGTGTACATGTACCCAACAAGGAAGACTTTACCTGGCTTTAGATATGGAACCTTGACCACAGACCTTACCCTCCCTGCCGCTCTGCCTTCTTCCACGTATACTCGACAGGAGACTGATGGTCCTGTTTTCCCTACTTAATCATATATACCAAACCTCAACCACTAATGAGGAAGTTCTCCCAGTGTAAATTATCCTAATTTAACGATTTCCCATATAAAGGTTTTCTAATATTCTCCGCAGGCTTCCTAATATCTACACCCCTTCACCTTCCCCTGCCATTAACCAATGTCATTCCCTGAAACTCAGGTGTCCCTATCCATGCCCCAATCACTTTATTTTACCCGCCTTCATGCAAAAGGGTTCCTTTACCACTATACACCACCACATGTGCGCACGCACGCGCGCGCACGCGCATACACACACACACACACAATCAACTGGAAATAATCTGCTGGGCAACTGAAAGGAGGAAGGGGCCCTCTGCACCGTTCATCCCAGCCTTCTGCCTGACTAATCTACTGTAGCACTTTCTAGTTCCCCTGGAGTTTTTTCTACCCAAATATTTCTTTTGGTTCTACCCCAAGGGCTAAGTCTTATAGGAGACACTACATCCTCTTCCCAGATACATTTAATTCCTCTGTTTACCGAGAAGACTAAGTAGTTACCCACACATGGCTATAGTGTGGACACCTTCATAGACTCCTTGGTATCTCCATGTTTAAAAACCTGGCCTATAAACATTTATGAGACTGGATACAAAAGAATTTTAACTATCTGTTAAACACATGAGAGCTTACTCATTCAAATGAATGTAGTTACCTCCAAAGTAGTCACCTTGGGAGGCTAGATGTTCATCTCAACAGAGTGGCCAGGGCTTGCGATCTCCCTGGAGCTAGCTCTTCACTATGACCACCCCAGCCCTTTCTAATCCAAACCATACCCTTTCTCAATCTCCTCACTATTGCTGGATCCCTACTCATTCTGAGAAAATCTGATGCTTAAAAACTGCCAAAATCAAAACCTGTCTAGTCACATAGCAGCAACACCCTTCAAGAGTGATATAGTCTACTATCCACAGCCTAAACTTGTTGTGTGTGTTGGGGGTGGGGAGACTGGGTTTGCCAGCCATCTCAGGTACCTCATTACGTCCATTTACCATGTCATCTGCAAAACGGGCATCAATGAGTCCTTACTTAAAGTTGAGAATAGGAAGGGCCTGGCTGTCTCAGTCAGAGAGACCTCCTTAAACTGGACTTGGGGTCATAAGTTCAAATCCCATGTTGGGCATACAGCTTACTTAAAAATAAAATAAAATAAAATAAAATTGAGAAGAGCACAAAAGCCATAAAAGGAACAAAGATAATCAATTCCAACAATGAAGCAGGCAAAAAGCAGAAGTTTGAATCTCACTCCCATTTTCATACGGCCAGTTTGTTTAGCTTTTCTACCCACTGCCATACATTTTCCCTATTATTCAAGTACTACTTCCATCTCCTGCTGTAAGGAAGTAATTTTACTGCATTTAAGGAAAACATCTCATCATAGCTTTATGTTAGACCTAGGATCTAGCCATAAGATTTTATACAATTTCTAGATATCACCAATATCTAGAAAACCTAAGCAATCACCATGAAATTAATCAGTCCTTGCCAAATGCCAAGTCACCTCAAAATGCCACGCTAAGTTACCAGGGTCATTTTTGGTTTGCTTTTTAGCGCTTCTCATTTCTCCTAGATCAAAACTAAGAGTTGGCTTTCCTCAGTCTTGGTCTTCAGCAGAACCATGTGAATATCTGGTGTGTCTTTCACACTCCAAAGTTGAATCATTGCAATCTGAGACCTGAATCCCTTTTGTGATGCTTGTGTGTCTTCCATGCCATGCACTGTGGCAGTGGCCCTCAGGCATCTCCATTTCAGTACACGGCATTCGTGATAAGGATTTTTTCATCTAAAAAGGATTCCTCCTCACCGAACTTTTACCTTTTTTTTTAGTCTCCTGGACCTCTCACACAAATATTTGGAAAGGCCATTATCAGACTTTTTTTTTTCCACTCTCCAGACTACAGGCTCAACTCACTTTGTATAAATTACTCATATATATAAATATATACATATACATCCATAGTATATACACACACATACACACACACACATACTCATCATAGTGTACATATAATATATATATATATATATATATATATATATATATATATATATATATATAAAATGTGTTGCCTCACAGAATTTCAAACTCCTAGTACTGACTCAATCTCCCTACCTGTCTATACGTTCCCCAAGGCCAGAAAGAGTATTTTCTGCTTCTTTTAATAGCCACTCCCAATACTGTCTAGCATGATACAAGTAATGCAATATGTGTGCAGTAAATACTTGCTGAACTACTGGGAAAAACTGAAAATTCTCGCTAGGTCATATGGAAACCAAGAATCCCATGTAAGAAGCCCTGTCTGTGGATGCCTTTTACTTTCCTTGCTCTCTCCTAAACTTCCTCTTCTTTCTTTTCCTTGCTTCCACAACAAAGACAACCATAGAAATAAAACTGGGCCTGGGCAAAACAACAAAGTCAACTTCCAATTATCCGAGCATGGTTTAGCCACAGCTAATTTTTAAACCCGGCCAACTTATGGACTGCCTTCTGCCCACTTACGGTAGATGTGTACTCAGGGACGATTCATTTTAATGTCTCCCTAAGCAGAATATAAATCAGAAGATGAATCTGCTGGGTAGGGGGGCAGGTAGAGAATAATAACGCATTTCCAAGCCAAAATGAAATTATTAATTTGTTAACTGATCTGCTGTTTTAAATTGGCCTGCTACCGCTCTCTCCCTGTATTGGCACAGCTGCCTGTTGGCACCAAAGTCCACTCTGGCTGCAGAAAGAGTCTCTATTTTACAGCCCATCTTTTTTTCAGTGTCCAGAAGTTTGGTTTGAGGATACCTGAGCTATTCAAAACGTGTTTTCTCCCATCCAGTCGCTGATGAACATCCTTGTCATAGAGCCATACAAGACTCAGACTCTATCTACCACCCTTCGTAGAACTTCCAGATGTCAGAGACATCTGGAAAGCCCAACCAGTTGTAATTAAATACAGCAGCCCTTTTCAGAAAGCAATGGTTTTTTAAAATGTCACCCCAGTAAACTAGGCTTGGGTCATTTTTTAAGCATGGCCCAAAATGTCCCCTGAAGTTTCAACTGGATACACAGTCTTCAGTTCCTGCCCTAAACTACTGAGCAGTGTTACAGCACAGCTGTTAAAGAAGCTGCCACTTCCACCTCAAAGGTGGATGCAATAATGGAGTGATGAGCCAAGCTATTTCTTCCTACCACACTGTAAATGCTAAATGTGTACTAATACAACAGGAATATGGAGAAAGAGCACAGAGAATCAAGATACACAGGGAGTGCTCAGGAGCCATTGATAGTTTTAGTTCTGCCACCATGTTTACCACAGAGTAATATCAAAGGTCACAGGACTCAATGGAATAAGAAAAACTAGATTATAATATAGTGACAGATGTCATTTATTGGGCTCCTGCTATGGACCTGGTCTGCCACATAGCTATTATCCTGTGTAATCTTCATAGTCCTGGGAGACTGGGGTTTTCATCTCCATTTTAGAGATGAGAAAACTGAGGTTCAAGAGAGTCGAGTGGGTTGCTTCCTGTGACGCAGCTAGGAAGTAGAAAAGCAAGGACTCTGACTTAAGGCAGTATGTCTCCAAAGCCCTCCAGGTAATTCTGAGACATGCAAAAGTTTCAGAACCACTGCAAGATACTAACATCTACAAGGTGCGACCAACTTAAACTGAGTAAAGCTTCATCATCACAAGACACCTCAGCGCCTCATGGATCCTGGTGGAGAGTGCACGGACTCGTCCCGGGGATCAGGGTCACATACAATAAACTTCTCTACAGTCCACAGAACTTGGAGAAATGGAAGTCGGCTTGTTTTCCTTGTCCCCGGACACCAAAATTGTAACACAACTTGAATGTACCCTTACACGGCACCAACACTAAGATTTCTAGGCATACCTTAGCAATGAGGGAACCAAATTTTGTTTCTTAGCCGAAAATCAGTAAAGAAGCCTGAAACACAATGCTCTGCTGCCCCTCAGTACTCTCAATTTTTCACGGACGCTTAACTTAAGATCTTCTTAAAATCCAAATGAAGACGTATCCTGCCTCACATACTCTCAAAGAATAAATCTGAAAATTACCACATCTTACAAATAATAAATCTTCGCTCTTCAAATTCATCACAATTCACTGACCAGGGAAAATATGACCTTGACATGCAGCCTGCAGCCACTTTTTAAACAATTACCCATTTTTAAATGTTTTTTTTGGGGGGGAAAGGGTGGCTTCAGCTTAAAAAAGAAGAGGGAAACAGAACAGCATATTGGAATTATGGGGATAGAAGCAGAGTTAAATTTTACTCTTGACCAGAATTCAACTTCAGTTCACCAAAGAAAGTTTTCATCATGAAAGACTGCTTTCAAGTTATGAACAGTAGGAAAAGGTACGATTTAGAAAGAGAACAGTTTCTACATTACTTCAAGGATAACCATTCAAACACTGGCATTAAGAAAGCCTAGTTAGTATGTGAGATTATGTAAAATACTGTACTAGCATCCTAGTGGCTGAAAGGCAGATTACCGGTTACCTCCCTCTTCGGCCATCCTGGCGCTAAACCCTCTGGCAAGCATAGACTCATACCTAACTGGAACTCCAGCATTAAGAAACTTCCTTTCCTTCTAAAACTCAAAGGTCTAGGGTCTTCCTCCCCACCCCTTATGTAATCATAAGTGGCTTGTCCCCTTTGCCATCTGCTTTATCCCAACAATGCCCACTTTCCCCAGGGCTCTCCGTTCCACTCTAGTTAGTGTTCATTTTCCCACCCAGCTTAACCATGAACTACTCCTCTCTCCATCCCAGATGCTGGCTGATGCTGGAAAACAGCTCCCTACCCCACTGCGGCCATTCTATTCCATCTCAAATTTAGCTCAGCCTAGAATCAATGAACCAGTCCAGATGCCCAACCCCTGATTAGCGCCTCTCCTCCATGCGCCCACCCCACCCTCCAATTCTGGCCCAAGGCTCTAAGGCCACTGTTTTTTTCTCCTGTTTCACTCTGGAATTTCTATAATTCACCTCCCTATATCTAGGATTCCTTCCACTTGCAGACTGGAAAAACTGGTGTATTCCTACTTTCAACTTCTTTCAAGGCCATTCTACTTACATCAGTGAATTGCTTCCCCCATCCAGTATGCTTATTTTCGTCTGAATTTTCTAACTAATGCTTAGACTTGTAAGCCCTGGATCTCAGCAACCTCTGCTGCTTGGGCCCTCCCAGGACAACAGCTATCAAAGGTAACTTTTTACCTTCCCTGACACTTACTCCACATGACATGTGAGTAAACACCTTCTCCCTTTGGTTCCTTATTCCGCCCTCTTTCACATTCTGCATTTTTTAGTCTATATACTATCTCTAAATTCTCTATTTCCCTATAAGTAAATATATGTATATTCCTTCCTACATGCCCGTTTCTCTACAACCCTGTTTTTACCCAAGATAGTCCTCTCTCTCACACCAACCATAATGATTCTAGCATGAAAGTGTAAAGAGCCTTAAAGGTTCTTCAAAGTTGACTTCAGAAAAACTTAGCCTGGAAATTTCAGGGTTCCACTTTTTCCTTAGTGGGCCCTGACGTGTAACCAGTGATGATCACTTTTCTTCCCCATTCACTGCCTAAACGACCCTCTTCCTGACTTTTCTTTTGGCCTTCCTTCTTTCTAGTATTCAAGTCCTTTTCTCCCATAATTCTGTTCTCCTAAATGAAGCCCCTCTCTGAAACCCATAATCCAGACTCATCATGTGAGATTCTCTGCCACCTGTACCAAACACTTTTTTCATATGTAGTTAACTACAGCATGAATAAAGCAAACAGACCCCTGGAAGAAACCCCTTTGCTTCCCCCACCAAAAAAAAAGTCTAGGCCACTGGGAGTCTATGCTCTACCAGCTCTGGGTAATCAAAACAGCCAGATCTTTGAGCGCCCTTGGTGCTGCCACCATTTCCTCTGGAACTCCCCTGCACTCTGCCCAATCCAGACTCCAACAAAAGAACTTGCCAGGGACTTAGCTTTCCTCCTGCCCTATCCCAATAATTTGCTGTCTTTTCCTTATGGCCTATTCTAAAGAAACAGTCCTCCTTAACCCCTTCATGAGAGTCACATCAATGACTCTCAAGAGCCAGAACAAAAAGAACCCTACCCTTGCTGTGTAGCTGGTAACAGGGTCAGCCCTCTTAAAGTCAGTTTGAGTAAGGCTCTGTACCTGATGGCCTGGGCCCCTTGTCCTCCCCATCTATCCCAAAGGCTGCTGCCCAGTTGCCTTATCAAAAGAGGAGTCTGCCTATCAATAGCCACATGGCTTACTCAAAACGACCATGTCCCTCCTAAACTCTATCAACCTTCAGATTCTCTTAACTTGAGTCACCAAGTCCCCTGCTCCCCCTAGCTGCCCCAGTCCTTCTTACTAACTTTGCCTCTCCATCAAAATTTTACATGTTCCTCCCCCAAACTTTTGCTTCTATTTGGAGGCTCTGGGTGATTTGGGGAATTGGGTTATCCCATCTAATCCCCAGTGGAATCCTCCAAATTTCTTTCTTGTGTGCTGTCCTCTTCAGTACCACATGGTGACATTGCCGTCTAATTTAAGTACCCCTAAACCCTGCTCCCTCTCCCCCAAAATAAAGCTTCCACTATCCCAACATTCAAGGACAGGTCAGGTAAACAGAGAACAAGATGACCTTTAAAGTCCCTTCCAACCTTGCGACTTTATTATAAACCTAATCCACTTCCAACAGCCTTCTAAGTTGAAAAAGCCATGCGGCCAACCAGAATAACACTAACCTACAACTATACCCACAGAAGTCTCACCAAAGATTTTTGCAGTTATACTCCCCCTCTGTGCTATGGGGACGACCTCCAAACTGCCTTGAGAGTATTCAGCTGTCGCTCGAAGTTAGCAGGCCCCCTTCCCACTTTCGCGTAAAGAGCCCCTAAACCCTGGGTCCTAGACGAGTCCTGGCCAAGCGACGCCTGTCCTTACTGTCTACTCTAGGAGACATGAAGAATGAATAAGTATCACCACATCGACAGCTTCCTACAGCCAACACTGAAAATTTCAAAACAATAAAACAAAAACATAGTGCTTGCACTGGGGGAGGGGGAAGGTGCGGGCGAAATAGAAGGGCACCTCCACTGGCCTGGGCTGTTGGCCTCCCGGGTTTGCAGTGTGCTTCCCTCTCGCCTTTCCCCTCGACCACATCTTTCCCTACAACAATCTCGCGTCCCTCCATAACACGAAATCCCCAGCCGAGGTGCGGTCGGCTCCTCCCAGCCCTACCCCGGACGTCCCTCGGCCCAGCCTTCCCTTCGGCGGGACCCCGGCGAGAAGGGCCCCCTCCACCGTCCAATTCACCTCCCTGTCCCTTCCCGGGCCTCTGGGCGCCCCTGCAGGGCTCTGTCCCGAAGCAGAACCTCGAGGAGCCAAGCCCACGAGGCCCGTCGCGGGACCCACCCCCCCTTCCTTCTCCCAGCACCTCGTCCTCCATGCACCCGGCCCCCGGGGCTCTTCGTCGTCGTCGTCCGGGCTCGTACCGCCCCCCGTCGGGGGCTCCACCCCCCGCCTGCCCCCGCCCCCAGGACGGCCCCCTCCCCACCACGCACCGCCTGCGCCCTCTGCCCCGGCACGGGACTCCCTTTGGCCTCCGTTCCCCGCCCAGAAGCGGCGGCGGCGGCGGCAGCAACGGCTGCGGCGGCCCCAGCAGGAGCAGCAGCGGCGGCGGCGGCAGCAGCGCCGCCCCAGCCCCGCCCCGCCGCCCGCCGGAGCCCCACGCCCCGCCCGCCCGCCCCGCCGCCGGACTGCTCCCCCCGAAGCCCACCACTAAGCCCCCCCACTCCCCAGCAGCGATCCGCTCGAATCCAGCTCCGCTGGGCCTGCTGTCTGTTCCTCACGCCCCTTAGGACCCGGGGTGGGGGAGCCCTAGGGTTCGCAGCCATCCCTCTCCCTCCTTCAAGGGCTGGGGGATTGCCCCTGATTCCGAAACCCGGCCCCGTAACCGGAGCCTCCCTCCTTCCACCTCTCGGCTTCGCTCTCAGACCCCTTGCCTCCAGGCCTGGCGCGGAGCGGGTGGAGAGCTTGCACGCCGGATCTCCCCCTGGCTTGCTGGGGCTAGTATGAATTGCCCCCATCTCATCCTCCTTCAATTTAAGCCCCCTCCCCGCCGCGCCCGGCCCGGCGGCCCCCGCCCCTAGAGCGAGGGCAGCGGAGCCAGGGCGCTCCGAAGTCATCCCCCGCCTTTTTTCCAGGGACTCGGATAATTGCCCCTGCCCCCATCACAGCACTCCCACTCCCGAACCCAGGCCCCGCCGCCACCTAGGGGTACCCCTTACCCTACGGTTCCCTCACCCCAACACCGGGGAGAAAGCAGCCCTGAGGAGAAACCGTCGCACCTCCCCTCTGAGGTTGGAGGGTATTTTCTCCAGGTCTCTTCAAGACTTCATCACGGACAGCCACCCCCCCCCCCCGCCAAAAAACAAGCCCTTTCTCGCCCTGCCCTCCTGGCCAGCCTCCCTTCGGATCACTGGATCCTTGCATGGGGGGGGGGCGGGGGTGTTAGGGCTAGGTAGTTAACAAGACCATAGCCTCCACCTCCCTTTCTGAGGAGTGGGGTAATTCCAGTGGTCCCCCCCCCATCAACCAGACCCCCGTTTCCATGGAGACCCCCGCCCAGCCAGGAAGAAGACTCAAATCGTGGAGAACAAGTCTCACCTGGCTAAGGGAGAAGGGGGTGAGGAGGGGGTAGGATAGGGCAGGGATGGGGTACGAAGGTGGGAAGTGGAGGGGAGCTGTCCCGAAGGGAGGGGCGAGGACAGAGCGAGCTCCAGGGAGCGCTACGTCCGGGGACACGAAGAGGACGGCGCCCCCGGGGGGCAAACACAGCGGCCGCGGGGCGAAGAACGGACAGGGTTGGGAAAAGGCTTAAGATAGAAAGAAGCGGGTGGGGGGATACGAGAAAGCCGGGGAGTCAAAAGGGGTGGAGGGGTTGGGGGAGAGAAAAAAAAGACGCACCTGTTCCCGGGTCGGCTCCGCGGGGAGGCTCAGGCCGCCACCCGGGCTCCCTCTTACCCACTCTGAGCCGCCACCCGCCTAATACTGCCCCGATCTGATGCCCCCCCTCCGCCCCTTATCGCCACCGACCTCCTTCTCCTCTCTCTCGGCGGCGGCGGCGGTCGGACTCTAGGAACTGAGAGGAAGAAGGGAGGGCTCGGCAAAGCGGAGGAGAGACAGAGCCACACACTGGCAGCAGCCGCGGCAAGCGAAAGAGTGAGGGGGAGAGCGGTGTGTGTGTGTGTCTGTGTGTGCGAGCGAAGCCTGGTGGAGTGGGTGCCGGTCGCAGGGCTCGACGGGAAGTGGAGTCCGGCGGGGTTCGCGGGCGGCGCCAGCCGCCGCTCCACGGGACTACAACTCCCAGAATGCCACCTGCTGGGGGGGAGGAATGGGGAGGTGGAGGCGAAGGGAGGGAGCGAGCCAGAGAGGGAGGGACGAAAGCAGGGAGCAAGCGGCGGCGAAGGGGGCAGAGCCTAGCAGCCCCGGTGACACTGGGAGGGGAGGGGAGGAGGAGGGGATCGCTGCGAGGACCAAGCGGATTCCGGAGAGGGAGGCAGCAGCAGTGGCTGCAGCAAGCCGGGCAAAAAGCTAGACTCCCAGGAGAGGCGGAGGCACTCAATCCTAGGGGCTGCAAGAGCCCCACGCCCCCAGCCCTCCATGCCCCTCGAACGGGAAGGTTGAGGAAGAGAAAAGATCAGGGCGCCAAGGCCAGGGGTTTCTGTCTCTTTCCCCCAAGGCTCTCCACCATATGCCCCGACTTGACTTTCTCAGGCCACTGGTGCCCGATCCAGTGTGCAAATCCAGAGACCCCAGATCTCCCCTGCCCGGCAGCACAGAACAGACACATTCAGTCCCCTTCTCCCAGGGGCCTGAGGGAAGCCCCCGCACCCCCGTGCTGACAGGGTGTGACTACCCCCTTCTTCCCGCCCCCCCCCGTCGTCACCAATCCCTATGTCCCTCCCCAGAACCCCTCCCCTGAAGCCTGGGCTCGCTTCTCCCTACCTTACAAGAAACGGAGTCCCTCGGGGGTGACCACCCAGACCCCTCCTTTATACTGGTCCCCTGCCCACCAGTATCTCCTTAGCGTTGCCCCCCTCACCGAAGTAATAGTGGGGGCGACCCGAGTTGGACTGGTGGCTACTTTCCCTCCGAGACTAGCCGTCCTTGGCCACGACGACCCTGTGTAGAGATAGAGAAGCAAATTAATACCGCCCCCCGAAGTTCGGGTCCCCGTGGAAATGGCTTACAAGGAAAGAGGGGTTGATAGTGGAAGTGAGCTGGGGGTGAATTTCAATCCTCAAACCTCGTTCTAGGCGTGGAAATCCAGGGATTCCTCCCTTTCCTTAAAAGCCATCAAATCGCTTGGTGGGGGTGGGGGTGGGGGTAGGTTATCTAAACCCCAATGTCCACAAGACTCAAAGCGACGCTACATGTAGGAATAAGATACGAACTAGGCTGCTGCCGCGGGAGGGAGAGTATATCGCCACCCCCACCCCCAGGCCGTCGTCCACCCCTAAACACAAACCCCTAGGAGAGTCAGATGGCCTAGGAAGGGGGGAGGCGGTGGGAGTGCAGGAGAGTGAAAGGGTTGTGGCGGGGAGGGTCCGCGGCCCCCTGAGAGCAAAATCCAGATGCTAAGAGGTGAGTGGGGGGTGCGGCATAATTGCAGACGGTGTCTTTCCTTGCTTTTCCCGGAATCGCCGCCGAACACCGTCTAACACTCGCAGTTGCTTACCAGTCAGTCCCCTAGCCCCATTTGTGCGCGTGAGGCGGCCGGAGCCCGGGAAGCCCGGGCACAAACTCCGCGGAAGCTGGCCTTCGCTGCCGCCGCGCTGCCGCGGGCCTCCCTCCCTCCGCTGGCGGCCCCGCCGATCTACCTTCGCCCCCGGCCGAGGCCAGACCCCGCTCGCAACTCCACGCCCCTACTCCACCCCCGGCTCCCCCCTTCGCCCTCTCCCCGCGGGTCCGGCCCAGCCCCTAGCGCCGCCCCGCCCTACCGCTCGGTCCCGAGCCCAGCAAGTGCCCCGAACTCGCCCCCCGCCCCCACGCCCAGGCCAGTCCGGCGGGGCCTGGTTTCCCCCTCCCGCCGCGCCCCGCCCCCGAATCCACGTCCTACTTCACCACCCAACTCGGCCCGGTCCGGGTTCGGCCCGCGCCCAGGCCACCGGAGTCTCCGGTTCGGTCCGGTGTGCGGCCACCCACCCCGCCCTTGCCTGGGTGCCGGCCTGGCCCGCTGCCTGCGCCCGCGGAGCCGGCCCAGGCTCGCGGTCCGGGTCTGGGTCCCGGTGCCGGCCTCGGTCCCAGCGGCGTTGCCGCGTCTCGCCACGAGGGCTCGGTCCACGCAAGATCCGAACCCGCGCGGGGTGGGGGCCACGGAAAGCAAGTTTCTTTATCTTCCCTCCGCCCCCGCCGCAGGGCCGCGCCATCCCCCACCCCCCACGGCGCCCCCTTCACCTGGGCAGAGCCCCCCGGCCGCTGTCGCAACTTTGCTCTTCTCCACGCCGCCGGGGAAGCGGGCGAAGCGAGAGGAGGAGGGAGGTGGCGGGGGGTGCTGGGATCAGGCCGCTGGGCTCCGGGAGGACACGTGGGGGAGGAGGGGAAGGAGGAGGAGGAAGGGGGGGCGGGCCTGCAGTTCTCGGGGCTCCCCCTGCCAGCCCCGGGGAAGCCGGAACCTCTCCGGGCAGCCGCAGACCCCGCACTGGCCACGGGGGAAGAACGGAGCCACCTTCCCCGGCCAGCCCCCGGCTCCAGGAAGGGGGGGGGGCAAGCAACGCCGCTCGGGGTCGGAGAGCGAGCGTTTTCGCTCGTGCTTTATGTGTGACTCTGTATCTCTGTTTAGTCTCCGAGTATGGGGGGGCGTGGGGTCTTGCCTGCGCGGGGGGGTGCCCCCGCCGGACGCCCCGCCCCTTCCCTGGCCCCCCACTTCCCTAACCCGGGCGACCTCGGGGCAGGGCTCTGGCGCTCCGGCCCCGAGGCCGCCCGCGGGCGCAGCCCCAGCCCCGGCGCCGAAGTGGGACAGGTGCTGGGGAAGGGAAAATGCCGGGGCTCGCTGCCTCGTCTCGCGTCTCCCGGGTGGCCCACCCTTCGTGGCAACCTTCCGTGCTGCAAACTCCCTGGGCTGCCTTCAGAGGACAGCCCCTGGCCTGGGCGTGGAGGCACCTTTGCGGGGGGGGGGGGGGCGTCCTGGAGCGAGAGGCCTGAGGGAGGAGGAGAGGGAATGAAAGGTCTGTAAAGGGGGAATCCTGCACGACTTGGGGCTGAAAACCTGGCTGGAGTAAAACTCGGCTTCTGCTCGCCACCGTCCCCCGCCCCCCACCCCCACCCCGACCCGGGCTCCTCAGTCACCAAACCGAGCCCCCTTGACCCTTACTCTTTACCCTAACGACTCCCCGCCTGGCCAAAGGAATAAATCCTCATATGTGTTTACATCCCAGGCCATCCCGCCATCCCCAGGACTGAAGGGCTGAGAAGCCTGCGGTCCACGCTGGAACTCTGATGACTTTACATTAACTCCGAGGAGGAGAGCAGCTTGCGAAGGAGCTGAAGCTGCCGGCAGACTTGCTTTCAGTCTTAGGGTGTTTCTTAGCAGCTCCAACCCTGAGCCCGCGGTTGGGACTTCAAAGGCATCGCCTCAGCCTAGAGGGTATTAGGGGAGGTGCCCAGCAGTTCCTGGAGGGTTCAGGGCTTTGTAAACACGGAATGTGAAATGAAAAGCAGGAATTTGGGGAAAAATCTTTATGTGCAGATATATTGATATTATTTATTATGTATTTATCTACACTAAGGAAGCGGGAGGGTCATTTGGACTAGAAGGAAGCCCTGACGGATTGCTGTTTGCCTCCTCCTCCTCCTCCCTGCCCCCCTCCTTTGTCCCAGGCCCAGAGAGGTTCCATCTCTAAGCTAAGGGGTGTCTTCTCTCATTCGGAAGGACTTTAGAGATGGCAGCTGAGACTTGCCTGGTATGTCTCCCTCACCTGGTTTAAAGGAGGAGTATTGCAGACGAAGGTAAGCCGCTAAGGTAGCAGTAGTGGCATTGCCGTTGTCTAAGGCCTGGTGTTTGTGACCCCACTGGCTTGTCCTCACCAGCCTCAAAATCTACCACCAGCGATGTGGACTTAACGCTTGCCATTTCACTTTACTTTGGGAACTTCTTCACTAGCTGTCTTACTTGGCCGGCCATTCCCACCCTCCTGTGCAACCCCCCACCACACACACACACACACACACACACACACACACACACTTTAAAGAATGTTTGGCCTAAGTTGCACCAAGGGAAAGTGAAAATCTGAAATGATTCGTTTAAACTAACCAACATACAAATTCTACAGGCACTATTAAGGTGTGAGGGATCACCTCTATTGGGCCTGATAATGCAGGCCCCACCAATTCAGCTTTGATTTAAATTTGCTGTCTTCACTGATCTTAATTCTTCTGGTAATTACTAAATTTCCACTTCTTTTAAGGGCCTTGGGGCCTTGGGGCTACTTTGCTCTTCGGTTTGAGGCTGAAATGGATTCTGGACACCTCTGTTCCCCACTCATTTGTATCTCATCATTTGGCTGCATCGTTTATCTGGCGAAATGAAGATTGGGGCAAGATGGTTATTTCCTGGCTGAAGCTCTAGCTTCTCTGAGCCCTTCCTGTTGGGGGCCACGCTTCCTGCCCTACAGGAGGTGATGGGAAATCAAGGAGTAGGGTAAGGAAAGCTGTGGGAAACATTGTAAAGAATACAGATTAATGATTATTATATTTGAGGCTAGAATCACCACCACCATAACAACTAGAACCACCATAACAAGCTAGAACCATGTGAACCACCATAACAACAACATAATAAATAATAATACCTTTGTACAATATCACGATGTCTACAAAGCCCTTTCACATGTGTTCTTTCATTTGTTTTCTCACTACAATCCTCAATTTTGTAATTGAGGAAACTGAGTCTATGAGCATATATGAAAGGCTTGCTCAAAGTCACATGGCTAGTGAATTCCTGAACCAAGACTGAACCCCAGTAATCCTGACCCCACATCCAGAGTTCTTTTCAACATGGTCTAGCATCTCCATTTAATGCCAAAATGTTCCTTTTCATACAGATTTTTAAATAATTGTTTCTTAGATCAATAACAGCTGCCAGCCTGGGGTTGGACTCTCAGAGAGTCGGCTTGGTATGGTTCTGTCCCATCGATGACTAGCAGTGGAACCTCAAGCAAGCCCTAACAGTGCCAGCTCCAGGCACTGTGTTTTGGGTCTTCCTCCCAATTCTAAAATATGGAAATCAATGCACCTATCCTTCCTCTCTCACAAGCAACCCCCTGAGCATCAAATGAGATAGTGGATGGGAAAGAATTTTGTGCGCTGTATACTACTGGACTCATGCCAGTGTTACTATTATCAGCGTTGGCATCACCGGCCTCCCTAACACAGAGACCTAGGGGTGACATGGGCCTGGGCTCTGTTCTCCTGGAGCTGACCAGACAAAATAGGGCATTTAAGGCTCATGGGGGTAACTTAGCCTCAAACCAACCTCCAACTTAATTCATAACGTAATTGTTCCAATTCTCTGCTTTGTTCTGAAATCAGAGGTCTTCCTTGTGTTTCTGGTAAAACAGCCCAGTCCTGTAACAGCGATGATGACAACAAGGACAATAATTTCAGTGGCTTAGATCTCTGGAGTGTCAGAAGGAAGCGAATTTGATGCTTCTGGTCATCCCTTCATCCCTAGTCCGCCCACCCCTGGTCAGTTAAAGTGAAGTCAGATCTGGAACTCAGAGTCTCAGGACCGTCAAAGGGCTCATTTGAAGCCACCACAGCTGGAAGCAGACTGCGGAGAGAAGGGTCCAGAAAGAGCCTTGTAAATTCAGGAAAGGAAGAGTGAGGCTGGTACTAGGTCATCAGGGTTGACCATGAGTTACATATGTTATGTGCTCTATAATGTTTCCCTTTGTGCCCTGGGAGAGGCCGTGGGGGAGAATTTATCAATCCTATTCGCTCTTCATGTATCTCAAATGCACTAACCTATTGCAGCAGGTTGCTGCTGGAAATGCATTCCAACAGCCCACTGCATGCTGAGGAAGGCCTATTCTCTGCCCTCTAAGAGCCCTGGGTCTAGATGGGGAGACACCATGTCTGGTTAAACTTAACTCTGTAAACAACTAACAGCCTTTCTGGATTTTATAGCCAAAGGGGGGAAAATGAGGTAGGGGGCTAAAATCACCCCCAGAGGCCTCTCAAGGTCAAGCCTCCCCACTTACCTAAGACTCCTAGGCACTTAACAAAGTTTTTAAGCAAACAGAGAGTGTTAGAGATGGAAGAAACTAAGAAATGATCTGCCCTCCTGAAAAACTGGCGATGCCTGCCCACTGCCAGCAAAATCAACTCCATAAGCCTTCACCTAGCTTCCACGGCCCTCCCTGATCTTGTTCCAGCCTCCCTTCCATCCACGTCCCTACAAAGCCTCTGTTCTCAGAAACCAACCTTCTCACCATTCCTTGACAAGACAAGCGCTTTCTTGACTGCTCCTTCAGCATTTTCTATGCCCTTCTGGGCTTGTTGAAATCCCACTCAACCATTACTCACGCTGGTTCTTTATTCCACTTTCCCAGACCCCCACTCCCTCCCTCCTCATGGAAGTTAACTGCTCCTTGGGGGGTTTCCCCCACCCTACTGAGCTTGGCTGGCCCTTTATTAAGCACTTCTACCCTCTGTCTCTCCAGCTAGATTTCCACTTCCTTGGATTTCTCAGCAGTGTATCACAGTCTCCTTTCTTTCCCTGCAACATCCCCTACCCTGACTTGGAGTAGGCCTTCTACAACTATTTGTTAAATGAATGAATGAAAGGATGATCTAATCTAATCCTTTTATTTCGTAGTCGGAAAACGGAGGCCCACATCTGGCTTCCCTTCTTGCCCAAGGAAGACTCAGTTTTAAGTTTTAGCCTCCTTGAGTCTTTCTTTTCCCATTTAGCGCCTACACAGTCTCACAATTTACACAGATTTGGTTTGAATCCTAACTCTGCCACTTCCTAGTGATATCACTTTAGGCCCTTAATTTCTGGGGTGCCTGGGTGGCTCAGTCCTTAAGCATCTGCCTTCGGCTTAGGTCGTGATCCCAGGGCCCTGGGATTGAGCCCCGCAGCATGCTCTCTGCTCTCCCACTCCCCCTGCTTCTGTTCCCTTTCTCGCTGTCTCTCTCTGTCAAATAAATAAATAAAATCTTTCCCAAAAAAAGACCCTTAATTTCTGTCTGAGCCTCAGTCTTCTCTTATAAAATGGGTGCTAATAAAATACTTCCTGAAAATGTTACAAAGATCAAATGAATTATTGGACAGTAGGCACTTAAAACAGTGCTTGGCACCTAGTAGCTACCCCATAGCAGTAGTTCTTTTTTAAGCATGAGGACTTTTAATTTTTATATATTTTTAAATTTTTATTTTAAGTAGGCTCCATGCCCAATGTGGGGCTCGAACTCACCGAACTGAGGTCAAGAGTCACATGCTCTACCGACTAGCCAGCCAGGCATCCCAAGTATGAGTTTTTAGAGTTCAGAACTTGGGAGCACCTGCTTAATTCAAGCCTGGGGATCAAAGCACAACACAAACATAAAGAAAAAGAAAGGTGGACTTTTGGCAAGGGAAATGGAATAAAATTTAACAAGACCTTTCAGCAAAACTATTATCTCTTCCCCCAAAGAGGCTAAAGAATATTGAGACTAGTACCCAGTTCAGTGGCGCACATTCAGTGGGTGCTTGCCCCATTCCACTTCCTCTGGCTGTGGTGGTGATGTTGTGCAGGCTCAGAGATGTTGGCATGGGACTAAGCTACCCTACTGAACTTACACATCTCTATGCCCACTCCTATCCACATGCGTACACTCGAGTTCCTTTCCACCTGGCCAATCCTTCAAGCCCCACTTCTACGGAGCTCCCTCTGAATGCTTTTGCCTCTGTATTCTTGGCCCTGTCAATAAGTACTGCTTAGCGCTTAGTGATTTTCCATGCTCTGTGACTTAGTTCTCCTTCCCCATCTGAGGGCAGGCACTTTGCCATAGAAAGCAGCATCCCCTACAATGCACTCCATGAATATTGGAGACTGATTGACAGTAGGCGTTCAATGGGGGCACGCAGTTTGCCAAACCGCCATTCCCCACATACACACCACTTCTCAAATCCACCACTCACATGATGCCTAGCCTTTTCAGTAGCCATCTTGTCTCGTAGAACTTGACAGCACCTGGAAGGAAAGGGCCATGTTTTACTGTGTCCTCCACAGAGCCCAGCATAGCACTTCCAACATTCACCGAATGGAGTAAGCATGTAGTTTTGCCACTATAGATAATTTGGTCAATATACCATTCTTATTACGGGTGTGTGTGTGTGTTTATATGTATTCCTGCCTGTCTGTTCTTGCTCATGAAGCTACAAGCGGCTCTAGAGGAAGAATTGTCCTAGGGGCTCTGCAGGGAGAATTGGGAAGAAAGTCACAAGGTGATCAAAAAATAAGTTGAGACCTGGGATTTTGATTTTTTAAAAAATCCAGAGAACAGGGGCACCTGGGTGGCTTAGTCAATTGAGCGTCTGCCTCTGGCTCAGATCATGATCCCAAGGTCCTGGGATTGAGTCCCGCATTGGGCTCCGTGCTTGGCAGGGAGCCTGCTTCTCCCTCTCCCACTCTCCCTGCTCGTTTTCTCTCTCTCTCTCTCTCTTTCTCTGTCAAATAAGTAAAATCTTAAAAAATAATCCAGAGAACAATGTTCTACCTTCCACATACATTCAACCTAAACTCTCACACCAAATTTTCTCAAACTTAATATACATAAAAATCACTGGGAGGAGCTTTTTAAAATTCAAATTCCAAGGCACCCTCCCACCCAGGGTCTTCCTGAATAGCTCTGGGGTGGTGGTACCTCATACTCTGAATTTCCAATGTCTACTGGGAATTAGAAACTAGGGGTCTCTTGGGCTACACATTGAAATACATGGAGCACTTTTCCACTTTCATCTTCACCAGAGATCCCCAAACTTGTTACTGCCAAGGGTCTATGTCTTTCCTCTTGTAGATCCCCTTAAACACAGTTATACATTACTGAGTATGTACCAGAAACTGTTCTGAGGATTTTACAAATAGTAACTCATTTAATACTCATAACAATCTCCTAACACTCATAAGCACTCATGAGTACTTCTGAGTACTCAGAAGTACTCATAAGCTAAGTACTATCGTTTGCCCCTTTTACGGATGAAGAAATTGAAGTACACAGAGTTTCAATGACTTGCCCAAAGTTGTCCAACGACTTAGTTTTTTAAAAATTGAAGTCAGATTCACTCACATAATATAAATTAAAAACTACCATTTTAAAGTGTTAGATTCACGGTCATTTAGTACATTCACAACTCGGTGCAACCACTGCCTCTGCCTAGATCCAAGATATTTTCATGACCCCAAAATAAAACTTCATACCTATTGGGGCACCTGGGTGGCTCAGTGGGTTAAAGCCTCTGCCTTCGGGCTCGGGTCATGATCCCAGGGTCCTGGGATCTGAGCCCTGCTGGTCCTGGGATTGAGCCCTGCCTCGGGCTCTCTGCTCAGCAGGGAGCATGCTTCCCCCCTTCTCTCTGCCGGCCTCTCTGTCTGCTTGTGATCTCTGTCTGTCAAATAAATAAATAAAATCTTTAAAAAAAAATAAAGTTAGGATCTGAATCCAGGCAGTCTGGTTCCAGAGTCTGGACTCTTAACCCTGTGTGTTCAAAATACTTATCTACTTAAATGGGATGTATTTTCAAGTAATAATTTGCCTTTTAAAAGTGTATCAGATATGGGATACCTGGCTAGCTCAGTCAGGAGGGCGTAGGGCTCTTGATCTTGGGGTCATGAATTCAAGCCCCACTTTGGGTAAAGAGATGACTTAAATAAATGAAAAACTTTTAAAAAGTAAAAAAATTAACCTATATCAGATACAAATAAAGCTATGTCAGAACTTCTTTTTTTTTTTAAGATTTTATTTATTTATTTGACAGACAGAGATCACAAGTAGGCAGAGAGTGAGAGGGGAAAGCAGGCTCCCTGCTGAGCAGAGAGCCTGATGTGGGGCTCGATCCCAGGGCCCTGGGATCATGACCTGAGCCGAAGGCAGAGGCTTTAACCCACTGAACCACCCAGGCGCCCCTATGTCAGAACTTCTGATCATCCCAAGATAGTCTCACTGAGGTCATTCAATTCCAGCTAAAGCCAACAACACTTGATGTTGTAGTTAACCTCTGCAGCATCATACAGGTACGTTTCACTAGACTTTATGAAATACAAACATAGGTCAGAGACTCTCTCCCAGGCTTTTGTGGGTTGGAGATACTGATTTGGGATCCACTGAAGACAAATCCCTGCAAGATGCCCAGTCAACAATGAGAGGCTCCATCAAGTCGCTCAGTGAACTCTACTAACAATTTAGAAAGTGGGCTCATGCCTGTTAGAAAGATTTTCCACCAAGAAGCTAAACAAGAAAGGAGATGGAGGTTAGCTTTGACTAAACTAGAAGATTCCCAAGTCCAGGAAGCCATTCTGCCTGAATGTTCTAGTTAACTCACCAGAGTTCTCCCACCAAGGAAACACATGGCCATATACTGAGGATGAATAAGACAGCCCTTTAACTGCCCCCCAGAATGGTGACAGCCTAAGTTGGACTTACCAGTGAGGCCTTCCAGATCCAAAGCATCTGCTCTGACAGAACCTGAGGTGAGAATGTTATTCCAACACAATGCTGATCACATGATTTTTCTCCTGACTTTTCAAGTGTGTGGATTAAAAAAAAAAAAAAAAAAAAAAAAAAAAAAAAGCTGTCTCTTCTGGAGTTTGTAACACCTGTGCTCTATGTCCGAGAGCCCCACTTGATGTTCTGAGCACTTCTCTCCCCAAAGGGATCCTTCCTTGCCCCATCAGAGATTGAAGCAACCAGACTAGATTCAAAACCGTTAGCCCTGGCTTCACTCAGCAGACTCAAACGAACATCAGTGAGCGTCTTGAAGGGGAAAAAAGTGCCACAAAACACGTTGCTTGAGAGGGGAGAGGAGAATTTTTATTGCCCCAGGGCCTAGCCGAAGTCCTGGCGCAGATGAGAAAGCACTCAAAACGTGTTTGTTGGTTGAATGACTGAAAGAGAAACTTCTTCTTGGTCTGGAGGTCATTATGGAGGCATTGTAGAGCTGCTCTATGGGGACAGAGAATGGAGCGAGGTTGGCCTATGTCTGCAGGGCCCTGCCAGGACCTACATAGATCATGTTTTTCTCTGCCTGAAAATTTCTCCCAGGCAAAGTTCTCAGAGCCTGCAAGTCTCAAAAGTAGTTTCCTCTGAGCTCACTGTGTGCTTTATTCTACTGAAGTCAAGTCAGAGTGACTTAACAGTGGCATAGTGTTGTGGGGAAAATCTGATGAGAGCACCTATATAAAAGCATACTGAAAAAGATAGAGAGCTAGGGAATTCTTATTAACTTAGCCGTACTGGCTTTGCATGATCTAAATGAGTCTTTGTGCCATTTGGCCAAGTAGCTTTCTATCTGTGGGTCTTACCACTGAACATAAACATGTGCAGACATCCCCCCCCCAACATATATATTATAATGCAGTCAACTCCTGTTTGCCAAAATCTAAATAACCACAACTGTCGGAGAATCAGAATATTCTTTTTGGAATACAGTGCAATAATCCCCTACATTTGTGCGGGGTTTTGCTGGACAAAAAGTGCTTCCCCAACCATGACCCCGTTTTTTTGTTGGTGTTGTTGATTGATGTTCAGAATGGTCCCGAGGCTTTGTAAGAGCCTGGAGAGCCTTGTGAGGAATCAAACAGTAATGACATATGTAGTGTGAGTAACTTTGGCTGTGTGTTGGGCCTCTGAACACCAGGCTTCTTGTTGTGGCAGAGACATCGGGGTACGGTGACTCGCTGCTACAGACTTGCAAGGATGTACCAGCACTTGGGGGTACTGGGCTGGTGGGACAGGACTCCTGCCGCTGAAGGGAGCTGAGATACACGTGATCAGAACTATAGTGGCAGCAAAGAAGGCAGAAGACTTGGAGCACCCCTCCCTCATTTCCTTCCAGCAGTCATTAAATGGGCAGACATTGGATGCTTGAGCTCCTTCCCTCAGCTTGTTCTGGCTATTGAGGGTACAGAGACAAGACTTGTCTCCTAGACTTCTCTGGCCATATGATTCATGAGGTCTCCCCTTCAAGTCTCTTTTTGTTCATTATAGCCCATTTTGCCAGGGGACAAATGTTGAGGGAAGGGGTTCCACCTAATCATTCCCTCTGATTTCCTTCTCTCTCTCTCTCTCACTCTCTCTTATACACAAGCTGTGTGTGTACACGATGCTTCACTCAGGGCCTCAAACACCCAAGGCTAACCTGTGTGTGTCACGTACCTCCATTAAGGAGAATATTGAATACGTCGGATCCAAGGAAGCAAAATGAAAATTTGTAATTCATAGTATTAATAATGGTAATCCCTCACATCTGTATAGAACTTAATAGTTTATGAAACCTTTCATTCCTACTCATTTGATCCCATGTCCTGTCACCATTTCATATTCAAAGACAATCTTGTGGGGGCACCTGTCTCAGTCTGTTGAGCAACAGCCTTCATCTCAGGTCATGGTCCTGAAGTCCTAGGCTCAGGTCATGATCCTGGGGCCCTAGGATCTGATGGAGCCCTGTGGGGGCCAGGGTTCTCTGCTCAGTGGGGAGCCTCTCCCTCTGCCTGCAGCTCCCCCTGCTTGTGTTCTCTCTCTACTCTCTCTGCCAAATAAATAAATAAATAGAATATTTAAAACAATGACAACAAAAAGCCCAAAGACAATCTTCTGATTGTGATCTCCATCTGTGAGTGAAGCAATGCAAAGGCAGGGCTAAGAGTCCTGCCCCCTGGTTTGTTTTTTGTACTTTTTCCTTTCTCTCCTCTCTATCTCTTCATGTGCTATCTGTGGAAGTTGCCTCTGACTTCTCAGCCTCCTGGGAACCCCAGGGAAAAGGGCTGCTGATCAGTAGCCGCCCCCCAAGCTGGGCTACCAAGCCTTTGGCTTCTGCCAGAATCAGTACCACGGGGAAGGAAGACTTTCTACTTTGGGCAGCCCCAAAGTGAGCACCAACGCACCTCAGGAGATTAGGCAGGCCCCAGAGAAGGGGAGAATTTCATAAGAACAAGGAAAGGAGTGTGCCATGAAGCTTTTAGTAGGTTGTGAAATGTTGCTTTGCAGGGTGCAGACATACCAAAGGAACCTGGGTTTGCAAGAGAAGATTCTAGTGAAGGGCAAAGAGGAGCCCCCATTGTATCCACTGGGCTTGTTGACCCTTTTAAAAAAACCTATTTCATTCAGCCCCATTACCTCTCATACTTCGCTATCTTCTTCATTCCTCCTTCTACCTCATTCCTCTAATGCAGCCACGATTTTCTGAGCTAAAGATGCTTTCAGTGAAAGTCCACTCCTGAGAGTTCTCAAACATTCTCAAACTCCCCTATACCTCTCTCTACAAGGTCCTTAGCCCATAGCAATGGCCACACCAGTCACACCCTCCTCCTAGCCCAGAGCTGGCCCCACATGGGAATGCCTGAGAAACGAGGGAGTAATAGGGGGTATAAAGCCACTGTGCTCTGGTGGTTTGCAGCAGATCAAAGCCTGTCCTCCTTGGTAGGAGGGGTCAGGGCTGTCCCGGCCAACGCAAGCACAGGGGCCAAACAGCAGGGGAAAGCTGCTTTTAGCGGGCGGCCAGGTTAAAAAGAGATGGTGGTGCTGAGTGGCTGCCATGCTGTGCTGGGACCCCCGACCCCCTCCATTTATCCCTAGTTGTGACCGGCAGACAGTTGAGGTTTCCAGCCTCCCTCCAGCCTTGGAAACTCCCTTCCGTCAGGGAAAGAGCTTCATTCGGGCCCGTGAGCCCCTGGCTGAGCCCTCTTGCAGCTCCGACACTGACGTCTGGGGCCAGCCGAGTTAGTACTGTCACTCCGGCAGTGGCAGCCAGCGCGGGGTCGGGAGTGTGTAATTGCAACCACTTCCTGCCCCAGCTTGCCCTAGGGCTGGCCCCGCCCCTGAGGACAGTCGGGGCGGGGCCCAGGTACAGTGAGGGAGTCCGATTGGTGGTGGGGGGGCTGCGGAGCAGGGCGGCTCTCAAGGGAAATCAGCTGAGACTCATAAAGGGAGGGGGTGCCCTCGGTTCCAGCCAGCCTGCTGGAAAGGGCCGGGGCCTCGGGGCATTCTATTGGCACAATACGTCCCTGCAAAGGAGGATCCAGAGAACAGTCCCTTTCCGACTGGTATAAGACCAGTTCCAATATTAGCTTTATTCATGAGCTCTGAACACTCCAAAGCCCCAAAGGAGAGGGGGAGGGGAGAGCTGTGGTCTACACCCCTAGGGATGATCTCCACTCTGGCTTTGGCACTGTTCTGTCTGAGCAAGTGAGGACAGAGAGAAGACATTACGGGTGGGGGCTGCTGAAAAGACCCTGGTGGTACCCGACACTGGAGTGGGAAAATGCCTCTCGCTTCCTGGAGACCCCAGGATTTGCTGTTTGATTAATCGGTCTGTCTACCCAGGCCTTGGAATGCCCATTGGGTACAGTGCCTGTTCTACGGCAGGTAGCCTGGAGGTACAAAAGAGGTAGAAAGGAGGCTCTCTCCCTTTGGAGAGATGGACATCAACTGGGCACTAGAGTGGCGAGTGGGTAAAGTGTGCACTCTGTAGTCAAAGATGGCGATTGTGGTATTAGCTGTGTGACCTTGGGCGGCTTGCTTATCTTCTCTGAGCTTCAGTCTCCCCGTGTGTGAAATGAAGGTACTAACACTTGACTTACAAGGTTGTGGTAGCGATAAAGTCAGACACATAGGGGAAAGCGCTTTGAAAGCTATAAAGCACTCTACAAGGCAAGGAAGGTATGCTCATGGTAAGTGGGGGTGGAGGTGGGAGGGAGGACCGTGATGGGGGAAAATGGGTAGGCACCAAAAACTAGGGTGCAAACTATTCACGAGAGCGTTAAAGGAGCACACTGTAATGGAGCTGCCAGAGGCGGGTGCAGGGTTAAGTGTGCCTCGGCTTCCAGTTAGAGGTGGGTCTGAGAGAGGGGATCCCCCCTAAGGAAAGGCAGGCAGGCAGAAAAAGCTTTAATTTCTCTCCTTTTGAGAAGGGCTTGAATGGTCCGGGTTGTCTGCATCATGCCCAGTGAAGAGAGGCCAGCGGTGGGTAACGAGTTCTGTTTGGGGGGAGGGGGCTGCCTGTCAGCCCTCGAAGTGTAAGGCAGCAGCTGGAAGCGCGCCGCTTACTTACATACCACGCCTGCAGCGTGCACACAGCTCGCTGGAATGAGCCCGGAATGTCTCCTCTCCTCGCCCTCTGCAGACGGAGGAGAACCAAGGGGAGCTGGGGCGAGTTGACCACATTAAATGACAGCTGCAAAACTGTAGGCTTCTCCGTCCCTTTCTGGCCCCCTGGGAAGGGCTGCTTAGGCCCAGGGTGACCCCTGCCCTCCCTTCCCAGATCAGCAGCCACATGGGGGGGCATCCTCATTTGCTAGGTGGATGTTGGGGGAGGGTGTGCCCTGCTGTAGTGGTGGCACGTACGAGGATGCACCCACGTCTATGCACGTCAGCAGCCACTTGTGCAGATCCAGACAGTTGTCTGTGTACACACAGGTGTCATACATGTGCATGCTCCGAGTGGTGAGAAGGTGGGACAGATTTCTGCTGCTGCGTGACTTTGGACCTTCTTATCTGGAAAATGGAGAGTGTTGTACCAGAGCATCTCAGAGGGCCCTCTCAGCCCGAACAGTCACTGTTTCTACACATAGGGCTATGGCTGCTTAAAAAAGTCAGGGCAGAAAAAAAAAAAAAATCAGCCAAACCAGTTGTGATGTTGGCTGTCGACACTTTAGATGTTTAGGTTTGGAGATTCAATTTTCAAAAGGCCAGTTACTTGGCATCATGTAACATCTGTTCATTTTCCAAGTGGTGGTCTCAGACTGACACCGGGACTGTGGCAGGAATGTGTTTGTCTCTTTGCTCTGGTTGTGTGTTTACACATGTGTGAGGGCATCTCTGGGTGCATGTTAAATAAGGTATACCTTCTGCCCTCCAGGAGCTCACAGTCTAGCAAGGGAGAGAAACATGGAAACAAAAAAAATCACAACACAATGTGACAATAGTAGTATACATCCTACTATGCTGTGGGAGTAGAGAAGAAAGACTAATTAATTCTGCCCAGGGGTGGAACTGTCTGGGACAGTCTCATGAGCACTCCACAGCTAGTGAGTTTTACCTTCCCCTTCCTACTTCCAAACTATTCATTCTGTTCTCCTCGCCCCCCCTTTCTCTAAGGAAGTCTAAGAAGATGTCTTCAGCACCTGGAAAGGATTGGCCAGGTGGGGTGGCATACTAAGATCCACAGGGCCCACTGGGATCCAACCTGACCTGTATCCCTCTCAGCTACAGGCCAAGGGAGGCTCAAGCGGGGCTAGCTGAGGCTGCCTGTGGCACTGGTGTAGCTCATCTGGGCTTGGAGTTGGAGGCCAAGGGAACTGAGAATTCAGTCAGTCCTTCCTGCCTGGCCAAAGGGGTGTGCAGAAAGGGAGGAGAGCTCATGCAAAAAGACGTGCCCTTTGCGTTTTCTGCCCCCCAATGGGCCGCATCAGGCATCCCCCTCTCCCTTGCCCAGTGTCCCTGCTGAAGAGCAGTGCCCGTTAATGAGATGGTTGCTGAGGATAATGGGGCAGCCTTAGTGGGGAGGGCAGATTAGAGCGAAGCTATCTAGCAGAGGGAGGGGAGACAGTAACTGGACCAGGTTCCCTCTGCCCTACCTGCCCAAGAGATGGCCGTCGGAGGCTAAGCTCCAGCCCTCCACCTCCACCCAATCTAGTGTCTTTCTCCCTCTCAGCGGGCAGAAGGTGAACACCCTAGGGGCCTACCACCCCACCGGACGGGCAGGGAGCACTCCCTTCCTCCTCCCACCCCTCAGAGATGCTAGGGCGAAGGGAACCCTGGGAGTGTGTCTTGAATGACCCCCAAACACATCTGGATTTTTGGAGTTCAGGCCAGCCCCCGAAACGGACCCCAGGGAAGTGCGCCAGAGGGAGGGGGCGGGGGAAGGGAAAGGCAGCGCGGAGTTAAGGGCCTGCCGTTTAGGACTCCCGGCCCCACGACTAGGACCGTCCCAAACTTCCTGTTTCTTCCGGCCGCTCTGACCCCGGGGCTGCAGCTCCGAGATAGCTCGGGGCCTGGAAGTGCATGCTGGGTAAGCGCAGACGGACGGAGTAGGCGAGCAGCTTGCTGTCGCCGCGGCGCCGGGCCGGTGTGGGCGCGCGCTCGGCTTCCTTCCCCGGCGGTCACGCTTTGCATGTGGGATGGGCAGCGGGCAGGTGGCAGGGAGGCCCCCACGCCGAGGGCCCGGGGCGGAGCCTTCGCCGGGGCGGGGGCGGAGGGGGAAGGGGGAGGGGGCGGCCCTAGGGGCGGGGGTGTGGGCCGGGAGTTTCTGCATTTTCAAGGGAAGCAGAGTTGCCTTCGTCGGAGGCCGAAGTTCGAGCAGACCTCGCGGCGCGGAGTGCAGGAAATCCTGGAGGGGCAGCGCAGCCGGCTCGGCCCTGGCCGGCCCCGAACTCTCTCGCCCCACTGAAGCCCTAAGGGGATCGTTTAGGAGGAGTAGAAAGAAGCCCTTCTTGGCACAGCGGGGAGAAAACTTAACGGAACTGGTGACCCCCATCCCAAATGCGGGCCGCACTGAACATTAACCAAAAAAAAAAAAAAAAAAAAAAAAAATAGTGCAGGCAAATGCTCGGCTCCGGAGAGATGCTAAGGCGATCTCAATCATTGAAGGGTGGAGAGGTCGGGACAGACAACCGATCCCCTCAGTGTCTCCGTCCTCAAGATGGACCGCATGGGGCGGGAGGGGCTGAAGCAGGCGACACCTGACTGCTGTTCCTGAGGTGCCTTCTCCCCAACAACCCGCTTTCCTCCCCCGGCGTTGCTCCCGCTTTAGAATGGTGGGGGAGAAGAGGGGCTGTGGAAAGACGGTTAGATACATAAAGATGATTAAGTCAGAATAGAAGGTTAACCTTCACCTCTACTCTCACCTTCCTTTGGGGCCCGCACCCCTTGTGCCAACGCCCATCTCCCATTCCCACCTCCTCTGGATTTTCCCCACTCTCCCCAGCTCTGCCAGATGTCTGCATGCATCTGGAAGACGCAGTTATGATCTCACTCTGGGGTCGATGTTTCATATAGTACCAGGCAAGGTGGGAAGTAGGGCACACAGGACACTGTCACAGGGGCCCACTTCACACATTATGGCTCCCATTTTGAAGATGAAGAAACTGAGGCAGCCCAGAGAACTTAAACATTTGCTGAGCTCACACAGGGAGTTAGTAATAGAGGTTAAAACACAGCTTGGAGATGGTGGGGGGGGGTTGATGCTTAAGATTCATGAAGCAAGTACACCCCCCACTAAGTCTCTGCAGACAACTTTCCCACTGCTAGACGAATGCTACCTTAACAGTCTTCTCTTATCCTCCCTCTGATGGGACACCAAGTCAGGGTTCTTTGGTTATGTTTCTTTCACCCATGCTCAACTAGGAGTACCTCAATGATGGAGACAGGGTCTTATTTTTTTTTTTTAAGATTTTGTTTATTTTTTTTTTTTTTTTGACAGAGAGAGACACAGTAGAGAAAGGGAACACAAGCAGGGAGATTGGGAGAGGGAGAACAGGCTTCTCACGGAGTGTGGAGCCAGATGCAGGGCTCCATCCCAGGACTCTGGGATCATGACCTGAGTTGAAGGCAGACGCTTAATGGCTGAGCCACCCAGGTGCCCCTGGAGATAGGGTCTTAATACTTATTATGTTCTCTCAGTGCCTAGTAAAGTGTCTGGCATACAGAATGTATTCAATAAGTATTTCTTTACTGAACAACAGAATTCAGGAGTCCAGGGATGCCTGGGTGGCTCCGTCCTTAAGTATCTGCCTTTGGCTCTGGTCAGGATCCCAGTGTCCTAGGATCGAGTCCTGTAGCACATAACCCCCCCGCCCCACATCCGGCTCCCTGTTCAGGCTGCTTCTCCCTCTCCCACTCCCCCTGCTCGTATTCCCTCTTTATCTCTCTCTCTGTCGAATAAATAAATAAAATCTTAAAAAAAAAAAAAGAAATCAAGAGTCCAGAATCTGGCCCTTTTCAAGTCAAAGTGCTCCTTATCCACTCATCCACTTATATACCTGGCTTAGAAGTACCCCTTTAGGGACAAGATATTTCTATTACTACATATGGCTGGTGCTGGATTCTGCACTTAGAGGAGCTTTCAAAAGTAGGCACAGAAGGTGAAGGGCCATCTTGGGCTGGCTGGTTAGTTCACCCAGCTAGGGGCAGCCTCAAGCTGCCCAGTTACAAATCTGTTATGTATGTTATATTCTGTGCCCTGGTGCCCTCCTCCAGAACCAAAATATAGCAGGCAGTGCAAACATTTATGCAAATGAACCAAAAGCTCTGCTGCTTTCAAAAATAAGTGATGGAGCCCATATCAGTAGTTGCAATGTGTCTTGGCAGGGTTTGGAAGGGGCCTTGCCCGCCTCTTGCTATTTCTCTCTTGGGAAGCCGGGCACAGTGAGAAGCAGTGTCCCCTACCCCTGTCGTTTCCCCCTCCCTTCCAAAACTACAAACAGCCACAAACCACATGGCCCACAAGAAACAGAGATTTGTGGCCTTTGGAACCTCCCAGGGCAGGGGTCAGTCAGGAGGTCAACGGGGGTGTAGGCATCGCACAGTCCAGAGTCATTACTCTAATGCCCTCTGGGAGAGTTTCGAATCAATGGGCCTATTTGTCCTCCCTCCAGGGAGGACTGGGGGTAGGGCAGTGGGGGTCCATTATCAAGCCCACCCCCAACCCCCATAAGACTGCTAAGAAGCTCACTCTTGGGCTGGCATCCTGCAAATCTCACCATTACCCAAGAAAGACAGAAGCCGGAAGTGGGATGATTTCTATGGGGATGGTCAGATAGGATGGGTCCTTCGGGTTCTGTTAGAAATCTGGGATCTAGACTTTTATTTGGGAGGCTGGAGCATTTACGAAGCCGGAAGGATGACTTTGGGCCCCCGTTGACCCACATTTTGGTTAAGTAGCCAATTTCAGCAAGGTTGTGCCCTGCCCCATGATTGTCCTTGTTCCTTCTGGGAGAGTTTTAAAGTCACTCCTTGTGGGAAAGAGATGGAATGGCTTAGTGGTTAAGAGCCTGGGCTTATGCATTGGCCAGACCTGGATTCCAAACCCATCTCTGCCACTAACCAGGTGTGTGGCCTCTTCAAGTTACCTTCTCTGAGCCTTACTGTCCTTATCTGTTAAACTGGGATAATTATAGTGCCTCCCACCTGAGACTATTACTGGGATTAAATATGATGCGTACTATGTACTTGGCACTTTGTAAGTGCTCAATAAAGTGTAGCTGTGGTGACCATTCTTGCTAGGTTTTATTGCCCGCAAGTACTGTTCTTGGTACCAGTCAAGCCTGGGGTATTCCTCAGCTCAAGTCCCTCCCTAAAATCCTGGAAAGATAGGATTCCTTCTGGCACCCATCCTCTCCCAACATTTGGGTAATTTGTTATTGGGGTTGGCCTGGGATATGCCTAATGCACAGCAGGTGTGGCTCTGGCCACAAGCACTATCCTGTAAGGGGATTTAGTTTTATTGACTGGAATGGTTGTAGGTGGTCATTTGGGGGGCTCAGGGCAACTGTCTCTCCGTAGGGTCTAACACTCCGTAGGGTCTAACACGAGTACTTGCCACTAGCTAAGTGTTCTTCTACAATGAGGCAGCTTTGAAAATGTCTGGTCTGATTTACTTGATAAGTTCCATCTTAAATGGCTTTTGTTTAAAATTTTACCCTGGTGTGGAATGAGTGTTTTCACCTTTAATTCCAAATTTTGGCAGTGGGTGTTGGTTGGATGGGGAGCAGTTGTGCTGGGATAAGTACTAAGTGCTAAGCAAGAGGGGCAAAGGGGGCAAGGAAACACGATCTATTTCTGCCAGAAGTTCGGGAAGATGCAGGTCCAGCTCAGCCTTTACATGGCACTTTCATCACACTTTGAGATTCCTCCGTTTTTATTGACTTTGTACTGTAAAGAGTTTGTCTCTCCCATGAAACTCAAGCTCCCTTAGGTTGCAGACCTAAGGTTGTGCCCTTGTGTCCCTTAGGTTGTCACCCGCCTCAGACCAGGAACCTTCCGACGGCTGGGACGAGTCTCCCCCCACCTTCTCCACTCCCCACTTAGCTGCCCGTTCCCCAGCCTAGGAACCAAGAGAGCTGCCTCCCGTCCTCTGAGCGTCTCCCCGACCCGTGACCAGTGCATTCCTTGGTATTCCAGACGCCCGGAGGCTCAGCACCCGCAGCAAAGAGATTGGCGCGAACAAGGCCGGGAAAGGATGGTGCAGGGGTGGCGGGGGCGAGGAGGGGCGAACTCCCGGGACCTCTGGCTGGAGAGAGGAAGGGAGAGCTGCACTCGCCCCCCGGGGGGAGGGGGCCTCGTGGGGAGAGCTGCCGTAGGGTGCCCCCGAGTCTGTCTCGGCCCTTTTGTCTGTCCCCCGCGCCGAAGCCCCTCTCCCCAAAGAGGGCTGGCAGCAGGAGTGGAGGGAGGCCCGGCGCAGGGTGGGGGGGGGGAGGGGAGAGGGAGGGAGCACTATGGGGGCTGGGAGAGGCTGGAGGGGTGGAGGGCCAGAGGCCCTGCGGAGAGGAGCGGCCGGAGCTGCCCGAGAAGGCGAGGAGGAAAAAGCGGAGGAAGGAAACCCATCCTGCCCCCAACACCCGAGTGTCTCCTGTTACCAACCGAAAGGTGCAGCCTCAGGAAGAGGTGATCGGAGCCGTTGAGAGCAGGCAGTCACGTGAACCGAAGAGGGAGAGAGAGCGAGAGAGAGCGAGCGAGCTCCGGAGAGCCAGCGCGAGAGAAAGCCGACAGACAGACCAACCGACAGACAAAGAGCCCGAGAGGGAGGCCGGCGGGGACCGCGAGAGAAAAGAGGAGCGGGAGGGAGGGAGGGCGGCGCGCCCAGTCCTTCCCCTCCCTTTCCCTCTCCTCCCCGGCCTCAACTCTCTGGTCACACACTTGGGGGGCCTAGTGACTGAATGGGGACAGGAGAACCTGTCCTCCTGCCAAAGGGGCCCCTCGTTGCTCCGCTGTCTCACTGCCCCTGCAGATAGGTTTGAGGCTTCCTCACTCCTGGAAAGACAAAATCAGCTATCATTAGGCCCGGCAAATACTCCTTTCTAGCTTGCAGAAGAAGGACAACTCCCTGTTATCCGCAGGAGCTCTCCCAGGGTCCTGGGAATCCGGAATCTCCCAGACCATAGAGATGCCCCAACCTCCAAGTCCATGAGTCCATCCCATTGGGCAAGAACAAATGAGGCAAGGGCTAGGAGCCCACTGAGTCAGGCACTGTGCTAGGTCCAGGGGGCTGCTCAGATGAACAACAGCGGAAAGGCTGTGGCCTCCCTTCACCAAGCTTCTCCTTTCCAGGGAGAGGAGGTCACAGACAGAAAGGACTAACTGTGAAAGGCGCTCTACCCAATGCCAGGAAAGTGCTAGAGGGAGTATGGAAGGAAGAGAAAGGACTGAAGAACTCCAAGGCCTCTTGGAGGAAGTAGGATTTGAATGAGGCCTTGAGGGCTGAGGAGAGCTCTGGATTCTGGGGGGATATGGGTGCAAGTGGAGGGCTTATTCTGAGCGGAAGGGCTGGAGCCCTGGCCAGTTCCTTCTAGCAAGAACTTGCGTTGGTTCATAATTATAAAGGTAAATCTACTGTTTTAAAACAAATTGAATTGTAAACATCACTATTTTTCCTTATCTAATTGCAGACCCTCCTGCTGGCCCCTTGTTGGTACTGATTACTGGGAATTGGCTCTAATTTTCCAAAGTGCTACCAGTTCAATGAAAGCTTTCCTCACGCCACTTTTTGCATTAGGGAAGCTCAGGCCAGAAGGAAATGAAGTCATTAACCTGTCCCCTGTCCCCCTGTCCCTCAGAGATCGGAGGTGGCCACCCACTTGGTGAGTAAAGAACAGGGGCACCCAGAGGTTTGCCTTAGCCCTGCCCTTCCCTCTCATCATGTGCTTGGCCTCACCCGGTGGAGTCACTAAGCAGGAATTCTAAATCCAGGTTCCAAGTACCTGCAGCAAGAAGGTCAGGTGTTCTTTGGCCATTCTGGTCCTTTCTTCTTGCCATATTAATCATGTGAATTCCTTTATCTGTTATCCTTTTTAGCTTGCAAAATACAGTCAACTTCCTGTGATCTACAGGGCTTTCCAGGGGTGCGCTAAGATTCCAGCATCTCCCTGACCTTAAACCTCTTTCCCCTCCAGCTTGCTAGGAGCTGGGGCCTAAGAAACAAAGGGGTATTTCAGTGTTCAGCGTGGGGAGGGACCTGGTAGCAATAAGCTCCAGTACATGGAGTTCCCAAGGCTAGGGATATCACCTGAGATACCGCTGGCCAGCTGGCCAAGTTGCTCAAAGCAAGGGGACCCAAGCCTCATAGGAAAACGTTCAGCCTAATGGCACGCTTCTCAACATTCTAGTGAAAAGGCTGAACCCTCCCCAAGCAGCCTGTACACACAAGGCTTAACATCATCACTGTTAACTTGTTCATGACTGGTTCTCATGTATTCTTTCATGCAGTCTTTTATCCCACAGACATCTGTTCAGCACCACTGTGTACTCCTCTGTGCTCAGAACCGGGGACTTAGTCCCTCCCCACCATTAGCTCCTGCTCTGCTGAGAAAGAGATCACAGGTTCTATGGAGCAAGAGAGAATGCTACCCTTTGTTCCTAATCCGGGAAGGGTTAATTAGATGAAGAAAGGGACAGTTGGGAAAAGGTAGAAAAATGACATGTTCATTGTCAAATTTTGGAAAATAGAGAATAGCAGAAACGTAATTTTTAATCAATAATTTTTAACGATGCCACTTCTGAGCTGTGTGGGTTTTAGCAAGCTGGCCTCTGGGATCCTCAGTTCTCCCTCCTGTAAATCGCCACCCAGGGCTGCTGTGCAAAGGCGTGCGATAATTTAAGTAAGTTAAATGCCAGGACGGAACCTGGTACATAAGAGGCTCTTCGTATTTAGCAGGTATGTTACGTAGCTACCGTCCAAAAGAATCAAATGCTACTAGCATTTTGGGTACATTTCCCACACATTTTTAAAATGCATTTTTTTCCATGCAGTTTGTGATTCAACTCAGGTTACCATTTTATAGCTCGCCTCTTTAGTTTTACTTAAAGTTATAACAAGAATTTCCCCCATGTTATCACAAAGGGTCCATGAAAACATCATCTTAGTGGTCATGTCCATTGTTTAGATTCTGGTCCCTTTCTAAAAGCTCCCAGGTTATATGTCAGTTATATTTCAATAAAGCTGGAAAACAAATAGAGAAGGAGAGCTTTCTAGCCTGCTGTCTCCTTTATCCTTTACCCATCACCACCCTAGCCATGCCAGGCCTTTACTGAAGACAGTTATGGAACATGTTTCCCACCCCCACTCCCATTCAGATCCAGTTATTTCTTGAGACATTGATTGGGATTGGTCCTTTCATTTGGGCATTTCTGCTCTACCACACACTCCTTGGCAGCCAAGACAGTCTCAGACCTTGAGGTACCCTGTTGTAACTGGATACAACCACTGCCTTGGAGGACTCCTGCTCTCTCCCTTCAACATCATTGCCTCTCCCCGCTCCCCAGCCCGCCTGGACTGGATGTTCCTCAAGGACTCTCTGGATGCCAGTCCCGTTTCCACCTTTGCAGCCAGAGAGGGCACCTCCACTGCCCTACAAACTCAGTTTTGATGTCACCAAGAAAGTAGGCCAGAAGGCAAGCAATGTAGCCACTGGCAGGCTTCTGGATGGCTGAATCAAGCTCACCTGTGCAGGAGGAAGGTTAATAGGTCCCTTTCTCACCTCAGTCTTGCCCCAGGTGAGAATGAGAATTACAGACTAGGGAGCCAGGGAGGGGATGGGCTGAGAATGGGTGTTTGTCTTGGGCCATTTCTTTTTCTCATTAGGTAAATCCCTGTACCCTTTTTGAGTTTCTCCAAAGTGGAACGGAACTTAGCAAATAGATAGCATGGCTTGCTGCAGGGAGACCCAAAGCCAGCAGACATGTCTCCCAACACAGTCCTCCAGCTTTTTTTTTTTTTTAAAGATTTTATTTATTTATCAAAGAGGGGGGGGGGAGAGAGCGAGCACAGGCAGACAGAATGGCAGGCAGAGGCAGAGGGAGAGGCAGGTTCCCTGCTGAGCAAGGAGCCCGATGCGGGACTCGATCCCAGGACACTGGGATCATGACCTGAGCCAAAGGCAGCGGCTTAACCAACTGAGCCACCCAGGCGTCCCAGTCCTCCAGCTTTTAAGGCAGGGACATCATTACATGTCCGGAGGGTTCAGTATTGAGCAGGCAGCCTGGGGTCCTAGAACATGACACTTTCCTTGGAGGGAAGAGAATAGAAAACCATCTGGGGTTCTAGGAGAGGTGTGGGATTCTAGTCAATAGGACAGTCCCAAGGGCGAGAGCTCACTCAATAGAGAATGTCACCCATTTCAAATCAGTGGGGGAAAGAATAGGTTATTTAGTTAATGATTTGTGGCTATCTGATGATTTGGAGTGTGGCGGGGGAAGTTAGCACCTCATGCCATCCAACAAAGTAAATTCCAGAGTTAAATCTTGGTAACTTGATCAGTCAGGTTCTTGGTTGCAAACCACGGAAACCAATAGTAACTGAAGCAGAAAAGGATTTTGTTGGAAGGCTGTTGGAGATTTCACTGTGAGTGGAAACAGAAAGAACCAGCTTCAGGAAAAGTGTAGGAACCAAGGGAAGTAGGCACAGTCAGGATCATGCCACAGCACAGGCAACCTTGCTCAGGATGTCGGAAGTGTGTGGTCCCCTCCAGTGATTTGCTGTTGCCCTTCTGGAGGCCAGGCTGCTGAGACCTTCAGGAATAATTACTGCTCTCCCCTGCAGTGCTGTATGCTGAAGTACCAAAGTCCAAAGGGAGAAAGAGCATCTGACTGGCAGACCCTGGGCCACATCCCCATTACCTTAGCTGTCAGTGGATAGGGAGAGGGAATATCTATTTACCTTCCTTGTCTCTCGAGATTTGCTTCAAATCATCAGGGTGTTTGGAAACTGAGCAACCAAAACCAAAAGTGACAGATTACAGTCGCTGGTGTTTCTTGAGCACTAGCTGTGTGCTAGGTGTTGGGCTGATCGCCTTACATATATTGTTTAATTTAATCCTGAAAACAACTCAGCAAGTTGGAAAGTATTATTTATGCTCACCTTATAGAGGAGGAATCTGAAGATGCCCTTGGTCACACAGCTAGTAAGTAAGGGATGGGGCTGAGGTATGGTCCCAGGGTGGGAATTTGTGTTTATGCACTATGCTCCAGATTGGTCAAGAATGACCAAAAACAAAACAAAACAAAACAAAACAAAGACAAACAATAAGTCCATAAGCAACCTAGAAGAAATTAGGTGAATGAATAGTCCTTTGATCCAGAGTGTAGGGAAAGTCTTTCTAGGCATAGAGATAAACCAAGAAACAATAAAGGACACAAAAACACACTTTTGGCCATGTAAAAATGTAAAACTTCTGCATTTTAATCCCCTTCACCCACTTTTCCTACCCCTCACCCCCCCCTCACCCCTTACACCCCTGGCAACTATTTATCTGTTCTCTGTATCTATGAGCTTGTTTTGTTTTGTTTTTAGATTCAACATGTAAGAGAGATTTTGTCTTTCCCTGTCTGGCTTGAGGGAAAAAAATCTTCTGTATTTTAAAAATGATAATGCCACAAGCACAATTGGAAGGGCTAAAGTCAAGGAGTACTTGACATATATGACAAAATTGTGGTAGCTTTGAGATATAAAGAAGTTTTACAAATCTAGAGAGGGTCGCCTGGGTGGTTCAGTCCTTAAGCATTTGCGTTCAACTCAGGTAGTGAGCCCGTGGTGGTCCTGAGATTGAGCCCCACATGAGCCCCATAGCAGGCTCTCTGCTCGGAGAGAAGCTTGCTTTTCCCTCTCCCACTCCCCCTGCTGTGTTTCCTCTCTCACTGTTCTCTCTCTCTCTCTGTCAAATAAATAAATAAATAAATAAATAGAATCTTTTTAAAAGTCTACAAGAGAAAGACCAACATCTCATTAGAAAACCAGGCAAAGGACAAGAATTGGCAATTCACAAAACAAGAAATATCAATGGCATCGAACTAGGAAAAATATTCAGTATTATAGAAGCACAAATCACATATTGAGATACATTTTTTAAAAATAATCTCTATACCTCACGTGGAGCTCAAACTCACTACCCCAAGATCAAGTGTGGCATGCCTTATGGACTGAGCCAGCCAGGCGCCCCTCGACATGCACTTTTTTGCTCATCAAGGTGACAAATATATATGTGTATGCATATATTTCATTATATATATGTATATATATATATATTTAAACACCAGTTTTTTGAAAGATTATTTATTTATTTATTTGACAGACAGAGATCACAAGTAGGCAGAGAGGCAGGCAGAGAGAGAGTGGGCTCCTGGAAAAGCAGAGAGCCTGATGCGGGGCTCAATCCCAGGACCCTGGGATCATGACCCGAGCCGAAGGCAGAGGCTGTAACCCACTGAGCCACCCAGGTGCACCATATATGTATGAATTTTATTTGTTTTAACCATATTTATTTATTTAGGGGTGAGATTTTATTTATTTATTTATTTAGAGCTCTCTGCTCAGCAGGGAGCCTGCTTTTTTTTTCTCTCTCTCTCTCTGCCTACCCCTCTGACTACTTGTGGTCTCTCTGTGTCAAATAAATAAATTAGGCGCGCCTGGGTGGCTCAGTGGGTTAAAGCCTCTGTCTTCCTCCTGTCTCTCTCTCTCTCTGCCTGCCTCTGTGCCTACCTGTGGTCTCTGTCTGTTGGATAAATAAATAAAATCTTAAAAAAAAAGAAAATAAAAAAATTAAATCTTTAAAAAAATATTTATTTAAATAATATTCTGTCAGTTTAGGGAATCAACTTTATTGAGGCATATTTAGCTACATCCATTTAAACGGTACAGTTGAATGAGGTTTGACATATACATCCCCCCTTAAAAGCACTACCACAATCAAGATACAGGACATTTCCATCACCCCCAAAACTATGCTCATTCCCCTGTATAGTCCGTGCCTTCTTCCACCTCTGACCCCAGGTAACCGTTGATCTGCTTTCTGTTATTATGGTTTCATTTGTATCTTCTGCAAGTTTCTATAATAGGGTTATGTGCTGCATAATATTTTGGTCTGCTTTCTCTCATTTAGCATCACGCTTTTGAGATTCACCCATGTGGTCGCGTGTATCAGTAGTTTGTTCCTTTCCATAACGGAGGGATTTTCTGTTGTAATGAATACACCATATTTAAAAATTCATTCACCTGATGAATTTGATCATCATTTGGGTTGGTTTCCAGTTTGTGGTGACTGGTGTACTGTGAATGAAGCTGGTAGGAGTATTCTGCTGGGCGTGTAAACTAGCGAGATCTTTTAATAGGTCAGTTCGGTACTGTGTTTCAAAATATTTAAAATACATATACTAAAATTACATAAAGTCCAGGATCTGCTTCAAAAATAATCCATTGGTGGGAAGAAATGGGTAAGAGTGGAGGTGAAACAAGATTAATCACTAGTTGATAATTATTAAAACTAGAAGACGGGGGTTTGTCATACTATTTTATTTTTGTATATGTTTGAAAGGTTCCATCATGATATTTTAATATGTATATGTCTTGATCCAGTTGTTCCTAAAATCAGATATGCACAAAGGATGTTCACAGGAATTATATTTATAATAATGCAAACGGGAAAACAACCTAAACACCCAACAAAAGATAGGGTAAATAAGCTATGACACACTCATTGGATGGAATGATAGTATGGTGTCTCTAAAAATAATGTTTTCAAAAAACAGTTACTGACGTTAAAAAATGCAATGTACATTTTATATGAAAAATGCAAGTTACAGATCAGTTACACACAGCATGCTCCCATTTTTGTTTAAAATATATAATAAATAGAAATAAAATACTGGAATGTTAATGATGGTAAGTTATGTGGTGGGATTACAAATGATTTTTTTAAAAGATTTTATTTATGTATTTGTCAGAGAGAGTGAGCACAGGCAGAGAGAGTGGCAGGCAGAGGCAGAGGGAGAAGCAGACTCCCTGCTGAGCAAGGAGCCCGATATGCTGGGATCATGACCTGAGCCGAAGGCAGCCGCTTAACCAACTGAGCCACCCAGGCGTCCCTACAAATGATTTTTTATGAACCTTATAGTTTCCTGTATTTTCCAAATTTCTACAATGGGCATAGGATACTTTGATAATATTTTTAATGGAGGAAAGGCAGTATTTCATTTCTTTTTGGTACTTTGCATGTTTTCAGATTCTTTTCCCTTGCATTGTCTTATTTTTAACACTACAGGATCAATAGAACAGCTTTTTAAATATTCCCACAGACCCGAAGTAGTATATTCTCAGAACTAGATGGAACCCTGGAGATTAAAACTGATTCCTCGATTGTTTAGATGAAACAGTTGAGGATCAAAGAGAGGAAGTGACTTGCTTGACACCAGGCCCACTCTAGGGACCTTACACTGCCTCTCAGAACAAGGTATCCCAGTTAAACCCAGTTTCTGACAGGCACGGGACATTCTTAAATAGGATGCCTCAAAGATGAGACAACTGCTCTGACTTCTAATACTGGTTCTAACACTAACCACAGGCTGACCCCTCTCCCGGTTAATCCAGGCCCCCATGGAGGCCCTAACTTCACACACAGACCAATATATCCAACCCTGGCCAGAACCTGAATTCTGATCTGTTTGTACATTGAGCCTTTTTCTCCACTCCATCCCCATATCCTCCATCATACAACTCTGTATGTTCTAAAGGGGGATGGGAAGAATATTTGTGAATCAGTGTAACCTTCTTACATGAAGAGTCACGGGAGGCAAGGGCAAGGGCAAGTCAATGGCACCAACGGAGGGTGTTCAGAGCTAACGTTCTGACTTGGGGAGAGTCTGGCTTCTCTTGAGAACAGCTCTCTCACTAGTCCGTGTGGCTATCTGAGGCTCTCAACCAGTTGGCTCAAAAGGGCAATACCCAGAGCCTTTCCCTGGGTCCCCAAGTTAGCCCAGGGGAGGGAGTGGCCCTGCCTTGGGCTGTTCTTAGAAAGGCCTTTGGGAAACAGGGGCGGGGATCAGGGGTGAGGAGGGTTGAGAGGGGCTGGAGAGGTGCCAGAAAAGATGGGGGGAGGGGAAGAAGATGAGACCCCGGGCATTTAGTCTAGACCATTTTAAGGACCAGGACACTGCTCACCACCAGCTTAGGTTGTGGGGAAGGGAGCTCAACTTTTTTTTTTTTAAGATTTTATTTATTTATTTGACAGAGAGAAATCACAAGTAGATGGAGAGGTAGGCAGAGAGAGAGAGAGGGAAGCAGGCTCCCCACTGAGCAGAGAGCCTGATGCGGGACTCGATCCCAGGACTCTGAGATCATGACCTGAGGCGAAGGCAGCGGCTTAACCCACTGAGCCACCCAGGCGCCCCGGAGCTCAACTTTTGCCTCTCAATCCTCCCAGGCCTGGCAGGAGAGACCTAACCCAACTGTCACCACTCAAAGATTAAGGTGAGCACTCAATACCCTGCATTTTGCTAAGTGGAAAGAATTCCTTGGGTGGCATATGGTGGCCTCATCTCACGGTCTGTAGGACATTGTCCTCCAACACGTCCCTGCTCAGTGCTCCTGAAATCTGGAAAGTGGGCTGTGTCTTTCTAGCTGTAATTGTGTGTGTGGCAGAGGTTGTTTTTGTTTTGTTTTGTTTGTGGGGTTGGTTTTTGTTTGTTTGTTTTGCAGGAAGGAGGTAAGGAAATGGAGCTGGGGGGAGGTGAAGTAGATACACGGGAGGGAAGAGGAAGGTAGTATTGCAGGCGTCAACATGCCTAATCGATTTTGCTTTCCTTCCCACAAATGCTGAGGAAAAAAGACCTGCAAAGCTGGAGAGTAGCTTCAGGGTGAATTTTCTGTGGTTTAAGGCTTTTCAGACCCCAGTTAGCCCTCTACCCACCTGAGCAAATGAAAGACAAGAAGGAAAAAAATACAAAGGAGAGATCAAGGTAAACACATGAATCTCCCTTTTGCCTCATGATCTTTGTAGAGAAGATGCCAGTGGCAGCAAAGCTGGAAACCCAAGCGACAACATGGAGGAAGCAAGAGGGCTATGGGAAGAAAAAGGAAGCAAGCGGACCACATGTCTTTCTTGAAAGACTTTCCTTTATTTCTCTGTAGCTGAAACCCTGAGCTCAGAGGGCTTAAAGTGTGGTCAAGGAAACAGCTTACAAGAAACAGCCAGAGAACAAGGTGGGAGACCAGAGCATGGAGATTCAGGTTAAAAAAAAAAAAATCAGACTAGATGAAAAAGTTGATGAATGGCGTTCAGAATCAGGGAAGGCTTCTGGGAGGAGGTGAGTATTGAAACTGACTTAGAGAATTTCAGTGTGGAGAACAGTGGGGAGGGTAGCCTTGGCTGGAGGAACACCATGAAGCCATCTATGTGGGGTGGGGGGTTGTGCAGAAGAACAAAGGCTGCAAAGAGCAATGTTTGTTGAGGGAGGCAGCCCGGTTGTAGAGGAGGGTGCTGGAACAAGGTCATTGTGGAGATCTGAAGAGAACGTACTGTACTGGTGGGAGCGAGGAAATAGACTTTGTTTCCCTTTTGAGAAGGACGGGGGAGGGGGGGTGCCAGGAGACTGAGACTGTGGGGGAGGCTTCCCCAATTCCCTCAACCCCTGGGCGCCACACACACACACACACACACACACACGCACGCGCGGGGCACACACACACACACACACGCGCGCGCGCACACACACACACACACACAGGGCTCAGCCCTCTGCCCCCTTGTACTTCCCCCTCCATGCTTGCAGGGCTAAAGGGTGACTTCTAAAATGAGCAGACTGATCCCACAGATAAAACTCAGTGTATTATTTTACAATCCTACTGTGAACATGCGGCTCTCTGCGTGGGTGTGCGTGCGTGTGTGCACGCATACTACTCTGGAAGGGCACACACAAAGCATGTCTTGTACTCTGTAAAACGGAAGCAGAGCAGGTGGCCGCCCGCTTGGCACCCTTTGAGGGAGGCTGCATGGCAAAGCGAGAATGGCACAGGACTTGGATTCAAATCCTAGCTCTGTCACTGCCCATCTGGGGGACCCGTCACCTCTCTGAGCCTCATTGCCTCATCTGTCCAATGGGTATCAGTGTACCTGTCCCATAAAGTTGTGCTGAGGGTGAAATGAGATCAACTGTAAAGCACCCAGCTCATAATAGGTACTGAAGCAGGGACAACTTTTTAATGGCAGTTGCCCACTCCCCCAGCCCATGTCATCCCCAGGAGCTTGCCCTGGGAGCCTGAATTCCCATTTCCCAACAAGTCCCAGCATCTTTGTTGAAAGTGCTGTTCAAGGCAGGGCTAGGCACTGTGGGTGTGGGAGGGGGCCACAAACATGAAGTGGAAAAGCATGTGGCAAAACCTTGACAGTTGTGGATTCCAAGTGTGGGGGTTCATTACATGATCCATTTCTTTGTGTAGCTTGGAAATTGAAACAAACTATAAGAGAAAGCAGAAGTACTCCTTGGCCAAGAAGGTTACATTTATCTTAGAGGAGAGAAGCAAGCCAGCAACTAATTTTTATGTCTGGCCAAACCGGCAAGGATGCCCTGGAAGCTTACTAGAAGGTGCCAGTGCACCCCTGCTGGAGAGAAAGGTGACCTCACCTGCAGCTCGAGTGGGCCACTTCCTGGAGGCAGGGGCATGGCTCAGCCCATCCTTTGAGAAAGAGGGGGGCTTTGCAGAGAATGGGGGGCTGGTTATAGTGGTCCAGGCTCAGAGGACAGACAGGTGTCAGCCACACAGACCTTGGACAGAAAGTGACCGGTGTGCTTTGAGAGCTGCAGTCCAGTTGGGCGTGGCAGGAGAGAGAACACATTTTAACCCCTTAGCCCTCCCTAAGCAGGCGTGGAGAGGGCTTCATGGATGAAGTTAACCTGCTCTCTGCTGGTTACGTGCAGGGCCGGGAAGGAGAGATGTGGGTGGTGGAGAATGGAGCTGGAGAACGAACCTCTTTGCGGGGGGAGTGGGTTGGGAGGGGCACCCCAGGTGCAGAACTGCAGAGGAGAGGGCCTAGTGGGGTCTGGCTAGTCGGCTCAGGGGCCTGAGTTCAAGACAGAACTTAGAAGCAGGCAAAATAGAGCATGATGGACAAAGAAGGGTAGAAATTTTCTCCTGCCCAAGCCGCCTCAGCCTGTGGAAGGCCCAGAAAGCCCCCATGGTCCATTTTCATTCTTTTCTAGGCACCCTGAGAATTTTTTTTTTCAGGTTAAAGAGGCCACTAATGCAGTTACAGGCCCTGGGGAAGAGGTGGCATGTGAAGCCACTGTTAACTCTTTACCTGTGGGGAGAAGCTTATCCACACTAGGACTTACCAGTCCTCCAGGGGGAGAGCAAGACTCTCTGAACCGGAAGGGATGAGGGGAGAGAGGAGCGTCAGTGAAAGAGAACAGGGCTGGCAAGCGAAGAGCAAGAGTCCATTTGGCTGAGGACCGACCCTCTTGGCAGGTGGTGGGGAAGGCAGTGGGCTTCAAAAGGAGAGGGTGGGACAAGGAAGCAAAAACCAACCACTTTGTCCAGGCCAAGGTACTCGCTTGGGAGTCCTGTGTACCCCTCTCTGCCTTCCTTCTTCCTCACTCTGGCCCCTCTGAATATGTGATTCCCACCTGTGTCCACACACAACAGGAAAGAGGCAGTCAAGAACAGCCCAGAATATTCTTTACAGGACAGGTCTGGCAGGCTGGGGAAGGGTGCCCAGGATGCTGCCAGGCTGCTCTTCACTTGCAAGGGCCAGCTTAACCCAAGCTTCTTAGGTAGGTGTCAGGAGAGAAGGCCCCAGAATCCAGCAACTCTGGCACAGGACAGTGGGCCTTAAGAGCTGGTGCTAATCCTAGGTTAAAGGCATGGCCTTACGAAGTTGGAATTAACCAACCAAAAGCATCCCTTTGCTAGTTGTGTCTGGGAGGGTGTGGGGTCACCAGGAGTCCCACTGAGAGTCCACATTCACCTTTCTTGGCTCATATCTAGCAAGTCATTTGCTTTTCATCTTTATTGCTGATGGTTTTTGAAAGTCTACCATTTACTAGGTACTTTGTCGTTATCAATAACACCTAATAGGCATGGAACACTTACGATGAACTTGACTTGTAGTCTCTTGGTTCATCGGCACAACAGCCCGCAATGCAGGTACTGCTGGTGTCCCCCATTGTACAGAATGAGAAACAGAAGGTCACACAGCAAACAACTGGTAGAGGCAGGATTCAAACTCAGATCTTATTAGCTCCCAAACCCACATACTGGGTGTTTCAGCGGCCTACTCCACAGTCTCCAGCGTGCTTTGCTGCCTCGCTCCTCACCAGCTCACAATTAGTAGATTAGTCATGTGTTGACACTTCTAGTCTCAGTCTAATGGCTTGTTTATTTAACTGATAGATGCTGCTCCCCATTTGAGGCCATTAGCATTTAAACAAAACAAAACAAAACAAAACAAAACAAAACTGTTGAGCCTGGCAAAGGGACACTGTGTTTACTGTTTTTCTCCCAGTGTTAATTGTGAGCATTTTCCAAATATGTATTTTGATGTCCTAAGGGTCCCTAAAGAGAACCACCCAGATTTTAGTAATCTCATGCAGCTCTAGTCCCACTCCCCTTAATGTCCTCGGTGAGGGGGACAAATGGCCCAGGGAGCCAGTCTTGGCTAGGAAGAGGAAGAGGAATGGTGACAGTCCTATTCTGAATAATGAGGAGGCAGAGAGGCTGGGCTGGGCCAGCAACTCTGTTTTTGGGGGCTAAGCCCTGGAGCACCCCCCCTTCCACGCTTGGGGAGGGAATTTCCTATTTCTTTCCAGGACAATAAGAACATCTGTGCCAAGGCAGAGGAGGAGGCCGGGCGCTCCGAGGCATCTCTGCCCGAGTCTTTTGACACTGTCCGATTGTTACTGTTTCAGTTTCTGCTTGGATCACTGACCATGTCCATTTAGAGCAGGCTGGCTTGGGTGAAGACAGTGTAGGGCTGAGTAAAGACAGAGAGGACCTGTCTGCCTGGGGGACAGGCTATGAGGTGGGCAGGGAGCTGGAATGACTCTCAAAGTGACCAGGTTACAAATGAGGCGCTGCAAAGTACAGGGTGAATCTTGCATCCATAAATGGGAGGAAGGGGCACTTCCACTGCCCCTCCTCCCCCGGAGTGAACTGCTGTTGACGGTGTCCAGTTGTTGGCAGCCTCCTGCCTCTGACAGATTGGGGTTTAGCCTGGCCTTGAGGGAAATGGATGAGAGAACTACAGGTTTGATCCTTATATGGGACAGTTTGTTTCACACAGAAAAAACTGGCTACTTCCTTCCTCTCAGATCCATTTGCAAACTGATGGGAGTGAAAGTGGAGAGTTTATGGCTCCTTCCATTCCTGGTACTAGAAGGTCGCATCAGGCCATGTGTCCTGATTGGGAATGCGACAGGATCTGGCCCCAGCAAATCAGTCTTAGATTGGGAGTGAGCTGAGGGAGCTCCTTAGTTTCTTCCTCACTTAGGACAACCAGCTCTGGAACTGGGAGTTCTGGGGACCAGGAGGAGGTAAGCATCTGCCTCCCGCATAATTAGCTCCCCCAGTCAAAAAACATTCATGGCCCATCTCTTTGGGCATCATGCTGTGCCTGGCACGAGCTAATAATCCCTACCCCGTCCTGGCCCTCCCAAGTTTACAACCTTAAGGCACACAATAATGACACAGATCCCAAAGGCGGCGGTTAACAAACACATACACTTGTCCGCCAGTCACAAGGGATCCATTGACTGAACCACAGCGACTAACAGGGCCCCCTTCAAAGAGCTTCTAGTCTGGTGGGTAAATATGTAAGACTAAGCGAGGGCCCAGAAGAGGTTCAGCAGATTACCATGGTCAACTTGTGCATCATCGAACACACATTTCTTTAAAGTGCCTATTGGCACATGGCTGGGTTTTCTGCCCACCCGAGCGGCGTCCCCAACCCCGGACTGAGGGTTTATGCGAGTCCTCCACGCGGATCAGTACAAAGGCCCAGAGGTAACATCGGTCTGTGGGGCGTGGTGGGGAGACCTGGGCCTGGTGGCGAGGGCCCAGACACTTGGCACGGGCTCGCCTTTTCTGCCTGGGTGGCCGGGCGGGCGTGTCACCGGCCTTCGCCCCGTTGGGCCTCACAGTCCGCAGTTGAGGTCCCTTACGGAATTATCGGGAGAGCCCCCTCGACCCCAACCCCGTCCCTACGGCCTCGAGTCCCAGGTAAGCTCTTGGCGCCTTGTTGACACAGGTTTGGGGAGGGAGTCGGGAGGACGCTAGCGTAAAACCATCCGGGCGGTCGGCTCCCGGCATCTCCCCGCGCGCTCCAGCCAGGCCTGGGCTGCGGGAGGCGCCGTGGCCGGCCCATCGCCCAAACACTTCCGACGGGCGCCTGCGTTCCGGGCGGCTTCCGCGGGCCGGGCTAGGCTGGGCAGGGGCGACCCGGCCCGGTTTCGCGTTCCCGGGTCGTTCACCCGCCCGCGAAGTGCCCGTGGCCCCGGGGCTCCCCCGAGGGCGGGCGGCGTGCAGCTCCGGACCGGGCCGCTGCAGGGCCTGGGCGGGCGAACCAGCGAGCGAGGCGGGGCGGAGGGAGCGCGTGTGCGGCGGCTAGCGCGCGGGAGCGCGAGCCGCCGGCCCGGGAAAGGAGGGTCGGGTAGCGGCGGTGGCGGCGGGAGGAGCGATCCCGGAGCTGGGGAGGTCGGCCCGGCCCGCCGGCCGGAGCGGCGCGGGGCGGCGGGGGGGCGGAGCACGGAAGGCGGAGATGGGGCCGCGGGAGGGAGGGGGCCGGCGGGGCGCGGCCAGGGGGCGGGGCGCTGGGACCTGGGGAAGATAAGAGCGTGCTCGTAGGGAGAGAGGGCGGGAGTGAGGGAGGGGCGGGGGACTTAGAGACCAAAGAGGAGACAAAAGGACGGGGTGGGTGGGAGGGGCATACACAAGCGGGGATAGGGGAGGGGCGCCCGGGGACGCCTCGGAGGGAGGGGTTGAGTGTATGGGGGGGTATGGTGTGGGAGGGACTTAGAGAGGGACGTGAAGGGACAACATAAGAAGGGAGTGCGGGGGTACGGAGAAAGGGAGGGGGTGGGCCAGGAGTGCTCCACCACGCCGGCCACGAAGGGGAGGGGAGGCCGCGAAGGGGAGGCCGTTGGGAGGAACGGCCACACGCAGGGAGGGGGATCCTGGGGATGGACAGTCCTCGAGGAAGGGGGGCCGGGGCTTCGGCAGGCTCGGATGGAGAGTGCTGCGAGAACCCGAGGGTGGAGGCGGATGGGCGTGTGTGGAGCGCCGAGGGCAGGGATTTAACACTACTGATCGGGATGACCAAAAGACCACGGTGGGGACCCGCACAGACGGGACGGGGCTCTTATAGCAGGACGAAAACTGCCCAGGAGAAAGTGGGACCTACGAGGCCTGAAAAAGGGTGGCGGGGGCGGCCTCGGGCTCGGCAGGAAGGCGCCACCACCGCCCTCTGCCCGTCCCCAGCGTGCCCCGCCCCGTCCGGGGGCCCTAAGGGCAGCGGCCTGGGCCGTGGGGGAGCCGAGCCAGGGCGGTACCATTCGGAACAGAGAGGGGGGCTTGGGGGGGGAAGGGAGGAGCCAGGGGTCAGAACCCTGTTGGGGGCGGGGGGGGCCACACCCTGGGAAAAAGGCTTGGGCACATCCAGAATGGACCAATCAGCGAGCAAGGCCAGGGTGGCGTCAAGGGGCAGCTTTGGCCAATGGGAAGGGAGAACACTTCGGAGGTTCGGAGGAAGAAAAGAAAAAAAAAGCTCCGCGAAACAACAATCGAATCCGTTTGGGGGCTTGAAAGGCTGGGAGTGGGCGTCGTTTATAGCACGTTCCAGCGCCTGCCCTCCCCTTTGAAGGATGGGGTCGCTTGCATCACTCCTGGGCTGCGGGGAGCACACGGAGCTGAGGAGGGTCCCGGGAAAGTAGATGAGGATTGGCCATTTACTGGGGGCACTTGATTGGGCGCTTCAATTTGGGGGTGGGTGGGTGGGACAGAGGTGTCAGCTTTGTGCACAGAAGAGTGAGGATAAGGTTATGGTCTCTTAAACGGAGCCACGAGTGGACACAGGTCCCCCATCCCCCCACTGGTTACTTAAGTGTCAACCAGCAAGTAGATGGAGGATGATCTCAAACCAATGGAGAACTTAAAAATACACCCTGGGCTCTAAACACAATCAACACACTCATTTCCCTTTCCAGCCCCGGGCTGGCTCTTGAGAGGATTGCAGTGGTACCATCGGGAGTTTCATAGAAATTTATGGAGTGGCTTTTGGCTTTGGAGTTTAGTCTCGGTTCCTAGTGCCTACTCAGTCATTACTGCATAGCCCTGGATATATCACTAATCTGCACTCTTCCACCTGTAGTTACTAGTAGTTACTAGTTACCTATGAGGTCCAAACATTGTGGAAGGGACCTGGAGAGTGATGTGCTTGGAAACCAGGGCCACACCGATTTGGGGAGGGCTGCAAAAGACAACTCTGTGGGGTTGCAGAGCTTTTGGCCCAGGGATTCCAAATGTCTGTGAAGTTCCTCAAACTGTACGTAAAAGTGTCCATGTTTGTGCAGTTTTCTGGGGAGGGTTCATTAACTCCCATCAAATTCTCAGAGGGCTCTGTAGACACACAAAAATGAACCCACATCTTGGACTAAAAGGAGTATAGCACCGTAATGGTTATGTCCTTATGGAGTCTTAAGAAGTTTCTCCAATTCCTTGTTAGAAATCTCGGGTGCAGGGGCTCTTTCCATATAGATGGATATTTGCCAACCAAAGACAGGCAGGTTCTTCAGAGCTGAGAAGCCCCGGGGAACTGCCACAGAGCAGTTGGACTCGAGTGCTGGTCCTGAGTGAGGAAGGAAAGGGAACAGAGCTTTATTTTTGGAAGCTCATCTACCTCATCTGTAAGATAAAGGTAAAAACTGTCTTCAGAATGAGAAAGGAAGTGCTAACTAGTCTAGATAGCAACTGGGCCAGAGAGCTGGGAGGCTCAGGCGCGAGAACGACAGAGTGGCGGGACTAAAGCTAACACCAGCTTTAGCAGTGCCGGAGGACCAGCCCAGGGTGCGATCCAGTTGCATGGTTTGTGCATGCAGTTTTTAGGTTCAGAGGGGAAGAGTATACGGTATTTAGACACTATCCCTGACTCTTTGAGTGTGTTCTAGGTGTTTGTGTCTGATATGTCTGATCACAGGTCTGGTAGCTTCTCTCTACTTTAAATTAGGACTAACTACACAATCCTTGGTGAGACAGTGAGGTTCCCCTGACAAATGTGACTGGAGAAATGCCATGGGGATCACCCAAAGGCATCCTGTCTGACTTGTGACAACAGAGAATACATTCTAGTTAAATAGATAAAAATGCATTTATTTTTAAAATGCGGCTTAACTACACTTACAGTGTGCTAAGCCAGTCTGGTAATTGATCCTGCAACTCAGAGTCAAATCAGGCCAATGGAGGAGCGGTCAGGGCTCCTAGTTCTGGGAACCAAGATGTCACTCCTCCAGCAACTCAATCTACTGAGTTTTTCTTCAGCTGTTTTTTGTGACGTAGGGAGAGTTGTTTTGGATTCCTCTGTACAACAGAGAGGTCCGACCTTGAGGAAGACCGATAGCCCACATCCTCTGCTTTTATAGGCTTAATGATGTGACCTGGCTTGGTGACAACCTTCGGCGTAGTCAGCTTTTGGAAGGCCCTCTGCGTGTTCCATGTAGATCCTATAGGGGTCTGGATGGTCCTTTCAAATTGCTGATGGTGTGTGAATGGATATGGAAGCACCCGCACCTGGAAAGGAAGGCAGAATGACTTGTCACGAGCCAGGCCTGGAGTGCAGCTGGTGAACTCTAATGGCAACTGGCCAGGAGTTTAGTGCCCAGGTCACAAGTCTATGTGGCTGTGGTGAGCGAAGCTACTGAGGTGTCAAGGCATCCCCAATACCCCCAGTCTAACCTTAGAAGTTCCAATCTGCTTGAGAACATCTGGTCCGCCCTCCCACCCAGGCTTACCCAAAAATCTAGGAATCGAAACCCACCCTGACACTGCCCCGTAGTGTAGAACACTACCGCAGCTCCAGGGGGAGCTGGACAACTGCAGCTGTCTCTAAGTGGGTCTTCTTATACCAAACTGTGACTGCAAGACATGTCTGGGCACGTGTGGGTCCCTGTCAATGTTGTGACCCTCCTACCCTCTTTAAGCTCTTTATTCCTTGCTTTTTTCTCCTTGATACACGGGACTGACATTTTAAGGAACCCAGAGGTTGACCATGAATCCTGAACTACACCAGGCATTGATGCTCAGTTAGCTTCATCCTCTTTTGGCATCACAGACTGTCTGAGCTGGAAGGCCCTACATAATGGCAAAGGTCATCTCCCTTGGCCCCAGAATTTGGCTTAGAGAGGGGAAGTGATTTACCCGAGTAAATTATGAGCAGTAAGGGAGAATAGAGCCCAGGGCTCCTTTCCTTGTTTACTACTCTTTTCCACTCCAAAAATGGTACCTTCAGACATTTATATAATAATCTTTAAAACACTTCCCCTGAAGGCCAAAGAAGAGGGAAAAAAAAAAAAAAAGCAACCAGAAAAACCAGGAAGTTACAATCAGTAGTCTTTGGAGATAGTCAGTGGAACACTCGAGAAGCTGAGCACTACCAGGCAGTCCTGGTGGTAGTGAAGGAAGCAGTTTTCTTTAGGTTAAGGGATGTCTCATGTCTTAGCGGGGTTGCTACCTAGATCTGTGCATGTCATGTAAAGTAGGGGAAAAAAAAAATAAAACACCTGGGAAAAATATTCAGTCTTGGGAGGATTTTCTTTTCTCCTTCAGCTTGAAGCGTACTTTACTGCACGCTGGGACCTGCAGTCTATAGCTTATTAAAAAGATGAGGAAAATCAGGGAGATTCTTGGAAAACTGTCAGTTTATTGTGACTGTAATTTTTTTTTTTTTCAAAGGCAAGACTCCTGATTTTACTGAGGTCTACGCTGCCCTTCCTGTCCTGGCGAAGCACCCTTTTAACCCTTTTCTCTCTCTCTTTTATCCTAGTGATCATTGCCTATTTTGTGGTTATAGATCTACAACTGGGATTACACTGGTTACAATTCAGTTTCCTCAGTGATTGGTTCACAAAGATCGATCAGTAAAGTGTTTACTGGAATGGTCGTTTCTTACTTCTCTTTTGTCTAACCTTAGAAGTTCCAATCTGCTTGAGAACATCTGGCCCGCCCTCCCACCCAGGCTTACCTACTAAACAGTTCCTCCCCTTTTTCAGAAGAAAAACTACAACTCATTTCAATTTTATACTGGCTGGGGACAGGTCTCAGGGTCACAGACTTTCAGAACTGAAGGGAACATAAAAGTCATCGAGGCCAGTCTTACTCCTGAGTCTCCTCTACACATGCTCATATCCCCGGGGCAACCCATTCGCCCTGTGGACCAGCAGAAAGTTTTTTTCTTTCTTTTTCTTTTTCTTAAAGTAGGCTCCGTGCCCAGTGTGGGGCTTGAACTGGTGACCCTGAGATCAGGAGGGGCATGCTCTACCGACTGAGAACCAGAAAGTTTCTCCTCAAGCTGAACTCCGTTTTTCCCAACTGCTACTTTATGTGACTAAACTCCACATGACAGCCTGCAATATATCTGAAGACCACAATCTTGCTCCAGTTTGCTTCTCGCTTGGGTAAATATCCCTGGCTTGTCATTGGACACAATTTTAATTCCACTTGCTGTCCTGAACGAGTACCGGTTTGTCTTCATTTTTCTTAAGATGCAGCTCAAACCTATGGCCTCTCTACATTATCCTGACTACAAATACAAGCCTGAGGAATGGTAATTCTTAGCTTGGTGAGACCTGTCTGCACTGGAATTGTCTGGGGTGCTAGCTAAAATCTCAAATTTGGGGGCTTCGCCATTGCTGCCAAGATTTTCCTTTAAACCTCAACCTCTTCCCAGTCAGAAATTAAAATGCCAGAATTGATCTGGAGTTATGCATCTCAGAGCCAGTCAGTGATAAAGAGAACAGCTTTGTTTCTGTGGTCAAGATCACACATCTGTCTTGACCACAGGCCACTAGAATATTCCTCTCAAGCAAGAGAGCTAGGCAGCAAAGGGTTTCTCTCTCCCTCACCTGATGAGCTGCTGCATGGACATTTCGCTTCTCATTGATAATCACATTTGGCAAATTCTTGTCTTTTCTTGGAGGACCCTCAGGGGTTTTAATGAGAAACCTGGAAAGCAGAACGGCAGGATGTCTGACTAAGAACATTAAGGACTCAGTCAAAAGGGCAGGGAGGACGCATGAGGGTAAAGTGGAAGAACCTGGTGCACTTCTGACAGGCTTTCTTCCCTGTTCTTACCGGCGTCTCTTCTTGGCACTGGGCTTTAGGCCCATACCACCCCACTCGCCCCAGCCAGGCAGAGTCAGGTCCACGTCCTTTGGCTTACTCGCCTCCACAGCTTCCCTCTTCTCTTTCAAGAAGTCTCTGATGACATCATCCCCGGCAAAAGCTTCCTTTATCATCTGCTTTTGATCCCTCTCCTCTTCATCTTCCTAGGAAAAAACAAGAATGAGAGCTACAGCTTGCCTTAAGAGCCACGGATGAACAGCGCTGGTTCCTAGGGAGAACACCTGAATTTTGGGTTGTGACATTTTAGCGCCCCCTAGGGGGAAAGCGCTGAACAATGATGGTCTTGCAATATAAATGGATCAGCAGCCAATCATGCTCCAATTTTCTTTCCTCTAGGGTAAATATCCCTAACTCATTATCATATGACACAATTTTAAACTTTCAGTAAGGAAGCTGCAGCATAGAGGAAGGAATGGCCTGTGTTAGGAGGAGGAGCTCCAAGGGGCCTGGCCAGAACGTGGGTGTCCTCCAGCTTATATCCCTGAAAAGACAGGCGCCAGGGCTCTTCAATGGAGCAGTTTCAATTACTGAATCAGACAGTCTCGGACCATTTCAGGTCCCAGTGAATAGAGCACAACCTTGGCAACAGCTCAATGATTCACCTTTTGAATTGTCCTGCCTGGGATCTGGTCAGAGCTCTAAGTGCCTCTCTCTTTCCTCTGATGGCAGTTTTAGAATCGCCCCAGGGAGGGTTTGGTAGCTCAGGATTTAAGATGTGGGAGTCTCAGCGGCACTCACATAGTGGTGTCTACTGAACGGTCATGGGACCAGCCGCGTGCTACTCTGGGCCTTTCAACTACTGACACATGCCCCAGCATCCCAAAACTTCACTGATTCTCCTCCTCGTGCAAGAAGGACACTTTCTGCACCAGCTCTGATCCCCCACAATGGCCCATGCCCCCCCGCTCTGCTCACCAACTCCTCCACTGTCGTGGGAATGGCCAAAGACTTCACAGAAGGAGATTTTGTGGTCAGGAGGTTCTGTAGATCAATCATTTGCTCCTTCCTTTTCTTTTCCTTGGGAACACCAGGCTGAGTATTTGGGTTCCTCTCTGTCTGCTGCCCTTCCCTGCCAGGCCTGGGGACCTCCTCATTTTGAAAACATCCTTCTTTGGCCAGCTCTTCTAGCTCCTGCACAGTGTGTGCTCTCTCTGGCCTCTGCAGCAACAGGGGCTCCTCTTCTGCCTTGGGAGGTCCCTCCCTCTGGACCACTGGAACTGTCCTCGTGGAACTCATATTCTGCTTCCCAGACTGATTTTTTTCCTTGTTGAGTTTCTGAGCCAGTGCCCTCAGTTCAGATAGCACCTCCTGACTGCTAGAATCTGGGGGAAGAAAGGAAAGCTGTCAGAAAAGGAGGCTGGAAGTTGCCTTGTCACACAGCATTTACCGAGCACACTCAAGAGCGAGCATTTAGGTGCTCCCATTCATGGGGCTCGGCACCACAGGGAAGAGAGGATTCAATTCACTACATCTCTTGGGAGAATTCACTAATCATTGCCTATCAAGTAGCAGGCAATAGAGTTTAGTAGTTAAAAGCAGCATGTTGGGAAGCAGTGTTTTATCTGAAGGCAGCATTTCATAATCTGCTGTGTCCAAGTCAGGTTGCTTGGCATTTTCCCGTCACCGGCAACATCTGAGCAAATACCACTAGGCTCTGAGAGCCCTGAGGGAAATATGGCAGTGACACACTTCTAAACTCTTCTTTGCTTGACTTGAGTTGCTTTCATTCCCAAGTTCATCCTGCTCCCTAGCTTTGGCTTGAAGCCTCTGAAAAGCAACTTAAACATGCCCTTTGGACACATGTATGTATATTCCCCAAGGATTAAGGTCCTTGGCTCATTTTATTTGGGGTCCAAAACTTCCCACTATTTTAGGACACTATTTGCCTGAACGTTTTGGAATATTCTATTAATTTATCATCCAAGGCAGTCCAAATCCACCTTTCATACCAAAACCAACTGCTCTACACTTTCAGCAAGAGAACTAGCTTTTGAGGAAGCCCAGGATGATTTGGCTGGTGTCCCGGGGTCGTATGAAGACTGCTCCCACGATCTCGGCTTACAATGCTGCTTTCCAAAGGCCTCTTGGAAGTGACTGCTTATAACTATTAATCCCAGAACTCTCCAGCTGAGAACCCTAAGTAAAGGTCCTATAATACATTCTAAATGACAGTTCTTTCAAAATAGTTTTCACGGAAAAACAGAATCTTGCCATCATCTGAATCCATTATTTTTATAGGGAATAAAATGAGACCCAAAAATCTGCCCAGACAGCCAAGCGATTTCTGAATGTAGTTTCCTAAGCAGACTTTCTCTCCAGAATGGGAACTTTCTGACCTGTCTCAAGGGTGCTAAGGTTGTTAATATAAAATCTCTTGAAGATAACAGAAAATATAATACACAAATTGAGTCTGAGCATGGGGTGACAATTCTCATTTGTCATATAGCCTGTGGAGTCCTTCATTCCTGTCAAGGAAAGTCTCACCCCACACTGGCACATATCAACCGACATCATTAAGTGCTAAAAATGCCACCCCTACTTTACAAACAAAACCGAAAACTGCAGCAGTATTTCGAAGAAATTTCATAATGCCTCAAAATCGGCCTCTGTCTGTGGGTGCGAACGGCCTTCCAGACTCACTGTTCCCACATGCAGCTGGGTCCGGTTTGTGGGCACCGGTCATGTTAGCTCCTTCCCTTACTTCAAGGATGGAGTGGTTCTGTCTCTGATGACCACAGGCCCTCAAGAGCAAAAACATGTCCAGATACACCTTGTACAGCCATGCAGATGCCTGTGTATTAAATGCCTTTGAAGAAAACCGGTTACTATTAATCTGTCTTCTCTTCAGGGGCTCACAGTATTCTCTGTAAAGTCCCTAAAGCCTGATGACTCTGCTGCACGTGTGCATGGACAGTTTTCCTCTCTTGGTCCGTCCAAAACACTAGCACTGAGCAGTTCTCCATTCCAGTCCACCACAACCTACCTTTGGGCTCTTGCCTGCTCACTGGCTCGGCATCCTGGTTGAGCCCAGACTTCCTCCGCAGTGACCGCCTTTCCTCAAATTCATTCAACAAAGTTTCTTCTTCCACTCCTGGTCTGTCTTCTTCTTCCTCACTTTCAGAAGCCTCATGGGCTACAGGTTCTGGAATTTGCTCAGGGTCCTGGCCTTTGGCCTCTTTCGTGCCTCTGGAGTGATTCCTGAGCATCCAGGGGTTCGGTCCGTCGGCGTCCATCTGGATCTCATTCACTGCATCAGGGACAAGGTCACCCTCTTCCTCCACACCCTCCTCCTCTTCCTCACTGTTGGAGGCCACCTGGAGCTTCTGCGTCAGTTCTTTGTTCCTGGCCAATTGTTCCTGCATAGCCTGGCGAGCCTGGAGGAAGAAGTCACAGCACGAGCGCCTTGTCATTAGTGACTGCAATGACACCTTTCCTGGTTCATTTCATAAAGCTGCCTCCTCTCAATTTGACTTAAGTATTTCTTACCGGTGCCTACTGTTTAAACTGTACATATACCACTGTGTTAACAGCTATGGAATAAAATGGGAGACAAATTCTTTGTCCTCAAGAAAATCAACACGTGAAACAAGGTTAAAAAAAAAAGCTCCTCTCCCCTTTAACTGGACTTGCCTTCAATGCTGTTTCCCTTTCATCTCTCCTTTTCCACCTTGTTCCTGGTTCTTTTCCTCTCTGCCTTAGAGATTTTTTTGATGCCTTTTTAGAATCCTGGTTTTCCATTCTTCCTCAGGGCTCTTCCCCAACTCTGCTTCTGCTAGCATCCTTATGGACTGATTTTCCTTTCTGTCCTCCAATTCCATCTCTTCTCTCACCCCGAGGATCTCTTACCTCCAGGTCATATTTGGCCATAATTGCCTTTGACTTGGCCCATTTCCCACTGTTCTGGTGCTTAAGGCTCATTCGCTCCTGGAAAGAAAGGGCAGAGTGAGATCCTTACCACTTTTGGGGGGAAGGCCGATTCAAGGGGTGGGGGCGAAAGGCAGCCTCACCATCATTCTGGCCTTTTCGATTTTTTCCAGTTCTTCCAATGCTGCAGTAGGATTGACCTTCCGCAGCTTCTCAAAGTCCTTGAGGGCTTTCCTGGCCTTTCCTTTCTTCAGGACCTTGCGATACCTACAGAGTGAGAGGGCAGATTTAGCTGCAACACTGATGCCACACACAAAAGTGTCCCCGCTCCCCAAGGGGTTTCCCTATGCAGGGGCTAGAATGGACATCACAGAGCTGGCTGACTATAGGGAACCAGTTTGGGACCTGAGAGGACTGGCAAGCCTCTCCGTCCCTGCAGCCCCCAGGGGCACACCTCTGCAGAGCAAAGAGTCCCCTCTGCTTCTAGAGCGCAAGGCAAGAGTAGAAGAAGTTCCAAAGAGGCCAAAAGGCAGGAAGGAAGCCCTACTGGCCTCAACAGCTGTAGAATTCAGAGCTCATTCTGCAGAACCACTCCATGATGTCCTGGAAGGGAGAGAAAGTAATTGAACAGTCCTCTTTTTAGCAAAACCGAGATTGAAAGCCAAAGCCAGAGGAGAGGGCACTACCGAAGCAGGCAAAACTATGAGGTTGGACTGAGAAAAAAAAAATGCTAGTCACTCCTATTTGGGACCTCTTCCACATGACCCCAGTTGCTACGTCCAAGGTTCTTTCCTACGGACTCATGATTAGCCACATCACTTTCTTCCAGGGCGCACGCACGGCCACATCAATAGGGGCCTCCTTACTTTTTGCTCTTGATTTTCTTTTCTCTTCGAGCCCTGGCCTCATAGTAGGACTGCAGGGCCCGGGCCCTCTGAAGCTCTGCTCGGCGCATCTTAGCCTACAATGAATGACATTCACAGTGACTCCTGGGCTTGAGTGCAAATGACGGGAGGAATAGAGCACATCTAGATGTATCAAAGGGCCTGTTACACTTACCTCTTCCAGGCTCATGGCTTTGAGAGAGGCCTTTTCCACGGGAGTCAGTAAAGGGTCTGTCACCGGCTGCTTGTTCTTATGGAGGAGATTAAAAACTTCCTGCTCCAGGGGAGTTCTTGCCTTAAGGAGGTAACAGACCATTCCAAGTCTCAAGCCATGCTCCTAGCCTCCCTGTTTACAATCCTATGACCATCTACTTTATACTATAATGGGAATCACAAACTGGCAAGGATTGGCTGTTACAGCAAGAGAATGGGTTCCAGTCTCGCTGTTCAGCGGTGTAGATAAAACCTCACTTTTCTTCTGATTTAAGACAACTTTGGCAAGGGTATTCTAAAACTACTCTCTATCATCAAGGGGATCACTCTGTTCAGATTATCAAAATATGTGAAACAGAATACTATTCTCTTAAATATCAAAGCAGGATGCCCTTAAGGTAAATGCTGTCAGGACGGAGGAACAACAGTACCATACTGTCAGTTTTGATAGTGACAAAACAAAATGGTCCCCATATTACGTATATTTGAAGTATGTATGTGCATTACTGTATAGTCAGGAATTTTAAGACCCGGGGGGGTGGTGCCTGGGTGGCCCAGTTGGTTAAGCGTCTGCCTTCATCTCAGGCTATGATCTCAGGGTCCTGGGATGGGGTCCTGCATCAGGCTCTGAGCTTAGCGGAGAGTCTGCTTCTTCCTCTTCCCTCCCCCTGCTCATGCTCACTCTCGCTCTCTCTATCCAATAAATAAATAAATAAAATCATTTAAAAAAAGGAATTTAAGACTCTTATAAGCTTCCTTTAAAGAATACCTCTAGAAAAAAGCGGGAGGTTAGGTCTTAGCTTCCTGACAGTTCAAATTTAACTCTAGTCATTTTCTAATTTTGGTTCTAATCCCTTAGTTTCCAGTTAACTTTGCATGCTAGGTAGTCTCTCTCTATATATGAAATGAATGGACCGAAACAGTTACTTCACACGTCAACAAAAGATACTGTTTACTGCTTGACTGACACTGTGAACATGGTTAAAATAATCAGGTTGATCATGCCATGGTCCACTTTGGCAAGGCACAAAGATACCCCTAGGCAACAGAGCCAGTTTCAAACCTCACAAATGTATTATACGTGGTTTTCTTCAACAGCCATATCCATCATGGTGGGTATTAAATTTACAAATATCTGGACAAATGCATAAACACAGATCACCACATGTTACACGGTGTTATTGATTTAACCATAAACCTATTCTACTGAATGGTAAAGGTGCACGTTTTTCCATTTTTAGTATTTGCAGTAGTGATCAATCACAGGCTACAAAATGATTTATATTACAATGTTGTAATCTCCCTCCAATTCAATTTACAAACATTTATTGATTGCAGCTACATTCCAGGCACTTGTGCAGGGTGCTAGGAATACACAATTGATTAAGATTGTTCCTGTCCTCATAGAGCTCGTAGCCTTTCAGAGGGAAGACACATGTGAGTCCATAGGAGCAATCACAAAGTAAGTGAACAATAATTTTTTTTATTATTTTAAAAATTTCTTTGACAGAGAGAGAGATCACAAGTAGGCAGAGGCAGGCAGAGAAAGTGGGGGGAAGCAGGCTCCCCGCTGAGCAGAAAGCCCAATGCAGGGAAGACAGAGGCTTAACTCACTAAGCCACACAGGTGGCCCCGTGAACAGTAATTTTAATTAGGAGGTGGGTTAGGCTTGGGGAAGGACTTTTTAATTTAGGTTTGGAGGCATTAAGTACAATTCTGTAAGGGTGGTGGGGGGCAAATGGAGGGGAGTGTAAATAAAAACAGATATACAGAGAGACACGGAGCGGAAAATGTTTTGTCCAGTGTAGTTAAAAAACTAGGCGCTTCTGTTTCATTCTCTAAGTAGGGAGCCTTTTGAAGGATTTTAAACAGCAGAGTGACAATCAGTTTTGTGTTTTGGAAAGAAAAAAATCGTGGTGATCATGTAAGGATTTATATGTAAAGGCCAAATGACAGGTGAAAATGAGAAGAGGAACCAGGGATCTGAGAGCTATTACAGAGAAAATGTACAGGCATAGCCCACCATGTGGGCTGGGGAGGGGTGGCAGTTAAGGGGGAAAAGGGGAAGGTGAAGCAGGGGTAGAAAGAGGAAGAATCAGATGGCTGAGGTTTCCAACTTAAGGAGCTGGGACAGTGAGTTATGCTGTTGACTCAAATACAGAACGAAGGAAAATGCCAAGCTTACTTTGTTGTGTGTGAAGTTTAAGGTTCATATAGGAGACCCAGACGAGGCCTACTGGTCGTATGGAATATGGGACTGGAGCTCAGAAGAAGGCATCTAGACTGACGTGTAGTATATACGGGTGACAGCCAAAAGCCATGTAATTTACAGAGCAATAATAAAAGGAACTAAGGAAAAGTCTGATAGATAAGGGAAAAAAAACAAAACCAAACCAGACCAGGTCATCACAGACGCTAAGGGAGGAGAGGTCGTTTTGTTTTGTTTTGTTTTGTTTTAAACCAATGTGATGTGTCAATAGTGTCCGACAGGCTGAAGCCTCAGAGGGCTTGGGATCTGGCATTTCAGAGGCCTCTCACTAATGCCTGCTGCGACAAGATTCAGTTAGGGAAAGAAGGTAAGAGTACAGAGGCAGCAGTGGAGACCAGCTCTTCCCAAAGCATGTTCTTCATCAGAGAACTAGATGTACTTTATTTTTTTTTAAGGTTTAAAGTTAAATTTATTTGATTTTTATTTGTACACTCTGGGTTAGAGTAAGTCAAAGAGGTTTCTTTAGTGTCTTCTCATAGCCTTTAAAATGCTAGTGTATATGATGAACTGCCAATTTCCAGCAGGGGCATGCAATGTTTTATAGCAACGGAACCCTGCCTTTTGGGGGGGCATATTGAGAGACCAGTGTTTTTGAGAGCACTTTGGGTAATGCCAGTGTAGGGGCTGCTAGGGGCTGGGAAGGTACCTTACATCATTTTCTAGTACTTTGCAGTTTACAAATGCTTTCTCATGCATTATCCCATTTAAATATTCTTGGAGGGAAATGGAATTTTAGGAAGCTGGGCCAAAACTATACTGTAGACTTTTTGGATTCTTAATCTCCAGAGTCCTTAGTACTTTGTATTCTAAGTTATAAGAAGATAACTCAGTTGCTAACCAGAAAGCACTCTCCAACCTAACCATTTCCTTACTGCTCTGCGCCATACTGGCCTAATTTCTCAAAAATGAATTTTAGAGGGCACCTGGGTGGCTCAGTTGGTTAAGCGTCTGCCTCTGGCTCAGGTCATGATCCCATAGTCCTACGATCGAGTCCTGCATTGGGCTCCCTGCTCAGTGGGGGGTCTCCTTCTCCCTTTGCCCCTCCCCTCTGCTCATGATCCCACCCCCCTCGCAAAAATAAATGGAATCTTTAAAAAAATGAATCTTAGAATAAATGGTACAGTAGTTTTATGTATAGCATTTTGGGGGGGCGCTCCACTCTGTCTTGCACAGGGATTTCCTGGAGAGCAGAGGTTTTACCATTCTTAATGCAACCTACTCCTCCACCATCTCATGCTTAATAACCAACTAGGCATTCTCCACCTATCTCCAAGATGACACTGTCATTTGGAAAAAGGTACAGAAGAATGTGCAGTAGCGCACTACTACTCTTTTGATTAAAAAAAAAAGAGAGAATAGCAATGAAACTTTTAGGTTAACAACAACAAAAAACTTATATAAGTGGTTATTTCTGAGTGAGTATGGGGGTAAAAATGAGCAGATGGGGGACAGGGGTGGGGAAAGACTTTTCACAATATATCTTCTGTACTTTTTATTTTTGAATCCTACAAATTGTATTACCTCTTAATTTTTTTCCTAAAGTCTCCCTTCCATCCTGCAGCCACTTTAAACCTGATCTCTTTTTCATGTGGAAAAGGAAGCATCCTAGAAAGAGAATGATAGCGACTTCAACAACAATATCTGAAACAGAGCTTAGCCCTGTAATAAGTGACAACTTGCTCAATGTCTAGCTATGGCAGCAAAGCCACATTTACTTTGATTAGCGCTAATTAGCTCAACTTCCTGACACATAGAACATTATTATCTCTGGATTCTTAGAAAGCACAGAAGATTCAAAGAAGAAGCATGAAGACGGCATCTATCCATAGTTTGGCCATTGCTTTTTTTTTTTAAAAAAAAGATTTTATTTACTTATTTATTTATTTGACAGATTGAAGTCACAAGTAGGCAGAGAGACAGGCAGAGAAAAAGGGGGAAGCAGGCTCCCCGCTGCGCAGAGAGCCCGATGCAGGGCTGGATCCCAGGACCCTGAGATTGTGACCTGAGCCGAAGGCAGAGGCTTAACCCACTGAGCCACCCAGGCACCCCAAGGCATTGCTGTTCTTGATTATTCCTACTTAAGAGAGAATATCCCGTTATAGACTCCATAAGCAATAGCATATTGGAAAAGGAAATCTAATTGAAGTTGTTCACAGACTAAAAACTGAGACTTTGGTGACCAACACAGGATTACCAACAAAGGCATAACTACCATTCCACCCCCAGTGCCATCATTTACTACCACCATCATCTCATAAAAGCTATTTTGATGCTATTAAAATGGAAAGCTTAACCTCACAGTGAAGAAGAGCTGGTAACCTTAAATCTCCCATACTCACAATTATCCTTTTTAGTTCAGACAAGTAAAAAATTTGCCAGGGATTAGTGTTTGAACAACCCAGCTCTGAGATAACATTTTTTATTTTCTGTAGCTCAGAGTCACAAGTTACTTGCTAAACTGCTAGTCATGACCCACGATACATTATATGTTCATGTGGCAGTCCTTTATAAGCAAACTTTGGTTCCTCTGCTCATATGTAGTCCTAAGGCTCAGTAACGCTGCTGAGTTCCTGATTTTCCCCAGATCAGAATGTGGCTGTAAAAGATTTTTGAAAACTGGGGTGTGAAAAAGAAAACATGACCCTGTTCCCTCTCTACTGGCAATCAGAGGCCTTCACACAAAAACATGGAAATAACCATGCTTTGTGTGCTACAACTGGATGAAGGGTGACTATAGGGTCATTCTGCATATTGCAGGACTGACCATGAGTCTTTCTACCCCCTCTCTCCCTTCCTGGACTGCTACACTGAAGACTGCAGCTGGGGTTTTGATTTACCGGGTCCGGTCCCATCAATCTCACCTGCCAAGGTGCAGTTTCCTGAAGTGGCACTCACCTTCCAGCCACTGAGCACATGTTCGATGGGAGCAAAGGCTGACTGCTCCTTCTTCAGAGGAAAAACCAGCTGCTCTGCTTGCCGGTTCTTCAGGACGATGGGATCCCATTTGGAGAGGGCTTGTGAGGTTTTATTGAATGCCACTTCCCTGTGGATCTGAAGCAGGCAAAGTACACGAAAGGAAAGAGCCACAAAATTAAGCACTGAACTCTGAGGCCCGGCAGGGAATCAGGAGCCAACGGTTCTTAGCCCAAGAGTCAGCACATTAGAGAGTAGCTCTTGCTTACGTCTAAGGACACATTCCCTCGGAGGTGCATTTTAATCTTTTCCGTGGCAATCACAGCCCCCCGCCACCCCCAACCATGTTCCAGGCTTCCCCCCACCTTCCCTTCTTACCCTATTCTTCCTTGTCAGTCCGATTTCTTCCCCTTAATAGGCCACTTTCTCTAGAACTCACCCTCTCAACCTCTTCTTTGTTAAGGGGTAACTCCACAGTCTTCTTTGATTTGACTCTATTCAGTTGCTTTTTCACAACAGCCAATGAGGACGAAGTTTTAACAGGCCCAAGTAGATCTGAAAGGACTAGCTTTTCTCCCGATCCTGCAGAAAAGGCCAAACTTTCTGGTCAGACTGAGAAGAGAGGCAAAAAGCTCCACATAACATAGGGAGACACCTCAGTAGAAAATGCTGGTAGACAGGCCAATGTGTAGGGAAGCAGGAATAATTCTCTTACTTTAACCACCAGCCATAGTGACACCATCGCTTTCCTACATTCCCAAATGTGTTGACGGGTGGAAGAGAGGAGAAAATTATTTATTTTAAAAATACATTTGCTTTTCTCTTGGTCTTTCTGCTTCTACTTTTGCCTCGCTGTACTTCATCCTTCACACAGCAGCCAAAGTGGTATTTTGAAACTGTAAATCACAGGCTGAAAATCTTCTAATGGCTCCCCTTTAGAATTAGAATCACATCACTCTAAAGGTCACAGCCCAGTCAAACTAAAGCAGCCACTTAGTCACTTTACTTCATCACAATGTTTTATATCTTCCCCTTGATCTTCCCTTAGAATGTCAGACTCCATGAAGCTGTTTCTCTCATCTTATTCTTCATTGTAGCCCCAGTATCTAAACTATCCTGAAACTGATACATAGTAGAAATATGTTAAGTATTTGTTGAATGAACAAGTTTGAAGAATACATTGTTATTTGTGCTGAGGGGTTACATTAGTGGTTACTAGAAACCTAGAACTCACTGGAGCTGCCTAAATTGTGAATATGGTGAAAAAGATATGGCATCTAGACTTCATATCCAGGTTAAAAATCCCAACTCTGCAATTTACTAGATTGTGTATTCACATTAGGGGTGAAATCTCTCACCCACGGAAGGGATAAAAATTGGTTTTGGAGGTGGGGGAGTGGTGAAAAAAATCCTAGATATTCCCAGCTTCTGTGTTCCTCCAAAGCTCAACCCTATCCAACAAAACTTATTCCTTGTTATCTGATTTCCTGGCTGTGGGGGGTGGGAGTGGGGTTGGGGAGAGGCAATGAATAAAAAGTCTAAAAAGGCTTCTCAGGGAACAATAAAGAAGAGAGGTTGAGAAACATTGTACTAGGTGAAGGTCCTTGAGTAAGTAATTTGACTTCTCTGAGCTCCAGCAGATTATGTGCCTGTCCAAAATCAAAGCACTGTAAGAACTGAAAATAAAATCATGAATGTGATTAAGCTAGTGAGAAGCAGCTGTCTTCAGTCATGTCGCTGTACCGCAGAAGTAGCTCCTCAGTGGGAGACCTTGACTGTAGTCTTCACATCTTTCTTCTAGAAGTGGAAGAAACTCAAGCCCATCTTTCTTCACCCACTCAGTTAAGTATTTATGGTATGATCCATTAACCATAACAAAAACAGTTCCAGGGGGTGGGGGTGAAATGACCATTATGCTTTTAACTTCACAAGCTCCATGAATAAATTGCTTCCTTTGTTAACTTACCTTCAGAAGTGACACTGAACTCTGACACCTTCAGACTAGCTTCAGATCTCTCAGCCAATTTCCACCTGAAATTAGGCAAAACAGAATATAGTACATTTCCCCAAGTTTTGCTGGGGAAAGCACTTCTCTTTTCAACAAGGGTTTGGTTTCATGTATTTCTCCTCTAAAATCAGGTTTTGTCACAAAGAAACCAGGAAATCTGTTCCTAGTCTAGACTTGGTTGTCTAACCATCTCTTAATGTAGACTCAGCCACTCAAAAACACAAGGCAGGATGAAGTAGGCACCGTGGAAAAGGTATTGGATGTGGTTTCAAACATACCTAGATCTGAATCCTGGATCTACCACTTAGGAGCAGAATGACTTTAGAACAAGTCAATTAGCTTTTCTAATGGGGATGAGTAGTTCCTAGTGAATACTTCAAAAGACTCTAAGTATGGATTAAGAATTCAAATGCACAAAGGCCTAACACAATAATTGCTAACAATTACACAATGCTTATTATATGCTGGGCATTGGTTTAAGGTCTTTACACTTACTCATTTAAATGTCAAGACCCTCTGAGGTAGGTAGTTTTTAATCTTATTTTCTAGTTGAAGAAATTTAGGTGCAGAGGGGATAAAAATTTGGTTACACAATCTGTTTCTAAAGTACATGCTCTTAATAATATGCTGACAATTTTGTCTTCATTGTCTTAGGCACTCAATAAATGTTTGTTAAGACTTTATTTATTTAAAAATTTTTATTTGAGAGAGAGAGAGAGGATGCGGCAGGAGCACAGCAAGTAGGGGAGGAGCAGAGGGGAGGGAGAGGGACAAGCAGACTCTATGCTGAGGGCAGAGCCCAACTCGGGCTTGATCCCAGGACCCTGGGATCATGAACTGAGCTGAAACAGAGAGTCAGACACTCAAATGACTGAGCCAGCCAGGAGCCCCAGCACTCAATGTTAGTTGCAGATCTGTCTCATGGAATCAGCTAGTTATAACCTGTCCAAATGGATGAGAATGTTACCTATTCTTTCCATCAAGGGAACTGATTGCTTCCAGAAGCTTTTGATGATTTCTCTCTCCATCAATGTCCACCTAGACACAGAAAAGGAAAAACCACCAGAACAATAAGGGAAAGGAAAAGACAGCATGGAAATCTCTTGTTCTTTTGTGGAGGATTGGGGAATCAGATGAGGTCTAGTGTACAGGCATTCAAGCTCAAACAAAGAACTGCTCTAAAAGCCAAACTCCTTCATTATAAGGACCATAGTGCCTAGTGATCTGTAACTAATGTCATGCCTCTGTCTTAATCAGTCTTGAGAAGAAAAGTGCTATGAGAATGCTTCTGTATAGAATATATAGCATGGTCTGACACAGAAACATTTTTAAAAAACACACTTTAAGTAGTTTTGTCAAGAGAAACGAGAGTTGGAATTCCTAGAGCATCTGCTGGAGAGCCAGCTTAATCACATACATGTATATTCCAGTCAGACACAGACAGTCCATTACTTACGATGGTTTGACTTACAATTTTTTGACTTTGTGATGGTGAGAAAGTGACACACGTTTGGTAGAAACCGTATTTTTATTATTTATTTATTTATTTATTTATTTATATTTTTAAAATTTATTTGATAGACAGAGATCACGAGTAGGCAGAGAGAAAGGGGAAAGCAGGATCCCCGCTGAGCAGGGAGCCCAATGTGGGGCTTGATCCCAGGACCCTGAGATCATGACCCGAGCCAAAGGCAGAGGCTTTAACCCACTGAGCCACTCAGGCGCCCCTAGAAACCGTATTTTAAATGTGAATTTTGATCTTTTCCCAGGTTAGCAACAAGGGATATGATTCTTGTGATGCTAGCCAGTGGCAATGAGCTGCAGCTCCTGGTCAACCACACGATCATAAAGGTAAATAACTGATATACTTAGAACCTTTCTACACCCAAACAACCACTCTGTTTTTTATTTTCAGTACAGTATCCAATACATTCCATGAGATATTCACCACTTTATTATCAAATAGACATTGTGTTACATGATTCTGCCCAACTGTAGGCTAATGTAAGTGTTCAGCGCAAGTTTAAGGTGGGCTAGGCTAAGCTATGATGTTCAGTAGTTAAATGCATTAAATGCATTTTCAACTTACAATATTTTCAATTTATGATGCATTTGTTAGGACGTAATGCTATCTTAAATTGAGGAAGATCCGTAATTAAATACCTCTACAAAAATCTAAGCTTGGATAATAGGGAAATCATAAAATGAAGGCCATGTATTTTGGTCCTATATACTCAACTATACTTAGGCATCTTGGAAACAGTGTATGTTATGTGGTCTTCAAGTTTCCACAGCACTTAATACAATATCTTATACGTGAAACACTAAATAACCATTTGTAATTTATTTGCAAGACCTGAAAAATATAAACAATGTTGCCACCATTTTTTGTTGAGGAATGTGCTGTCTACCCTGTGAGGCAGAAGGGGAACCAGAGAAGGCAGTTTAGCAGCTGTCACCCACCTCATCGTCACTGGGGCTCAAGGCGTAGTCTTTGGGCAAATCCTCTAGTTCTTCCTGTTGGCTTAAAGCCAGAAGGCTGTTAAAGGAGATAAAAGAGAAATATTATCAATTGAAATAACTTCTATTACAACAATCTCTAAAACATAACTTCAGTATTTAAGCACAGAATGGGCCCATCCCCTGGAAGAGGTACAAACCAAGCAGTATGGAAATTTCAGAAATTTGCCAAAACATTAAATTTAGAATGAAGTCAGGCATCATCCCCATGGGATGAGCAGTGGGTGGTGTTGTCCCTACAGAACTGCATGGAATGAAAGAGAGCTAACTCTCTTCAGTGATTGGTACTGCATTTTCCACTGACTTCTGGGAGGCTGTAAAAATCTCAGACTCTAGGTAAGGTGATAGAAGGCACTGTTGCTGGCCCTTGAGACCATGCAGTTTTACCATTCATATTTCTAGATAATTTTTTAAAGGTTTTATTTATTTGACAGAGACAGAGAGTACAAGTAGGCAGAGCAGCAGGCAAAGGGGGAGGGAGAAGCAGGCTCCCTGCTGAGCAGGGGGTTCAATGTGGGGTTCCATGCTAAGACCCTGGGATCATGACCTGGGCCGAAGGCAGCCGCTTAACCAACTGAGCCACCCAGGCGCTTCTCCATTAAGATTTCTAAGCATTCTCCAAACGGAAGACACCTTTATAGGTGCAGCTTACTCCAAAGTGACATGTTGATCACTTGTTCCCAGGAATGGGGCAAGGAAGAATTGGACGAAAGCAGCTGAGTTAACAGTGTTTCCTGGGGCTTCCTCGGCAAAGTAGGTACTTAACTAAGGAGACTGGTCCCCTGAACCAAATTACAGACTCTATTACCTAACAGTATGTACCAATCTTTGCAAGGCAACCCTTACTAAACGGATTATATTTAGTTCCCCTATCAGGGGGAGGGGATAAAACACCAGAGGAGAAAATGTCACGAATGACTCCAGTTAGCAAAGATTTCCAAGATAAGGGGAATTTATAATGTAGGCACTCCCAGCGCAGAGAGTTAAATGCGCCTCGGCGGCAGCAGCAGCAAACGGAGTCACGTGATGAGGAAAGTGCAACAAATTAGCTGGAGAGGGAGAGTCCGCATCAGGACCAACAGGGATGAGGCTAAAAAGCTGGGAAGAGGCGGGAGTGAATTAAATTAAATCGGAAGGACTTTTCAAGGATGTTACCGCGGAAACTGTAATGAATAGTGAGGTCTTGGAAGAGGAAAAACTGTCGTCTGTTTAAAGGCGGCTTCCAGTTTTCAAAAGTCGGGGGACCCAGCCCCAACGACACCCAGACCCCCCACTCCGATCTTTATTCCTCACCTTTCCGCAGCCCCGACCTCGCTCATCTCAGCAGCCTGTCTCTCACATGGGCCAGGAGCGGAAGCCGAAAGGAAAGCAATTTCCGTGCCGGCCGCAAAGCAATTTCTGCTTCCGCCAATCACGCGCTGCGTGTAGCGTCACTTCCGCCCCGCCCCAAGGCACACAAGAAGCTGGGGACGGTCCGGGAGGGGCCTGCTGGAGACGGGGACGCTGGAGTTTAAAGCCTGGCAGCGGGCGGAGCTTTGCTCCCCCCCACCCCCGCCTACTACTCCTCGTCATCTCTGGGGAGCGCCGATGTCCGCGCTCCCAGCTTGTGGTTTCCTCGTGGCCCAAGGTGGGTGAGCTTAGGGCGAGGGCGCTGCGCTGTCGGGGACCGGCCGAGCCTTGGTTGTCGCTGCCTGATCCGAAAGGAAAGGGTCCCACGCCCGTCCGTGTTCCACAGCGTCCTGCGAGTCCGGCACCAGCCAGCTCGAGGCTTTCTAGAACGCCAGGGAAATGGCCAGCATTGTGTTAGGCCCCCGAGAATCGGCGGTGGTGAACGAAGCAAGTTTCCTCCCCTCCTAAGGAAAAAATCCTCTTTCGCCTTGTGACCCCCGGTCATTGCAGCTCCAGTTCCACCTACCCTAGGTAACAGAGCTTCTTCCAAGAATGGGCTGTGTTGGTGGCTGCAACTTCCTCACCTCACATCCACTGCTAAGACTTTTTTTTTTTTTTTTTTTTTTTTACGAAAAAGCGGAAAAGTAACATCCGAAAACACACTCGTCCTCTATTTTAACCCGCTTCCATTTTGCTTTTGCCCCAGTATTCCGCTGAAACTGCTCTGAACAAGATCCTCAGTGACACACTAGGTTGCTAAATAAAACGGACGCTTCTCACTCAGTCTTTGTCTTCCCAGAACTTTGTGTGGTATTTGATACTGTTGGTTGGTTTTCGTTATTCATACTCAGGAAATGTTTTTGACATTTACTGTGTGCCAGGCCTCTAGGCACAGGGGATACACTGGTGCACAAAACAGACATGTTCCATGGCTTCATAGGACTGACATTCTTGTGGGATTATAGATAATTTGTCGGTATTGAAACTCCATCCTGGGCTTGCATGACAACACTCTCTCCTGGCATCTTAGATTCATGGCCATCTTCCTCAGTCTTCACTGCTGGTTACTTTTTCTGTACTTATTCCCTAAATGATGATGTTCCCCAGGCTCTGTTCTCAGCCTATTTGTCTATTCCACATGCTCTTATTTAAAAAAAAAAATAAGTTATTTATTTATTTATTTGTTTGTTTGTTTCCATAATCTCTACATGCAATGTGGGGCTTGAACTCATCATCCCGAGATTAAGAGTCACATGCTCCACTGACGGAACCAGCCAGGTGACCCTCCACATGATCTTCTTAAGCTTTTAACACTTGCATGAGAATTCCAAAAGCTGTATGTCTAGCCCAGATTTTTTTCTTGAGTTCCAGACTAGTATCACTAATGGTTTCCTGGCAGTCGTTTTTGTCCCACAGGCACATCAGACATGAAGTATCTAATAAACTTGTCTTTTCCACCAGGGTTCCGTACTTTACATCTCTATGACTGGCACCATCAACTGCTAGTTGGTGAAGTCGAAAGTCTGAGAGTCATCCTTGATTCCTCTCTACCTTGATACCTCTCTACTGCTTCACAGTTGCTCCTCACGTTGTGTTTATTTTCAAGATTTTCTATTAATTTATTTGACAGAGAGAGACAAGAGAGGGAACACAAGCAGGGCGAGTGGGAGAGGGAGAAGCAGGCTTCCTGCTGTGCAGGGAGCCCGATGATGCAGGATCATAATGACCTGAGCCGGGATCATAATGACTTGAGCCACCCAGATGCCCCTCACATTGTGTTTTTTAAAAAGATTTGTTTGTTTATTTTAGAGCACACAAGCACAGGGGGAGGGCTAGCGGGAAAGGGAGAGAGAATCTCAAGATGACTCCCCGCTAACTGTGGACCCTGACAAGAGACTCCAACTCATGACGCTGAGACCATGACCCTAGCTGAAATCCAGAGTCCAAGAGTCGCTTGCTTAACAGACTGAGCCACCCAGGTGCCCCTGATCCTCACATTGTTGGTTTTACTTCCCGAATCTCTCTTGAATATCTTCCCACCTTTCCATCATCGTCGGTCAGACCCTTGCAATTTCAAGCCTGTGGTATTACTGAAGACTGTTAAAGCGAAGGGAGGCATTTTAGCCTTTATAGCATGAGTTGTGAACTGGACTGTCTGGATTTGACTCTTATCTCTGCCACTTACTAGCTTTGTAATTCTTGAGTAAATCACTTAACTTCTCCATTTATTTGTTTCTTCACCTTTAAATGGTACGATAGTACATTGGGTAGTTGTGAGGACTAAATGAATTAACACACATAAAGCACTCGAATAAATGGAGAGCCCTTAGTATAACACCTGTCACACACTAACTGCTCAATGAATGTTAGTTATAATAATCATTTTGTACCGACTTTTCAGTCTTTAGTCTCTCCTTCAATCCTGTAAGTCTGATCATGTCGCACCCCTAACCGAAAAGATGCAAATAGACCCTCATCATCTTTAAGATAAAATTATAAAAATCTCTTTGGACCTTGTCTACCTCCTCAATCTCTTTGGAATTGCTTGCTGCTTCCCCCAAGGCACTCCAAATTAGATTTTTATGGACAGATGATGTTCTCTTAATCTTATAGGAAGTATGAATAAAAGCATTTTAAGAAAACATTGACATTTTTTATTGATCTGTACTTAATCTAAGTAAAGACTGTGTGTTTGCTATGCAAATGCAGCTTTGAGGCAAGTTCCCTAGGTACTCCCCTTTTTCAGCTCTAACTGGATTGCTGCCCCATTCCTCTTTTATGTAGAATTATGAAACAGCAATGTAGCATTTCAGCTGAGACCTAAAGGAAGAAAAGTAACCAGCACTGTGGAGAATGGGAAGGAGTGTTTTGGGCAACAGAAACAATGTATACTTAGAGGGCCCTCTGGGCTGGGAAGAGCTTGCTGTATTTTAGCAACTGAAAGGCCAGTGTGGCTGAATGGTGGTGAACAAGAAGGTAAATCTAATGGAGAGGCATGGAGAGAAGGGCAGGATTCAGGTCTTGTAGGGCCATGTAGGCCATGGTAGAAATCAGATTTTACATAAAATGGGCCACAATTTATTTGTTATGTGGGGGTTATGTAGGAGAGTGATATAATGTAAATTTTACTAAAATCACTTTGGCTTTTGTGCAGAGAATACATTGGGGGTTGGGGCTGGGCAAAAGTGGAAGTGGGGATACCAGTCAGGAAGCTACTATGGTGTAGTATACAGCAGGAGTTGGTGATGGTTTGCAATAGGAGATAGTGTCACCTATGGACCCACCAGAGAAATGTGGGAGGTAAGGGAGAAAGATTATGCTTACATCACTGGCCCGAACAAATATAGTAGACTATTTGTTAAGTTGTAGAAGATTAATGATGGAGGGAACAGATTTGGGGAGTGAGATCACAAGTTCAGGTTTGAATGTAAGATACCTAAGTGGAGATACCCAGTATGTAGTTGGCTATAGGAGTTGTGAAAGATAATTAGTTAAGAGCCTTTGATCTCAACAACAGCTCTTAGTGATTATCAGTAAATAAAATAATGTTTTCTTCCTACAAGTATGTTTATATATTACCTGACTTAAATTTCACAAAAAAGACCCAGGCTCAGCCAAAACTTGCAACATGGCAATTGCGATTTTACCATAAATTCATGCTGTTGTGTGCTCTGCAGCATCTAACCTAGTCCTTGAACAATAATAAGGGACTCAATAAGTGTTTTTTAAAATTAATGATGGAATAAAGCCATTATAGTTCCATGCTATTCACTCTCATAAGAGATGCATAGTAATAACTTTGTTTAGGCAGAGATATTGCAGGTTCGGTTCCTGATCACTGCAATAAGGTGAGTATTACGATAAAGTGAGTCAAATGGATATTTTGGTTCCTCAGTGCACATAAGAGTTATGTTTACACTATACTGTAGTCTATTAAGTATAGAAACAGCATTATGTCTGAAAGTGTAAGTACCTTGGTTAAAAAACACCTGGACTACAACATGCTATCATCTGAACTTTCAGTGAGTCATAATCTTTTTGCTGGTGGAGGGTCTTGCCTCTATGCTGATGGCTGCTGACTGATCAGGGTGGTGGTTGCTGAAGGTTGGGGTGGCTCTGGCTGTTTCCCAAAATAAGACAATGAAATTTGCTGCATCGATTGACTCTTTCACAAATGATTTCTCTGTAGCACGTGAGGCAGTTTGATAGCATTTTACCCACCGCCAAACTTTCAAAATTGGACCCCGTCCTCTCAAACCCTGCCTCTGCTTTGTCAACTAAGTTGATGTAATGTTCTAAATCATTTGTGTCACATCAACAATCTTCACAGCATCTACACCAGGAATAGTTTCCTTCTCAAGAAACCACCAATCACTGATCACCATAACAATAATGAAAAAGTTTGAAATATTGCCATGAATTTCCAAAATGTGGCAGAGATACCAAGTGAGCAAATGCTGTGGGGAAAATGATGCCAATAGAATTGCTCAACACAGGGATGCCTCAGACTTTCAATTTGTCAAAAACATGGTATCTGCCAAGTGCAATAAAGTGAAGCACAATAAAAACAAAGTATGCCTGTATATAATTTTAGACTTTGCAGGGTGCCTACTGTGGTGTGAATTCATATGTTGATATTCTAATCCCTGAGGTGATGGTATTAAGAAGTGGGACCACTTGGAGGTAAGCAGGTCTTGAGGGTAGACCTTTCATGAGTGAGATTAATGACTTCATAAGAACCCTCAGAGAGTTCCTTTGCCCTTTCTGCAGTGTAAGGACACAGCAAGAAGGCTATGAATCAGGAAGAGGGCTCTCACCCAGCCAGGCTGGCATCTTGACCTTGGACTACCAGCCTCCAGAATTGTGAGAAATACATTTCTGTTGTTTATGAGCCATCTAATCAGTGGTATTTCATTATAGCAGCCTGAACAGATTAAGTGCTTTTACATCCATTGTGGCATTTTAATTAAACATTTTATTAAGCTTTTTATTTTAATTTTTTAAACTTTTATTTTTTAATTTAATTTATTTATTTGAGAGAGAGAGTAAGAGAGCATGAGAGGGGACGTCAGAGGGAGAAGCAGACTCCCCATGGAGCTGGGAGCCTGATGTGGGGCTTGATCCCAGGACCCTGGGATCATGACTTGAGCTGAAGGCAGTCGCTTAACCAACTGAGCCACCCAGGTGCCCCTAAGCTTTTTATTTTGAGATAATTGTAGATTCACACACAAGTTGTAGGAAAAATACAAAGATGCTATGTATCTTTTACCTAGTTTACCCTAATGGTAACATCTTGCAAAACTCTAATACAGTATTACAATCAGGATATTGATATTGAGATACAGTCAAGACACACAAAAATTCCATCAGGGCAAGAATCAGTCATGTTGCCCTTTTATAGTATACCCACTTCCCTCCCACCACTGCCCCTTTAACAACCCTGGCAACCACTAATCTCTTCATTTCTGTATTTCTGTCATTTCAAGATGTTACATAAATAGAATCATACAGGATGCAATTTCTTGGGATTGGATTTTCTCACCAGGGGATTCATTCAGATTATTGTGTATATCAATAGTTTCTTTTTTGTTTTTTTTTAAAGTGTACAATTCAGTGGTTCTTAGTATATTCACACAGTTGTGCCACCACCACCACAATAAATTTTAGAAGTTTCATCACCCCAAGAACAAACCTTGTACCTTCTTTAGCCATCTCCCCCTATGATATAATAGGAAATACATTTGGTCTTTGTCCCTGGATCCTGGCAAAAAACTCTCAGCACTCTTGGAATTTTCTGAGTGATTAGAGTGCTTTTAATCATTCTTAGTTTTATCACACCTGAGTTTTTATTAATGCGGTGACTTCCGAAAAGCCCCTAAGTACCCTAAGGGTGGGGGCTAGTTGCCAGGGAACCAACCATGATTAATGGGTTGGAGCTCTCAGGCCTTTGCCCTTACCTCTGGGGAGGGGAGATGGGCTGGAGATCAGAGTTCATTGATTGGAAATACTTCTCTTCTCATATAGAAACATTTAGTGCTATAAATCCCCTTCAAGTGCTGCTTTCTCAGCATCTCACAAATTTTCATATACTGTTTAAAATTTTTCTTTCAGTCAAAAAGTTGCATAATTTTCCATTTGATTTCTTCTTTCATTTCCTGGGTTATTTAGCAATGTGCTATTTGGTTTACAAATATTCTTTCTGTTACTGCATTTAAGTTTAATTGTGATTGGAGAACATACTTTTTATAATGGAAATCCTTTACAATATGTTGAGCTTCTTTTTATGGCTCAAAATATGGTATATACAGGTAAATGTTCTATGAGCACTTGAAATATATGTGTATTCTGCTATTGTTGATTGGAGTGTTGTATAAATGCCAATTTGATTTAGTTGGTTGGTAGGCGAAATTGGTATGGCCCTCAGTCATACAAGGAAATAAACCCCAAAGTCACAAAGACTTTTCTGTTACTTCTAGAATTTTTATAGTTTTAGCTTTCACTTTCGTTCTGATTCATTTTGAGTTCATTTTAAAAAAAGATTTTACTTATTTAGGCTCCTGGGTGGCTCAGTCGGTTAAGCGGCTTCCTCGGCTCAGGTCATGATCCCAATGTCCTAGGATCGAGTCCCACATCGGGCTCCCGGCTCAGCAGAGAGCCTGCTTCTCCCTCTCCCTCTGCCTGCTTGTGCTCCCTCTCAGTCAAATAAATAAATAAAATCTTTTAAAAAAGATTTTACTTATTTATTAGGGAGAGAGAGTGGGGGGGGAGGAGCAGAGGGAGAGGTATAAGGAGACTCCGTGCTGAGCATAGAGCCCAGCATGGGGCTCAATCCCACAACCCTGAGATCATGACCTGATCTGAAATTCAGAGTCAGATGATCAACCCAGCCACCCAGGCGCCCTTCGAGTTCATCGATGGTGTGAGGTGTAAGATAAAGGTCTAAATGTATCATTTGCTTATGGATGTCCAGTTGTCATAACAGCATTTGTTGAAAGGACTGTCATTTCTTTTTAAAAAAAATTTTTAAAGATTTTATTTATGTATTTGACAGAGAGAGAGAGAGAGAGAACACCAGCACAGGGAGCAGCAGGAAGAGAGAGAGGGAAATGCAGGCTCCCCACAGAGCAGGGAGCCCGATGCTGGGCTCAATCCCAGGACCCTGAGATCAAGACCTGAACTGAAGACAGATGCTTAACCCACTGAACAACCCAGATGCCCCAGGGCTGTCATTTCTACATTGAATTGCCTTGGCACCTTGTCAGAAATCACTCACCATAATATAAAGGTTCATTTTGGACTCTCCATTCTGTTCCATTGATTTCTCTATTATCTTCATGTTAGCATCACAGTCTTGATAACTGACTTGACAGTAAGTTTTGAAATATGGAGGCAAAAATTCTCCCATTGACTCTCTTTTAAGGTCATGTTTGTTATTCTGGATCCTTTGCATTTCCATATCCATTTTAGGATCAGCTTGTTAATTTTTTTCAGCTTGTTTATTTCTGCAAAAGAAAAAAAAAGGCTGCCAAAATTTTTATAGAGATTCCATTTAATTTATAAATCAATTTGGTGAGAATTGTCATCTTAATAATACTGAGTCAGTTCATGACATGGAATTTCTCTCCGTTTATATAGATCTTTAAATTACCTCAGCAATTTTTGGTGTATGTTTTGGTGTATATTTTTAAGTATTTTATTTTCTTTGATGGTATTATAGAATTATCTTCATTTCATTTTCACAGTTTTTTCATTGCTAGTATATAGAAATAAAATTTATATTATTTATCTTTTTTTAAAAAAATATTTTATTTATTTATTTGACAGAGAGAGAGATCACAAGTAGGCAGAGAGGCAAGCAGAGAGAGAGAGGAGGAAGCAGGCTCTCCGCTGAGCAGAGAGCCCGACGTGGGGCTCGATCCCAGGACTCTGAGATCATGACCTGAGCCGAAGGCAGAGGCTTAACCCACTGAGCCAGCCAGGCGCCCCTATTATTTATCTTTTATCTCATATTCCTGCTAACCTCACTTATTAATCTAGTAGTGCCTTTTTGTGGATTTCATCTGAGTTTATATTGGCGATTGTCATCTCTCAAAAGAGCCAGTTTTGTTTCCTCCTTCCCATTCTGGATGCTTTTTATTTCTTTTCCTTTACTGATTGCTCTGGCTTAGTAATCTCCAGTTCAGTGCTCAATCTGAGTGGCAAGAGTGGGCATTCTTGACTGTTTGCAACCAAAGTGGGAGAGCATTCACTCTTTGACCATTGATACTATGATGATGTTATGATGTGAGCTATAGACTTTTCTCATGTCCATTATCAGTTTGAGAAATTTACCTTCTATTCTGACTTTGCTGAGAATTTGTTTTTATTTGTGGTAAAATATGCATAACATAAAATTTGCCATTTTAACCATTTTAAGTATACATTTCAGTGGTATAATGTACATTTACATTGTTGCACAGTCATTACCACCATCTACCTCCAGAACTGTATCATCCTCCCAAACTGAAACTCTGTACCCATTAAGCATTTCCTCCTCCCAGCCCCTGACAACCACTATTGTAGTTGCTGTCTCTATAACTTTGAGTACTCTAGGTACCTCATATAAGGGGAATCATATATTTGTCCTTTTGTGACTGGCTTATTTCCACTTGTCTTCAAGGTTTATCCCTATTGTGACATGTGTCAGAATTTCCTTCTTTCTAAGACTGAATAATGTTCCATTGTGTATGGTGTGTGTGTGTGTGTGTGTGTGTGTGTGTGCACGCGTGCACACACACACACACTATATTTTGTTTATCCATTCATCTGTCACTGGACACTTGGGTTGCTACCACCTGTCTTCGTCCATTTGGGCTGCTGTAACAGATTACCACAGACTAGGTGGCCTGTAAACAGCAGAAATTTCTTTCTCACATTTCTAGAGGCTAGAAATCCAAGATCAAGATGCTAGTATGGTCAGATGAAAGCCCTCTTCCTGGTTCACAACCAATGCCTTTTCTCTGTGTTCTTACAGGGCAGAAGGGGCTAGGGAGCACTGTGGGATCTCTTTCATGAAAACACTGATCCCATTCATGAGAGCTCCACCCTCATAAATTAATCATCTCCCGAAGACCCCACCTACCAATGTGGTTGGGGCCCATCACCTTTGGGAATTTGGATTACAAGGTATGGATTTTGGGAGACATATTCAGACCACTGTACCACCTTTTGACTATTGTGAATAATGCTGCTGTGAACATGGGTGTACAAATATCTGTTGGAGTCCCTGCTTTCAATTCTTTTTTTTTTTAATTTGACAGACAGATCACAAGTAGGCAGAGAGGCAAGCAGAGAGAGAGGGGGAAGCAGGCTCCCCGCTGAGCGGAGAGCCCGATGCTGGACTCGATCCCAGGACCCTGAGATCACAACCTGAGCCGAAGGCAGAGACTTTAACCCACTGAGCCACCCTGCTTTCAATTCTTTTTGGCATATACACAGAAGTGGAATTGCTGGATTATATGGCAATTCTATCTTTAATTTTTAATTTTTTGAGGAATTGCCATATCATTTTCTGCAGCAGCTACACCAGTTTACTTCTCAGCAGCAATGCACAAGCATTCCAATTTCTCCACATCCTTGCTAATACTCTTTCTTTGGTCTTTCTTTCTTTCTTTTTTTAATACTAGCCAGTCTAATGGGTGTGAAGTTGTTCTGTGCCCCAGTCTTAATTTATAAAGATTACTGAGTGGCAGCATGGAGAGATTGATGCCATTGAAAGAACATTTTAATGTTAGTTATGGTTACTCTAGAAACAATAGACAATATTCCTTTACCTTAATCATCCCAGAGCCAGGTACCAGGCAACCAGAGAACATTCCTGTAGTTCAGAGCCTGCCAAAATTATTTAAATGACCCAATCTTAAACTGTTTACGCTGCCTGTCTTGCCATTCCCAATTAAGTCAGTGGCCTATACCTATCCCTCCTTTATCATACAGTCACCTTTATAAATGAACGCCTGGGCATAGAACAGTTGGCACAGTGTGCTAGGTGACTCAGGGTTCAACGGAGGGGGCTTGCTTCTAGACTGCTCTTGGCTTACTGACTGGCTTTACCAAACAATGAGTGCTACCAGGGAAGGCGTGGCTGGCTTTTGGCATGTTGGCACTCTGGAGGCCACTGGTTCATGATATACCTGCTGGACACTGCCATGACCTTCCAGCAAAATCAAGGAGAACCTCGAAAGCATGAGCCTCCATGGCACTCCTCACTTAGTCTGGACAGCTTGGTCCACTGGGCCAAATCTGATTTCCCTGGTTTGACACACGTAGGTTCCAAAGGTTAAAAAAAGGGGAGGGAGTTTAGCTACCTAGAAATATAGGCCATTTTAAAAGAAAAAAAAAAAAAAAGCTTAAATTGGGACAGGGATGGCCCCAGTGAGAGGTTCCTTAGAGGCATGGGGTCCGTTTTCTCTCCCCCTTTCTCTCTTACCAGCTGGAGACAAAAACTAAAGATTGTGGCTTCAGGTGGCTACAAGCCTATAGCACAGGGGAAAAAACACACAAAAAAAGACCATGGTTTTTGGCCCATGGGGATACAAGGCCAAGGGGAAAAAAGGCAAACTTTAAACCTTATGTACTGAGCAAATGCAGGTCTGACAAACATACTGCTAGCCCTAGATTACTTATTGATTTTGTTTTTTTAAACATTTTTATTTATTTGAGAGAGAGAGAACAAGCAGGGAGGAGGAGCAGAGGGAGAGGGAGAATCAGACTCCTACAGAGTGGGGAACCCAGTTCAGGACTAGATCCCAGGACCCCAGGATCATGACCTGGGCCCAAGGCAGATGCTTAACCAACTGAGCCACCCAGGCGCCCTTATTGATTTTATTTTATTTTTTATTTATTTATTTTTTAAGATTTTATTTATTTATTTGACAGAGAGAGATCCCAGGATCCTGGGATCATGACCTGAGCTGAAGGCAGAGGCTTAAACCACTGAGTCACCCAGGTGCCCCTTATTTTATTTTTTAAAGATTTATTTATTTATTTAAGAGATAGAGGTGGGGGAGGGGCAAAGGAGAAGGAGAGAGAATTTTTTTTTTTTTAAGATTTTATCTATCTGTCAGAGAGAGAGAGTGAGCACAGGCAGACAATGGCAGGCAGAGGCAGAGGGAGAAGCAGGTTCCCTGCCGAGCAAGGAGCCTGATGTGGGACTCAATCCTAGGACGCCGGGATCATGACCTGAGCTGAAGGCAGCCACCCAACCAACTGAGCCACCCAGGCGTCCCAAAGGAGAGAGAATCTTAAGCAGACTCCAAACCTAGTGCGGAGCCTGATGTAGGACTTGATCTCACAAACCTGTGATCATGACCTCAGCTGAAATCAAGTCAGACATTTAACCAGCTGAGCCACCCAGGTGCCCCAGCCCTGGATTACTTACTGCTTTTAAAACAAACTTCTAGGGACGCCTGAGTGGCTCAGTTGGTTGGGCGGCTGCCTTTGGCTCAGGTCGTGATCCTGGTGTCCTGGGATCGAGTCCTGCATTGGACTCTTTGCTTGGCAGGGAGCCTGCTTCTCCCTCTGCCTCTGCCTGCCATTCTGTCTGCCTGTGCTCACTCTCTCTCTCTGACAGATAGATAAAATCTTTAAAACAAACTTCTAGGTACAGGGGGAGAAAATGAAATGTAATTAAGTAATTATGTATGCATATAAAAGATTATAATATAAATATATAATAGAGAAATAATATATATATGCATATATGTGATATATATATATAACTAGTTTAAAACAAAGCCCCAAATTTGATCGAGTTCAAGTCCAAAATTAAATGCTAAAGAATTTGTATAAGTAAATGATAAAAAGACTGCTGATTGGCTATTGTGCCTCTACAACCTTTGTTCTGAATTAACTTTAACATTTGCTAAACTACATCAATTGATAAGGCCTTTATGGACTTAATCAAGATGGGGCTCAAATTGTAGCTGTATCTGGGAATCTCACTGAACTTCAGCATTCTGTCCTCTATAATCTTAAGAAGGTAACTACATATAAAGTGAAGAAAAAAATTGGTTTGTTTCACTCTAATTGTAGCCTTATCTAAGTTTCCAAAATTATAATAGCCATTGACCTAAAATATTCCATTTAGACATATGTGGTCTGACACAATAAATAGTAACTTAAAATTAAAGTAGGTCTTTGACAGTAAACTGCAAGTGTTGGAGAGGATGTGGAGACAGGGGAACCCTCTTATACTGTTGGTGGGAATGCAAGTTGGTGCAGCCACTTTGGAAAACAGTGTGGAGATTTCTTTTTTTTTTTTTTTTTAAAGATTTTATTTATTTATTTGACAAACAGCGACCACAAGTAGGCAGAGAGGCAGGCAGAGAGAGAGGAAGGGAAGCAGGCTCCCTGCCAAGCAGAGAGCCCAATGTGGGGCTCAATCACAGGACCCCAGGATCATGACCTGAGCTGAAGGCAGAGGCTTTAACCCACTGAGCCACCCAGGCACCACCAGTGTGGAGATTTCTTAAGAAATTAAAAATAGAGCTTCCCTATGACCCTGTAATTTCACTAATGGGTATTTACCCCAAAGATACAGATGGAGTGAAAAGAAGGGCCATCTGTACCCCAATGTTCATAGCAGCAATGGCCACAGTCGCCAAACTGTGGAAAGAGCCAAGTTGCCCTTTGACAGACAAATGGATAAGGAAGATAGGGCCCATATATACAATGGAATATTACTCAGTCACCAGGAAGGATGAATACCCAACTTTAGTATCAACATGGATGGGACTGGAGATTATGCTGAGTGAAATAAGTCAAGCAGAGAAAGAGTCAATTATCATATGGTTTGACTTACTTGTGGAGCATAAGGAATAACATAGAGGACTTGGGAGAAGGAGAGAAGTGAGTTGGGGGAAATTGGAGGGGTAGGTGAACCATGAGAGACTGTAGTCTCTGAGAAACAAACTGAGGGTTTTGGAGGGGAGGGAGTGAAGTGTTGGGAGGGCCTTGGTGGCGGTTATTAAGGAGGGCACGTATTGCATGGAGCACTGGGTGTGGTGTATAAAAAATGAATCTTGGGGGGCACCTGGGTGGATCAGTGGGTTAAAGCCTCTGTCTTTGGCTCCGGTCATGATCCCAGGGTCCTGGGGTCGAGCCCTGCATCAGGCTCTCTCCTCAAGGTGGGGAGCCTGCTTCCTCCTCCTCTCTGCCTGCTTCTCTGCCTGCCTCTCTGCCTACTTGTGATCTTTCTGTCAAATAAATAAAAAATATTCAAAAAAAATAAACAACAAATCTTGGAACAATGAAAAAATAAAATAAAATTTATAAAAAAACATAAAAAAGTAGGACTTTGGGGCTTACAGTTTGGCTTAACGAAATGGAACCCCACTGACCCCCAGTTAAAATCATTAGCCTGGCCCAATATAAGTTAAAACAGGGGGATCAGGAATTAAGACTCACTATACAAAACCTAATTAATAAAGGGGTGTATATCTTTACTACTTCTTTGATAGCCGTTTTTGCCTGTTCTTAAGTCTAAAAAAAAAAAAGAGTTGTGTGTGGGTGGGTATTCCTCATGGTAGATCACTACTATCTTTATGCTATGGCCCCTACACCAGACATCCAATATTATTAAAATTACTGATTTTGTTCAGTGAATAACTGGCAAATATTTTGCTTTTATAGATTTGGCTACCATTTTCTGCTCAGTATCTACTTCATCAGCCTCTCAGCTACAGTTTGCTTTTTCCTCTGAAGGGACACAAACACCTCCAGGCTACCCATGGGACATCTCAACAGATGTGCCGTCACACACAGTCTTTACAGACAAGGTCTTAACTACATCCACCTTCCTGTAGGAGCACAGGTATGACATTACACTGATAATCCTCCAAGGAGATTCAGTAAATACACTCATTAAGGACATACTAATCCAACATCTTTCAGTCCGTCTTGGGTTCTGATGACAACATATATCTCTTTTACAAATTTTATTCCCAAATTAAAATTGACAGGCACTTTTGTCAGTCACTCCCCCTCCCCCTGCCAAGCTCCTTCACCAAAGACACTTTGGCAATGTCTTCTCATTCTTGCTGGAGTCTGAGCCACTTCTGATGGCTGTAAGTTGACCAAGGGCTTCAGGTACAAGAACCACCCCCCAATCTCATACGATACACCATTAAAACAAAACAAAACAAAACAAAACAAAAATGACTGGCCATCTGCAGGGCTTTCCTAAAAATAGAGGCTTTCATAGACCTGAGCCTGTGATCCTACATACTCTGTTGCCCAGTATGCTTTGAGTCATGGAAACAGCATCCCACAAACTTGGCACAGCTACAGAGGCCTTCTTAAAAGAGGATGCAGCCACACCTGGGCTTTCTGACATATTCTGCTTGCAGGAGGGGGTGACTTTCCCTGTCCTCAGTCCCTTGCCAGATGCTAAGGTACTAGAAGAAGTCACCCCTCCCCCAAACGCTTGGATACCTTGGAAACCCCCTGGGGTTAACTGAGTGAGCAACAGTACAGTACGTTTATCCCAATGGCACTGCTGACTGTCATACGTGATTGAGCTAAGTGAAATGTTGCTGCTTCCCATCCTTTAGCTAGGATATCCCTCATAAAAGATGGGACCCAAAAAACAACACACTTAGCCAAACTTCAGGCAGTCATCTTAATACTGGATGCCCCAGCCAAGGAATGGTACTATTTTTACATTTATTGTAAACTGATGGGCATTGCCTTAAAATGATCTCTTTCAGGTTAAAGAACTCCAGGAATCTCTTGCCTTATGGAAACCCAAAATATGAAAGGACTCACATTCTCTAAATATAAGGCCTTGCCAAATACTCATTACCTTTGGAGTTAGAAACAATAATAATAACCAAGGTACACATTTCATTTCTTAAAATATATGATTCCTGGCTCTTGGAGACACTCAACAGAACTTCTGTGTCTCTAGTAGGTCCCAAATAGCCTCTTTAACTAAGAGACATAATGGTCTTCTCAAACAATTCCTTTTCAAATTTCAGTCTCTATGAGTCTCTATCTCACCCCAGGCCTTAACCAATCTTTATAAATTTTTGATCTTGCTCTATCCCATGGGGACTGGAAGCCAAATCCAGGGTGCATATTCTCCTAGGACCTGTTAACCATAGATTGTCCCATAGACAGGTCAGCTGCTCATCTGATATATGACCCATTTGAACCTAAACTTCCACCCCAAATAAAAAGCCCATTAAGTGTAGCTACATGCTGTGCCGGTGATTGTAGTCTTATTACCACGGGTCTGGATACTTTCATTTGTTTATAATCTGGAGGCCCAACTGCCCAAGTAAGCCATTGTTTCAACCAAACATGGCAAATGCTAAGACCCACATCAACCCGAGTAGGTAACCCCTTAAAAAGGATACCCCAAGGGACGCCTGGGTGGCTCGGTTGGTTGGACAGCTGCCTTAGGCTCAGGTAATGATTCCAGGGTCCTGGGATCGAGTCCCACATCGGGCTCCTTGCTCAGCGGGGAGCCTGCTTCTCCCTCTGCCTCTGCCTGCCATTCTGTCTGCCTGTGCTCGCTCTCTCTCTCTCTCTCTAACAAATAAATAAATGAAATCTTTAAAAAAATTAATTAAAAAAATAATAAAAACAAAAAAAAATACTTAAAAAAAAAAGGATACTCCAAGTCCCTAGATGACATTGCCCTGGTCTGGAAACTTACTGCTGGAGATGACATCACTTCAGACAATATCACCTCAATCCAAGACCTCACCACTGAAGACGACTTCACCCTAGGTGCTAAGACTTCCAAACAGTATGCATGAACTGCCTCTCCTAAGGCACAAAATGGACACAGGACATTTTTGCTTTTCTTCCTTTGATATTAGGGATCCTATTATGTTCCTGAGCTCAGTGTCTGCAGAGCTCATGATCCTGCTATACTTCTTGCTCTTTGCTAAAATGTACACTCCTATACTCCCAGGTCTAAAGGGAAATCTGGTAGCAGTTATCGCTATCTGTGTCATTCTTAAAAGTATTGGTGATTATTGCGTTCCCCAGAAGACACCTGCCTCTTATCAGTAAACTTCTAAATCAACTAACTAAACTAAACTAACTAAATTTTTAGTAAAAAATTTTTAGTAAAAAGTGCCTTTTACTACTCTCCTCCAGCTATCCACCACAATCTCCTGCCTTGCATCTCTGACCATGACCACCACAACCACTCCTTCCCTTTAACTACACACAAATACCACTAATCTTTACCTAGACTTAGCAGTTCATACCCTCCAATAACACAACTTCCAGGCCCACCACCTTAACATGAGCATATTTCTAACACACTTTACAACTCCACTAACATGTCGTTAGATACCTCCTAAGTTTCAAATCCACTTTCTTAGCTAAGGCCATAATAAGTAAGAAACCTAGTTATGCGCTGACCTACAAGGATTCATCCCTTTACTTGTGTTCCCCCTTCTTCTTATTCCCATAATAAAATGTCTTTTCTCATTTGGGACAACTTGAGCCCTACTGCTGAAAGCCTCTATTACCAGCACCCCAAAGTTTTCTTTTTTTTTAAAAATTTTTTATTTTTTTATAAACATGTATTTTTATCCCCAGGGGTACAGGTCTGTGAATCGCCAGGTTTACACACTTCACAGCACTCACCAAAGCACATACCCTCCCCAATGTCCATAACCCCACCCCCCCTTCTCCCAGCCCCCCTCCCCCCAGCAACCCTCAGTTTGTTTTGTAAGATTAAGAGTCACTTATGGTTTGTCTCCCTCCCAATCCCATCTTGTTTCATTGATTCTTCTCCTACCCACTTAAGCCCCCATATTGCATCATCACTTCCTCATATCAGGGAGATCATATGAGAGTTGTCTTTCTCTGCTTGACTTATTTCACTAAGCATGATACGTTCTAGTTCCATCCATGTTGTCGCAAATGGCAAGATTTCATTTCTTTTGATGGCTGCATAGTATTCCATTGTGTATATATACCACATCTTCTTGATCCATTCATCTGTTGATGGACATCTAGGTTCTTTCCATAGTTTGGCTATTGTGGACATTGCTGCTATAAACATTCGGGTGCACGTGCCCCTTTGGATCACTACGTTTGTATCTTTAGGGTAAATACCCAGTAGTCCAATTGCTGGGTCATAGGGCAGTTCTATTTTCAACATTTTGAGGAACCTCCATGCTGTTTTCCAGAGTGGCTGCACCAGCTTGCATTCCCACCAACAGTGTAGGAGGGTTCCCCTTTCTCTGCATCCTCGCCAGCATCTGTCATTTCCTGACTTGTTGATTTTAGCCATTCTGACTGGTGTGAGGTGATATCTCATTGTGGTTTTGATTTGTATTTCCCTGATGCCAAGTGATATGGAGCACTTTTTCATGTGTCTGTTGGCCATCTGGATGTCTTCTTTGCAGAAATGTCTGTTCATGTCCTCTGCCCATTTCTTGATTGGATTATTTGTTCTTTGCGTGTTGAGTTTGCTAAGTTCTTTATAGATTTTGGACACTAGTCCTTTATCTGATATGTCGTTTGCAAATATCTTCTCCCATTCTGTCAGTTGTCTTTTGATTTTGTTAACTGTTTCCTTTGCTGTGCAAAAGCTTTTGATCTTGATGAAATCCCAATAGTTCATTTTTGCCCTTGCTTCCCTTGCCTTTGGCGATGTTCCTAGGAAGATGTTGCTGCAGCTGAGGTCGAAGAGGTTGCTGCCTGTGTTCTCCTCAAGGATTTTGATGGATTCCTTTCGCACATTGAGGTCCTTCATCCATTTTGAGTCTATTTTCGTGTGTGGTGTAAGGAAATGGTCCAATTTAATTTTTCTGCATGTGACTGTCCAATTTTCCCAGCACCATTTATTGAAGAGGCTGTCTTTTTTCCATTGGACATTCTTTCCTGCTTTGTCGAAGATTAGTTGACCATAGAGTTGAGGGTCTATTTCTGGGCTCTCTATTCTGTTCCATTGATCTATGTGTCTGTTTTTGTGCCAGTACCATGCTGTCTTGATGATGACAGCTTTGTAATAGAGCTTGAAGTCTGGAATTGTGATGCCACCAACTTTGGCTTTCTTTCTCAATATCCCTTTGGCTATTCGAGGTCTTTTCTGGTTCCATATAAATTTTAGAATTATTTGTTCCATTTCTTTGAAAAAGATGGATGGTACTTTGATGGGAATTGCATTAAATGTGTAGATTGCTTTAGGTAGCATAGACATTTTCACAATATTTATTTTTCCAATCCAGGAGCATGGAACATTTTTCCATTTCTTTGTGTCTTCCTCAATTTCTTTCATGAGTACTTTATAGTTTTCTGAGTATAGATTCTGTGCCTCTTTACCCCAAAGTTTTCTTAATATGATTTCTTTTTAAAAGAAGATTTATTTATTTATTTTAGACAGACAGAGAGGAGGCAAAGGGCAGAGGAAGAGGGAGAGAGAAGTTCCAGCAGACTCCCTGCTGAGGGAGAAGCCCCAACACAGGGCTCCATCCCATGACCCTGGGATCATGACCTGAGCTGAAATCAGGAGTTGGACACTTAACTGATGAGCTACCCAGGCACCAGCCCCCCATCCCATTTTTAAATCTAGTATGGTCATCTGTTTTTATATAATTTACATTTAATATAATTAATGTAATTAATATAATTATTGATTATAATATAAATATATTTATAATCGCCATTTTGCTATTTTATGTCTCATGTGTTTTTTCTCTTCTATTTCTTCTTTACCTACATTTGCAAGAGGTTGATATTTTGCAATTTCTTTTTTTTTTAAGATTTTATTTATTTATTTGACAGACAGAGATCACAAGTAGGCAGAGAGGCAGGCAGAGAGAGAGGAGGAAGCAGGCTCTCCGTGGAGCAGAGAGCCCGATGCAGGGCTTGATCCCAGGACCCTGGGATCATGACCTGAGCCAAAGGCAGAGGCTTTAACCCATTGAGCCACCCAGGCGCCCCGATATTTCACAATTTCTATTATCTCTATCTTATGTTTGCCTTGGGCTCAGTTTGCTTTACTTTTTATAGATTCTTAAGGCAAAAACTTAGATTATTGACTTGAGATCTTTCTTCTTTTCTCCTATAATGTCAAGCTATAATTTTCCCTCCATGCATGGTTTTAGCTCTACCTCATATATTTTTAACACATTGTGATTTGGTTTTCATTCAGTTCAAATTTCTTTCTAATTATCCTTGAGATTTCTTCTTTTACCTGTGGGCTATTAGAAATATATTGTTTAATTTGCAAGTATTTCTGGATTTCCTAAATTTCCTTCTATTATTGATTTCTTTTTTTTTAAGATTTTATTTATTTATTTGACAGACAGAGATCACAAGTAGGCAGAGAAGCAGGCAGAGAGAGAGGAAGGGAAGCAGGCCCCCTGCTGAGCAGAGAGCCCAATGTGGGACTCGATCCCAGGACCCTGAGATCATGACCTGAGCCAAAGACAGCGGCTTAACCCACTGAGCCACCCAGGCACCCCTATTATTGATTTCTAATGCCATTGTGGTCAGATACATACATTGTATAATTTCAATTATTAAAATTTTTTTATTTTTAAAATTTTAATCCTTTTAAATCCATTGTAGCTTGTTTTATGGCCGAAGATAGGCTGTAAATGAAAACAATATTAGATGTTCCATGTACACTTGAAAATAAAATGTGTATTCTTTTGTTGTTGGATGGAATGTCCCCTAGATATCATTTAGAGTAAATTTTATGACAGTGTTGTTCAGGTCTTCTTTATCCTTGCTGATTTTTTTCTCTAATTGTTCTATTAATTGTTTTTTTTTTTAAATTTTATTTAAATTCCATTAATTAACATATAGTGTATTATTAGTTTCAGATGTAGAGTTTAGTGATTCATCAGTTGCATAGAACACCCAGTGCTCATTACATCAAGTGCCCTCCTTAGTGCCCATCACCTAGTTTCACCTCCTCCTCCCACCTACCTCCCCTCCAGCAACCCTCAGTTTGTTTCCTATAGTTAAGAGTCTCTTATGGTATGTCTCCCTCTCTGATTTTGTCTTACTTTGTTTTTAACTCCCTTCACCTATGATCATCTGTTTTGTTTCTTAAATTCCACACAGGAATGAAATCATATAATTGTCTTTCTCTGATTGACTTATTTTTGCTTAGCAAAATATCCTCTAGTTCCATCCATGTCATTGCAAATGGTAAGATTTCATTTTTTTTGATGGCTGAGTAATATCCCATTTTGTGTGTGTGTGTGTGTGTGTGTGTGTGTGTGCACGTGTGTGTATTTGTCATATCTTCCTTATCCATTTATCTGTCGATGGACATCTGGGTTCTTTCTGTATTTTGGTTATTGTGGACACTGCTGCTTGTTCTACTAATTATTGAGAGTGAGATATTAGAGATTATTCTCCCTTCAGTTCTATCAGGTTTTGTATCATTTATGTTGGGGCTCCTTTGTCAGGTATGTATTTATAATTGTTATGTCTTCCTGATGAATTGACTCTTCCTCACTATAAAATGTCATTTTTTTCTCTAGTAATACTGTTTGTGTTAAAGTCTATTTTATCTGATGTTACTTGTGGTAGGCAGTATTTTAAAGATGGCTCCACAAGATTCCTGTTCTCTTCTTATTCATTCAGATACTAATCTGGATACTGTGATGAAGTGATCAATTTTCCAGATGTAATTAAAGCCCTAAGTCAGGGGCGCCTGGCTGGCTCAGTCAGTAGAGCATGTGACTCTTGATCCTGGGGTAGTGAGTTCAAGCCCCACATTGGGCATAAAGCTTACTTAAAACATATATTTTTTTTTTTGAAAAAAACCCAAGTCAGTTAATCTTATACAAAGATCATCTAGGTGGAACTGACCTAATCAGGTGAACCCTGTAAACACAAAGGTTTTTTCTGGCTGGTGCTAAATTAGGTTGACAAAGATTCAATGCCCAAGAAAGATTTAAAGCTCTATTGCTTGTGGAAAGATAGTAGGGACCATGTGTCAAAGAAATGGGGACCTCAGTTTTATGGCTGCCAGGAATGGAATTTCTGCCAAAAACCTGAAGTTGAAAGCAGATTCTTTGAACTTCAGAGCAGATGCTTTTGTTTGTTTGTTTGTTTAGAAGCAGATTATTCCCTAGGGCTTCCAGATAAGAAGCCAGCCTGTCCAACACTTTGATTTTTCCTTTTTGAGTCCCTAAGCAGAGAACATGCCTGGACTTATGGCCTGTAAGACTGTGAACTAATAAATTGTTACTGTTTCAAGCTGCTAAATTTGTGGTCCTTTGTTACAAGCAATAGAAAACTAATGCCTTGGGATAGCTGCTCCAGCTGTCTTATGGTTACTTACAGTTTGCACGCGGCATATCATTTTCCATTCTTTCAACCTATCTGTGCCTTGAATCTAAAGTATCTGTTCTAGACAGCCTACAGTTAGATCCTCTTTTTTTAAAGTAGGCTCCGCACCCAGCATGGAGCCCAGCATGGGGCTGGAACTCCTGAGCCTGAAATCAAGACCTGAGCTGAAATCAAGTGTTGAATGCTTAACTGACACTGAGCCACCCACGTGCTCCAGATTCCATTTTTAAATCTAGTCTGATCATCTATTTTTATTTTAATGTTTATTTCATTTACATTTAATGTAATTATTGATCATAATATAAATGTCATTATTTATAACTACCATTTTGCTATTTTCTATGTCTCATGTATTTTTCTCCTCTATTTCTTCCTTACTGTCTACTTTTGCACTAAACAGATATTTTCTAGTGTGCCATCTTAATTTTCTTTATTTACTCTAATTGTTGAATTATTTTCTTAGTGGTAGGTCTGGGAATTACAATATACATCTTAACCAAAAACAATATACTTCACATTAGTCCTAACTTATTTCTGGTAGTGTATAGAAGTGCTTTAATATTACTTCCTTTCCTCTCCCTTCCTTTGTGCTATTATCACATTCATCACTTTTTTATGTAAATCTACCAATATTTTAATAATTATTGTTTTATGCAGATGTCTTTTAAATCAGTTGTGAGAAGGAAAGAAAAACATGTTTATGTTGTATTTTATGTTTTCCTATGTAATTACATTTACTGGTGTTTTCTTGCTTTGTGTGGGTTTGAGTTACAATTTCTCTTCAGTCTCACAAAGTTCCTTTTTTTTAAATTAAAAAAAAAACCCTTTATTATTATTTTTTTTAGCCTGATGAATTTCTAAAAAATTTCTTATAAGGCAGGTCTGATAGCAATTAGTTCTCCCGGGCTTCCCCCCTCCCTGGGAATGTCTTTTTCTGTGGGGCCTTCAATTTTTAAGGATTATTTCGGTGGGTATAGGATTATTTTTTACTAGCAGTGTTATTGTGATATAAATCATATAACATACAATTAACTCATTTAAAGTGCTCAATGGTTTTTAGTATATTCAGAGTTGTACAACCATCACCACCATTAATTTTAGAACATTTTCATCACCCCAAAAGAAACCCTGTAGCATTTGCAGTCACTCCCCATCACCTACCCTCTAGATAATTCATGTAAATGGAATTATGTCATATGTAGTATTTTATGACTGCCTTCTTTCACTTATTTTCAAGATTCATCCATGTTGTAGCATATATCAGTACTTCATTTCATTTTATTGCTGAATAATATTCCATTGTTTGGATACACTATGCTTTGTTTATCCATTTATTAGTTGATGCATATTTGGGTTGCTTCCACTTTTTGGCTATTATGAATAATGTTGCTATAATCATTCATGTACAGGTTTTTATGTGGACATAGGATTCATTTTTTAAAGATTTTATTTATTGGTGGGGGGAGCACAGAGGGCGAGTGAGAGGGAGGAGCAGACTCCCGGCGGAGCAGAGAGCCCAACATGGGGCTTGATCCCAGGACCCCAAGATCATGACCTGAGCCAAAGGTGGATGCCCAACTGACTGAACTACCCAGGCTCCCCTAGACATAGGCTTTAAATTCTCTTGGGTATATACATAAGAGTGGAATTTCTGAGTCATATGATAACTCTATGTTTAACCTTATGAGGAACTGCCGAACTGTTTTCCAAAGTGGTTGCATCATTGTACTTCCCCACCAGCAGTGTGTAAGGATTCCTATTTCTCCACATCCTAGCCAATACTTGTTATTACCTGTCTTTTTGGTTGTAACATCATCTGTGTTTATAAATAGTATTTCTTGATATTTTGTAATACATTTAGACACTTAAAAATTTGAAATATTCTAAATATTGTTTTACTGATTCTATGCTTTATGAATTCTGAACTTTTAAAAAAGATTTTATTTATTTATTTATTTGAGAGAGAGTGAGAAAGCATGAGAGGAAGGAGGGTCAGAGGGAGAAGCAGAGCAGAAACTGAGCTCCCTGTTGAGCGTGGCTCAACCAGCTGAGCCACCCAGGTACCCATGAATTCTGAACTCAAAAAATACTGGTATTTATCAATACATATTTCAGTATTAAACAAAGAAGGATCCCAAACTCTCATTTTTGTTTTGATTATTGCAATAAATAATTGCACTTTCTTTTTAAAAAAATTTATTTATTCATGACAGAGAGAGATAGCAAGAGAGGGAACACAAGCAGGGGGAATGAGAAAGGGAGAAGCAGGCTCCCTGCTGAGGGGGGAGCCCGAAATGGGGCTTGATCACAGGACACTGGGACCACGATCCGAGCTGAAAGCAGACGCTTAGTGACTGAGCCACCCAGGTGCCCCAATAACTGTACTTTCTTATAAAATCTTGCATGGCAAATTATCTTCAGAACTTAGAACTAGGGAATGAGGGCAAACTTTTTCACTACTTGTGTATTCCATCTACAAAACTAATGAGAGCTATGCAGCTCATTCCTTCTTTGTGCTGGCTGTTAGAAAGCTTAAAGCTAGAGTTTTGCTTAGTCACAAATTCTTGCAAAACTGTTTAACTTTTATTTTCATCTTCTATGTTGTGGATGTTGCTTTTATACCTCTAAATTTAGTGGCAACCTTTCAGAGGGAAATAAGGCATAAAGAAGTAAATAAACAAATGTTCAGTAAGTACCCTTGGTCCACACAGCAATCCCAAGGTGGTAGGGTAAATATTCCCAGCTCTATACATAATGAAATGAGGCAATAAAAAGTGATTTGCTTATAGTCAGAAGCTTAGAAGTGGCAAAACTGATACCAGAATACGGATCTTGAAAGTCTCTCATTTCAGTCCTTTACACTACCTCATCAACATTCCATCATCATGTTTAAGAGACACTTTCTGATATCTGGAAAGTATTCAAAAGAAGCACCTATAGAACTAACACTTAAATGTGATAGATCCCCATGGGAAGCTGTTCAATAGACCATCACAGTGATTGAGATAATTTTAAATGTTCTTTAATTCAGTCCCTACAATGGCCTACCTCTGTATGATAGGGAAAAACTACCTTTTTTATTCTTCAGTGATGATCTGTGATTCTATTTATTACTAATATTAAGATTATCAATTTGTTGCTAATGCTAAGAAAGATGGTATAAAACATAAAAATCTAGTAATTGTTTGATAATATGAGCCATGGTATCTGGTATCTGCAGCAGTTAGCTTAATTAAGAATAGGAGACAATATTTCCAAACAACTCCAATCTAGAGTAATTTATAGGAATTGACTTTATATTTCACTGCATTATATTTTATAGGCAAATAAAAATTATTTGGCTATATGGAATTTATGCCTTAAAGAAAGTGAATAACTATTGAGATGTTATAGAAACGCATTTGGTATTCATTACTAGTATACTGAATAGAATTTAAGTTTTAGTGCCAGATACAATGTGAGAACGCCATTAGCTAAAAGTTACACTGACCATTGGGTGATTTCTGGGAATTTAAATTCACTTATGAAGTTGAGCAAATAAATTATATGTGGATTGCAGATCTATGTAACAATTACAAAAACAGTCTAAACATGAATAGGAGAATTTAATGAATTTTCTAGAAGAACTGTCTCCTATCCTCATTCTATCTCCACTTCTAGACTTGAGTGTTGTGGACACTGGCCAAGTTTGGTCCAAAAAATGAGCTCATAACTATGAATTAATAAGCATCACAAACATGACTTAATTCACTATGAGCTAAGTGACAGGACCCTGTAGTTGAATACATATTCATTTTCTAGAACGGTAAGAAGCATTAGAAGTTGCATAGTTTGCCTCAGTCATTTTATAGGTACAAGAAATAAAGATGAGGTGAAGGGGCTTTCCCCAAATCTCATAAGTTCATGGCAGAGTGGGGACTATAACCAAGCTGATTCCCGATTGAAAGCTATTTCCTCAATACCGTGATACTTCAAGCCACAGTTTAAAATGCAGTTGATTTGCAACCTTGTTTAAGCTTTGCGCTTAAAAAAATGAACATGATACAGCCTAAAATAGCAAAAAGTTTTGGTGAATTCAGATTTTTTAAAAGAATATTATTTATTTATTTTTTTAAGTGGGTTTAATGCTGGGCTTTAACTCATGACCCTGAGATCAAGATGTGAGCTCAGATCAAGAGTCAGACGCCCAACTGACTGAGCCACCCAGGCGCCCCAAGCTCACATTTTTAGATTACGGCCGACTAGAAACCAAATACAATAGCAATGTTACCTATCAAAGCATATCATGGAGAGGTTATTAAAAAGAAAATATAATGATGATAACCTTCACGTTCTCTAGGACTTTTTAAGAATCACAAACTGTTATTAGATATATTAGAGTCACTAAAATTATTTTCTAGAGTAATTTTTTTAAATTTTTTTTAAAGATTTTATTTATTTACTTGAGAGAGAGACAGTGAGAGAGAACATGAGCGAGGAGAAGGTCAGAGGGAGAAGCAGACTCCCCATGGAGCTGGGAGCCCGATGCGGGACTCGATCCCGGGACTCCAGGATCATGACCTGAGCCGAAGGCAGTCGTCCAACCAACTGAGCCACCCAGGCGCCCCTAGAGTAATTTTTGAAACTAAACTAGATTACTAAAAAATTACTTTCATGCGGAAAAAGGAACAAACAGCTGGAAGAGGAGCTAAAGAAGTTTTAATATCTTTTTAAAAAAATCTATTTCATTCCCTGAAAAATGCACTAACTCGAACTTCACAAGTTGACTATTACATATGAATAAAGGGAAGAAATAGAAATCCATCCAGTTCTGGAATCAAGGATTGAGTTTTGGAAGATGGTTTGGTTTTGTGATCTTTTTTGCTGGTCCTTTCTTGGCATTTACTATCTTCTGATTAGCTGGATTATGTCTTCCTGCTTTCACGTGATTATCTTTAATTCTATGAAGTTGATCCATCTGTTGCCTTTTAGAAACTTGGTGTGAGCCAGAGATGTGAGACATTTCAGCTAGGTATGCGCGGCGTTCATCATTGGTTTTGTGGTAAGCTCTTGACTCTTGTTCCAGTCTAAGGGCACAGTTTTTCACTTGATTTTCAAGACTCCTTTTTTCTTTTTCTAGCTGTTTAAGTAATGTATTTAAGGATTCCACTGGCATTCTCTCATAGACACGAATAGAAGCTAGTCTATCTGAAGGATTTCCACGGATTTTTTCCATTTTCTCTTTGAGAATAACAATTTGCTTTTCTAGTTGAACATTCAGTTCAAGTTGCGCTTCATAACGGGTTTTCCATTCACCACCTTCATTGTGAGTATTGAGTTTGGCTTCCAGTTCCACTATCTTGTGTCTTATTTCAAGTATTGAGAGCTGTACCAAGTCTTTCATATGGATTTCTTCCAATAACTCCAGTTTAAGGCAATCAGTGCTCATACCTTCAAAGTTGTCCCCTCTACCGTCCCCCATGGTGGCAGGTCAGAGACCTCTCACACCTTTCTCCTCAGCACAACTTACAGCAGAATCCCTGAAGGGACACCCAGAAGCTGGGGAGGAGAAAGTGTTGTTATGAACTGTTGCCACAGTGACCTGACTCCTAGAATTCTTGGTGGAGTTTTCTCCCCAAGCACTTTGAATATGTCATAATACCACCTTCTTTTCTCCATTGTTTCTAATGAGAAGTCAGCTGTTAATCTCATTGTGGTTCACATGTGATTTTCCTCTTGCTATTTTCAGGTTTTCTCTTTGGCTTTCCCTCTCTAGCTATAAATATCTGTAAATTTGTTCTACTCAGAATTCATTAAACTTGGATGTAGATTGGGTGTAGGGCATTAACTTGGATGCTGTGATTAATGCTTTTCATTAGATTCGTGGTTTTCACTCATTATTTCTTCATGTACTTATGCCCCCTTTTCCTCCTCTTCTCCTCTGGAACTCCCATTATGCATATGTGGTGTGTTTGATGGTGTCTCTCAGGCCTTTGAGGTTCTTTAGTTTTCTTCTTCTTCTTCTTTTTTTTTTTTTTACATGTTGTTTCTTTAGATTGGATAGTATCTATTGATCTACCTTTTAGTTCACTAATTCTTTCTTCTATCAGCTCAAATCTGCTTTTGAGTCCCTTGAGTGAATTTTTCAATTCAACTGTACCTTTTAATTCTAGAATTTTTATCCATTTCTTTTTTATAATTCATATCTCTTTGTTAATGTTCCCTATGTGATAAGCCATTGTCATCACACATTCCTTTTATTCTTTAAATAAGGTTTATTTTAGTTTATATTTTTAATAGCTTATTTGAAGTTCATATGTACTGAATCTATCATGGAGGCCCTCCTGCAGATAATTTGTATAAGCTGCTTTCCCCCCGTGTATGGGTTACACCTTGTTTCTATGTATGTATGTATTTATCTATTTATAGAGAACTTTTTATTACTTCTATGTAAAGAAAATTCAACAGCATCCACTCAGCCCAGTTTGGTAGCCAGTTCTTTAGCCTTTGCCTTTTCTAACTTGGCATTGGGAGACATCAACTTTGGAACCAAGACATTGCCTTCCCAATGACAATATATCTCATTGTATCTATCATTGTAATTGGTCTTGATGGCTTCCACTGGCTTAACCAGAGCTCCTTTGTCTTCTGAGTTAACCTGTGTGAAGGCAATAGTAGTGTAGGTCTTCCTGTCGACCAGATGCCCCAGTATGGCCTTCCCCTTGATAATGCAGTAGGGAACTCCAACTTACAAAATAGGGCAGGCAGGAAGACAACCAGCTCAGTGGGATCCACATCATGTGTAATCACTACCAGCTGAGCCCTCTTGTTTTCCACTAAGGTAGTGACAATATTAATCCCAGCTCGAAGGTCAGGCAGCCTCTCAGTGGGGACATCCACTTTGCCAGCAGCTGTCTTCTCACCCTGGGCCAACAATCTCTGCTTCTTCTGTTTTGTCTCTGGTCTGTATTTGTGGGCCAGCTTAAGTCGTTGAGTGGCGGTTTGAAGGTTCAAGGCCTGGGCGAACTTGTTAATCACTGGAGGCACTTTCAGATGTTTCTAGAAAATAACCCTTTGCCACTCCAGCCACATGTAGTGGGCCCATTTGACAAAGTGGGTGAGATCCCTTTGGGGCTGGATGTCCTGTCCAATGCCAAAATTCTTGGGCTTTTTCTCAAACAGGGGATCGACCACCTTCTTGGCCTCCTTTTTCTTCACAACAGCAGGGGCCGGGGCCGCCACCTTCTCCTTCACCTTCTTTCCTTTCAGCATCTTGGGTGTCTGGAGGAGAGCTATTTTTAATTTTTTATATTGCACTATGTTCCTTTGTTTTTGCTTAGTGATATGCTTGGATTAATTATGTAGTGTGCATCTCCCCTGTGGTGTGTGACAACTGGAATCTTTGCTCAGTTTTTTGTTGTTGCTGTTGTTGTTAACATTCTTGTTCTTAATTTTTAAGCCTAGCCACCTAGGTTTCACCCTTGGGTCATGATAGCTTGTGATAAATTATTTGTCAGAGATTTTGCTCAAACACTCTGAGCCAACAAGGTTTCCACCCTTTCGGGGAATGTATGCATTTGTTGGTACACTCATTCTAAGTTCAGGCAGTTTACAAGTCTTCCCTGATTTTTACTTTCTGCTTATATAAGGCCTAAGTTCGGCCATCTCTGATCTCCCTTGAGCATATGTGCAGCCCTTTGTATGCATACAGCCTTCCAGATCCTCCAGAATATAGTCTATTCTATCTAATATTCATATAGCTGTCCTGACATATTTTGAAAAGATGTTTATGTATTTATGACAGAGAGAGTACATGCATGAGCAGGGGTTGGGGGAGAGGGAGAAGCAGGCTCCATGCTGAGTGGGAGACTGACATGGGGCTTAAACCCAGGACCCTGATATCATGACCTGAGCCAAAGGCAGACAATCGACTGAGCCATCCAGGTGCCCCCATTTTTAACCACTTTGTACTCTTACATTTAAAATGTATCTCTTGTGGGGTGCCTGAGTGGCTCAGCCAGTTAAGTGGCTGGCTTTGGCTCAGGTCGTGATCCCAGGGTCCTGGGATCGAGCTCTGTGCTGGGCTCCCTGCTCGATGGAGAGCCTGCTTCTCCCTCTGCCTGCTGCTCCCCCTGCTTTTGCTCTCTCACTCTCACTCTATCTCAAATAAACAAATAAAATCTTTAAAAAATAAATAAAATTTATCTCTTACAAGCAGCATATGGTTGATTTTTTTCATACAGTTGGATTGTGTCTTTGTTTGTTTGTTTGTTTTTTAAGTAAGCTTTATGCCAAATGTGGGGCCTGAACTCACAACCCAGAGATCAAGAGTTGCATGCTCTACTGAATGAGACAGCCAAGCACCACTGGACCATTTCTTTAATTGGGACATTAGTCTAATAATATTTCATGTTAATTATTGGCATATTTAGATTTATGTCTGGCATCCTTCTCTTTGTTGTCTATTTATTATACCTGTTCTTTTCTTTCTTTCTTGTCTTATGTACTTTTATATTTATGAAGTTTGTTTTAGATAAACTTTTTATTTTGGAATACTTTAAGGTTTACAGAAAAGTTGCAAAGATAGTACAGAAATTTCCTGTAAATCCCTCACCAAGGTTCAATTTCCCCTAAATTTCAATTTTCCTGAATGTTCTCATTTGCTGTTATTAGGAAATGAACATTTCTACATCTTTATTAACTAACCTTCAGATTTTATTTGAATTGTAATAGTCTAAATAGTCTGCTTCAGGATCCTGTCTATAATACCACATTGCATTTAGTTGTTATATGCCTTTAGTCTCCCCTGATATGTGACAGTTTCTTAGTCTTTGAATTTCATGACTATAACAGTTTTGAGCAGAATTTGTCAGGCATTTGGTAGAATGTCCTTCAATTTGGGTTTGTCTCATGATTAGATTAGGTTATTGGGTTTGGACAGAGTGCACCACAGAGATGAAGTGCATTTCTCAGCACATCATATCAGAGGGTGCCTGCTAACAAAATGACTTATCACTGGTCATATTAACTGTGATTAAGATGGTATCTGCCAGGTTACTTCACTATAAAGTTATTATGTTTTCCCCTTCCCATACTGCATTCTTTAGAAGTGAGCCATTAAGTATGTCATGTTTTTTTATTATTCTATTTTCCATCTTTAGTTTACTGGTAATACGTTCTTTTATTATTCTTTTAGTTGTGAACCTAAAAATTACATGGATTTTGACTAGAACCTACCTGCAATTACTACTTTTACCACTGCTTAATGTAAGGACCTTTCAATCCTCTAACTCATTTTATTCCCTTATAAATTGAGCTGCTGTTGTGTGCTATTATTGTCATGAATTTTAATTCATCATGTTTTTTAAAACATCATAAGACATTAAAAGTGTTTTGAAACAGGGGTGCCTGGGTGGCTCAATCATTAAGCGACTGCCTTTGGCTCGGGTCATGATCCCAGGATCCTGGGATCAAGCCCTGCATTGGGCTTCCTGCTCAGCGGGAAGCCTGCTTCTCCCTCTCCCACTTCCCCTGCTTGTGTTCCCTCTCTCACTGTGTCTCTCTCTGTCAAATGAATGAATAAAATCTTAAAAAAATACTTTGAAACAATCTCAAACCTATGGAAAAGTTTTAAGTACAGTACAAAGAAATTTTTGCCTAAAACTTTTTTTTAAAAGAAAGGTTTTATTTTTTTATTTGTCAGAGAGAGAACACAAGCAGAGGGACAGGCAAGCAGAGGGGGAAGCAGGCTCCCTGCTGAGCAAGGAGCCTGATGCAGGACTCAATCCCAGGACCTTGGGATCATGACCTGAGCCAAAGGCAGCCACTTAACCAACTAAGCCACCAGGTATCCCGGTAGTCTGAACCTTTTATGAGTAAGTAAGTGCAATGATGCTCAATCATTTCAAAATAGTTCCATGTGTATTTCTTAAAAAAACAAAGGTCATTCTCTTAAAAAAAAACTGTAACATAACCATCAAGTCAGAAAATTAACACTGATATATCACTATTATCCAATACTCAGATACCAATTCAAGTTTTGCCAACTTGCCAATAATGTCCTTTATAGCCAAAGAATCTAATTCAGAATGAAGCATTGCATTTGGTTGTCATGTCTGTTTAGTCTGTAATCTACAATAGTTACTCTTTCCTTGACTTCTATTACATTGACACTTAAAGATTACAGCCCAGTTATTTTGTAAAATGTCTCACAACTTGTGTTTTTCTAATGTTTCCTCATGATTATATTTGTTTATAAGTTTTTGGCAGGAATACACAGAAGTGATGCTTTGTTCTTTCATTGCATTAAGTTGATGTCTTCCATGCTTCTCCACTGTAGGGTGCTTCTTCTTAACTTTGCAAATAATAAGTATTTTGTGTACAGGTACTTTGAAACTGTCTATCTATATATCTGTATATGTATATCTATCCCTAGTTCCTCATCAAACTTTTCATTCATATTAGTATGGACTCATGACTTCCTACTTTATTCAATGGGTTTTAAGCCAATACTATCCTTATTTACTATGATGCTCAAATTTAGCCAATGGGAGCCCTTTGAGGGCTCTGTGTCCTTTTGATATTTCCCCCCTTATTCTTTGAGCCCTCTTTACTTTTAGGGACAAAAAGATTAATAAAACTCCTCTTATACATTCTGTGCCCCGGTCGTGGGATTAACCTTTTCTACAAGGATCCTTGGTTCCTTTTAATGGAGAATGGTATTTAGAAACCAAGATCTGGGCCCTGGGTATGCTCACTGTCATTAGGGTTGTTATGGACTGAACGTTTGTATCCCCACAAAATTCATATGTTGAAGCCCTAATTGCCAATGTGATGGTATTTGGAGATGAGGCCCTTAGGATATAATTGGGTTTAGACAAGGCCATGAAGATGGAAGATCAGTGCCCTTTCAAGAAAAGGGAGAGACCAGAGCTCTCTCCGGCATATGAGGGTACCATGAGAGGGTGGTTATCTTCAAAACAGGAAGAGGCTTCTCACCAGAACGTGACCACGCTGGCGCTCTGATCACAGATTCCCAGGCTTCAGAACTGTGAAAAATAAATTTTTGTTGTTTAAGCCCTCTGGTCTATGCCATTTTGTTATAGTAATCAGAGCTGACTAAGACAAGTGTGCCCCTGCTCCCAGGCCCTCTTTGTAGATTAAAAGGGGAAACATGGCTCCCAATTTTTCTTAATATAATTCTTCTATAGGCAGTTAGTCTTCTATAGCTGTAATTCTCCATTATGTCATTTAATTTCATGAATATATTAGTTATAATTATTTTAAAGTCTATGTCTGAGAACTGCTAATATCTAGATTTTCTGTGGCTCCGTATCTATTGTCTATTTTTCTCCTTCTTTTCTTTTTTTTTTTTTTTCAGTAGAATCCATGGAGCCCAGTGTGGGGCTTGAACTCCCAACCCTGAGATCAAGAACCTGAGCTGAGATCAAGAGTCAGACACTTAACTGACTGAGCCACCCAGGTGGCCTGTCCTTATTTTCTCTTGATTTTTCAGTCAGTTTTAGTATTTTTGTATGCTTTATGATTATTGATTGAATGAACCATATATTGAACCATATAAAAAGTTGAGGAGATAATTTGAGGTTCTGGCTGATGCTATTTTCCTCCAGAGGGGATTTATTTTTTACTCTGGCAAACACTCAGGGTAGGGATAAATCACCTTCATCTGATTAGAAATTGGGACTAGGCTTCCGTTTTTATGAGGGCTGAGCTTTTCCTCATTCTCTCTTACTCTTGGGTTGTGGCCTTTTGGGGGATTCAGCTGAAAGTCTGTGGTATTTACCAGGGCTTCTCTTTCATGGGCACTCAACTCCATTTTCCCTTTCTCAGTTTCATTAGACTTCTGAAAGCTTTTCTCAGCTTCTCAGACTCTTAAGCACTATTTTCTGCATTGTGTGTGTGTGTGTGTGTGTGTGTGTGTGTGTGTGTGTAGGTTTTTTTTTTTTTCTAAGGTTCTTAGCTTCTCATTCCACAGATTTCAAATGGCCAAATGGCTTAAAGCAAAAATGCAGCCAGATGTCTGACTCACATCTCTCCTCTCTCCCCCTCCCTCTCTCTCCTCCAGAATCTTGGTCTGTCTCAATTTCTTGCTGCCTTGATGGTCCTTCAATGTGACTAAAAATTTTTTTATGTGTTCAGCTTTTACACTTGCTCTCAATGGGATGGATAGTCTGAAACAAGTTAGTCTGTCATTGACAAAATCAGATATTGATTTAAACTCATAAACGATCACTCTGGCTTTTGTGTGAAGAGTTAAGATGGGCTGAGAAAGGAAATAGGGAGACCAAGTAGGAGGTTTGATAAGATGATGGCGTGGATAAATGTGAAAACAGAGATGTACAGAAACAGACATAAATTGGGAGGTAGGGGTGAGACAGACGAGGGAGAGGGAAATGTAGAACAGTAATGTCTTCATCTTACAAAGTGGGCAGTTAGGAGAAAATATCTATAGTTTATCAAACAGGAAATGTAAGTTTATGCATATTATTTAAAGTGGAAAAGAGGGGTGCCTGGGTGGCCCTGTCGGTCGAGCAGCCAACTCTTGATTTCAACTCAGGTTATGATTTCAGGGTCCTGGGATGGAACCTTGCATTGGGCTCCATGCTCAACACAGTCTGCTTAAAATTTTCTCTCCCTCTCCCTCTGCCCCTGCACCTGCTCCCTCTCCCCCCACCAAATGAAAACATAAATAAAATCTTCTTAAAAAGGCAAAAAAGAAGCAATTTGAGGATATAAAAATAATGTTAAAACTATATTGGAAGGGATGGATGGGAGGTGTGAGTGGTGGGAGTGAGCTTAATCCTTATCTCTCATAGCATTATTTAGTAGATGATGCCAAGAAATATAGAGGAGGGGAGAAATTTGAAGAGCTTTTAGGAGGTAAAATTTATAAGTCTTGGTGATTGATTCAATTTAATGAATAAGGGGGAGGGAGGACACAAAGCTGATTTGCAGATTTTCTAGCCTGAGTGATTGGGTGAATGTGCTATTACAACTGAGGAAGGAATATAGAGGAACATCTAGTTCAAGAGAGAAGATGATACATTCAGTTTTAGTTGTATGCCAGACATTGTGGTCAAGATGTATAGTAAGTACCCACACATGGGCAAATGTTCTTACCACAATAAAATTAAAAATGAGAAATTAACAAGAAAACCACCACAACAAAAGAATCTGGTCACTTCGAAATTTAAAATGACTAGCCTAAAAACTCTTGGGTTAAAGTGGAAATGACACAAATAAACTGTTTATGAATAAATGATAATTATAGCATAAAGAGGAAAGAACATGTACTGATGTTGTTATGGATTAATGTCTTTCTTAGTAGACCTCTACTATAGACTGAATGTTTTTGTCCCCCACAGATTCATAGGTTGAAACTTAACCCCCAACGTGATGATATTAGTAGGTGGGGCTTTTTAGGAGGTTCTTAGGTCATGAAGACTCTCATGAATAAGATTAGTGCTCTAATGAGAGACCCAAGAGAGCTCCTTTGCCCCTTCCATCATGTGAGGACACATTGAGAAGAAATCAACTGTCTAGGAAGAAGTTTCTCACCAGACATTAAATATGTTGTGGCTATGAGTTTGAACTTCCCAGCCTTCGGAACTGTGAAAAATAAATGTTTGTTGTTTATAAGCCCCCCCTCCCTGCTATGGTATTTTGTTATAGCAGCGTGAACAGACTAAGACAATTTCATTGACAGCTGTAGTCAGGATTCTGATACATAGAGTAGGCAGTTAAGATGAGCCTCAGCCATTTTGTGGTGCTAAGTGGGGCTTGTATTTGTGTGACAGTGCCATATATTTCATTTTGTCTTGCATTCATTTATAACTCTGAGAACTCTCTCCCCCAATACCACAGTATAAATTAGCTTCATATTCTAATAGAATTTGGAAATGTTGATATGCTCAAACTATAGTATTCCAATGTTTCCATAGTAACTAATGCACACCAAGGGGAAAAGATTGAGAATAAATGAGAATAGCATTTTAACAAAATAAGTGAGGGGCAAAGAGGCTTTAGACATGTGATTACCTCTTATTTAGGAATATGAAGATATTCATCTCTTTAATAATGGGGTTATAAAAGTTGTTACAATGAAACTTGTCAGTAGCCATTTGCATTCCATTTTTCTCCATAATCATCACCATCAAAAGCATTTAAATGCTCCTTTGCCCAGCAATACTGGATAGTGTGAGTTAAAGGGACGTAGTTGCCATTCTCTTGTGAATTTGAAATCCGGATAGGACAGGTTAGGCCAATGTTCATATTCCAGCCTGCCTGGCAGAGCTTTGTCTTAGTGGATATTAGGTGGAGTGGGGATTCAAAGCATCCTGTTCAATTCTGTGGAATTTGTTTGCTTTGGTGCAAGACTTTGCTAAAAACTTAATATTCTCCTGGTTAGAGACTGCCTATATGGAGCTCTCTTGTTCCTCCTTTCCTATCCCACCAGCTGATTTTTTCCATTCCTCGCTGATACCCTTCTTCCTCTTCCCCCAAATGCATTCTATACACCAATCCCACTAATTCCAAAGCAATCAGTTTGCTTTGCCCCTTGGCCAGTTCTAAATGTTTGTATATACGTGGGCAGATACATCTCCTACATATATGTTTAATAACCTATAAAATATAAAACTCTCCATTACTGTGAATTCAGTTGTTATGGACTGAACTCCCCCCACTCCATTCATATGTTGAAGCCTTAACCTGCAATGTGACTGTATTGGAGACAGAGCTTATGAGGAGATAATATAGGTTAAGTGAAGTCATAAGGGTGGAAGAGAGCCCTCACCAGGAACTGAACTGGCTGGCACCTTGATCTGGGAATTCTAGCCTCCAGAACCGTGAGGAAATCAATTTCTGTATTTAAGCTACTCAGTCTATGTATTTTGTTATGGCAGTCTTAGAAGACAAATATATCAATGTACACGCACAAACAATAAAGCTGTTATCAGATAGAAACAGACTTTGCAAGGGTGAAGAGATGACTTTTTCATTTTAGAATAACAGAGATTAAATTTCCACAGATAAATATAATAACCAATGGGATGTCTATTCAACCCAGAACAGAAGCACACAGAAGAATACTGAGAATCTTGAGGTCGTTATATTGCCTGGTTTAGCCGATTCAGCTTTGCCTGCCTGATTCCTTCCTCATTTAGAAGAGTCGTTAAGAAGTACATTTGTAAAACATACTCATGTCACCTTTTGAAAGTCTCCAGCTCACCTGCTGTGCAAATTAATTTAGAACAGAAGCAAAATGTGCTGGGAGGTGTCAGTAGGGTGAGGTTCATCAATGGGAACTAAAGTCAATTTCCTGGAGTGGCCAGGGGCAGATATACCAGATTGATGACCCTTTACCTTGTATGGCCAGAGGTCTGGTAGACATCCTCGAATTCAGAAGGGCCTTACAGATCAGATAAAAAAAAAAAAGGAGTATATCTTCATAGGAGAGACTCAGTCTGAACAAGGGACATTTCCAAGTTTTTGTTTTGTTTTAAACTTACGACATTTGATATTACAGTCACTGGGGAAATGAGAAAAATTTGAGGAAATGGAGTTCTCAATAAAGCATTTTTTATTCCCGAGGGATTTGGTATTCATCATTATCACATCCAAACCAAAATAAGGCAGAGAACTATTTATTCCCAGATAAAATGGTCTTCTCTTGTCATCTAGAACACAGAGTGCTTAAAGCTCCTGGCCAATCAATTATATATTATATTAAAATGTAAATAAAATTTTGTCACTGCATTTTTTCAGCCCTCCAGTTATTTTTAAAAGTGTTGCTTTAGGGAGGTATAGGAACACTATAGTTTAGGTCAATTTTCTTCTGCCTATTTCCATGTAATTTAAAGACAGTCATATCAATAAAGAACATATCATTGCAGACAATTTCTTTTTAGTATTTTTCTCGGTGTGGGATTCAGTGTCTAACAGATTGCCAGGATATATATTTAATACCTCAGTTTTGAATATAAAAAAACAAGATATTTTCACATCCATTTGTAGCTGGGTAGAAGTTTGGCTTAAGATAGAAATATTGTAGTTTTGTACAGTATGTGGACATAAAAATTAATTAATACAAATACTATAGTTTCATATAGTATGCTGACATAAAAATTAATATTTTGTACAACTAATATATGCACATGGAGCAAAATTCCAAAGTTATAAAAGCATATACACTGAAAATTAGATCTCTCTCCTACCTTTATCTCTAAGTTCTCCAGTTTTCATCTCTGAGGGCAATCAGTGTTACTAGTCTCCTGTGTTTCCTTCTGTAGATATTCCAAAGTGCATTGATTCTGGAATAGGATCTTTCCCCTTCCCTAGCAGGTTCTCAGTACCTGGAAGCATGAAAATATTGCTCATTGAGATCAAAACTAATGTTCTGAGCAGTAGTATGAAACAGTGACTGCCCTTGATTCTTCTTACACCCCTCCTAGGAAACCATATTCCCAAAGCAGATCACCAGACATTTGTCTATACCACCTCTTTTTTTTTTTTAAAGATTTTATTTATTTATTTGACAGAGATCACAAGTAGGCAGAGAGGCAGGCAGAGAGAGAGGAAGGGAAGCAGGCCCCCTGCTGAGCAGGAGCCCAATGCGATGCGGGACTTGATCCCAGGACCCTGAGATCATGACCTGAGCCGAAGGCAGCGGCTTATCCCACTGAGCCACCTAGGCACCCCTCTACACCACCTCTTAACTGGATGTAACACTACCACAGACACATTTCTCATGAATATACAGTAGTCAAAACACCTAGTAGATCCATACACTAGATATTTACTTAGTGGTGTGTGTGAAAAAGTAGGTGCTTTTGGTAGGTCGCTGAGCAAGGAAGGGGTTCTGTTTTTATGCAAGATGGAACCAAAGAGAAATTATTCCCTCTTTTCCAGGGAATGGAAATTTCATGAGAGAGGTAAAAGAAGAAAGAAATCTTGGCTGGAAGGTACAGAAAAGGCATTCCAGCATGAGTTGTGATTTGGGAGAAATCTTGGAATTGGGGTTTGGTATAAAAGAATGAAGGGAGTATTGCGTGTTAATTTGTGGAGAGCAGAAGGGATGAATTAGACTGGTAGTAAGAGACAGTGAGGTGCGAGTGAGGTAATGTGGGATGAATGGCCATTTGCATTTGTGTATATTGAAGGTTTGTGTAAGAATCTATGGACAGAAGTCATGTTGCTAGCAATGCCATCAGAACTATCATTCGGTCCAGAATTTTTCTCTAACAAAGGCACCAAAGTGTGGATTGTAGCATAACATGGTAGTTTTTCTACATTAAGTTCTTCCTGGAGGTTAATTCTATTAGCTAAACAGCCATAACTTTCCTTAATAACTTGTTATGGCACTACCATCCACACAATTGTGTAAAAGGATTTCTCAAGCTCACCACTATTGACATTTTGTGGGGTGCTGCGCTGTGCTCTGTAAGATATTTAGTGGTATTTCTGGCCCTGACCCACCTGGTGCCTGTAGCACTCTCTCCAAATTTGAGAAGAAAAATGTCTAGACATTGGCAAATATCCCTTGGAGGACAAAATTGCCCTGGATGGAGAACAAGTAATATAAAGCCTCATGAACCTATATTCTTTTTTTTAAAATTTTACTTATTTATTTGACACACAGAGATCACAAGTAGGCAGAGAAGCAGGCAGAGGGAGAGAAGGGGGAGGAAGCAGGCTCCCCGCCGAGCAGAGAGCCCGATGCGGGGCTCGATCCCAGAACCCTGAGATCATGACCTGAGCCGAAGGCAGAGGCTTAACCCACTGAGCCACCCAGGTGCCCCGAACCCATATTCTTTTGTTCTGTAACACCCCTTTTTAAAAATTAACATTTAAGATTATTTACTGAAATAATACATTCATGTAGATAAAAAAATAAATAGTACCAAAGGACTTATAATAAAAAGCATCTGCCTCCTGTCCCATTCCTCCTCACCTGTATTTCCATCCCTGAGGTCTACCTCTTTTAAACTGTTTCTGGTTTGAGTTTTTCTCATGTTCCTGCCATATCCATCTACCTGTTTATCCATTCATTCAGAGCACATATTCATTGAACACACTGTCTGCTAGGGCTGCCGTAACAAAATAGCACAGCCTGGGAGGCTTAAAAAGCATAAATTTATTCTTTCATAGTTCTGGAAGCTGGAGGTCCAGGATGAAGATTCTGGCATGCTTGTTTTCCTATGAAGGCCATATGGGGATCTGTTCCAGGCCTTTCTCCTGGTCTTGCAGATGGTCACCCTCTTGCTGCCTCTTTATGTGATTGTCCCTCTGTGTATTTGTACCCCTGGTGTCTCTTCCTCTTGTTATAAGGATACCGGTCATACCGAATTAGAGCCCCATCTCAATGGCCTCATTTCAATTCAATCACCTATTTTTTTTATTTTTAAGGTTTTATTTATTTATTTGACAGAGAGAGTCAGAGAGAGCAGGAACACAAGCAGGGAGAGTGGGTGAGAGAGAAGCAATCTTCCTGCTGAGCAGGGAGCCTGATGTGGGGCTTGGTCCCAGGACCCCAGGATCACAACCTGACCCGAAGGCAGGCACTCAACGACTGAGCCACCCAGGAGCCCTCAACCACCTCTTTATAGAACTTACCCCCAGGGACACCTGTGTGGCTCAGTGGGTTAAGCGTCTGCCTTTGTCTCAGTGTGGTGATCCGGGTTCCTGGGACTCTCCGCTCCGCAGGGAGCCTGCTTCCCCCTATTTGTGCACTCTCTCTCTCTAATAAATGAATAAAATCTTTAAAAAATAACTTATTGCCAAATACAATTACATTCTGAGATACTGGGCATTGGGACTTTAATATATGAATGGGGGGGGACACAATTTAGCTCTTCTTAAAAAAATTTGTTTATTTGCAAGAGAGAGTGTATGAGTGGGAGAAAGGGCAGAGGGAGAGGGAGAAGCAGACTCCCCACTGAAAAGGCATCTCGGATGTGGGGCTCGATCCCAGGATTCTGGGATCATGACCTGAGCTGAAGATAGATGCTTAATCAACACAGCCACCTGGAGCTCTTGCAATTTAATCCTTAATAAGCACCTGCTGTGTGCCAATCACTGTTCTCAGCACTGGGGATAAAGTGGTGAACAAAAAATGAAAGTCCCTGCTCTTCTTAAGTTTACATTCTAGCAGTAGAGAGCAATAGTACACTATAAATACATAGTTAAAATATATAGTATGTTAAAAGATACTAAGTGCTATGGGAGAAAAATAAAGCAAAGAAAGGAGATAGGGAGATTTGAGGGGCTGCTGGAATTTCAAATAGTGTGGCTGGGGAGAAACTCTCTGAGAAGGGGACATTGAAGTAAGGACCTGAAGGAGGAGATAGAGTAAGGCATTCATATATCTGGATCATTCTAGGTGGGTAGTATAGCCAGTGCAAAGATCCTGTGTAGAACATGTCCAGTTTGTTGAAGTAACAGCAAGGGGGCCACTGGGGCTGGTGCAGAATGAACTAGGGGGAGTAGCAGGAGATGCAGGGGGGCGGGAGATGGTGACGCAGATGACTGTGTAAGGTCTAATAAGCCCTTGTAATGACTTTGGCTTTTGCTCTGAGCGAGATGGCATGTTAGAAATGTCTCATTCTTCCTTCTTGTGTGTCTCCTTTCCTCTCACACTATTGCCACATTTCAACACTTCCGACACCAGATGTGTGGGTTTTTTCCCCCTACAACAAGGAATTCTCTGTGATACCATATAGGTGTCCTAGAATTTAATTCCATTCTGACACTGTCTACCCGGAGATAGCATCAGATTCCACTGGTTAAGTGCCCAGTCCCACCAGACTGTTTCCCCCCCACACCCGCCTGCAGATACCAATGGCAAGTCCAGGTTGTCACCTGTGCTTCTGACCCACTACTTATAGATCTGAGGCTCCCATGGTCCCCTCCTGGGGTTTGATTAGTTTGCTATAGCAGCTCACAAAACTCAGGGAAGCAGTTAGGTTTGTCAGCTTATTAAAGGATATGCTAAAGGATACCGATGAACAGCCAGAAGGAGATGATATATCTACATACGGCAAGGGCTAGGAGGGTCCCGAGTGTAGGATCTCCTGTCCCTCTGGAGTTGGGGTGTGTCACCTTCCCGACATATGGATGTTTTCATCAAGCAGCAAGCTCTCTGGATCTTATACTTTTGGGATTTTTATGGAGGCTTCATTAACTCCATTCAGTCATTAACTCCATTTCCACTCTTCTCCCTTCTTCTCTTGATGGAGGTGGGGCTGAAAAATCCACTTTCTGGTGACCAGCCTCCACCCAGGAGCCACCCAAGAGCCCACCCAGAGTTGCCTCATTAGAACAAAGGATGCTTCTATCACCCAGGAAATTATAAGTGTTTCAGAACCCCTGTGTCAGGAACCGGGTCGAAGACCAAACATTAGAACAAAAGAGGCTCATAGTGCTCTTACCACTTAGGAATTTACAAGGGTTTTAGCTTTGTGCCATGAACTGGGGACATGTATATATATTTTTTCTATTATTTCACAGATGGGAAGCCATTGGGCAAGCTGTGGGTGGCAAGATCTGAGTGAGCGTTTAAAAGAATCTCTCCAGGGGCCCCTAGATGGCTCAGTCAGTTAAACATCTGACTCTTGGTTTCTGGTCAGGTTGTGATCTCCGGGTCATGGAATCCAGCTCCACATTGGGCTCCATGCTCAGCACAGAGTCTGCTAGAGACTCTCTCTCTCACTCTCCCTCTGCACCCCACCCACCTCCTCCCACCATGCTCTCTCTCTAAAAAAAAAAAAAACAATAAGTAAGTCTTAAAAAAAAAAAAAAAAAGAGCTACACCAGAATCTTTCTTGCTGCTGTGTTAATAATAGACCAAAAGGGAGCAAGGGTGAAATCAGGGAGACCAGTAAGGGGAGTCTTGCAGTTATCCCTTTTCTCTGAATGATATGTGTATACTGTCAGTCATTGGTTTACCAGCTCTAAACATCCTCTAGTGACTTGCTGCACTAATAGGTAGGAGTTAGCTCACTAACACAGCTGTACCGCCACTCTCTTCCTCCACATACATCACTCTTTTTTTTAAAAAAAGATTTTATTTATTTATCTGACAGACAGAGATCACAAGTAGGCAGAGAGGCAGGCAGAGAGAGAGAGAGAGAGGAGGAAGCAGGCTCCCTGCTAAGCAGAGAGCACCATGCGGGGCTTGATCCCAGGACCCTGGGATCATGACCTGAGCTGAAGGCAGAGGTTTTAACCCACTGAGCCACCCAGGCGCCCCTCTTTGTGCCTTTATATAAGACACATAAATCTCTGTTTTTTGGTTCCATCATCTACAGATAATATCTCTTGATTCTGTACTTTCTACAATTGGCATATTAGTGCCTCTACACAATTTTCCACCTCCTAATTTCGTGTACTTTCCAATTTCTGTATGCTATGCTTTTACATTAAGTTTGTAAACATTTACTTTATACTTTGTAATCACAATTAAGTTTTCTGTGATTTATCTCTAGGTTGGATTTCAAAAGTTGAAAACCAATAAGGATAGTGTTTACATTATTATGACTATATAAATATATATCTGTGTAAAACCAAAGGATGGGTCTTGATTATATTTTCTTCTTTGTAGTTCCAATGTTACAACCTCTGTTGGTTGCTCTATATCATTCCATGTCCTGGTTGCCTTAATTATTGGAAAATGGCATTTAAAAAATTTTTATTTTTTAATTATTTTTTAAAAGATGTTATTTATTTATTTATTTATTTATTTGACAGACAGAGATCAGAAGTAGGCAGAGAGGCAGGCAGAGAGAGCGAGAGAGAGAGGGAAGCAGGCTCCCCGCTGAGCAGAAAGCCTGATGCGGGACTCCATCCCAGGGCCCCGAGATCATGACCCGAGCCGAAGGCATCGGCTTAACCCATCTGGAGCCAGATGTGGGGCTTGATCCCAGGACACTGGAATCACGACCTGAGCCGAAGGCAGATGGTTAACCGATTGAACCACCCAGTCACCACCCCCTACGCCAGATTTCTTTATTGCACCTTTTTGGTTTATTTCTTGCATTCTGTGCCTTTAACGTATCCTTAATTTTCATAGCTCATTTAAAAAATAATTTTATTATTTTAAGTAATCTCTATGCCCCAATATGGGGCTCGAATGCAAGACCCTGAGATGAAGAGTTGCATGTTCTACTGACTGGAGCCAGCCAGGTTCCCCAGTTTTCCTAGCTCTTAACCACACCATCTCTTTTGCTGATTTCCCTTTTTCCTGGAGTCCTCTTATGTTCTGTGTGGCATTTTTCTGGGCTGGTTGGCTCTACAAATTGGTCTTAGTTCTGTGTATTCTGTCAACGCACTTCCCTCCATTTAAAAAAAAAGATTTTATTTATTTATTTGAGGGAGGGCAAGTAAGAGAGAGCATGAGAGGGGAGAAGGTCAGAGGGAAAAGCAGACTCCCCGAGGAGCTGGGAGCCTGATGCGGACTCTATCCAGAAACTCTGGGATCATGACCTGAGCCGAAGGCAGTTGCTTAACCAACCGAGCCACCCAGATGCCCCCTTCCCTCAATTTTTTATCTTCCAGACGACATGTATTGTCATCTGATGTCCCTTTTCTTTGTTGTGGGTTTATACCTTTTAAATCCCTCTACTATAATTCTAATGGTGTCTTAGGAGGGAGAGCAGATTAATGCATATGGTTATTCTTCCGTACTGAACAAATATAGAGCCTTACAATACTTTTTCAAATTTTTATTTTTTAAGTTCTAAAATTAATAATGTTTCTTGTAATTAATTCAGACATTAAGGAAGTGAATAAAATAAAACTTTAAAATTTGTTTACTACCCTTGTACCCCAGAGGTGACACTGTTTGGTAAATATCCTTCCAGACTTCTAAAATATGTATATGCAAAATCATATACATATACACATAGAAAAAATAAGGTTTTTTTTGTTTGATAGAAGTTGGATTTTATAAACATTTAGATACTGGGTTTTTAAACTTAACATATTGGGCATACTTGCATATCAGCACATAGAGAGACAATAGATTTTTTGGTGATGGGGGAGGAACAGAGAGAGATAATCTCAAGAAGACCCCATGCTCCCCTACACGGGGATTGATCCCACAATGCTGAAATCATGACCTGAGCTGAAATCAAGAGTGAGGCTTAACTGACTGAGCCACCCAGGTGCCCCAAAACTTAAATTTTAATGTAAGGCTTTTATTGAAATATATACACATATAGAAAGGCAATGGCATGTTCTTTCTGCATATATGCTCTATCTCATTATTTTTAATAGCTGCATAGTACTCCTACCCAATAATTTTGTTTGTTTGTTTGATGACTTTTTCAGTTACAAGCAATGCTATACTGAACATCTTGGAACATAGATCTTTGAACTTTTGTGTTAGTATTTCTTTTTTTTTTTAATATTTTTTATTTATTTGACAGACAGAGATCACAAGTAGGCAGAGAGGCAGGCAGAGAGAGAGAGGAGGAAGCAGGCTCCCTGCCAAGTAGAGAGCCTGATGCGGGGCTCCATCCCAGGACCCTGGATCATGACCTGAGCTGAAGGCAGAGGCTTTAGCCCACTGAGCCACCCAGGTACCCCAGTGTGTTAGTATTTCTTAATAGAAGTAGATCTGTTGGGTCAATGGCTATGAAATGTAAAAACATTAAGAGATACTACTGAATAGCCCTGCTGAAAAAAAAATTGCCAATTTACTTTTCTACTAAAGATATTTGAGAGGGTACAAACCTTTGAGGCAAACTCTCCTTAAAAAGTTGGAGATTCTGCTGTGCATAGTTGAGAACTAGACTCTGTACTGTTTTTTATTTATATTTAATGACTTCACATGAACTGGTCTTTTCTGTCTTTGAATATTTGAATACTTCAAGTTCCTTAGAGGCTGGGATCATGTCATATACTTCCTTGGTATTTCCTATAGTGCTTAGTACTGTCTGGGCAAACTGTGGGTGCTCAGTACATACTTAGTGATTGGCTGATAAACCAGTTTATATTTCGGGCCACACAATCCCTTGAGGTCAGCTCCTGGAATGAGAAGGCTGGACAGAGTCAGAGACTAGGGCTGTGCTGGGTCAGTATCAGATACTGTCACTTGGATATCAAATTTAGACCATAATCTAGGAACCTCATTTACATAAAACACCTAACTTAATCCCTGGCTTAGAAGAGGTTCTTAATAAGTGGTCTTTATTGATGAGAGAGTTGTCTTAGGGCTAGTGTTGAGGGTTCAAGCACAGCACCCAAAACCATTCAGCCTGGAATGGCTAGAAATCCAGTCTAGAGATGAAACAAAATTGAGAACCAGCAGGAGCAGACAGGTATCACAGGCAGAGACAGAGGCTTGGTTTGAGTTCAGTTGCATTGTAATATCAACTTCCCTGCCACCCCAGGCATTTTTTATTGGGCTTTCTGTATGTTTGGCTTTTGCACAGTGGCTAGGGTGTTTTTCAGTCTCTAACAGGAGCCAATAATCCTAGCACAGTGCTGTGAATACTGGAGGTGTGTAATGAAGGAGATTCCATTGATCTCTCGTCTGTTAAAGCGAATAACGTGGCAGCAGTGTTGGGGATTCATCTGAGACAACAGTGCTAGAGAACAGCCATTTGACTAGAACAAGATTACTGCCCAAGCTTTTCCTAATCAGGAGTGGGGGTGCCCCTAGAACTGGGAAACCAAGAGGTCAGTCAGATAAGTATTAACTTCAGTGACAAATTTAGAGGCTCAGAAAACATGGATGACACAGATTTAGCAAAGTGAAGAATGGGTTTCCTCCTTCTTACCCTTCTACCCCTAGTCAGCAGCACAGGTAAAGGAGGGAGGCGGGCCAGGTTTGTTACATATAGACGTTCATCATAACATATAGCATCGTGTTTCTCCTATATGCCAGACATTTCCTGCACATTATCTCTAATCTCCCTTATAACACTATGAAGTACGTATTAGCTCTATTTTACAGAAGCTTATACAAGCTACTGAGAGCCAGGATTTGAATCCAGGTCTATCTGGCCATAAAGCTTTTGTGCCTTCTGTTCTGCCTCTTCTGTGCCAGTCATAGCAGCTGGGGCCCCAGGGAAGTAGCTACTGCCTACGAACTAGTTGCTTATGTGTGGGCAGGGTGTCCCATGGTTCTTCCCTTTGCTCATCGATTCATTATACAAATATGTATTTATTTATAGCCACGGAGTTGGGAGAGGAGTGCAGGTCGGGTAGGCAGGGTGGTAAGGGACACACATGTGTGGGGGGAGGGCAAGGGAACATAGGAGGGTAGAAACTTGAGAAAGCAGAGCAAAAGAAAAGGGTCGTCATGAGCTGGAATGCAGGATGGGGCCTGATTTCGGGGCTCTGTTCTTGGATGCAGTACTAAATGGGTCTTTGGGTGTTTCCAGAAGAAATACGTGGAGCAACACTAGTAGGCAAGCTGTAGTCCACTGGCAGCCCTCAGACCTGCGCTTTATACCAACACATCCACAACACACACTAGCATGGGAGCCATAAATGTGGAGACAGGTATCTTTAAACAGGCACACCAAAATGTATATCACACAATGGCAGCTGATTGCAGTGGTGTTTCCAGTGCTCATCACATTAATGTTAACTCCCCTTCAAGGGAACCGGTGCTCATTTGGATACGTAAAGTCTGGGAGGTTTGTTGAGAGGAGAAGGAAAGAGAAGAGAAAAAAGAAACAAGCTCATTTTATAGTCAAAATTTAGTTGTGTGTGTGCATTAAGACTTTAAGGATTATATGAAATGATGTAACTACAGAGAAGGAAGTGCTATGGAATGTTTGTCCATATAAATCTTACTTATATTTCTTTTAGTGGTAAACACAAGTCATAACAGATAGTAATAAAACAAGCCTGACCTACACAGCCACTTAATCCCAGAGAGATGTGACCCAGAGCAGGGAGGGGCAGAGCCCAGGAATGCATTGCTGTGACACATTGATTCCAGGACTCCTTGGGCTTCACCTGTGCCTGAGATATGGACAAAGTATGTTTGGAAGCTGCAGAGATTTATTTGTGACTGTTCCATAGTCAGGGGGATGGCAGCTAGGGTAAACATGCTATGCCTAAGGGCATCTAGTGTACACAGGTTTGAGAATCCAGGGGTCTGATGGGGCTGAGGGAAGTTCCTCTCCCTTCCATACCAAGTGTGTGCAATACCAGCACCCTCCAGTATTTAAGGGGGGGGGGGAGTTGAAGACAATGATACTGATCATACAGTTTATAGGGAATAAAGCAATGATTATAATCAGCATGAGTGCTAAGGAACAATGGAAGCTTTATAAAGACATACTTTACCCTACAAATTAATTATAACACATCTCTCTCATTAGAGAATTACCTAGCGATTTTTAATCCTTTTAAATTTTTGATCGAAGGGTGGTGCCATGAAAGTGTCAAATGTAATTATCATTAAATAGCTTTTTTCTTCATATCCCGTGGGACCCAAATACTGTAAAGGAGAAATAGTTCCTGACCATGTATATGGTCCTTCAACTAACACACACAAAAACTGCCTTGGGAAGAGCTATGGCAATCTCCTCTCTATTAATTGCAAATACTCTCACCTTAGAGAAACTTGATTCAAGCTCAGAAATTGGCTAGCAACCTAGGCACTATCCCCAACCGTGTGACGGGTAAGGAGAGGCCACCTTCAGCCCTTTCTCATATTTCCCCTTGTATTTGGAAGCCAAGAGTCATACTCGTGGAAACAGACCTGATGTCTTTTAAAGTCCTCTGTATAATATTAATGCCCTTGTTCTCAACTGTTTTTTTCACTCCAATCTCGAACTTCTAAAGGATGTGGCTCACTCGGATCAGGAGCAGTAGCTCATTGTGGCAGTAGCTGCAGAGGGGGGAAGAAGAGGGACAGAATCAATGTGGTTGGTGGGTGGGGATTGTGCCTTGTATCCCCGCCCCCCTCCAATTATCATAAGCTCTCCAAAGCGAACAGTAATTTACAACCTTCTTGGAAACCTTACTTCATTACCTACCTGGAAGAATTTAAGCACTGGCAGTAGAGTTTCTCTAACTTCATCACAGTCAATTACTTGTTTTCGGTACCGCAAAATGATTCTGCGTTCCTGGGGACAGCTCTCCCTTTCAAGTTCCTTTTTATGTTTGTTGTGTTCAGGAAGCCTTAGAGATGCAGGCCAGGGTGACTGGGACAGAGGTGAGATCCCTAACTACTGAATGGGACTTGGGAGGGAGAGGACTTGTTTTTACGCTGATAAAGAGTAAAATCTGGAGTCGCGATCGATTTCAGGCACGTAGGGCGGAAGAGGCCCAGGGCAGACCGAGTATGGGGTGAGCACCAGGATCTGTGAGCCAGTGTTGCTTCAGCGTCTCACCCTGTGTGTGAGGGGAGGCTGGTAGTCCGTCCCTCCTTGTCCCTTCAGCACTACCCCTCACCTCCGTCTCTGCATAACTATATCAGTAGAAAGGGACGCTTCTCACATTGGCGCCCGGACCCCAAAGGGAGGCTCGCTGTGGCTTGGCAGGTGGGCACGAAGCCGGGAGATGGGTGGGGGAGTGGGGCGGAGGCAGCGTCGAGTGGCGTTTGGAGTAGCCAATGGTAGTTCGGGGCAGGGGTGGCAGGGGCGGAGGCACCAAGGCCGAGCAGCCAATGGCAGGCGAGCAACTACTGGAACGACCTGGTGACGTGAGGAGCGTTCCATTCGGCCAGCGGTGGGCGGTTGCCACAGCTGGTTTAGGGCCCCGACTATTGGGGCCCCTTGTCAAGAGGAGGCAGCCTCCGGGCTGGGGAGGAGAAGTCGCTGCCACCTCTGGCAGCTGACGCGGTCCCCTGGGAAGGTGCACTTCCTGCCCTCAGTTCCCGGCCGAGTTCGGTCTCCCGGGTTCAGGTAACGAGGGGTGGGGGTTGGGGTCTCCTGGGCTCGGCCGCATGGTGGGCTGCCAACCCCTCCGCTGAGCCCGGCCGCGCGGACGTAGGCAACTGCCCTTTTCAGCCGGGCTGCTGCCGCCGAGCCCCTGGCCGCGGGTGACTACACGTGGCGGGCGTGTGTGTGTGTGTACGAGCGTGTGGAGGTGGCGCGCGTCCCAACCTGCTTGGGGCGGTGGTCCGCTGCGTGGCGGAGGCAGGGCTGGCCTCCCGAGGCCGCGCCTGCCGCCCGCCCCGGACTCGGGCCTCCGGTTCCCGGCTGGTGGGCCGGTCGCTGCCTCTCGATGGATTTTGATCTTTGTTCTCCCAGGGCCCGGCTCCCTTTCCTGGTCTCTCGTCTCCCGCTGGGCCGGTTTATCTGGAGGAGATTGTTTTCCAGGTTAGTTTTACACAAAGGAAGTGTTCTCTGCACCTCTGGTGCTCCCTCCCCTTGGCCAAGCCTTCTTGCTTTCTCATTTCCCTGCTCATCTCCTGGTCTCTGTTTGGACCCTTGCCCTCTCCAGCCCAGAGTGATTTTGGGTTGGTTGTTTCTCTCAGTCAGGCGGGCTGCAGGCTTCCACCTCATTCTTGCCAGCGTGGGGCATGTGGTGTCAGTAAATAGAGGCCACAGCACCACACCTGAGAGGAGAAGGGATACAGTGGTTGAGAGAGGCTGGGCCCCTGGGGTTCAGGACGCCAAGTAGAAATGGCACTTATGAAATGTCCCAGAAAGCAAGCACCTTTATGACGTTTCTTAGCTCATGACTCTGCCATGTCCACCCACCCCCACCCCCAACCATTCCAAAACCTCTCCTGCTTAAGTCAGCCTTTCGCCTATAGGTCTGTGATGTGGTTTCATTAAGATTCCCGCAAATGTTAGGCTAGGCTGGCAAGATTGGTTCATTTCCCGAACTCAGGAGGTTGCAGAGGGTTTGATTAGGGGAAATCTGTTTTGAGTAAATACAACCTGGGTATGTGTACAGAATGTCCAGAACCTCCTAGCCCTGCCAGAGGGTGACTTGTTCCCGGGTGTGATTCATATTTGAGTGGCTAATTGAAGAAAGAAGGTGAAGTGGAGGAGGGGAGGGAATGGCTCCTTAAGGACAGAAACTCTACTATTGTTTTTAGAGTCCTCTTACTGATGATTATAGAACAGTGTGGTATATGGAAAGTGCCTTGGACTGGAAGTCAGCTTACGTGTTTTCTTGGCTTAGCTTTGCAGCTGTGTGGTCTTAACTTTACTCATTTCCAAAACAAAGTAATTGGGGTTATCACCCACAAAATCCCTTCTAGTTCCAAGGTTTTATGATGATCAGATCATCAGTATTATATTGGAAGCATAGGGATTTACTTAAGAAGATATGTTAGCCCCCTTCTTTTTTTTTTTTGAGCACCTTTAACCTTTTTTCCTTTTAGAGGACAAATGTGGATTGGAGATAAACTTTTCCCACTTCCCTACCCCTACCCTTTCAGGCAGTGCTCGTCTTTCCACCTGTGGGAAAGGAAGATTGAACTGCATTTTCTTGTTCCTGTCTCATTTTTTTTCCTTTTGTGCTTTTTCTTAGGGCTAGAAATTGGACTTTTGATGATGTTTGACCCCGCGGCAGCAATAGCAGGCATCGTGATATCAAAGCTGGGCTCAGCTTCTGTTTCTTCCCTCTTGTAATCACAAAACCCATTTTGGACCAGGAATTCCAATCATGTCTGTGATGGTGGTGAGAAAGAAGGTGACACGGAAGTGGGAGAAACTCCCAGGCAGGAACACCTTCTGCTGTGATGGGCGAGTCATGATGGCCCGGCAAAAGGGCATCTTCTATTTGACCCTCTTCCTCATCCTGGGGACATGTACACTCTTCTTCGCCTTCGAGTGAGTTTCCATTGAGTAGAGTTACCTGATGATGGTTTCTTTGGGTCTAGAGGAAGAACCTTCTTTCTGGGAAGTTTGTGGATGGTCTTTGGATGGCACTATCCTCTTAAGCTATGTCCTTAGATCATGCCAACCAAATTCATTTCTTTGTGCTTATAACAGAGTACCTGCTTCTTAAAAAGGCCAAGACCTTTGACTCCAATTTTATAGCACTGATTTGGGGTTACCCCTGGCACACTTGGGTAATAAAGGAATTTGTCTTTGTTATTCACCTCTCCTTTTCAGTGGTCTCCTTAGGTGCTTAGTGAAAGACTCCCTCTTCTCCACCCCTTTTGGGGCTGGGGCAGCCCTCATGGTCATAACTCAATACCACAAAACTGACCTATTCTGTTATTCTGGGTCCTATTTCCTTAGGGCTCAGTTCTCTGCTAGCTATTAAATTGAAAAGCCATCTGAATCGGGGACCTGCAGATCAGTTCCAGCCTCAAACTAGTTTGTACCACAAACTAGCCGCCTGTGTAGTACATATGTGCTTATTAAATGTAAGTTTCTCTCAGGATCACTCAACATAAACAACTCTGTATTTTGTGTGAGCCTGATACCAGCCTTGGAGTTATTTTTTCTTCGATGTAAAGCTATTCTAGAGCCACTATTTGAATCCTGTATCAGTCGCTGCTCTAGGGAGGTGGCCAGTTGGATTCTAGGGTACAATGGCATGACTACTGGGTGTGCTGATATACTCTAGGGATGGGAGCAATGCTAATTGGTTTAGGATTATTATGGGGAGAGCTCTGAGGAGCCAAAAGGAGTGTGTGTAGACTGTGAACCACACCTGATACGAGGCTGCTATAGTTCAATACTACAGTGACCTGGAAATGGAGCTCCCATGCTGGGGCATGGCCATAGGAGGGAAGAGGGGGCTCCTTGGCCAGCCTTTGTGGTAATTAAAATGAGCTCTGGTCTCTTGGAGCTCAATTTTGCCCTTCTTCTGTAAGGGCTCCAGGCTTTCCCAGTGCATCAAGAGTGATTTTTCAGGCTGCTTTGCCAGACTTTCTGCTCGTTGCAGCTGGCTTGAATAACAGCGAGGGGGGGCAGTTTATAACAGGGCTAGGAAAGGAAGGTCAGAGAGGCTCTTTGTCAAAGGCACTTTTGCTGCTGCTGTTGCTGCTGACTTCGTGAAGTATTTGGCAAAGTCCGGTTGGTGATGGCTTCTTAGCTGCTTTCCAGTCTGAGGTTTATGGTGGGGCGTGTGTATGTGTGTACTTGTGTGTGGTACAAATGAGCATGTGCGGTCAGGCAGGACTATGTGAAACATTAAAAAAAAAAATGTTTCCCCTCTCACCGTTCTCCCCAAGTTTTTGTTTTGTTTGTTTTTGTTTTTGCTTTTTTTCCTGCCTTGCTTCTTTTTGAAAGTGCGAAGCCGAACTCGCTATCATTCTCCCTCTCTTTCAGTCCTCCCCCTGCTGAATCACTAGCTCTTTCTGCCACCACACCCTTCCATCTTAGAGTTAAATTTTTGTGGTTGGAACCATTTGAAACAGGGATGAGATTTGTTTCCAGCCCCTGAGTGAGCTAGTAATTCTGGGCCCAGGAAACCTCTGGTTTGGCTGTCCAGGGGAACTTGAAATTTGGGGCTATTGGCGTTTGGCCCTTTCTGTATCTGGGAGCCAGACAGAATCTGATTTGAATCTGTCCCACTTAGGCCCCAGAGGCCTCTGAACAAAACTGCCTGTGGGATGAAGCTTATAATTAGCCAAGTTACTGTTTGATGGAGGCAGGTTGAGTTTTCTACCAAGATCACTTTTCCCCCAAGTTATTTCTTGTGCTTTGCCCTCAGATATGAAGGATAATGTTGTTTGTGAACTGCCTTGAGTTCCAGCAATCTGTGTGATAGAGTAAATAGTTTTAAAAGATTTTATTTATTTATTTATCGATCTATCTATCTATTTATTTATTTATTTACTGGAGAGAGAGAGAGAGAGAGAGAGAACAAGCCAGGGGAGGAGCAGAGGGAAAGGGACATGCAGACTGTGCTGAGCATGGAGCCTAGTGCAGGCCTCCATCCCACAACCCTGAGATCATGACCTGCCCTGAAATCAGGAATCCAACGCTTAACCAACTGAGCCACCCAGATAGAGTAAATATGTTTGAGGGTAGGGCTAGGGGAGGGAGAAGGGAGAAAGAAGTTAATGTGTGAGCAAAGGAGTGGAATGGGAAAGCATAAAACTGACCAAAGGGGAGAGGACACTGGTGATGAATCCTTTTAACTGAGAGTGGTGGAATCTGTTTATGCACATGTGTGTGTGTGTTTCTGTGTATGTGTGTGTGTTTGTGTGTGTGTCTCTCATGTGGAGACACACAAACACTCTGAGTGCTGGCGGCCTTATGCCTAGTTAATGACAGGCTGTGCAAAGGACACCAGCATGCCTCTGAGGCATGAAATCTCTTTCTGGTCAACCTTTTCTTTGGAATATATAATTCACTACCAACCACACAGTGGGGGATAGCATTTGGGAGGCAGAATATGGGCCCCTTTGTTAGCATTAGAATTTAAGGAGGCCTCAGGAAATCAGCTGATCTAGTCCCCTGCCTTCCGGCAGGTGAGGGCATCTGAACCACCAGTGACTGAGAGCTGTCTATTTTCATCCTCAAATTGCCTAGGAGTATAGATACCACATCCTCTGGCTGCTGCATTTTTGCCTTAAGGAAGTATAGATCTTGCCACACATCTGGACCTGCATTTTCATCATAGGGTCTTGCCTGTAGCAGGTGCTTAGGAACAAGTGCAAGTTGATTTATGGCTGCCCAGGGCACAGCTCTGGTTTGGCCAGATGGCTGGAGAAATCTGTTCAGGCATGTGGGCACCCCTTGATGAAAAACATGCAGTATTAGTAGTACCAGTGTATATTTATATATTTTGTTTTTGATTTTGCCTTTACATGTTTAGACTTCTCAAAGGAGGATCCTATAATTTTCAGCGGACAGACAGTAGGTCGAATACATAAAATGAAAGAAGGTTGTCCATCTAGGAGCTAGTTAGCTCTATATTATTAGAAGTGTTTCCAAAGATACTGGGTGGCCATCTCTCAGGGCTGCTGTCTCAAAGTGGATTCCTGCCTAGGATGGGAAATTGGGCTAGATTATCACTAAGCCTCTTGCAACTCTGAGAGTCTGATGTATAAGTTTGTCTAGAAGATTCAGATACACACATTGAAAAGGAAAGGTTGGATTTCCAGTAGGTAGCTGTATTTAAATATATTTCATATTTAAACACAATTATATCTATGGTAAATGTATTGACTTTAAAAGCAGAGTGAAAATTTTGCAGTGCTTAAAAAGAGGATTTCCTAATTTATTTTTAGGGTGAGGTATTTAGGAAATGTGAGTGAATATGCCAGTTTTAGCTTTGACCACATGAACCATTCTCGGTCTTTTCTGCCCAAACCCTGTCCAGCTTGTGTGAACACACTAAGCTTGGCCACCAGCTTGCCAGTTATGTCAGAACATTCTAGTGGAATGACACAGACAACTGTGAGGTGTCCAGCTACTCAAAGACTATTATGGTGTTAGTCAAATTCAATTTCCTGATAAAGCTTGGAGGAAGGACCAAGTGCGGTGTCTTCTGGAATTGGCTTCCTGTCTGTTTCTTTTAATTTTATGACCAGACTATAGGTGGGGTCAAGGTACCCAGACTTCTCTTGTGGCAAGAATGACTAAGTGACTCTTGACCCCTGAGGTATAAGCAGTTTGCTTCTATGCTCACCGCTTATGCCTCATTGTAGAGGAAATTGTATCAAGGCACTATCAAACCCTGTTGGACTGACCCTTGCAGGTGATTTTGATGTGTAGAGGAGTCATTGAATTATATGAACTGAAAAAAGCTTTGTAGTGGTGCTTTGTAATTGACCCACTTCTAGCCTATCCAAATTCTACCTCTCTTTCACGTCCCTTCTTGAGTCTTCCTTCCTGAAACCTTTCCAGTAATTTTTGCACATACTGCTCATCTAACACATCATCATATGACATTTCTTAGATTTCTAAATTCTATGATTATTACACTTTGAGCTCGTTCAATGCCAGGGACTATCTCCTATGTCTGTGTAGCCCTCGGTGGTGCCTTCCACCAGACCTTATGTAGAGTAGGTGGTTAATAAATGTTACTGAATTAATACGTTCTGGATACACTTAAAATATAACAGTCTTGACTCACAGAATCATAGAATGGTAGAACTGGAAGGGCCCTTGTAAACTATCTCCATCCTTTTGCAGGCGAGGAAACCAGGTGCACAGAAGAGAGGTCCCATTGTCAAGATCAGTCAGCCAGCCAGTGCCTCTGTATGACACTACCTTTCATTTCATTGTTCCCTTGAATATGGAATCCTGAAGACATTCAGATTTACTAAAGTGTGCATAGTGCCAAATGCTAAACTAGCATATTCTGGGTTCTTGCTAACTAAGGACTGTATTACCTAGTGGCATCTAGGTTATTTGGGCCTCCTCCACTCAAGCTCCTGGAAAATGAAGGTGTCTTTGTAGAAAATTAGTAGCACTCTGGCATAGCATTCTGGTAGCCTTGCAGGAACAGAGAGGCCCATCTTTAAGTGTGAGCATAGAAGGGAAACTTTGTGAGTTAGGAGGGATCATCACCTCTGTGACTACTCATAGTCCCTGCTGCCCAAATGAGAATGGTTTGGAGAAAAATTAAGCAATGTGTGCTCCCACCTCATTACTATGTGGGTGATCCTGATGAGAGGGGCATTGTGTCCCTGTGGAGAGACGGGAAAGACAATATGACAAAACAAAGTTACCAGGTTGAGGAAATACAGAGCTATGTAGACCAAAGCCAAACTGACATGGCAGAATATTGCGCTTATAGTTCCAATGTCCAGGTTCCTGAAGTTACTTAGATGAGATTGGGAAGATGAAAAAGTGACTTTGTCGTGATCTCTAATCAAGAGAACGTTTTCTGGAAAATTTTTCTGTGGAGGTTCTGCTTTGTGCTTTACCTAGCCCAGGATTCTAAGACTTGGCCAACCAAATAGCAGTTTTAGAAAGTCATAGTTGCCTCTCCTATATCAATCTGTTAAAGTAGGTAGCTAAGTTCAACTTGCTGATAAAGCATGTTCCCTGGAGAAGGGTTGGATTATGTCTTCTAAATGGTATGCTTTCCTTTCTTTATAGTTCTGTAATTCAAAATTTATCTGTGTATTTTCAGCCTTACTACCTTTTTTGGTGATAAGTTTCACACTGTTGATCTCTACTGAATACATTTCCCATCTTTTTTTTTTTTATTAAGATTTATTTCTTTATTTGAGAGAGAGAGAATGATCAGGAGGAGCAGAGGGAGAGGGAGAGAGGATCTCAAGCAGACTCCATGCTGAGTGCAGGGCCTGATGCGGGGCTCAATCCCAGGACCCTGAGATCATGATCTGAGCTGAAACCAAGAGTTGGATGCTTAACCGACTGTGACACTAGGCACCCCTCCCATCTTTTGAGAATGAGTCTTAATTGAGTATAGTGATCTTCTATTTTGGGAAAAGCAAGCACAAAGAACAGGGATTTCCCCCAGCATGCTGATATCACTTGAGATGTTTATTGAGGTAAAGAAGGGATCTCCTAAATCTTCTTCCTCAGAGACACCCGAGCTGGTATCATGTTTAAGAACAAAGGAGGCACCTTATGCCTTTGCAATAGCAAGAAGCCAGTGAATTCAGGGTAATTAGGGGGAATATTTCTGGAACGGAGCAATGGGAAGGCAAGAACCTTATGATGGTTATTACATGAGGCCAGTTAATGGAGGGCCTCGGAATAACTGGCCTGTGGGGTTCGGGGATTAGCATAATAAGCAGCAGGGAATTGTTCTATGTTTTGGGCAGGAGTACATTATAATTGAAATTTGTTATTTATTATATTTGGAATTTTGCTATTTTTGTTATAATCGAAACATGAAATTTGCTATTATCACTGCAGCTCAACAACTGCTTAGCAGGTTTGTCTGGCTAGAGATTTTGGCCCTCCTTAGTGAGAAGATGGCTCATTGCCTCAGAATTGAAAATGTCCCTGTTTGGTTAATTTTCCCCTTTGCTACTAGAGCAAAACAGACTTATGCCTCTTCCTTTGACCTTCATATAGCAGTCAAACTAGAGACTGATTTTAAATTATGTTTTCAGTGTCCAAGGAAACTTTTCCCTATCAGCAAGCTCTTGAGTGTCATCACGAGAGCCTTGAGCCAGTATAGGTGACTCTGCATGTTTACTATGCTTCCGAAGTAGGTAGTGTGTAAGAGAACAGACAACTGTCCATATCAGTGGGGACTAATAGCAAAGGCTTATTACTATTATGTGGGACAAGGGCCATAGTGGGACTCTAATCTTGAGCCCTTTCTTCTGTTCCAAGCACAGCTTTTCCTTAAAGCCACCCTTAACAGCTGCTATGGGAGCAGTTTTAAGCAGCCACCAGCTTCCCAAGAGCTCTTCTCTGACCACTTATAGTCCTTAGAGTCTGAATCACCATCCTAACCCTTGATTATTGGTCTTATCTTATTCTTCAGCTATTTCATATGTTAGTTATGTTTTTCCCAACAAAATTAACTCCTATTTTCTCTTGTTCTTCATTTGTTAGACCCATAAACACTTGTTGGCTGATTGATTGCATTGAGCTATTAGGAAGACTTGGAGGTAGAGTATTGTATAGAATACCAATCCATGCTCCCAGTCTGTGAGGCAGAGCCCTGCTATGGAATCTGTCTGGTTTCTTACCAACTCCACTCATGAACCTCTTTTGAATTTTTTCCTATCAGTTAAAGTCTGTGTCATTATCATTGTCCCTCCAGTGAACTAGCATGCTAGGGATGGGGGATGGGACATGACACACCAGCCCAGCCTGGCACTGCTAGTTACTGCTAGACAGTACCACCATGCGGCCCATAGGACATGTGGAAGTCCAGTCATGTAGTCTGGCTATGAAAGCCCGAGGCCAATCAAGAAGTTGATAGAAGGTGGCTTAAAATAATGATATTTCTTCAGGTGGCATAAAGGAAGACTTAGGGGAGACATGGTTGTGTTTATAAAATTCACAAGGGAGAAAAGCAACTTCTGAACCCTTTGGAAGGGGGAAAGCCTCTTGGTACTCTGAAGATAAAAGAGAGTTCTGTTTCAAAAAAGGATATGGATATCATTATTCCAAGAAGTGATATAAATGGAAAATACAGGGGGATTTAAAAAAAACAGTTAGCTTATATTCATGGATGACAGATCTAGTCTTCCAGTAAGACAAATTAGTGATTTAGGAGACTCCTGACTTTTCAGGTTGATATTGGGAATTGCCACCAGATTTTCACATACCCTGGTCCTGTCAGAGGCAGATCTCTAGCTTAGTGCAATTATGGGATTAATCCAAGGGGGTATTTAAAAAAAATATTATATTATATTACTTGAGAAAGAGAGGTAGTGAAAGAGAGCAGGAGAAGTGGGGAGAGAGAGAAGCAGGCTTCTTACCGCTGAGCAGGGACATGGGGCTCAATCCCAGAACCCTAGAATCATGACCTGAGACAAAGGCAGAAGCTTAACCAACTGAGCCACCCAGGCGCCCCCTAAGGGGGTATTTTTGATCATAACTATTAAAGACAGACATATATGATAAGTTGTAGTTAACAGCAGTTTTAGCTACTGGCTCTCCAAGTTTCCTCTTACTTGGAGTGGAAAGGCCTGCTGGTCCCACATCTGCCTTCCCAGCCACACCCACTCACTAGTGACAACTGACTGCCAATAGCCTCATCTCTGGAGAACAGTACAATGGGCCTGTTGTGTACTTGTTGACATACAGAGTGGATTGTTTTAGCAGGTGCAGAAGATAGTCCATGTGGAGATTACAGAGACCTTTATCCTTGATGGCATAGCATAATTCAAATCTAAGTTGTCCTTTGTCTGGTTAACAAGCAGGTGTTGGAATGAGACTTAGTTAATCTTAGGTCCTTCATGCATGGGGGCAACATTGATTGTGTGTGTGTGTGTGTGTGTGTGTGTGTGTGTGTGTGTGTGCATGTATGAGAGAAAGAGAGAGAGAGAGAGAGAGAGAGGAGAGAGAGTTCCATTTTCTCTGTATCTTTTTCCTGTAATAAAATGATTTAAAATCCCTTTGGTGGCCAATCAGATAGCTCTGATTTTTCTGTTTATTGGAGACCATACACCCAGAGCAGTTCAAGTCCTAGAGAAGTTGTTTGTTTTCAAGAGTGATCTTAGAAATAGGCAATGACTAGAAAGACGACTGTTTTCTGTTAGTGTGGTAATTTTACTTGGCTTGCTCATGAAACAGAGTCTTAATGTTTCTTCTGTATCCTCTGGGTTCCTGATAGGCAGAGGTAACTTTTGTTTCCAAATTCACTTTTTGGCTACGTGTTCTACTGAAGGTGGAACAATGGAAAAGAAGGTAATCCACAAGCTAGTGATCTGTAAGAACCTTAATTACCCTGTGTGTAGTCAGATCCTTCAGTTCTTCAAATTTTACCTCCTACCCTTAGCTTTTAGGGGAAGGAAGTAAATCATACAAAATCAGGCTATGACCGAGGATTTTGTTAAAAACAAACAGGCAAGCAAACAAAAAGCCACAAAATCATTTTGCAAGTTCACTACATATGTTCATCTTCTACTGACAAATTGCTCAGCCCAATATTATGTTGGTTCTCACCCGCCCACCCCTGCACTCGTGTGTATGGCAGGGAGGCAGGGGGAGGATCTCGTGTGGATTTCCAAAACTACAGTGAATGTACAACCTGGGGTTAAATGTTTGCTTTGGGTGGACAGCAGCTTGCTTAATCCCCATGCCGATGAGGTAAGCCTTTTTCCTTAGCTTACTTTCTCCACTCTCCCTCTGGCCCTTGCTTATCCACTTATAGTCTGCCTCCAAGAGAAGATCTCTGTATTGAAGGAAAAAATGTGCCTCAGGAGGAAAAGAATAAAAATAGGTCAGTGATAACTCTCATCACATATTCCTATTTGAAATTCAGCTGGATGCAACAAGTATTTGTGGATAGCTTCTTTGTTCCCATACTTGCATTAAGCTCTGGGAGATACAGAGCCACGATGGTAAGACGGTAACGCTAAGAGCTGACATTTACTTAACGTTTACTATGTGTCAGGTGCAGTTCTAAGCACTTTATTTATATTCATGCATTTGATGACACAGTGACCCTATGTAGTACTATTACTATCCTCATTTCACAGCTAAGGAGACTGAAGTTAATTAAGTCACCCAAGTAGGAGCTGGCAGAGCCAGATTGCAAACCCAAACATTCCTACTTCACAAACACAAGGTTTTTCCTCTTACAAAGTGCAGCTGGGGAAGACGAGGTCAATATAGTGAAAAGCAGCTAGGAAACAATACAAGGCTCTGGCAGTGAGGACTACAGCGGTAGAGAAGGGAGAGATTAGTGCAGCTTAGGCTAGGCCTCTCAGAAGAGGCAAGACTTCTCTAAATCCCAGATTCTCCAGCTATCCAATGGGTATAATAGACTTTATGTCATAGATTTAGTGTGAGAATTGAATGAGATAATGCATATAAATGGCTTTGTGCAGTGCCTGGTATATGCTGAGTGCTCAGTAAATTGTGATGGTGGCAATGATGGCATTGATACCTCTGGGACGTGAAAGATGAGTAGATCTGGGATATCCAGAGAGGAAGAGGGGTGGCTTTCTGGGTGAATTATGAGGAAAGAGGGGGAGCAAACATGATGTTGGGAAGAGGTGCTGAGGAGATAAAATTTTCTTTATCCTTTGCCTGAGGTCACTAAGTACTTACTAGAAGAGCAAATTGAGGAGAGAAGAGGATGGATGTTGCAAAGTCAGTCAGCATCCCTGAAGCTTTTCACTAGCCTTGAAGCGTGCCAGATGTACCCTCTGATGCTGGGACCCTGCTTCATGAATGGTCCTCATCTTTTCTTCCTCTTCTTTGAGCTCAGGCCTAATGCCAGATGAGTGATTATGAAAAGCTCTAGACATTCCCAGAGTGAGAGCAACCTGTGGTATTTACAAGTCCAGGCTCAGTTGCTTCCCTGACCCTAGTAGGTGTGAGCCTTTCCCAAGGCACAGAGGAAATGTGGTCCTCAGCAGGCTGACAGGAGGAATTGGACTTGGTGATGGGGGGGCGGGTCCCTGGAGACTGTCTTCTGAGGTTATAGGTGACATCAAGTAAGTGTTGAGCTCCTACTATGTGAAGAACCATATATTAGGAGTTATGGGTAGTTCAAGAGAAGAAAAAAGCACGGTCTCTTCCCTCAATGTACTGCTCACTTTATTGTGGAGACCAGATCGACATGCTGGTAACAGTTTGTGGTCAATATAGGGTGGGTATAACTAAATGTTCAATCGCCCACTTTCTTCAGATGTCGCTACCTGGCTGTCCAGCTCTCTCCTGCCATCCCTGTGTTTGCTGCCATGCTCTTCCTTTTCTCCATGGCTACACTGTTGAGGACCAGCTTCAGTGACCCTGGAGTGATCCCTCGGGCCCTACCAGATGAAGCAGCTTTCATAGAAATGGAGATAGGTGAGTGTTCTAACCAGCTGGCAAGATGCTGTGGTGACTTTAATCACTAAAGGAGTGGAATCATAATAGTAGTTGCAGACTAAGAATAATATCTAGCCTTTTCCCTGTAAGATCCTGAATCTGAGATCATGACTACCCTGTGGTTTTGGTAAGGCAGGGTTAGCAAGATTTGAAAGCCATATGCTTCATTCTTCTTGTGTTGGGTTGTGTCTCAGGAAGGGTTTGTCTTACTGCACTCTTCCTAAGAGAATGGGATTTTTTTTACCTTTGAGGGGTCATGAACTCATTTGATTTTTTTTTTTTGATGAAAGCTATAAGCCTTCTTTTCATAAAAATATTCTTATGTGTTTGATTATACATATAATTTGGGATGTAATTTCAGAGATTCACAGATCTTTTGAAGCACAGTCATGGGCCCCACCAAGAACTCCTGCTTTAAGGCAATACACAAGGTGGGAGGAGACAGCTATGATGCCAGGAACCACTGAGAATTCTAGGAAGGTAAAGGGAGCAGTTACAGGCTCATTACGGTGCAGTTTTCAGCTCAGGGTAGGTCTCTTTGGGACAGAGATAAAGTGCTACACTAGCCAGGATCCAGGGTGGCTCCACAGATTGAACCAGAAGATCCCAGGGCTAGAGGAGGGACTATCCTAGGAGCTCACACTGGGAAAGAAGGCCAGGATATCAACACTCATGGGGACTGGGAGCCTCCCAGACTCCATAGCAGTGCTTGCCTAAATTGTTTGCAAGTCCAGTAGCCAAGTAGCTTGAGTTAGTGTCCAACCTAGATAGATTAGAAGAAAGGGGCCCAGGACTTATAAGACTATTAAGACTAAAAGCAATGCCCACGGACCATCAATCTATGGTTAGCCTTTAGATTGTTAGGGTGATTGTTTTTTGATTTTTATATTACTTTAATTAAAAACACACAAACATTAAAGTTATAATAGGTATTATATTACATTTATATTTTTGAGAGAATTTACATTTGTATAATATTATCTGCCTATCCAAGAAAATACTATGTCTTTATTTTAAGATTGAATTTTATGCCCTTAAATAAAATTTTTATAGTTTTAAATTCTAGTTTCTATATTTCTTATATTGAGTTTATTCCTAATGTTTATATGCATGCTATCATCAATGAAATATTTTCTCCCATTTCCATTTGATGTTTTTTCCTCCAGTTTTATCAAGATGTAATTGACACAACATTGTGTAAGTTTAAAGTATACAATGAGTTGATTTGATACTCCTTTACAGTGCTTTGAAAGTGTCCAAGCTTTTGAATTTCTTTTGTTTGTTTTAGCTGCATTTCCCTCTAGCTTCTCAGTGAATTTCTTTTTGAAGAATTCTAGCTTGTTTTAGTTGAGCTAAGGGGGCATAGTTTGTGCACATCTGAGCTTGAACTACTTAGGGATGGGGTAAGAGTGGGAATAGTGGGGAAAAAGCAGAGGCCAGGTGTGTTGGTGCAGCTGGAGTTCAGGGGAGACCTGGTAAGGCTGGGGTAGTTAGGAGTAAGATAGGAGGAGGGAGAGTTGTGTGTGCCATCTTTTCGCCATCTGGGATTATTCTTTTATCATCATCTTTCCATTCACATATGGAGGCACTGCCTTGACTTGTCTCTTGCATCTCCCAGCAGGTGTTAGCAAGGTTAGTTCTGTTTTGCCAGATCACTGGGCCTGGAGCCCACGCTTGAGCTGTGTCACATTGTGACCTCTCCTTTTAGCATGTTTCTCTCTGTAGAAGAATACATTCTTGCCTTCATTTGTATGTTTATGTTAGCAAGTTTTTGTCAATTTGCACTCCTCCCTGTGCTGGAGGGATGGGGCAGATGTGCATGGAGGTTGGGGCAGAAGACAACATTGTGATTCCATTGCAGCATAGCGCCTCATGGGGAGGATGAACCATGAACTCTATCTCACAAGTGCCTTCATGTAAAGGCCATGCAAAGGAATATTAAGGTGGCATGCTGGTACTTACATCATTCTCTAATGAAGAGCTATCCCCATCCTTTTAAGACTTGTGGCACACTGTTATTGTTTGATTTCACAGCATCTACCCCACTCTGCAAAAAAAGGAAAAAAGTTCCATATGGCAGATATTTTTAAAATCAAAGTGAATTGAAAAATTATTCTGTTTTTAGAATTACCCTGCACATCTAGGGTGCAAGGAAACAGGCATTCTCATATGCTGCAGATGGATGGGCGTGCAAATTGATACAATCTGTCTGGGAAGCATTTTAGCAATAAGCAATATGGGCTTTAAGGATTCATACCCTTTGACCCAGTAATTCCACTTCACTTAGAGTTTAGTTAAAAGAAATAATCAGATTCATACAAATTACTGTAGAAGGATTTTCAGCATGTCATTTTTTTCTTTTTCCTTTTTTTTTTCCTTTTTAATGTGGGCCTAGCTGTTTTAATGCCGGCAACTTCATATATTACTGCTCAGACTTCAACATGCTTTTCTTTTTTTCTTTCTGTTTTAGAAATTAATTTTAATGCATATTAAATAATATATATTCTCTTTTTTAAAAAAAGATTTTCTTTATTTGAGAGAGAGAGGTGGGGAAAGGGGCAGAGGGAGAGGGAGAGAACCTCACGCTGACTCCAAGGTGAGACTGGAGCCCAACTCTCGGGGTTCAGTCTCACTACCCTGAGATCATGACCTGAGTTGACACCAAGGGTTGGATGCTCAACTGACTGGGCCACCCAGGTGCCCCAACATATGGATATATTGTTGAGAAGGGGAGGTGGAAATTGGGGTGGTGATCAGAGGGGATTTAAACTTTATCTGTAACATTTTAAGTTTTTTTCATGTAACATCATTTAAATAGTAAAAGCCCAGAGGCCATTTAAATGCCCTACAATATGGGATGGTTAAATAGATAATGGTATGTACATATGATGGAATATTATATTGCCAGTATTAATATTTTTTGGAAGAGAAATTAACAACCATGGAGAAGTGTTCACCATATAGTGTTAAGCAAAAAATAGAGGGCACAAAATTATATTTATAATGTGATCTCAAATTTTTAAAAATCATGAATGTTTATTTACCTGTTAAGGAAATACACCAAAACACATGGATATTCCTGAGTTGAGAGACTATCAATGATTTTTTTTCTTACATACATCTTCTGTTTTTTCCAAACTTTTACAATAAGCATGCATTACTCTTATTTTTAAATGATTATTTTTCTGATTCTAAGTATTACCAGCCTTTTTATGCATATATTTTATTTTTGCAAGATAATATCCTTTTATGCATGTTACATGCCTTCTAGTGTACATTTTCATTTTGCAATATATTGTGAATATTGTCCTGTGTTTTCATTCACTTGTCTACATCATTTTAAATGGTTGCATAATATTCCATCCTATGCATGCATTTACTTAGCCAGTCCCCTGTGACACTGAGGTTATTTTCAGGTTTTCACTATTAAAAGGGACTCTGTGACAAATATCCTTCCATCAACATCTTTTGTGTATCTCTTTGTAGTTTTGTTAAATTCCTAGAAACAGAATTGCTGGGTCAAAAAATATATGCCTTTAAAGTTTTGGGAGCCAATGCTTTATCCCTTACTGATTATGTATAAAAATACCTTCCCCATCCTTGCCAATCCTGGGTATTTTTATTATTTTTTTATTAAAGATTTTATTTATTTGTCAGAGAGAGAGAGAGGACACAAGCAGGGGGGAGCAGCAGGCAGAGGGAGAGGCAAGTGGAGGGAGAAGCAGGCTCCCCACTGAGCAAGGAGCGCAATGCTGGACTCAACCCCAGGACCCTGGGATCATGAACTGAGCTGAAGGCAGACACTTAACCGACTGAGCCACCCAGGCGTCCCATTTTTATTCTTTTTAATATTTGTTAATATAGTAGGAGGTAACAGCATCTTTGTGTTGATTTTTATGCCTTTGATTCTAAGTGAATTTGAATGATTTCATTTCATATGCTTTTTAGCCATTTTTATTTCTTTTATAAATGTTTTTCTTTGTAATCTGCCGAAAAAGATGAAGAAACCTCTTTTCACATGTGCAGAAAAGAATTGCATGGTATTCAGTGGAATTTGATGGGATACTTGATGATATTGACAGTGCCCTTAGGCCGTGCTAGTCTAGAAAAGACAGTGGGCCTAAGGAACTGGCGATTGCTCCCTCTGCTTTTGGAGAAGTGAGACTTTGGGGCTCAAATAATGACTGGCAGTGATATTAACTGTCTTTACTGACCTATAGAAGCTACCAATGGTGCAGTGCCCCAGGGCCAGCGACCACCTCCTCGTATCAAGAATTTCCAGATCAACAACCAGATTGTAAAGCTGAAATACTGTTATACATGCAAGATCTTCCGGCCTCCCCGGGCCTCCCATTGCAGCATCTGTGACAACTGTGTGGGTGAGTAAAACCAAAGGGGCTTTGTCTGGGGGAAAGGCTGAACTGAAGGAGAGGGTCAAGGTTATTTTTCTAGGGAAGAATCAGTAGTGGTGGGAAGATTGATTTAGATAGGAAATAAGCTAGATTTAGTTAGGAAACTTTAGGAAGCAAGGTACTGAACAGCTGTAGATCAATTGTACTTCTATAGATCATATCATAATTGAAATATCCTCTAGTCTGAAATGTATTTAAAAAACCTTTTTGATAAATGGGGAAGTAAACTTGACCTGTTTTTCAAATCCGGATTTGTTTCAAGTGGAGCCCGCCTTACCTGTGGGGAGGAGAGCTCTAGTCCACTGGAGGGCAGCATCGGGGAAGGAAGGGATATGTAAGAAGTAGTGTTCCCAAGAAGAAAGTTGCTAGCATTTATTGAGTTCCTACTATATCCCAGGCACTGTGCTAAGTGCTTTCCCTTTCTCTTATTTAAGACTCATCAGAACCCCATGTGGTGGGTATTATCCCCTTTTTACAGATGAGGAAATAGGTGATGCATCTTTGTGCCGGCTCACGTAATTAATATGATATGAAACTGGAGTAGGTCTGATTCCAAAACTGTCATTTCATCTTTCTCTGACGATGTTGCAAGGGTGGTGGGTGTGCATAGTACATGGGTCTGTGCTTCTGTCTGCATATATGTGGCTTAGTTGTAATCACTGCCTACTGTGTGTTGAACCCTGGGAAAGATCAGAAACAGGCAGTAAATATGTCTGTTCATAATGTGCAACTCCTTACCTTACCAATAAGCATACTTTTAAAAAAAGATTTTTTTTTTAATTTGAGAGAGAGAGCACAAGTGCACATGTGTGCGGGGTAGGGATTGGGGGAAGGAGCAGAGGGAGAGGGAAAAGGATAAACAGACTCTGTCCTGAGAACAGAGCCCAACACAGAGCTCGGGGTTGATCCCAGGACCCTGAGATCATGATCTGAGCCAAAACCAAGAGTCAGATGCTTAACTGACTGAGCCACCAGGCTCCCCAAGCATACTTCTAGGACTCTTTGTATATGCCATGGAACATGCCTCACTGAGTACATTGCTTTCTTCTTATTAGCCAATTCTTTGGGCAAATGTTGGGAAGATAAAGCTTACTTTATATGGTAAAAATCTGTATGTAGATAGGACTTTTATAAATTAAAACTTGTTTTAAATTAGCTAGGAAGCTTGATATTTCAAGAAGTTCTGATACGAAGGTTTTTTTTAAAAAAGATTTTATTTATTTATTTGACGGAGATCACAAGTAAGCAGAGAGGCAGGCAGAGAGAGAGGAGGAAGCAGGCTCCCTGCTGAGCAGAGAGCCCCTGGGATCATGACCTGAGCCGAAGGCAGGGGCTTTAACCCACTGAGCCATGCAGGCGCCCCTGATGTGAAGGTTTTCATAAAGAATTCTCTCTCCTTATTAATATTCTTAAGTATAAAGAACTTTGATTTTTTAAAAAGAAGCACTAACATTCCAGTAGAAATATGGACAGTTTGTAAAATAGGAAAGGTAATTAACTAGTTAACATGAAAAAGGGTCATCCCTACTAAAAATCAAAGAAATAAAAATTAAAACAGGGTCTCTTAAAATCTAGAACATTAGCAAATAAAACCTGATAATGCTTAGTCCTACCCTGACAGAAGTGTAAATTGGAACAAACTTTTTGGAAGACAACCTAGTGAGATTCATAAAAGCTTTAAAATATGTATACCCTTTGATGCCAGTGATTCTCTTTCTAGGGATAGATCCCTAGATAGAAAATAATAAAATAAAAATATTCTCTTTCTAGGGATAGGTCCCTAGATAGAAAATAATCAGGGATGTGGTAAAAGATTTAGGTTTGGAAATATTTACCTCAGGATTATCATGATGATGAAAAATTGGATAAACCTAATTGACCACCCGTAGATAAGTGGTCAAATAAATTGTGGGACGTTCATGCAATAGACTTGTGGGGAAAGCTCAGATCAGAAAGCTGAATGAAGGGCGCTGGCGTGGCTTAGTCGTTAAGCATCTGCCTTCAGCTCAGGTCATGACCCCGGGGTCCTGGGATGGAGCCCCGCATAGGGCTCCCTGCTCAGCGGGAAGCCTGCTTCTCCCTCTCCCACTCCCTCTGCTTGTGTTCCCTCTCGCTGTATCTCTCTGTCAAGTAAATAAACAAAATCTTAGAAAAAAAAGAAAGCTAAATGAGATAAAATAGGAGATAGGCTACATTTATAGTATGATCTCAGTTACACAGTTGAAAATATATATATAAAGATATATGCAAGGAAATATACCAGAATGCTTATGCTTATAGTTTCTTATCTATAGGTTGTGGAATTATGAGTGATTTTATTTCCTCTATTTTCTTTTTTCTTTTGAGTTTTCTGTGATGAGCATATATTAGTTATAGTATCAGAAAAAGTATGATTTATGGGGCACCTGGGTGGCTCAGTGAGTTAAAGCCCCTGCCTTCGGCTCAGGTCATGATCCCAGGGTCCTGGGATCGAGCCCCACATCAGGCTCTCTGCTCAGCAGGGAGCCTGCTTCCCTTGCCCTCTCTCTCTGCCTGCCTCTCTGCCTACTTGTGATCTCTGTCTGTCAAATAAATAAATAAAATCTTTAGAAAAGAAAAAGAAAAAGTATGATTTAAAATAGTAGGGGTGCCTGGGTGGCTCAGTCGGTTAAGGGTCCAACTCTTGATTTCAGCTCAGGTCATTAATCTCAGGGTCATGAGGTCAAGCTCTGTGTCGGGCTTCACGCTTAGCATGGAGTCTGCTTGAGATCCTCTGTCTCCTTTCCCTCCACCCCTCCCACCCTAAAATAAATAAATAAAATCTTAAAAAATAAAAATAAAATACAGTAAAAATGTATCTGTATAAATCTACAGTTTTCAATGTTTTTATATGGCAGTTTTGCTTGAAGTGAGGCCATATCTGTAATTCTTCTTTTCTAATTTTTAAATTTTATTTTAAAAAAGATTTTATTTATTTATTTGACCCAGAGAGAGAGAGAGAGATCATAAGTAGGAAGAGCAGCCGGCGGGGGGTGGGGGTGGCGGGAAGCAGGCTCCCTGCTGAGCAGAGAGCCTGATGTGGGGCTTGATCCCAGGACCCTGAGATCATGACCAAAGCCAGAGGCAGAGGCTTAACTCACTAAGCCACCCAGGTGCCCCAATGTCTGTAATTCTTGATCCAGATATTACCCTAATCAGTTGGATGTGTCTTTTCCACATATTCTTATCCTTTGCTGAGAAGATATATTGTAGCCATTTAGCCAGGAGATGTACCATTCTTACCGTCTTAATTTTGACCAGTACATAGCCCATTTTTTACATGCTGTATTTTATTCATTAAAATGACACATGTTCATTGTAGAAAATATGGGAAGTACAGCAAGTATAAATAAAACTTAATCCCAAATTTACTCTCCATTTTTCTGTATCTCCTTCCACTGTCGCTTGTTTGGAAGTTAGAGCACACATGATAGAGTTTTTTTTTAAAGATTTTATTTATTTATGTGACAGACAGAGATCACAAGTAGGCAGATAGAGAGGAAGGGAAGCAGGCTCCCTGCTGAGCAGAGAGCCTGATGCGAGGCTCAATCCCAGGACCCTGGGATCATGACCTGACCAGAAGGCAGAGGCTTTAACCCACTGAGCCACCCAGGCACCCTACACATGATAGAGTTTTTAATCCTGCCTTTGTCATTTAACATTATATCCTGAGCATTTTTCTACATCTTTAATAAATATTTTTTGAATATATTATTTTAATGACTGCATAATCCATCATATGGCTATATTCTAGTTTATTTAGGCAGTTTCCTCTAATTAAATATTATTTACTATTCCATTTTACTCGTTATTATTACACTGCAGTCAAAATGATTAAATTTAAGGATGTGGAGAAATTGGAACCTTCATATACTGCTGGTGGGAATATAAAATGGCGCAGCCACTGTGGAAAACAGTGTGGCAGTTCCTCAAAAAGTTAAACATGAAATTATCATATGATCCGGCAGTTCCACTCCTGGATGTGTGTGTGTGTGTGTGTGTGTGTGTGTGTGTGTGTGTGTGTGTATCTAAATTAGTCTGTTCAGACTACCATAACAAAATACCATAAACTGGGGAGCTTAAAAGAATTTATTTTTTCACAGTTCTGTAGGTTAGAAGTCCGAGATCAGGGTGCTGACAGGATTGATGTCTGGTGAGGTCTCTGTCTCTGGCTTGCAGGGGCCTCCTTCTTGCTCTGTTCATATGGCTAGTTTTCTGTGCTCATGCACTCCTGGTGTCTCATCTTCTTCCTATAAGGATACCAATCTGACGGGATTAAGGCCTTACTCTTATGACCTCATTTAACCTTAGCTACCTCCTTAGAAGCCCTGTCTCCAAATACAGTCACATTGGAGGTTAGAGCTTCAACATATAAATTTGGGGGGGGGGCGACACAATTCTGTCCATAAAAACACCAAAAAAGAATTGAAAATAGATACTCAAACATTTCTGTATATCAGTGTGCATGGCCGTATTGTTCACCATAGCCAAAAGATGGAAACAATATCCATCAACAGATGAATGAAGAAACAAATGTGGTATATCCGTACAATGGAGTATTACTGAGCTATAAGGAGGAATGAAGTGCTGATATATGCTGCAATGTGGATGAATCTTGAAAACATTATGCTAGGTGAAAGAAACCCGACAGAAGAAGTCAAATACCGTATGATTGCACTTATGTGAAATTTCTAGAATAGGTATAGAGTCAGAAAGATTAGAGGTTACCAGGGTCTGGGGGAAGGGGAAAATAGAGAGTTACTATTTAATGGGTACAGAGCTTCTCTTTGGCGTTGGTGAAAATTTTTGGAAATAGGTAGTGGTGATGGTTGCACAACACTGAATGTAATTAATGCCACTGAATTGTACACTTAAAATGAATAAATTGGCAAATTATGTATTATATATTTTGCCACAATAAAAAATCTAATAAAAAATTACTAAACTTAAATTTCTGTACACATCTCTATTTCCTTATGAGAAGTTACTGAAAATGGATTTATTTTGCCTAAGGGGTGTGAGCTTTATTATGGCCATTGATACACACCTTGCTTTCCAGAAAGGCTCTCTGAATTGATACTCCCACAAAGAGTATATATGTATCTATTTTATGCTATTCTTACCAGCACTGGATATTATTTTATTTTTTTTATATTCTTATTTTGATAGGCAAAATTCTTATTTTATACTAGTATTGCACTGAATTATTAGTGAATCTGAAAACATTTAAATATATGGTTATGTGGTATTTAACTGTTTTTGCCCTTTGGCTATTTTCTTGAAGGAGTATTTTGTATTTTGTTACTGATTTGTAAGGTTTTCTCAAATACTAAGGTACAAAATTGACATATATTTCCATTTTTTCCCTGTTTAATATTCTTTTATAGTATTTTTAACATGTATAAAATATTTTTAAGATTTATGGAGTCAGGTATATTTTTCTTTAACATCTGTGTTTTCCTCTATTAATTTTATGCTTACTTAGAAAATCCTTATCTGTACAGTGGATAAATGTTCATCTATTCTTTTTTTAAAAGACTATTTATTTTCGAGAGAGAGAACAAAAGCAGGAGCAGGAGGAGCAGAGAGAGAGAGAATCTCAAGCAGACTCTGTGTGGAGTGCAGAACCTGACTTGAGGCTCGATCTCACAATCCTGAGATCATGACCTGAGTCCAAACCAAGAGTTGGCCAACAGGCTGTGCCACCCAGGCACCCCTCATCTATTCTTTATGGTTATTTTTTTGTTATATTTTGTTTTTATATTTATTTTAAAAACTTTTTTAGAGAGGTGAAGGGGGCAGAGGGAGAGGGAGAAAGAGAATCTTAGGCAGGCTTCACACCCAGCTCAGAGCCCCGTGTGGGACTGGATCTCACAACCTTGAGATCATGATCTGAGTGGAAATCAAAAGTCCAACACTTAACCAACTGAGTCACCCAGGTGCCACTGTAGTTTTATCATTTTTTTTAAGCTAGAGGTTAAGAAAAACCACACTACTCATTTTTCAAAATTTCCTTGGCTATTTTCACCTACTTATTCTTCCTGAACTTAGTAAGTCCACCTAAGATTTTTCTTTGGAAAAGCAAAATCTCTTGTCACCTGGCAGTGGGGCAGCTTGCTTGACCCCTCAGTGCCTTAGTTTCTTCAACTGCAATGTAAGAAAAGAGTATCTTCTTTTGCTTGACTTCCAGAGTGATTGTGGGGATCAAATGAAATGGCTGAAAACATTGTGAAAAATAGAAACCAGTGTTTTTTATAATCAAAATCGGCAGTGATCTTGGGGGTCTCTAAATCAGGCACTATGTGGAGGGCATGCTATGCTTTGTTTTGGAGGCTTTGACACTGGACTCTCTCTTTCTCCCACAGAGCGCTTCGACCATCACTGCCCCTGGGTGGGGAATTGTGTTGGAAAGAGGAACTACCGCTACTTCTACCTCTTTATCCTATCTCTCTCCCTCCTCACGATTTATGTGTTCGCCTTCAACATCGTCTATGTGGCTCTCAGTGAGTATGCCGGGCAGTGTCTGTTGGCAAAGGGTGGGAAAACACTTTGAGAACTGAGGGGAGTGGTTGGGTTTCTTGGTGGGACATTACCATTGCAGAGGCACCCTAGGACCAATTAGGAATGAATACTACCCTCTGCTCTCAAGCTTAGCACCAAACCTCAGCTCACATCAATCCATATTCCTGAGAATGTTGACCTTGTCCTTGGCTTTCTGCTGAAGACCAAGGCTCTGATTACTGGTCTGTACCCAGAGTAGTGGGCATTTCTGAGGTGATCCCAAAGGTTGAGGATGTATTTTAGCTCCGCATCCTTTCTTCTGTCTTGTAAGACCTGCTCTGTGCCAGGTGGTAGAAGTGGTTATACAAGAGAAATGTCTTTCAGTAGGTTGTGGTCTACTTTCGGAGACAGAAGATACACACCCACATGTATGCATGTGCACACACGCACGTGTGCGCGCACACGCACACACACCAAGTCACCCTAAAGCCAGATGGGGTGTGGAGTTAAAGGAGGCTTCTTCATCAAGAGATGAGTTCTCAGCTGGATTTTGAATAAGGGAGGTAGATGGATTGATGAGGAGAAAGGATTTTTCTTGAATATTTCTGATTTCTTTCATCTATGAATGAATATTCCCCATCCATGCCGATAGTTGGGGGCTCAGGAAAAGGGAGGGGAGCGGGAAGCTTGACTTCTGCCAGACTCGGTAGTCCAGTGCCAGGTCCCGCAGTGAGAATGTAAACTCTTTAGTGAGGATACTGCCAGCTTGTAGGTGAGAGTCCCTTGTTTGAGTGAGGGCTTAATCTCTTAGCAGCTTGTAACACGGGATAAGGAGGGAAGGAAATGAGTGGGTACTAGGATAAATATGCATTTTTTTACTAAAGTCATTGATTTTTCTTTCTACTTGCCCTCCCAATTTAACAGAATCCTTGAAAATTGGCTTCCTGGAGACGTTGAAAGAAACTCCTGGAACATATCCTCCCCTGGCAGTATGTCCCTGTGACGCCCTCTTAAACTAGTTTTGAGTAGGCTTTCTCTCTGCATTTCTCCCACCATCTCATTTTTTATCTGTTAGAGAGTGCCAAGATCTAAAATTAAAAAAAAAATGTAGTCTTAATGGTAGCAACCAGAATGGAAGATGGCCAGGGCTTAAAGGGAGGTCTTTCCCTCACCCTTTTCTCCACTGCCTCCCTCCCAAGTCCTTCTGACCCAGGCTCAGCCCTGCCTCCTCTAGTGGGCTGTGTTTGTTTCAGTACACCTCTTACATCACTTGACCAAAGTCCCCCCTTTCTGTTATAGCTCAGGCTTATTTTGTACAACAGTTGCATTTCTGAGAAAGAGATTCCGATGGGATTTCTGTAAGTCACGTTCTGTTTTTCCCACCAGTTTTTCATTTATAAAGTTTATTTTTCGATGGATTTTCCACTGGCAGTGAAGGCCAACATTATTTAGCTTTGGCCTTCTTCTAAACTTTCTCTTCAAAGAGCTAATGATGAATAAGCAAACACTTAAAAGCAGCAGAAACATTAGACAGCCACTCGTAGGGAATAAATAGGAGTCCTTTACCTTTCATATATCCGATGAGTTTAGAATTCATCTGTTGTTATATATGGCTACTTGGCCATTTCTGATATATGTTCTGAGAGGTAAAGTCGGTATGATTGTTGCCATGAGGCTGAGGCATTGAGTTCCCTGGTGTAGCTTCTTCAACATTCCTTAGCATCACCTCACTGTCCTAGAAGTGCTTATTTGCTTCTTCACACTGTGGTCCGTCGTGGGACTGACTGGATTTCACACTTTCCTCGTGGCTCTCAACCAGACAACAAATGAAGACGTGAGTCAACTTTTCCTCTTCTTCATCGCATATTCTTCCTTCTCCAAAGCCTGTGCTCCCATTACCTGCCCGAGAACTGAGTCTCCAGGGCTGGGTAGGTCAAGGCAGACAGAAAGCTGGTTTGGGAGATTGTTAAATCCAGTGTGTGGAAGAGGAAGCACACTGCTTTTTTTGGGAAGAAGAGGTTCAGTGGTTAAGTGGGTATAAGGTCTTCAGCTGGTATAGGTCCTTACAGGCTAGTTAGGGCCTCTGGATTTGGAATGGAGAGGGACAGTTGCATTGAATACATCCTTGCTTTTTAAAACTTACCAATTAAGGGGCACCTGGGTGGCTCAGCCATTAAAACTTACCAATTAATCCATGTTCATTGTAGAAAATCAGAAAATGCAGATGAGTAAATCACAGCAAGTAAGTCCCTGTAACTTTACCTCCTGGATTTCACCATGGTTTTGTTTTTTTAAGTTTTTATCTAAATTCACCATTGTTAATGGTATAATTTGTAGTCCTCCAGACTTGTTCCTGTGTTTGTTTAGATGAATATATATTTTGTATTTTTAATTGAAAATAATACATGCTGTTCAGCCTCTGATTTTTCACTCGATTGTCAATATTTTTCTATGGCTATGCGAGTATTTCTTTATTTCCTGTTGTGGTAAAATATACCTATTATAAAATACACTGTCTTAGCCATGCTGAAATGTAGAATTCAGCGGCAGGAAGTACATTCATGTTGTTGTGCTACCATCACCACCATCCATCTCCAGAGCTTTTCATCTTTCCATGCTGCAGGTGTTTCTGCAACATATTTTTTACTATAGGCCTTGGCTTTTATCTTGCAGATCAAAGGCTCATGGACAGGGAAGAATCGTGTTCAGAATCCCTATAGCCATGGCAACATTGTGAAGAACTGCTGTGAAGTGCTGTGTGGCCCCTTGCCCCCCAGGTACTCAGCGGACTAGAAGATTCTGGGATTCTTGGGACAAGCAGTTCAACCTGATCCTATTACCTGGCCTGATGAATCCTTTTTTTTTTTTTAATTAGAGAGAGAGCAAAAGTGGGGTGGGAGGGGGCAGAGAGAGAGGTAGAGAGAATCCTGAAGCAGATTCCCCGCTGAGTAGGGAGCCTAACACGGGGGCTCGATCTCAGGGCCCTGAGATCATGACCTGAGCCAAAATCAAGGGTTGGACACTTAACTGACTGAGCCCCCCAGGTGCCCCTGATACATTCTTCTGAATGTGGCCTTTTGGGGTCAAATGGGCTTTCCTGGGGATTATCCCTTGTGCCGTATCTACATGGACCACAGACCACAGGGATGACCTTTTTTTTTTGAAGGGATGACCTTTCATTCTTATTTGTTTGTTCCCTGCCTAATGTGGTGTTCCCTGGTCTGTTGAAGAAAAAAACCATGGAAGACAGGAGGCATGTGCTAGGAAACACTAGGCTGCTAAAGGGCAGGTTCATGTTTTCTAGCACACACAGAGAGGTTCTTGTTGGGGCAGATTGGTGGAGGGGTGAGTACAAAGTGCTTTAACGGTCCTCTCTCCTTCAGTGTGCTGGACCGAAGGGGTATTTTGCCACTGGAGGAAAGTGGAAGCCGACCTCCCAGTACTCAAGAGACCAGTAGCAGCCTTTTGCCACAGAGCCCAGTAAGTATTCCTGACCTAACAGCTGAGTCAGTGATAGAAGGTGTAGGCTAATTTATACCTTTGAAATATAATTAGGCAATTTCATGTCCAGTCATTCCAGCTTCACTGTCTCTGCTTCTGCCCTGACATTGTCTTTAGATCTTTGTGCCCTTGAGGTGGATTAAGAGCTAATCATTTCTTAGTCATTCTGTGCCATTCACTGTGCTAGGTGCTAGGGATATGCTGGTGAACATGACAAACAATGTCCCTGATCTCAAGGAGCTCATTGTCTAGTGGGGATGTGAGACAAGAAAATATGCCATTGCTCAATGTTATGAAAAGTGACTTGAGGAGGAAAGCATTAAAGTGCTGTCAGACCTAAGACAGGAGTGAGGGCAGTAGGTTTGAATTAATGGAGGGGTTATCTTGGTAGAAGGGGGCTTCCTCCCTGGCATACGCAGATGTTGTAGAAGATCTCCCAGTTCTCTTGCTCAGGATATGCTTTACAAAGTATGTTCCTAAAAAGTTACTATTTGACATTTCTTTTTAAAATTTATTTATTTATTTATTTATTTATTTATTTATTTATTTGAGAGAGGGAGAGCACAAGCAGCGGGGAGGAGCAGAGGGAGAAGCAGACTTCCCACCCAGCGGGGAGCCAGCCGGATGTGGGGCTGACCCTGGGATCATGACCCTGAGATCATGACCTGAGCCAAAGGCAGATGCTTAACCATCTGAGCCGCCCAGGGAGCCCTTGACATTTCTATTTTTTCAAAATAGCTTTATTGAGCTATAATTCACATATTATAAAATCCCTGTTTAAAGCCCCTTTACCAGTAGGGCCTGTCTCGTAAAGCCCCTTTATGGCTCACTGTAGCATATTCAGAGTTGTTCAATCATCAGTTGAATCAATTTCAATTTCAATCAACAATCAATTTTAAAACATTTTCATGATCCCTCACCAAACTACTGTACCCATCAGCAGTCACTCTCTCTTTTCTTTCTAGTTCCCCCAACCCCATCCTTAGGCAACTATTAATTTACTTTCTTTTGCTATAGATTTTCCTCTTCTGTACATTCCATATAAATGGAATTACATCATGTGTGGTCATTTATGTCTGGCTTCTTTTATTTGACTTAATATTTTCAAGGTTCCTCCATGTTGTTTCATTCCTTTATATGGCTGAATAATATTCCCTTATATGGATAATACCACATTTTGTATTTACATTCCTCCTTTGGGTTCTTTGCATTTTTTGGTTATTACGAATAATGCAGTGATGAACTGTCCTGTGCAAGTTTTTGTGTAGACACATATTAATCATTTGTCTTGGGTGTATACCCAGGAGTGAAATCACTGGGTCATGTAATAACTCTATGTTTAACCTTTTGAGTACCTGGTGGACTATTTTCCAAAGTGGCTGCACCTTTTTGCATCCCCTACCGTGAGTGTGTGAGGGTGTCAGTTTCTCCACATTCTTGGCAACGCTTGTCATTATTTGCCATTTTGGTTCCAGCCATCATAGTGGGTGTGTAGTGGTATCTCATTATGGTTATGATTTGCATTTCCCTAATGATGTTGAGCATCTTGTCATGAGCTTATCAGTCGTTTGTATATCTTCTTTGGAGAAGTGTCTATTCAGATCCTTTATCCATTTTTAAATTGGGCAATTTTTTTTTAATTATTGTTGAGTACCAAGTGTTCTTTATATATTCTCTGTGTTAGTCCCTTATCAGGTATATGATCTGTGAATATTTTCTCCCATTCTGCGGGTTGTCTTTTCACTTTCTTGATGGTGTCCTTTAAAGCAGAAAAGTTTAAATTTTGACGTAGTCCAGTGTATCTATTTTTTTCTTTTGTTTCTTGGGCTTTTGTTGTCAGATTTAATAAACCATTGTTTAATCCAAGGTCACAAAGACTTATGCATCTGTGTTTTCCAAGAGTTTTATAGTTTTAGATCTTATGTTTAGATCTTTGATCCATTTTGAGCTAATTTCTATATATGGTGTGAGGTAGGAGGTTCAGATTCTTTCTTTTGCATGTGGATATCCAGTTGCCTCAGTATCCTTTGTTGAAAAGACTATTTCTTCCCCATTGAATTGTCTTGGCACCTTTGTCAAAAGTCAGTTGACTGTAAATTCAAGAGTTTGTTTCTGGAGTCTCAGTCCTATTTCACTGATCAATATATCAATTCTTGTGCCAGTATCACACAGTCTTGGTTATTGTAGTGTTGTAGTAAGTTTTGAAATTAGGAAGTGTGAGTAGTACAAATGTATTCTTTATTTATTCAATTGTTTTGGCTGTTCTGGGTCCCTTGAATGTTCATATGCATCTTAGGATCAGCTTGTCAATTTGCAAAGAAGCCAACTGGAATTTTGATGGGGATTGCGTTGAATCTATACTTTATTTTTGGAGTATTGTCTCTCTAATAAGATTAAATCATCTAAACCATTATTAACATGGCTGTCTGCACTTTTTTAGGTCTTCTTTAATTTCTTCAACATGTTGTATTTTTCAGAGCATAAGTTTTAAATTTTATTTATTTATTTAGAGTGTACACATGAGAGCAGGGAGAGGGGCAGAGGAAGAGGGAGAGAAAATCTCAAGCAGACTCTGTGCTGAGCACAGAGCCAAATGTGGGGCTTCATCTCATGACCCTGAGACCATGACTTGAGCTGAAATTAACAGTCAGATGCTTAATCATGTGAATCACCTAGGAGCCCCTAGTATAAGTTTTTTTTTAAGTTTTATTTATTTACTTATTTTTTAAGATTTTATTTATTTATTTGACAGACAGAGGTCACAAATAGGTAGAGAGGCAGGCAGAGAGGGAGAGAGAGAGGCGGAAACAGCCTCCCTGCTAAGCAGAGAGCCTGATGTGGGCCGTGATCCCAGGACCCTGGGATCATGATCTGAGCTGAAGGCAGAGGTTTTAACCCACTGAGCCACCCAGGTGCCCCCAAGTTTTATTTATTTAAGTAATCTCTACACCCACCCATCGTGGGGCTCAGACTCTTCTCCAACTGAGCCAATCAGGCACCCCCAGAGTATAAGTTTTATACTACTTTTGTTACATTTATTCATAAGTATTTTATCCTTTTTGGTGTTATTGCAAATGAAATTATTTTCCTAATTACATTTTTGAATTGTACATAGGGAGTATATTCAGCTGATTTTTTATATTGATCTTATATCTTGAAAACTTCCTGAACTTGTTTATTCTAATAGATTTTTAGTAGATTTGAACTTTCTTTTCAAACAGAATCCTACTTTTATTTTTATTTATTTATTTATTTATTTTTAGAATCCTACTTTTAAAAAAGTGACTGATTTCTGTAAAGTAAATAATTGTTCTCTACTTTGCCTTTCCTAAATTTTCAATTTTCTTTTTTTTGGAAGTAAAGCAAACTCTTGTTTATATATTACTATCATCATTTTGAATATAATTTTTCTGATGAATCTGATCTTAAATCATAACAATCTAAGTTAGTGATGCTAAGTTGAATGTAGGGCAGAGTAGTATTTTAGAATCACTCAGGGGGCATTTCGAACCACATATACCATCTGAAGATTTTGCCAGCCTACCTTGTTTGGTTTAGAATCACTGTTCTAGTGAGCTGTGTGTTAGAGGGGATAAAAAGATTGAGAACCACTGGGTCAGACCTCGTTAGACAAGTATGTTATAACATTCTGTTGTGAAGGTGCAGGGGTCCGTGTAATTATTTGTGCCCCCTTTTATTATTATCATGAATAATAATGGAAACATCTATCCACGACAATGAAGAAGAGAACTCACACTTCGGTTGAATTCTGTTGAGAAGACTGTAGTTCAGTCTTGGTTCAGAGTTTGCTGCCAGAGGCTACATATCTGGAGCATCAGTGTGGTTGATGGGTTCAGAGGAAGAGTTCAGTATCTA